>NC_091051.1:19338705-19952036 GCF_963966145.1 Tenebrio molitor | reverse complement strand
CAAAAACGTCGTATTCAACTCGTTCCTGTGTAAATTGGCCTCTTTATGGCATGAGTAACCACGACTGCCATAAAGAGACCAATTTTGATTAAAATCAAAGTAATACTATGTTATGCAACACAAAATACAGTTTAAAACAGCGCCTTGACTTAATTTTGGAGTCTGACATAATTTTAAAAAATCGTAGGTCAGTGTTTACGCTATTTTATCATGTATTCAAACGATGAAAAAACAGACATGATTCTGATCCTTGGTGAGTGCCGTAAAAATGGTGTTCAACCTGCACGTGTTTACTCTCAAAGATACCCAAATAGGGCTCTTTCTAACGTTTCTGTCTAACCTTGATTTCTTCCAATATTTCTTCTTAATACCTTACATAGAGAACAAAATGTCATTTTGACTTTTAAATTAAACTACATTGATTCCTTATTTGTAAAACGTTAAACGTGGTATCTAGCAATTTGAGCTTTTGCTATTTTGTGTTGCATAACATATGACAACATGGCCTTGATTGTTTTTTCTAATTTCCATAGATACAAAAAAATATATATATTTTCAAATTATTGGGACAAATCCAATGTTTTTAAATGTTGCCACATTTAGTTTTACCTGATATTTTAATGCCTACCTACTTAACAACGTACAGCTAAGCTGTTCCGCGAATTTTGGGGCACCTTGTATACGAGGAAAAACCATATACAGTACTGAATGTAGTCATTACAATATCAGATAAAAAAAATTAAAAATCAAAAGTTGTTCTTTAACAATTATTTCAATGTAATTTAAATCTGATACAGTTCTGTAAATAAACAAAATAGGATCTGTATTTATCTAACAGTTTTTTCTTAAAATGACTTCTCGAACACGATGTGAAAGTTTTTTCACCTATTATAAATCACCCTGTATACATATGTATATTACGTTTTTTGCACGCAGACGGATTGCATAACTTACTGTAGCGAGAAAAGGATGCTGCACTATGTGCATGACGTGAAGGCCACCATCGCACGATAATTTCCAGTTTATTAAAAAGTTAGGAGAAGAGAAGTCAGTATTGACGTCGACGGCTCGTAATAATGTTGTTCACTGTAAAAATCGAACTACTCCTTTCAGTGATCGTGTCTACCATTTTTACTATTTCGTGTGAGTGCAGACAATCTTACATGACAATATGTGACAATTTCGATGATTTAAAAAATTACGTGGACAAAGAAAGTTTAAGTGAGGTGATTATTGGTTCGGAACAAGGAAATATGACGTCGGTCCATCTAATGAAAGCTTTGCAAATTCAAAGTTACAACAAACTGTCGATTTTAATTATTATCCGAGCAATAAATCAAATAGAAATGAGTTATGCTTTTGAATGTAGTTATAACAGAAGTCCGTTGAAGTACTTTGGCATGTACGGGAACGAACTGAAAACTATCGAAGAATACCACTTCCCAGTTTTCCCAATGGTGAAATTCAGTCTAGTTAACAACAAAATTGAGGCTATCAAGGGTGGATCTTTCACACATCATAAAGTGGAAAATATTGATTTATCCGACAATGCAATGGAAGTTATCGAAAGTGAAGCTTTGCCTATGACTAGCGTAACCAAAATTGTCACAATTAAAAATAACAAACTGACGCATATTGAACCTGGAAGTTTTCCAGCTAGTCTGCAATCTTTAAATTTGGATAGGAATAAGCTCAGGTACTTGCAAAAGGAAATCCTCGAGGGATTAGTAAATCTGCAAGAACTCACCCTAAGTCATAACAAATTCAATGAGATTCCTAACATAAGCCATTTAAAAGATTTGGTGGTGTTTGACATCTCTTCCAATGCCATCAGTTCAATCAAAAGTGGAACATTTGCAAGTATGGCCAAGTTACAAGCCCTGGATTTAAGCAACAACAAAATTTATGACAGTTCAATTTTGAGTAAGCTTCATGTTCCGGAGAAACAGCCGACTTTAGAAATATCGCTGGCCTTGAATCATTTGCGCAACCTTAATTTGAAAAATGTACCACTGGAAAAGAAGACTATAATCTTGCATGGAAACCCTTGGGATTGTGACACATGGTTTGACTTAAAGAAACAGCTAAAAGGGTACGAGAATAAATGTGATTCAGATTTACTTTCTACTGGAAACACACCCTATTGTATTAATTATCACTCGGAATTTTATATTTTTAGTAGTAGCATGTGGAAAATGGATGTTGACATATTTCATGATAGTGTTAGGAAAACTGCCGCAAAGTCCAAGTGCAGTTTAGCGCCCCGGAAATATTACTGGTTATATCCCACTGGTTTTGGGTGTGTTACCTAAAGAGAAATTTAAATTTTCCATACAAATATATTTTTTTTAAATCACAATCATTAACGTATTTTATCTAGTTTCTGGATGTTATTTTATCACATTTTTCCACAGCAATTAAGTATAATTTTTTATACAGTGTGGAACAAAAACATCTTCATCTAGTTACCTTTACATTACCCTTGTAAAAATACGATGTGCCATTCTACAGGCAGTACCCCAAAATACATATACATCATTACATCAAAATTCCAAATGTAATTTATTGCGAAGGGATGAGATTGGAAATACCCCTCAGTAATGAAAGTGTTTTCTTGCATGGTATACATTTATTGACAGAACTTCAAGGTCACTTCAAAAAGAGTACTATTCCGGACACGGAATCTTGGCCACAAATGACATTTAACTGACAAATAGGTGTGAACTGGCCTTATTGAATATAACCCAACTTTTCACTCGATAATGCCATTTCCCTGCTTTTTTGATGTCACAAGAAAAACTTCAAAGTGATTTTTAATAATTGTCATTTATTAATGACACTAATGCTTGGTTTACATACATCTTTTTTTTTGAAATGTCTAAAAAATGTTGGGCAAGATTCTGTGTCCGGAATAGTACGGTGCACGAAAATGTACATGTGAAAAAATTCCAAAGCTAACCAGATGATAATCATTTTGTTGCACACTGTATAAGGTTAATAACTTTAATAAGGAATCTAATTTGAATTTGTATTTTTTTCAAATAAATCACTATAAGATTTGGTATTTAAATAGATTTTTTTTAACATTCCTCGCATAAATCTGATAACATAATTGTTAGAATTTTGATGTTTTACCTAAAGTTTTGAATGACATTACATAAAATATTTAAGTAAGACCAACCTTCTTCTCAAATCTACATTTAACACATTTTGACAGCGTTGTAACCTTACTTAAATTTTCCCCTAAACAGAATCTACACTTACTGGTTTAATTTTATCTGAGTTGACGTAGTAAGAAGTATCAGGTGACTGTAATAGCATGGCAAAAATTTAAAAAGATAAAACGTCAAAGGACTGGAAAATGAAAGCATATTCTTTTGGATAATGTACTCTAAATAAAACAAAAAATACAGCAAGGAACCTTAATAAGAATTTTTTAAAGATATACAACAAGTTTAGTCTAAAATATTTTCAATTCTATCCTGAAGCAGAGAAACCCGAAAATCGATTTCCTCACTGTCGTCACACAAGGGAATTCTTGGGGCAACACGTTTCTGCTTTGGTAAATTTTCCAGCAAATCACAATCAATTAATTCTGCATTTGTTTTAATCGAATCTTGGAATCGATGAATTTCCCTTTCTTCAGTATAATTTGACAAATCAACCTTTCTCTTCCAACTATAATTAATACAAACTGGAGTTTTACCGCTGGAATAAAACTCCAACCCACAGCGACTCTCATGACAAATCAAAACTTTTTCCATGACCTTTATTTCTGCACAATCCCAAGGATTTCCGTATAAGATAAAAGTCTTTTCTTGTAAATAAATCCTCTTTGCTACATGGAGTGTTCTCAAATGATTGAAAGCTAATGATACTCTTAAATATGGTCGTGTGTCACCGAAGACAAAACGATGAATGATCCTTGGATCTTTAATCTTATTATGACTTAGATCCACTGATTGTAATTCTGTAAGTGAATCAAAGAGATCGTTTGGAGCAACGGTGACGATACTATTAAAAGACAAGTCCAGGATGTGCAACCGTTTCAGGTAGCTTATATTTGGAATGATTACCAACTTGTTGTAGCTCAAAGTAAGTCTTTCCAGATTCTTTAAATTCTCAAAGACGTGTTCTTGAATGTATTCTAATTTGTTCTGATCTAAATTGAGAACTTTTAAACCAGACGGGAAACTACATATTTCTATATATGACAGTTGATTATTTCTAATGGTGATGACTTTGGTTTCTTTCATTGATGATAGAACTTTACCATCAATACTTTCTAATAAATTATCAGAAAGATCTAAATCTTCTATACTGTGCTCTTCGAAAGCACCTCCCTCTATCATTTCAATATTATTATTAACCAAACTCAGTTTTCTTGCGTGAAGTGTAGGCAAGTGACCCTTGTGAATCTGTCTTAAGTTGTTCCCATATAAACTGATAAAATTTAATTTTTTTGTGTAAACAGAGCCGTCATATTTTGGTCGTAATCGATCCGCTTGACCAATAATCACCAAAATTTTTAAGTTTTCGAGAGCTGTCAAAGCGAACAAATCGATTGAAATTAGTTCTTTCTTTTTAACTTCACTGGAACCTACGACCAAGTCACTAAAATCGTCGGCTTTGTCATAATTTATAATATCTTCATAATTATCACATATTGTCATGTATGATTGTCTACACTTGCAGGTAGACAGCGGAAAAACCACAACAAAACAGAACCAAATTGATAAGCTCCTTGACAATACACACATCACGACTGAATGTACAAATTCTAACTACAACGACGTAATATTATTTTGATAACATCTGACATTTTTCGATGACCTTTCTGAAGGCGGTATCTGATTGGAGACAATTTGTTATAATTATTTGTTACTTACAGCGGTTTTATTTACTATTTTGTATCTTTAAATTGCCATTCAGAAATATTAATATACTATATTGATCACACACGTATGGAAAATATAGAAATTAATACATAATTATTTAAAAAATGTTCAGCATCTTGAGATATCTGTTTCAACATTTTAAGAACTTTTTCCTACGACCGCTAGTGTAAATAGCGAAAATGGCACCAACAACCCCTCTAGTAAAGGCTTCTTTACGCACATGTGCTGTAAATTAACTCCGCCCACAATAGTTATTTATGCAACGAGTTTCTGTGTAAATTGGGCTTTTCTAATTGTCCGAGGGACAAGATTAAAACACGAGCGTAGCGAGGGTTTTAAGGCCTCGAGGGCAATTAGAAAAGCCCAATTTGCCCAGAAACGAGTTGGATACAAAATTTTATTGTTTGAAACGACGTCCCTGAAGCTTCCAAATCTTTTAAAAATGGTTTCGCATTTGCTTTTGACAGGTTTGACAAATTTTTCAAGACCTGTCAGAAATGTAACGTTGAATGTGTTGTCTAGGGCAACGGTTCGTTATCTGCTCATTTTGATTTAGGGCAGTTAAGAGGCAGCTTACAAAGGAGAAAAATGAGAATTTATGACAGTTGAAAACAATAAATACATTTATGTTTATCGAAATTATGATGGCAGCACCTATGACGTTGCTAAGCAACGACCGTTCAGTGACATTTTAGGTTCTTTCCATTTTTTCGTACAATGAAAAAAAATCACTTCATTTTCAACCAACTGAAAGATTCTCTAGTGGATTCCAAATGAACGATTAAGTTTTGCAATAATCCATACCTAAGAAAAATTGCTGTTGACCCCAAAAATAAAACACTTTTAGCTTATTCCTTTATTTTACTTAGGTCTCTTTGTACAAGTTTTTAGTATAACTATTAACGATGTGAACATATTGAACTATACTTTTTCGGCGCTAATTGGCAACCAATCAAATGTGAATTTCGTTTGATTGATATAAGAAAAAAAATCTGATGACGTGTTATCTCGGACTTAGTTTTATTTGAATAGTCGAGACAATAAGGGGTTTGCCCACTCGAATAGAATCTCAAACCACATTCGCTCTCATATTTCATTACGTCATTTTTTACGAACATCCATTCGGTGCAGTTCCACGGATTTCCATACAGAACAAGAGTGACATCACTCAAACGAACATTCGTCAGATCGACATTTCTCAAATTGTTTAATGCAAGGGAGGCTGTAAGGTGTCGATCAATTGACACTGGAAGGTATTGCAAAGCACTGGGGCTGACAATATGGTTGAAAGTCAAATCTAATACTTCCATTTGATTTAGTCCCTCAAAAACTCCTTCTTCGATGGCAGTAATTTCATTAAATGAGAGATCAAGAATTATTAAATTCACCAAATGCCTCATCTCCGGTATAACTTCCAGAAAATTATGGCTCACTGTGAGTTCCCTGAGGTCCTTTAAATCGTCTAAAACACCGCTTAAATTTGTGAGCTGATTTCTATTCAAGTTCAGTGTTTGCAAACTGGACGGAAAACTACCAGGCTCGATTTTAGTGAGCCTGTTCTTTCTAATTGTGATAGTTTTTGTAAAGGCAGTCAACGGAAGTGCCCCTTTGTGTACATTTCTTAGGTAATTATTAGACAGATCAAGATCTACAATCCTGTGATGCTCAAATGCACCGACTTCTATTCGTTCGATTTTATTCTTGATCAAACTCATTTTCCTAACAAAATATTTTGGAAAAGTTAGTCTTTCAATTATTTTCAGCTCGTTTCGATACAGACTTAATAAATCGAGTTGAACAAACTGATCACAATAGGTAGCGTCTTCGGGTATTTGTTTCAAATGATTTATTTTTTGAATTATGATCAGAATTTTTATTTTTTTTAACCTATCTAAAGCTATGTCACTAAAACTGACTGATTTTAATTTAGACGATCGACCCATTTTATTTGATCCTATGATTAATTCGCTGCAGTTTTCTATGTCATCATGATTTGCTATATCGGCGAAATTATTACACATTGTGACGTATGATGTTTGACATCTACTTGCTATTATTGGAACCATAATTAGGAGAACTAATAAATGTACTGGTAACATTGTGTTTTTAAGTCGTTGTATCTATAGTCGCAGAGCTATCACAGTCACTTTTATATGTACTTTCCACGTTGAATTGTACCTGAAAAAATATAACTATATTTGTAACGTTGCTGCACACAATATCAAAAACGCACAAGGAGTTATGACAATAAAATTTGTTTGATACATAAAGCAAGAAACGGAAATAATAATGATTGGTTAATAGCAAATGTTAACCACTTGAAAGAGAAGATTAGAAAACTCCACCAAATAGAAACAAATTTTACACTATCACCATGTCCTCATCAGAAAATAAATCATTATTTGGAATTAGTGTTTTTTCCTCATAGAAGAATCACTTTATGTGATATGTAGCGGTTTTGTTATCAATAAAAACCACAATCGATTAAGAAATCATTATATGCAATCAAATTTTCTATATTTAGACTTGAAAATTAAATATAATAATATAACGAAAATGCTAGTTTTGTGAAATACTTTATAATTGGACCTATTTTATTATACAGGGTGTCTCAAAATTCGCGAATTCCGAATTCAGAGCGTTGTAGGGGATCACTTCAGTAGTCCAAATATGGAAATTAAAAAAAAAAATCGAGACCCCCCACAAAGATACATTGGTCTGAAGGTGCACTCTTTGAAGTGAGTTTTCTTCAAATACAGGCCGAAAAGCTCAGTGTTTATTGTTATTTATGGTGTAGATGATTGTGAAAAATAATAACGTAAAACAATTTTTTGAAAAATAGATTTACTTTGGAGTAAAAAAATCTTAAATTTTTGTAATTTTTCTTAAAAATGGAACGGCAACGTACCCAGAATAGTATGTTGTCGCCGTGAATATGAAGGCTGCTATGCATTGAACAAAATTAAAGTGCTTATATTTTCTTCAGGAAGAGTGATTTTTTTCTAAGTATTTTTCGAGCTCCACTGGGTCCTTCCCTACCACGCTCTGAATTCGGAATTCGCTAATTTTGAGACACCCTGTAAATGATTTTTTTTAAGCAAATTAAATCTACTTTTCATTAATTTCAATTTAAGGGAATAAATATTTGCAAGTCCTTACTAACAAAATAAAAGAAAATTAAATACGTTACCTTTTTATGCAAATTGAAAAGAAAATATATCCAGTCAGGAAAATCAATCCTAATTTTCACTAAATGCAGATTCACTGAAATGTCTCAACACAAGAAGCGTTTGCTCGACTACAGTGTGATAGTTACGCCGGATATAAAGATATTCTGTGACATTTAAAATATTATGAAAACGTCCCTAACACAAGAATTATCAGATAAGAATGTGCGCGTTTCCGCATCCTAGATTAGCGGGGATATTACTCATTTATAATACAGGGTGTTCCAGCAATATTTACTATTGGAAAATATACATAATGCAGAGATACCTAATAATCAAGTTTTTGATCTTAGAAATAAGGAAAATGTGCACAAAAAACAAAATATGAAAGATAACTTTTACAGACAATTATCGTGCATCAAATGTTTCGAATGATTTTTCCTCGTCTAAGAGCAATTTAATAAAAAAAAGTGTTAGCAACATACCTAACTGATTGTTGAGACTTTCTTAGAAAATAATATAACCCGAAACACATACCTAAACCTAGCAGCTAAAAAAATTATTGCAGAAACATTTCTTGAAAAAAAAATTCTAACCAAAAACGTGATTTAACTATTTGAAAATTGAGAAGAAACGTCAGTAAAATATGACATTATACTGCTAGATTCATAATGCTAAACCGTCACTTCATTGCCATGGCATCTGATGAGCTCACGAGCGGCAGATAAAGTACAGTCTATTCCATTTAAGTATGCAGTATAGAATAGCATACGGACTATTTTCCCGTCATTGATTGGTCAAAATGAGAGACGAGTTTACACCAAGGCAATGCTCGATTTTTGATAACTACTGTCAAATTTTTATTTTTTATCGATTTTTTGGTTATTAATGTCAAACGGATCGAGCTTTTGTATCAAACACATCATTAAACTATAATTTTGTTATTAGAATACCACTACCGTAAGTTCCTTTAAAACTTTTTTTTGTTAATTTTGCTTGGAATGTATGTTCTCAAATTTGCCGCGTTCGCCAGTGTGAAACGTTCTCCATTCGAAGCGATATCTTCTGCATTCTTAAATGGAACAGACTGTAGCTAAATCATTTGAAATTCTAACATATTGAAAACTGAAGTGTATAAATAAGGTTTAATCAAGGAACTGTACTGGTACATAATTGCAAAACATACTAAATCTATCTAAATTATAACGGGTTGACAGACGAATAATTCTACAAAGAAGTTTTGGATTTTGTTCACAGCGTTGTTTATATTAGTCATACTCATAGTAACGCTTTCCAAAACAGCTACATTAATTCCTCAGTCTACTCAATCTTCTACTTGATTTCTTAACATTTTTTAAATAATTTGTTATGAATGTCTGAAGAAAAGTATTTTTGTCCAAAATTCAAATTGCAAAATTTGAATTGTGTCAGTATCGAAAAGAACTGAATCGAATCGATTTGATAACTCCTTTGTACTCGTATTGTGCAAATTTCGAAAAATATTTTTGCGGAGATTAGTGCGAGTTGCAAACAAACTATCTTCCGTGATAAATGCTTGTGTTAACCTTAATACGATTAATGGTTGGGAAGAACTTTTTCTATTTTCTTATAGGATTTTGAATATTTCAACTAAAAATTTAAAGGATAAATCTTTGACTTCAAAAGTAAAGGAAAACATCTCTCATTATGAAGTTCCTAATACATTTATTTAAAAAAAGAATTCAAAATTTTCCGTTTACAAAACAGCAGAGAATAAAATTAGTGATGGTGACATCCGTGGAGCTATTCGTTTACTTTCTTCGTCTGATGTTTTTGCAGCAAACAACTCAGACACTTTTGCTCAATTAGAAGAAAAACATCCTCCTCCTTCTAGAACACTTCATCTACCTGAGGCACCAAATGAAAATGTTGATTATTTATCTGTTTCTGAAGATAAAGTTTTTAAGGCCATAATGTCTTTTCCGAATGGTTCTTCAGCTGGTTTAGATGGGATAAGACCACAACATCTAAAAGATTTAATTGGTAAAAGTTCATGTGATGCTGGCCAACGTTTGCTGTCTGAGATAACGCGTTTATGCAATTTTATGTTCTCTGGGAAAATAATTTCGAATTTTGCACCTTTTATCTATGGAGTTTCTTTATGCGCTCTGTCTAAGAAAGATGGTGGAATACGCCCAATTGTTATTGGATCCACTTTTAGACGCCTTGCATCGAAATTAGGATGTTATTATCTTTCTGGAGAGATTTCAAATTATCTTAAACCAAAACAACTTGGTTTCGGTACCAGAAGTGGTTGCGAAGCAGCTGTACATTCCGTAAGATCATATTTAACAAACTATTCAGCCGAAGTTTTTTTGAAGATTGACGTTAAAAATGCTTTTAATTCTGTTGAACGTGACTCTCTGCTGTTAATGGTTAACAACAAGATTCCTCTGATTTATCCTTATTTATGGCAATGTTACTCTTCTCCTTCATATCTGATTTACAATGGAAGTTTAATTTATTCCCAAGTTGGTTGTCAACAAGGCGACCCCCTTGG
Organism: Tenebrio molitor; assembly: GCF_963966145.1. Lineage (NCBI taxonomy): Eukaryota > Metazoa > Arthropoda > Insecta > Coleoptera > Tenebrionidae > Tenebrio > Tenebrio molitor. Next base: position 19,941,432 of record NC_091051.1, on the reverse strand, counting down.
TCCTGCTATATTCAGCTTATCAATTCACCCGACCATTGAAAGACTTTCGTCGCACTTTAATGTTTGGTATCTGGATGATGGCGCTTTAGGAGGTTCAGCTGAAAGTGTATTAAAAGACCTGGAAACCATTATAGTTGAATTTGAAAAAATTGGATTATCATTGAATTACTCTAAATGTGAATTATTCCTATCTCCTCATGTTTCTGAAGAACGCAAAATCGAATCGAAAGCTCTACCATCTTCTAACCTTGGTACTTTATTGGACCGTCAAACACTTCAAATAGCTGTTGCTCTTAGAATTGGATCTGAAATCTGTCATCCACACATTTGCATTTGTGGCTCTCAGGTGGATAAATGGGGTCATCATGGTCTTTCGTGTTTAAAAAGTGCTGGTAGAATTCCGCGCCACAGTGTCTTAAATGATATTTTAAAGCGTACCTTCTCTTCAGTCAACATTCCTTGTATTATTGAACCTTACGGATTGCTTCGTGAAGATGGTAAAAGACCAGATGGGGTTACTTTAATTCCTTGGAAACGTGGTAGAACACTTGTTTGGGATGTAACATGTGTGGATACCTTGGCTGCAACACATTTAGATGGTTGTTCAAAAAAATCAGGTTCCGCTGCTCTTTCAGCCGAAAAATTAAAACACGGCAAATATTGTAGCATTAAAGAAAATTTAAAAATTTAGTTTACATATCATATAAACTATCCCACCTCCACCCGGCGGCACGGCAATTTTGCCGGAGTACATACACTATTACGGATATTACTATCAAGTAATAGTGCAGTGCTTATCAACATAATTACCGGCGTCTCGCCTCCGCATTTTGACTTTGTTGTGTATTATGTTCTGTGTCAATGTTAAGGAACTTCCTCACGATGTGACATGAGTATAATAATATACCTGTTTGAATTTCAACTACCAATGTGTTATCTAAATCCAGAATTTTTAAATTTTTAAAAAGAGATTGCGGTACTATTCCCGTTGCTGAAATTACAAGTGGTAAAATCGAAATGTTTTCTAAACACCAAAGATTTCTCATAGCAACGGACAGCTCTAAATATTTATTAATTTTTGTGTTATATGTCTGTGTTATATTATGTGAATTTGGAACAGCTATATCTAAAAGATATGCTTGCTTTTTTTTATTTAAAATTATAATGTCTGGTCTGTTATGCTTAATATGAATGTCAGTTAAAATTGTTCTATCAAAATATAACTTGTAACTGTCATTTTCCAAACAACTTTCTGGTGTATAACTATAATGTGGTTGTGTATTCTTTAATAAATTGAATTTAACAGCTAAATTCATGTGTATAATTTTAGCGAATATATCGTGACGTTTTTTATATTCGCTTTGAGCCAAAACGGTGCAAGAAGAAATGATGTGTTCAATTGTTTCCCCTTCAGTTCCGCAAATCCTACATTTATCAATTATCGATTGTAAACCGCATATGTGTTTTTTATAATTTCTTGTATCTATAACACGATCTTGTATTGCAAATATAAAACCCTCCGTCTCAGGGTGAATATTTGATTTCTTAAGCCATGCATGAGCGGCCTGAATATTAACTTCTGGTTGTTCCAGTTCTTTAAAGTATCTCCCATGTAAAGACTTCTGTTTTATATTTGCTATAGTGTCAGGTATATTTGGCTTAACAATATCTGAAATTATATTATCACTTAAATTTAAAGGTGTGTAGTCTTTATCGGCTGAAACCAAACCATTAAAAAAGGTGTTATCACGAGCTCTATTGAGGAAATAATTTTTTAGTGAAGCAATTTGATTTTTTAGCAGTACTTCTAGATTTGAAAAACCCCTACCACCGTTTTCGCGTGGTAAATTAAATCTTTCAATAGCAGATTTAGGATGGTGTTTACTAAATTTGGTAAAAAGAACTCTAGTTTTAATGTTTATGTTCTGTAAATTAGTTTTGGACCATTTTATAACACCGAAAGAATAGGTCAGTAATGGAACAGCATATGTATTAACTGCTTTAATTAAATTATTACCGTTTAATTTTGATTTTAAAATAGATTTAATTCTTAAATAAAATTGCTTTTCTAAATTTTCTTTTATAATTGAATGTTGAATATGATTTGATTGATTAATACCTAAATATTTATAAAATTCTCCTTTATTTAAATTTTTAATGATTTCTCCTTCTTAAGTTATATATTCTAAATGTTCGTAATGACCGCGACATATTGATTGCATTTTACACTTATCAGTACCAAAACTCATTCCAATATCATTTGAGAAATTTTCAGTTATTGTTAGTAAAGATAAAATGTGATTCTTTTTTGATGCATAAAGTTTTATGTCATCCATATAAAGAAGGTGATTTAATTTGGATAGTGTGGTATTATTAAGTCTAATATTGAAACCATATCCAGTGCTATTTAATAGATTTGTCAAAGGATTAATGGCTAGACAAAACCATAAAGGACTTAAAGAATCTCCTTGATAAATTCCCCGTTTAATTTGAATAGGCTCGGATTTTAATTTAGTATTGTTTATTGATAAATTTAAAGTAGTTCTCCAAAATGTCATAACATGAGATAAAAAGTTAATCAAATCCAAATTAATTTTATAAATTTTAAGAATTTTAATTAACCATGAATGTGGTACTGAATCATAGGCTTTTTTTTAGTCTATGAATGCGGTATAAATATTTCTATTATTTTTTCCAGCTTGTTCCATTATTACCGTATCTATTATGAGTTGTTCTTTACAACCAAAACACTCTTTAATACAACCTTTTTGTTCTTCATTAAGTATATTTAATTTTTGACAATGGTCGTAAATTATTACTTTAATGCAAGATGTCATAATTTTATAAATTGTAGGTAGACATGTGATTGGCCTATATTTTGATGGATTCTTAGTATCGGAATCTTTTGGTTTCAGATATATTATACCATGGGCCAAAAACTCTGGAAATGTGTTAGGTTCCCTAATAAATCCGTTAAAGTGATCAAGTAAGCATTTATGAATACAAGTAAATTTTTTTAACCAAAAGTTATGAATTTGGTCACCTCCAGGGGATTTCCAATTATGTGAACTATTAATATTTTTAACTAAAATTTCAAGGCTAATTTGAATATGATGTCGATTATTACTATCTGGTATATCATTTGCTAAATGAGGAATCCATTCTGCCTGATTATTAAATTGAACTTCATTTGACCATATGTTTGACCAGAATTCTTTAATTTCGTTTATATTTGGTGTACCATTATTAGTTTGAGTTTTATTATCTGTTAAATTTTTGTAAAACAACTTCTCATTATTTCTAAATATTATACTTATACATTATTATCAATATACAACTATTTCGATTAAAAAAAAAATCATTCTCAAAATTATAATAATACTTCAAATTGTCTGCCTCCTTTTTTTATCATTAGGCCATGTATTTTTGCAATAAAATAAAACTTTCTGTGAGAGTAAATTCAAAAGGTTGATGTAAATTTCAAGTGCAAATTATGTTCAGTCAAAAATTTCACCAAGAACTATATTTCTGCTTTCTTGATCTTGGAGGAAATAATAAAAAAAATAAAATGTGGGTTTTCATTTTTATTTAATCAACTAAAATATCGATACAAATATCTTACATCTGCTACAATTGAAAAGAGATGTAAATTCTAATAGTTGTGCCTTATAGTTTTATAAAAAACAAAACAGGTAATAAGAAAGGTTATTCAAAATACCTACTATCAAAAACATAAATTATGACAACCTGTTATAAGAACATTTGGAATTATATTTGTTTGGTTCTAAGCCACAGCCAATCAAGTGTGAATTTCGTTTAATCGTTGAATGAAAGGACTTAATTTCTCTTTTGAAACCTAATTGTTTAACTGGATAGTCGACACAATGTGGCACTTCTCCACTCAAATAATAATTTAAACCACAATCACTTTCATGCATCATTAAATCCTCTTTTCTCAACTTCCAGTCAGTACAGTCCCACGGATTTCCATACAGAACAAGAGTGATATTTGTCAAATAAGCATTTGTTAAATTCACACTCTTAAGTTGATTCAACGCAAGGGAAATTGTAAGTCGTTGGTCAATTGGTACTGGCAGGTGGTACACATCATTGGGATTACTAATTTTGTTGTGACTTAGATTCAGTACTTCCATTTGTTTTATTTCCTCAAAAATTCCTCTTTCGATGGTGGTAATTTCATTAAACGAGAAATCAAGAATTGTTAGACGTATCAAGTGATTTATCTTTGGTATAAATTTAAGTTTATTGCTACTTAAAATAAGTTCTCTAAGATTTTTCAAGTTTTCTAAGACATCACTCATATGATGAAGCTTATTTTTATGTAAATTTAGGGCTTGTAGACTAGACGGGAAACTTCCTGGTTGGATTTCGATTAATTTGTTGTTTTTGATTGTGATAGATTTTATTCGGCTAGTCAGAGGAAGTGCTCCTTTAAGTACACGTTCTAGTAAATTATCAGAAAGGTCCAAATATACAATTTTGTGTTTTTCTAATGCACCAACTTTTATTTGTTCAATTTCGTTGTGGACCAGGCGTAAGTTATGAATGAATATTTTCGGAAAACTGGATGTTTCGATAATTTTTAGTTTGTTTCCATAAAGATTTAGTGAATCAAGAATAATAAAAGGAGCACATGGGACAGCACCTTCCGGTAATTGTATCAAATGATTGATTCTTCGAAGGATTATCAGAGATTTTAGTTTTTTTAATTTTTCCATAGGTATATCCTTGAAACTCATCGATTTCAACTTGGATCTTTGCGATCCTATCAACAATTCATCCCAATTTTCCAAATCTTCGTTGATTTGAACATCGTGAAAATTATCACATATTGACATGTACGACTGTATGCATCCACATGATATCATAGGAGGAATTATTGCAAGAAGTAATAAAACGAATGCTGGTGTCATTTTCTACTAAGCTCTCTTTACTTTATAAAATTTTATCTGCAGTTATCACATTGAATCTGAAAAAAAAACATAATCTAACACAAAAAACTAATCAAATAAAAGTTGTTTAGTGTACAAGGGTGAACTTTTTTGTGTCTCTTAAATAGAAGCTAATGTAAAAGAAGACTACGTAAACAGTTAAATGGGATAATCTTCACTAACAATTTTATTAAGAATGTTCTTTTTTCCTTTAAATGTAATATATTAGTATATGTTTAAAAAATTATGTCATTCAGGATGTTGACTCATTACGCTATATCAAATAGGATATAAAAATGTTAGGAAAAGTTATTTAAAGAAAAAAAAAAGATATTCATTATCGACTTGTTTTTCCCCTTTAGATGAATCACCTTTATGTACCAGATAGTGGTTTTCTTATCTTCATTTATAACAAAGTTTCCTTAAATTTTTGTTACCATACGCAGAAATGTACCACTATTTAAAAATAAATCAAAATATGTAAGTATTGGTGACTATCTTGTGAAGCATAAAAACCTACTTATGTTAAATACATATTATGGCTGCAGTAAAAAAATCTAATATACAGGTGATTCTGAAAAAAATTTTGAAAAAAACCGGTAATTGGTGATGAGAAGAAGTCATAGACAAAAAAAATTTTTATAGAAGTTTTTCGTGAAAATTATGGAAATTTGAGTTAAAGGTGATTGATTCATTGATTAGCCTGGTAGTTTAGCAACAATAATAATCAAAGGTAAAAAGTGCCCCTTCAGCCTAAGCAAGGTGACTGTTAGGTCAGTACCTCGAATATTAGCACTACTCAAAACTAAATAGTAAATCGAATATTCTTGAAAATTTATTGATCTTTGCGCTGACGACTGAAATAAAAAAATTTAATAAACTGTAATCCAGATTCTAGACCTCAATTGAAGCTAATGCAGTGAATAAAAAGAGTTAAAAAAAATATTCGGTTTTTCTTCAGAAAGCAATTTCATTGCTCAAAATGAGACCTGTATTTATGTTAAGGATAAAATTACCATAAGAGAATTATCGTACCTTTTAAATGTAGACCATGTATATAAAGATTTAAATTAACAAACTTAACACACGAAACTAATATATATTTGCTGGAATATGGTGTAGAGTTTCTGTACTGTGACAGTTTATGCAAAATTTGAGAATGTCATCGTATTAGATAAGAACTTGCGTGTTCCTGCTTTCTTTGATTAGTACGTTATTACTCATTTGTGATACAGGATGTTCCTGCAATAAACATAAAGTTGCATAAAGTAAATTTAGTAAATATCTACTAAAATAAGGACAGTTAAAGTTAAAATAGAGGAAAACAAAAAAAAAAAAACTGTGAAGATTCCTAAATATGTATCTGAATATCAGTCGAATCAATGAAGGTTTTTACTTCTTAATCGTCAAAACAGATCAGATTTTGATCGGTAAGATTTCCTTTTCTATTGGTCCTCAAAGTTCGGAGTAAATGTGTCTTTCTTGAAATTAGTTTCTTTGCAAGATCTACGCTCTTATAATAATTCTCCTCGAGCATCTAAAAGGCCTTCACTCAATGACGACATTCATCTGTACTGATGATGATTTAAGGGCATGTTTTCTTTCGCTCATTTTCAAATTCCACGCATAACTTTTACTAGAACACATAGACATGACGAGACAACCCCGGAAAAGTATCAAGCTTCCATCTTTACAAAACACTTCGGAGCATATACCAATTTGCAATTTGTTATGAAATTTTCCAGCAATGTGAATTCTTGATTCGTTGGTATCTTGTTTATTATCATTTGAGTGCAACACTAAAAGTAAAAGTTCAAAACTTTTTTTCGATTCACAATTTTTGGCCAAAACTTCTTATTTTAGATAAGATAAGGCATCGCAGTTGGTGACATAGTTGAATGTGCCGCAAGCCTCATAACATAAGTGAGACAAGTATCGCCGATAGGTGGCGATACTGGCGGTAGTGGAAATCTGTCTACTATAGTGAAAATAATGTAAGAAGTCCCATGTCAATTTTGACAGTGACGCTAATATTTCTGTAAATACACTCAACAAAAATTTTAATTTTATAGTAAATTGTGTGGCTGTTTTTTGCACATTAAATAATGTCTATGTTGAACATATACATTTTTAAAGTTTCCTGCCCTTTCGACATCCTGCAAAAATGAAATTTAGAGTTTGAATTGTTTAAATATACGACGTCTTAAACGTAGATTTATTCTTTTGAATGTACGGTCGGTGGACAAATAAAACTGGGACACTTAAAATTTAATCTATGTAAATCAGACCATTGAATTGTCAATATATTTGTCAGTGTCTATATAATATGTCATACCAAAGTTAACGTATTTGTGATAAAGCCGTAATTAAACGATGCAAATTTGTAAATTTTGACTTATATGATTGTCATTTTTGTCCCAGTTTTATTTGTCCATTGACTGTACATACTTCCAAAATTTTTGCTCATTACCATTGAAACATTCATTAGTTCGCATTTTTGCCGCGGGACTTCTTACATTATTTTTACTATAGTTTGTCTAACGTTGCCAGGCTGGCGGCACATCCAAAATTTGTGTGGTTTTCAACGCCAACTGCGATGGGACAATCTTTATAGTAGTAGAATAAAGGGTTCCCGTTTACAATTCCCAAACAATTTACAAAAGTAACAATTCCCAAAAAAAATGACATAAATATAACATTTTGATTCTTATCTCCCACCACTCTCCTTCTCTATTCTTTCCCTCCTCTTCCATATCTCTTCCTTTCTCTCCCTCTCTCTCATTTCGCCGCATCCGCTCCACATGTGTTCGATCTTCTCACTGTCCTATCCTGCACCTTCTTTCTTCTCCTTCCACCCAATTCCTGTTCTCTCTCCCCTCGCTGTTGTACCTCGATTCTCTGATTCTCTCCCTTCTCTCTTGCTTGTGCTTCTTTTCCGTTTACCATTTTCTTTGTTCATCTACCTTTTTATTCACGTTCTCTTTGTACTGTTTCTCGCCGAGTCGTCTTTTCTTCTTCTTCTAGAAATTTTTCTTCTTGTTAATCCCATCTAAACCATTCCCCGTTTATCTGTATCTTCCTGTATCTTATTTTTATCCTTTTCCCGCTATCTCTCTCTTCTGTAGCCACCTCCCTTAACTTCTTTTGTGCTTTCCTTTATTCGTTTGTCAAATCGTCATCTATATACATCCTCTCGCCTTTTCTTTCCTTCAATTTACTCTAATTTAGCATAATGTTCTTCTTCTGCTTCCAAATTTCTATTTTTGCCAGCATCATCTTATTAATTTTATTTATTTTAAATACTTCTTTTACATTCACTTTCACCCCTATCTCCTTTTCTAATCATTCTTCCACCCCCCCCCCTCTCTCTGTATTTCCACTTATTTCCCCTTTTCAAGTTATTATAACATTATTCTTCCTCTCCTTCTTTTCTCGTTGTTGCATCTTTTCCCCTATCATTTTCATCCTTTTCATCCAATCTGCCTTTTCCGCCAGCCCTTTTCCTTCTCTTCCTCTTATCTCCTTTCTCATTGCCACAATTTTTTTTTTTAGCTCCCCATTCTCCTCTCTCACTGCCGCTAATTCCTTTGTTATTCCCGCCGTATCCTCTCTTATCTCTCTAAGCATGGTTTTTATTTTCTTATCTATTTCCTTGCTTTAATTCCCTTCTTTGCTTCTATTTGGGAATCTTCCCGTTCTGGAACTCTTTCTGAATGCCTTCCCACGTCCTACCTTCTTCTCTTTCTCTCTTGCTGCTTTCTTTCCGTACTTTCGCCGAGTTCGGCATGCCCTCTCTTTCTTGCCCGCTGCTTTGTGCTTGTCACCTCTCACTCACTCTCTACACTTTTTACACGTCTGCTCACTATGGCTGCCAGACCAAAAATTCGACAATCATTTATAATAACCCTGCATGTCTTTGTTTCAACATGAGTTGTACGAAAGCATTTTCACGAGACCCTGGTATCCCAAAATTCCCAATACATTTTTTATTTCTTGATTTGTTGTTGGTGTCCAACTGTGTAACCGTGAGGATGTACTAATGTCTCCGTCAAGTTTTGCGGACCTCTATTTTGCATATAGGTTCACAATATCGTTGATCATACTTTTATCAAGAAATAATAAATAACAACCTAATGGAGTTCCATCTATTAGTTGAGCTCTTATAGCTTCATTTATACACTTTCTGAGGAATATTCATTATCGTTTGGAGGAGGAAACTATTCCTGATAAGTGATAACCTGGACCTTCATACTCACTTCCGTACTAACTTCTGCTTTTACGGTGCGATCAATTAAAAAATAAATCAAGTCGGCGTGTTACCTATGGCAACCCATGCTATAGCACAGGCTCCACAGCAAACTTGATTTATTTTTTAAATGATCCCTCGGTAGAAAGTAGGTATTCATCAGATGAATTTCAGTAAAGTAAGGATCTAAAGAAATGAAAACAGCTTCAGAAAATATTTTCTAAAATTGTATTATACATTTTTTCCTTCCTGATCGCTACCTTATTTTGCTAGAATAAGCCAATATAATTTTCTTTGTTTCACTAATCTTTAGTTAAATTTTTTTATAAAGAGTGCTTTGGTACACCACGAAGTCGAAAATATTAACTTATCTCATATCTTAATCGAGACCATCGAAATCAGACCTTCAACCTGGTCGTTTTCCATCGACCATATAATCTTCTGATAACAACTTCAGATATTCAAAGTACGAAGTTCTTGCTGATTTGATAAATCTAGAAAAACATATACTGAGTCGTAACAAGTTTAATGAAGTACCTATGATGAGGCACTTTAAGAAATTGGTAATTTTTGACACATCTTTTAAGGGGATTCGTATTGTAAATAAGAACATTTTTAAGCAAACCGCCGAGTCAACTGAGAAACTAACTGAAGAGACACGAAAATAAATGCGATTTTGAATTCTTCTCTAGTGGGAAGTGTTTTGATTTTGTGTTGATGGATTATTTTCTTAACAGCATGTGTCAAAAAGATTTGCACATATTTCACCATATACTTAGTTAGGAAAAGTGCTGTTTTGATTTTAATCGAAAGGAAGAATGTCGAGAATTTGAAAAATGAAAACTGTATTGGAATGAAACTACTGTCTTGTGGATTCTCATTGTTTGAAAAGATTGTAATTATACAACCTTCCACACAAATCATAAACGTCATTGCAAATTTCTTACATCCGCTGTGACAACAGCAAGTCGACGACATTTCCGTTTGGTCCACTGTCACTAGATGTCGCACACCTTTTAATTAACCAATTTGCATTTAAATCGTTTTTCTTCGGCGATTCAATTCAAAGTTATCTTAATTTATCACTTCCCGTGCTTGTTGAAAACCACAAAAAGAAAAATCTCAACAGCCAATTAACATCGATGGAAGATTTAGAACCTGTAATTAGCCATAATTACATTTTTGCAAAAATTACTCAAAAACATCGATGTTTTCCCTCCGCACCGTCGTTTGGACGTGTTCTTTTCGGTACTGCAGCCGGCTATCGCAATTAGAATGCGTTGTAACATCCGACTTATACATAATGCATCTTAATATGTGTTTATATTTATAAGGCAACCGTTCAATTAAGGTGAATTCCCGACAACAGTGCAGGTTTGTAACCTTTACATGCTTGTCTGATTGGGTCTTCACGAGAAAGATACAATCTACGGGAATTGTTTATAATTCTATGTAGATGGCAGTGTGCTGTGGAATATGTATATTTTAATACACATACACTCAGTATTGTTTCGTTGTTCGTTACGGTGACTGCTCCCGACAAAATGGTTGAATTTGCCTTAAACACTGCAGATTCGGTAAAGACTTGATCTATCTACCAAATCTAGATCTTTATTTAAGTAGCAGTAAAATAATAAAAATGTTCAACTAAGGTGTCTCAAAGAAATGATGCGGGATCATTCTTGTCAGGGTTTCATCTAGGTTTAAAATGTTGGAATACTTATTAAAAAATATGTTTTCACATTAAACTTTGTTTCAGAATCACTCGGGCATGGTACAGACCCCTCATCAGCAATCCGACCAGAACCCAGTTTTCCGGGCTACTTACCACCCCGCCCCGCAGGAGTACTATAACGGTCAAGCGACCCCCTCCACCGGTGCTGTTCCAAGACAATCTTGGCACGGAAATGACGCCCCCAAACCCGCTCCTCGCCCATATCAAGAAGACTTTCCCCAAAACAACTCCCAGCAAGTGTCGGTACAGATTGAACAATCGAAGGAACCAGCTTCAAAGGATAAGAAAAGTATGACGAAAACGTATCACACGATTAAGGATATCATATCGAGCAGGTTTAAGAGCAACAAAGATAATTTGGAAGAGAAACCGGAGGAGCCTGGCTTGAATAATGTCACCGAGGAGTTGAGACGCAGTCAAAGAAACATCGGGGAGGAGCAAACGGAAAAAAAAAGTTCCGGTGGGGAGCAGGGCATATACGGGAAGCCGCGAGTGGACCCGAACATTTCGCACCAACAACACCAATACAATCAGCATATTATACAACAGCAGATGTTACAAGCTCAGCAATATCAGGTCAGCCAGCAGATCAAGATGCAAAGTATGTATCAACAGCAACTTGTTCAGACAAGGAGTCAAGAAATGTTGGTGGCGAGACCGGAAGAACAGATTTACTACCAGAATGCGTACGGTGGTACGCCCCAAAGGAGTGGAAATAGATTTGTGGTGCCCGGAAGCAGAGAACAGAATTATGTGCAAATGCAACATCATTCTCAGGTGAGATGTCCGAAATTATTCATAAACAAATTTCATCTCTTCACCTCATTCACTTTGTGTATTGTTTCTATATTGTTTTTGTTTATTTAATCTTTGACGTGTGATTCGTTTACAATTTATTTTTTCTCTTCACTGTTTCAGTTTACCGCTACTAAAGAGAAAGATGAAAGGCGACAACCGATCGCGATGGAACGCCGCAGTGCCCAACAGATAGAGCGCGACAGTCAACGTCAGAAAAGCTTTGAAGCACGTCGTGCCGCTTCTCAACCCCAACTAGCCTATGAGGATGACACCACACCAGAAATGCCAGACAGCCGTCCCCAACCTCAAGCAGCTCCCACTCGAAGAGGCTCCCACGGTAATATCATGGAAGCCGGTTCCATAATACCAGCGTCTGCAGACACAGAGAAGGACAGCGATGACGGTGGTTTCCTCAAGCGGAACAACTCCAAAGAAAGGAGATTGGAGGACAAGAAACCTGAAGTGAGCCAAGAAGAAGAGAGTAAAGTGACGGAAGCCCTTCAAGGAACGCCACGTAAACGATTGGAGGGCGAAATTGGGAAGATCGAAGGTGTATACAATGTGGGACAGAGAACGAAAGGGGAAGATGAGGGGAGGGGTAAGAAGAATGCATCTGGATCTGCTGCCAGCTCAGATTATGACAAGACGGGGCAATCCTCGTCTAATGCTGACTCCGGGAGGGGAAGTGCCGCGTACAGTAGCGGCCGGAGACCGGGAGGGATTGACTTGAATGGAGATGGTTGTGATACAGGACAGGTTCAAGGAGGACATTATAGGGACCACCACGGAGGGCATGATTCTGAATGGGTAGACATCGTAGAAAACGAGTTGAGACATATTTTGGAGCCTAAACTTCACGAATTATCCCTACAAGGAAATAGTGTCGGTATCGCTAACTCCACTCTTAGCGAAAGTATTTCATCTATGACGCCGCCCTTACCCCCTCTTTCCCCCGGTGAGCAGTCCAGTCCGAATATTACACCAAGAAATTCGACAAGATATAAACATAGCAGGTGAATAATTGGTTACAAAGCTGTGTCAAAATGACTGTTGCTTTTTTATTTATAGTTTACCATATGGAAGTAAACCTGACTACGATGGTTACAGCAAATCATCTAAACTACACACAGGACGAGAATCAGCAGGAAACTCTCGCTGGCACAGTAGTTCCAATCAGAAACATAAAAGCACCAAAAAAATGGACCACAGCGCTGTGCTACGAGGCAAACAAAGTAAGTATCATCAGTTTCCTCAGATGCACTTCTCTAAATAAGGAACTTTAGTTTTTGGTTTGGATACCACCGACTTGACTTCAACCACCACCAGATCACTAGATCTCGAATCAATGTTGGACGGTCAAAGCGATTCGGATGGTGACATAAGTACGACGGATGCTCGAGCTATAAGAAAACAACTAGAAGGTTTAGAAACTATGTATTCAGAAGTACTTAAACTTCTAGGCGTTAAGAAATATAGCGGGCGGTACCAGCCTTCGGATCCAAGATTCAGCAAGCGAAGATATGGCAGTATGTCGTCGTTACCATCGAGTTCTGTAAGCAGTCGACCAATCAGAGATAAAAGACGGGCTCACGAAGATAGAAAGAAAGTGCGAGATATCAGAGGGATAAACAAAAGATTTCAACGGTTGGAATCGCATGTTGTCACTTTGGCAAGGTAAGTTTAAGCAATAAACTGCCAATGATCGTTTGAACCATATAAAGTCCATTTATTTTGTATTGAACTTTTCAAGGTCAAATAATTTTATTTTTTGGCTTTGTAATTATGTTTTGTAAATAGTGACATGCAGGTAAACACCGTAACGTTGAATTGAGCATTGCTAAATCACATTATGTTGGTTATATGCATGTCACTATTTACAAAACATAATTACAGTGCCAAAATTTAAATTATTTGACCTTGAAAAATTCAATACAAATTGAATGGACTTTAAATTCAAATAATTTCACAGTGTACTTCCCACAAATAATAACCCAAATATGTCTTTGGTAGGTCTGTTGCTCATTTATCGTCCGAAATGCGCACCCAACACTTGATGATCCAAGAAATGGAAAACATCCGAGGAGAAATCGCGGCACTGAGGACACAGACGAACATGCTGAACGTGAGGTCGCAGTCAGCTTCTAGGGTTCTCAATACCTCTAAGGACTTGCCGACTCTGGCCAATCCAACCAGGGTAAAGAAGCTGACGAAGTTTTTTGGAGATGAGCCGCCATTACTGAGGCTGTTCTTAAGGAAGTTAGGTTATGAGGTTCGTTTAAAAAAAACATAGAAAACGTCAAGTAACGTTACGATTTTACAGAAATACGCAAACGTCTTCGAAAATGAACGTGTCGGAATGGTCGAACTACCGTATCTGAGCGAAGAGAGACTTCAGAAGATGGGAGTACCGTTAGGACCACGGCTCAGGATCATGCAAGAAGCGCAGATATCCGTCTGTAAAGATAACACCTTGTGTATAGTCTAGGAATGGAAAAATCAGACAATAATATTTAGGACGTAAAACTGTAGAATGTAAGATGTTTTATTGACAATTCGTATTTATTGTTTTAGTTTTTAACTCTTTTTAATTGTCTGATTTGTTTGAGTTTGAAATGGCGGCTCGAAAAACCTCGGGTTTTTGTTAGTCTAATTACTAAAGTAATGTAACATTGTATTTATTTATATAACTATTATTAGGTTAATGCATAGCTTTTGTACATATAAAAACATAGAGTTTTAAGTTATTGCCAATAATACCAAAGAATTCTTCTTTGTACTTAATAATTATATAATGTATTTTCATCTAAAATAAGAGTTTAGTAATGGGTTTTTTCTACTAAATAACATCTTTTTTATTTATTTACATTCTTTTATTATTTCATCGGCAATGTGAATTATTGTATCAGAAGAAGTACTGTTTTTTTGGAAAGAAGAATATGTGCCCAAATAACAGAAGGATGCAAGGTGAAGAACAGTAGACACTGTAGCAGGTCAAAGTGCCACTATTCGTTTTGGCCGGGGTAGGAGGCCAAGAGGTCCTACTTTTGCTCGCGGGACTAATAGATCGCTGTTCGAAAATCAGGAACTAGCAGACAACGCACGGCACATGACGTCGCGACGCGCCCACCCTGCCGTAACCTTTTTCGGGACGCTCATTTCAAGATCGTTCAGTTTTGTTAGTGTCAATCAGGTCAATTTTTAGTTAATCGGTTCAGGGTTCATTTTTTGTTTATAGGTTCACTTTCAGTTTTCTTTCGGTTTTGCTTTCAGTTCCACTTTCGATTTTCGTTTGTTTCTTTTGCGGTTTTCATTTTAGAGTCCATTTCCTTGTAGAGACTGTGCCAGCCATTTTTGGGGCGGCTGGAACCACACATGTTGGCCCCTAAATTTTAGGCTGAGGTGGCCTCACGCCTCTAGGCTGTCTAGCTGCGGCCTATCTGTTTATCGTTCTCTTTTTTCTTCTTTCTCCTTTCCTTTTCCTTCAATTCCTCTCTTCTTCTTCTCAGCTCGGGTAACCGTACGGCAAAGTTAGTTCCGTTTCCCTTTTGTTCCCGTGACTTGCCGGAAAGTTATCTTCTTCTCTTCTTTTCCCCAACCTTCTTCCTCCATCCTTGTGTGTTCAACCTTTCGAGATCCTGCGGGAAATAGCCGTCAACATCTTTCGTAAATTACGCGCGGACTCACCGACACATTACCGCTTCAACATCTGAATTTTTCGATCGGTGATTTCCAATGTAAACAAACCGGCGCCATGATCGACCATCTTTCATTTAGCGCGCAAGTGTAGAACCGCCGGAAGTAGTCATCGGGATGCGCGGTCCGTACAATTACCGGGACGCCTTATCGCCCAACGGAATAAGGTCCAGATCTTTCGTGTGAGCTATCCTAGATACGGGGGTAACCAAAAAAACCCATCGCGAGCGGAAATTAGAGGACTCGGTCGGCGACCGCCGAGCGGGCGGCAGGTGCCGCAAGTCGCGAGCTGCGAATCACGTGCGTGGCGTTCGGGATCCGCAATCATCCCTGAGGGCGGATTGCCGAACGCCATGGCGCCAGCCTTCGGGGCCATCGAAGAGCCCGAAAATTTACCGTACCGCTACCGTTTACCGTTTACCGTGGTCGAGAAACCCCTCGTCGTCTAGCGAGATAGAGGTAATTATCCTTCATTAGCGAATTCACTTCACTAACTTTCGTCTATTAGGGGTAGTTCGAGCCAATTACCGTTACCGTACCGTGAAGGAGTACCGGAAAGTCCTCTTTCAATTTACCGCAGAGCAGCCCCTTTCAGCGGAAAGGTAGGTAATTACCGAATCGATTGAGTTTCGCAACACTAACGTCAATTCGTTAGGGATCGTTCTTTAGGGTGATTCTTCGCCAGAATCGTCGTTCTTGAGGGTGGCAGTTCGCCACATCGTTCTTTAGGGTGGTCATCGCCAGACCACACGTCGTTCTTTTGGATTATCGTTCTATGGGGCGATCGTTCGCCACATCGTTCTTTTGGGCAATCAGTTTTGAGAGTGGTCGTTCGCCACATCGTTGAATTGGGTCGTCGCCAGACCAAGTATCGCTCAGCATCGTTTCGTTCACGGCCAAACAATTTCCGAAAACATCAAGGTCACGCCGTGACGCCTTCATCTAAAGAACCGTACCGCAAGCCGAAATCACGCTCTTCGAGGACACACCACCATCCGGCATAAGATAAGTCGCCACACTTTTATTGCGGATATTTCAAGTTTTTGAACGCCTCGAATTTCCCGCTTCTCACATAAACAATTTCTGCTTTTTCATGAATTTTTTTGTACTTTGCTAATAGTAAGAATTTTTTTGTCAACACTTTTGCATTCACTTTCAAATGTCAATTTAGAAAATTTAAAGATCAACTTTCAACATTTCGGAACTTTACAGACTTCACACCTTCCTGTAGGAATCAATTTTTATTTATAGTCAAGGTGACACCCAAGCCTTGACCTTGGGTTAACTTCATTTTCATTTAATTGCTCAAACCAGACCAGGAGGAAGTTGAAGATTCGGGAGGTTTCCATTCAAGGATTTAAAACCATTTTTTTCTCGTCTTAGGATATCGTGTTAATTTAAGTTTCGGTCACTTGTAAGAGAAAAGCTTTTCTGGTTGAGACCACATAATTATAAGACCATCTAAAAGTACTGGTTCCGCATCGTTTTTCATTATTTGGTTACAAGCGAACCGTTATCACATTCGTGTGAACTACAGTACCAGTGCTAAAGTTGCACAACAATTTTGTGTGAATTTATTGCAATGAACCGAATAAACCAATCTTAATTTTATCATCTACGAGTATCTGTTCATACTCCCTAAACGGGTAAAATCTGAGCACTTGTCCCGGCAGCTGGACAAGTTTAAGCAAGCTCAAAAGCAAGTTACCTGGCGCCCATTTTCAATTTTCGAACCCACACCCTATGCCCCGAAAACCCCCTGAGAGCCCGGTGCAGTCACTGGCCACTAAGTGGTCACAACACAAAATACAGAAAGAAGAAATATTATTTAAGAATCTGCAGTACAGATAGCGGAACGAAATGGAGATGAACCAGTAATATGGTAAATAATGTCACAAGAATAATATATGTACCATAAAAATGTTTAAAGATTACAAATAGAAAAAATAACAAGAATAAGAAAATCTAAATTCAACATGTAATAAGAGTTCTACACACACTGTTCGATGGTATTTAGCTCGAATGTTTACAAGGAAAAGAAGCAGAAGAAGAAATGATACAGAAATTGTTTTATTTCATATTTTATTTTTGCACATTTTTCAGTTTTCAGTAGAGTACAAAATAAATAATTATTCAAACATTTTGGTTTCTAATATTACACACTATTAAGAGTACGGTGTTAATCAAAATATCAAATATGCTGGAAATACATAGGTATTTGAAGATTTGAGATAAATTAGGCCTTACAAGTGACAGGGTATATAGCAATGTGAGTTTCTGGGTTCAGTTCACATGAAATCAATTTCTTATTATTCTCTATCATAGCTAAAAAGTCCCGCTTTACTTTTGGTACATCTTTGTAAAATATAATGTTGTAATCCAAGCAGTAAGGGGTTTTTCCTTCACTTTGAAATTTTACGTCGCAGGAGCTTTGACGGATTTTCAAATCAATCATGGACTTTTGAATTTCATTAAAAGCATCACAAGCGAAAGGATTGCCATATAAAAAAAAATGCATAGCACCCAAACTAGAACGATCGGTCACATTACCGAACTTAAAATCTAAGAGAAGATTAAAACCAAGAGCCACAAACAACGGGCGATCCTTTCTAGCTAAAAATGAAAAGTCAGAAAAAGTTGCTTCATATATTTTATTACTACTCAAATTTATGAAATACAGTTCAGTGAGATTTCGAAAAAGTTTGTTGTCAATTTTTGTGATGCTGTTATACGAAAAATCTATTACTCCCAGTTTAGTCAAATTGGAGATGTTTGGAATATCGTAAAGGTGGTTGTGACTCAGGATTAGTTCTTGCAGATCGTGTAGATTTGCCAGTGCTTCATCTTGGATCAGCCTTAAATTATTTCCGTCCAAATTTAGTGATTTCAACGTTTCTGGAAGACTCCCTATTTGGATATGAGAGAGTCTGTTGTTCCTCAATATTAACGTTGTAGTCACAATACGTTTCCCGAAGTATACAAAAACGTTTTGTTCAATTGCCTCCAATTTATTGTCGGACAGATCGATTGTATCTATTTTACTAACTGAATCAATAAAAAGTGGTTCTACATACTCAATATTGTTATTTGCGAGGCCCAATTTTTTTAATTTCAAATCTGGAATTGTATGTGTCTTTAAAATCTTGAGATCGTTGTTGTAAAAACGTAATATTTCTAAACTGGACACAAAGTCGCAAGTGCCAAATAGTTGTCGAAGTTCGTTCAGTTGACCTAGGATCGTAAGAGATGTTACATTTGTCATCGGGATGAGCGAGTGCAAGTTGTAACTTGTTAGGTTGTTTGCCCGAACGTTTTCCTTGCCTATTATGAGATCAGTCCATCGTGGATGAATACCATTTCTAATATCTTCTATGCTGTCACATAATGTTACATATGAATTTCTGCACTCACAATGTACGTCTTTATAAAACAACGTAACTGTAATTATTATTAGCAGTGAAAATATCTTCGGCGCGTCCACGCACAACATTTTGAGACAACACCTCACTCTTAACTACCGGTACTACAACAAGACGTCAAAGCCGGTTTTGCTGACTACTAATGAATCAGATAATAGTTTACATCATAATTAACCACTTTTCTATCAGAACAAATTTGATGACGTTCCTTTCCTATAACATTAAAATATGGTAATCGAGACATAGATAGAGAAATAATAGGTACCTAGTTTAAAATTAAACATCATTTTTTTTATAAATTCCAAGCCTGGATTACATGACGTCAGGGTAAAACCAAATTGTCTTACCTACCTTTTCTTTTGCAGAATATTAATATATGCATCAATCTTTCACCTGTCGAGTAGCAAATTATTAGATACCTATTAATCAAAATATTTTACATAAAATAATTATGAACAGAATTCAATTAACACTAAAAAACCTCTTATAATGCTCTTCTTGCGTTACTCTTGTTTATTTCATTTATTAGATTTCGTTTAAACAAATGTTCAATTTCTTACTACCTGGACAAAAATAAAAGACGATACTTAGGTAATTTTCGTAGTGGTAAAAAAAACTAAACGTTTCTAAAGTTAAAACTCTGAAAATGATATTTTTTCATTTTGCTGTTACAGTTGCGCCACAAAATGTTTATTGAAGCGATTCTGATAAAGGGAAAAACCAGATGTTCGGGAATTTTGTGATGTCTAGGTAATTAAGAATTTCCGATCATTTTCAAAGCCATTACGAACGTATTTATTATTTTTTCATAAGAATTAAGATTTTTAGAAATTATCAATTGCTGGAAAACTTTTTTTTTTAAATAAAATCTGAGAGGGAACTAATCATTGGCAAAAGGTCAGGAAAATAAGTTGGATGAGGTAAGACGATAAATAAAGAAAGTTTCTTTATCTTTGTGTAACTTCTAACTGAACCAAGTCAGCAAGATGAATGAATATTGGCAAGGCGGTCTCTATTTTAACAGGCCAGGACACTGGCTGTGTTGCCAAATTTCTTAGTGGGCCATTCCATAGCATCCTGAGTTTCAAAAATATTGACACTTCCATAGAAAGACGGTTCATTCAAAAATAATTTTGACAAGACAATTAATTGTGCAATTAATTTCAGTAATTGAAAAATAAACATGCCACACAAATGTTGTGTTCTCGTAGATACCCAATTGCAAGTCAAATTATGTTTCAAGTAAGTCTTCCTACGTTAGCGTTTTCAAATTCCCATCGAAGAAGATTAGAATGCAAGAATGGATGCGGATTTTGGAACTAGAAAACTGGCGCGTGAGGTCTTTGTTGCTCGTTCCATTAGGTCTAAAATCCATTTTAAATTATAAACCTGTATTGATGGTAGGGTCCATACACCCGAGTGGGTAGCTTTTGCAGTTCTTATTTATTTTCAACAATTCATACAGCACCTTTATTGGTCTTTAATGGTCTCTGTGTAAGACTTTAGAAAAAAAAATCTTGTCCTGAGCTGTACAGTGTACAGGTGGCATGTATTGGAATTTGCACTCGAGCTAATGCAATCAAGGTGAACTGACTTCTATCTTCATTTCGGATAGGATACTTGTTCAGAATACAGGACTATGAAATTTTACTAACAATAGCTATCTTATAAAACAGGATACACATAATTACCTTGACTTGATCACCCGATATACTTTGACTGAAGTAAAGTTGCAATACGAGAATTAGAAAAATCTTTCAGTGATGATTAACTGACAGCTAACAATGACACAATAGTGAGTGACAGCACAGAACACAAACCTTGAGTGAGTGAGTGAGTGAGTGAGTGATCACAAAACTTCAAAACTAGTAACTTTTTTTAAAGGTTGGCGAAGCAATGTTGTCAGACGTTAGTGGGCCATTCCACAGATCACTTTCTGAAGTCAGTGTCACGGCCTGTTAAAATAGAGACCGCCTTGATATTGGACAATTCGTCTATTGGCTAAGGCTGGTTTTGCTTTTGTATTATAATTTCTAACGGGTGTTCAAATAAAAAGTGCACAAGTTGGCTATGACTATTTGGTGAAAGAAGATAGGGAAACAGGGATGATGTCTTCTTTGACAGATGTCAGTTGTGTTTTCCGAATGTAATGTCATTTTTGAGTTGATTTTAGTTTTCCCTGGAATTATAATAAATCAACTGCTTTCACAAGTAAACAACATTCGCTTTTTCTATCTCACGATGGTTTTTCATAGAAATAAAGAATTTTTTGACGATCGCATATTTAGGCGAAATGTAGAAATTCCTTGGCCTTCACATTTCTGTGATTTGTCACCGTATGACTTTTTCGTGTGGCCTTATCTAAAAAATTGTGTTTTTCAAACACCTGTCGCAAATTTGTACAATCTACAGCAAAACTCTTAACTGGCTATTAGTCCCTTTAACCCCTCAAAAATTGGGCTGTTAATTTAACCGAACAATTAACAGTCTGTTTAGAGTTAACTGAGATTGGTGAATACGATTTTAGCAATTTAACTCTCAGTTGGGATTTAACTGCTAGTTATCAATTTTAACCATTGTCGGTAAATACGGCCGTTAGATTATTATAAATAATCTAGGGTTATTATAAATGATTGTCCCATCGCCGTAGGCGTTGGTGACGTAATTGAATGTACCGCAAGCCTCCTAACATGAGTGAGACTAGTATCACCGATAGGTGGCGCTACAGGCGGTAGTGGAAATCTGTCTACTAGTTTGTCTAACGTTGCGAGGCTGGCGGCACATCCAAAATATGTGTGGGTTTTCAACGCCAACTGCGATGAGACAATCATTTATAATGACCCTTCATAACGAATAACTATTTTCATGTAGTTAATAGAAAAAAACGTTTTTCGTGTACTTGACAGAAAAAAGATACTCTCATCTTGATCATTAGAAAATAGTAAAGACCGACTTTTCCAACTTTTCCTCCGATTTTAATGGAAACAGACTTGAAACAGCGCTTCTGCAGCTTCCTGTATATTGAGATTTGCTTTAAAATTAAGTCTGTTGAGAACATTTTTTGATTTTATGTATTTGTAGTTTTTACTTGTTTACTGGTTGTGCTAGACGTTAGGGTTACATTTTTGAAAACTTAATTTTGAAATTTTCTTTTTAAATATTTCTGTATTTTGTTAAGTACCCACAATTTATTTTTAATTATCAAATTTCAGGTAGAACCGAAGTTGCCCGATAACTCTTGCCAGTCTTATTTTTAGTCTTGAGACAAGCAACGACGATTGCCATACCATTTCCAACAGTTTTGCCAAATGAGTTAATACAATATAATGGTGTAAACTTTAATACATGTGGGATATAGTTTAAGAAAACAAGATTTGTTACGACTTTGTAATGATAAATTATACCGTCTCTCGAAAATACAACGTCAAACAATAATAAAAAACTTCTCCTCGCCCACTATCCATTTCCTACAACTCGGCCATCCTGAAATTCGTTCGCCTCGAACGAATCGAGATCTTCTTGACACCAGGGCTTCATCATCTCAGCGCATGATTTGGTTGTTCTCGGACCGTCATGTGTGCCGATCTTCTTATCATAGCGGTCATTTCCAATTTTCTTGATTACTTCATACCGACCTAAATATTTGGGCAGTATTTTGGCACTAGTCTTAAATTGGGTTCTTTTTCTTTTAATGGCAACTTGGTCTCCAGGTTTATATTCTCTTGCCATTTTACGTTTCCTATTGTAATTCTTGATGTTTTCCTCGTGGATCTTCTTAATCTGTTGTTTCGCTTCTTTGTGCAGTTCATATCTTTCTTCAATGACAGTAACAACTTCTCTTTCAGAATTTTCAATCTTATCTTCAGAAACATCAACAGAACAAACATCGTTTTCTTCATTTTT
Source organism: Tenebrio molitor (assembly GCF_963966145.1). NCBI lineage: Eukaryota > Metazoa > Arthropoda > Insecta > Coleoptera > Tenebrionidae > Tenebrio > Tenebrio molitor. The sequence continues at coordinate 19,918,686 of NC_091051.1, read as the reverse complement.
GCAATTCAACTCGTTTGCCATTTTGTCAACAGCTTCAACCAGTCTTCTTCCCAAGTTATCAAAATTGTCTTCAACTTTTTCGGTGCTTCCTTCTTCGCAAGCCTCCTCCACTTCCTTATCTTCAAGGTTGACCTGACTAACATCATCTTCATTTTTAGGTATATTGGAATTAATTTCTTTTGCTATTTTATCCACAGGTGCTTCTAGTTTTCTTCCTAAACTTTCTATATCTTCATTCGTGTTTCTTTTTTCTTCACCGGACCCAAATGTTTCGTCCAAATTTTGATTTTCTTCGCTCTCCACACCAACGTCATCTTCAGAGCTTGTAATTTTCAGTGCATCATTTAGATTCTCTTCACCTTCTGGTAATGCATCATTTTCCTCTGTTGTATTTTCATCTTCTGCTGCGATTCTCTTTTGTACTTTCTTTTCATCATTCAGTAAGTTTGTTTCTTTCATTTCGGTTACATTTTCAGTTACCATCACTCCTTCGGAATTCATGATTAACGTTACTTGATTCAAGATTGGTCTTCCAATTATGAGATTTATGTCATTTATGGAGATTGCTTCATCTGATACAATGTGAATTTCGGTCACAAGTTCGCAATTATCAATGTTTATTTTTGTCGAAAACTTTCCAAGTGTCTTTACCTTTCCATTTCCTAAACCAGTGAGTGTAAGTGGAGTTTCTTCAAAGCGTGGTGCACCTATTTTCAAAAAAGCACTTGCCTTAATTAAATTAACGTCACTTCCAGTATCGATTAGAGCTTCAAAATCTGTACCACAAAGTTTTAAATTTTTGAAATTTCTTGAATTTACTCGATCCGTTACTTTTCTGTGGCAGATTTCATGATTTTCAGGCGGTTCTTCGTCTTGCAATGAATTTGACAAATACACTGTTGGGGATGATTTCTTTTCAATTCCGCTTTGTTTCTTCTGTTTATTATCTTCGTTGCATTCTTTTGCACGATGTCCATAATTATTACATTTAAAGCACTTTGTTCCCTTCTCTTTGAACCTGCAATCTGTTGATCTATGGCCTTTTAAACCACAATTGAAACAACGAATTTGCTTGCCTTCTTCTTTTTTATATTTCATATCTTGCTTCTTCATTACTTCTTCTTTAATCTCCGGTTCTTTCTTAGTTTTAAACATCTTCATTGAATTTTCTCTCAACGATTCGAAAATTTGAAGTTTTCTTTTAAACTCTTTTAAGTTATTAGCTCCGTAGAGAATAATTTTGTTACTCGTGTCGTCGGTGATGCCATCAATAGTATATTGGATAAGTGCATTATCTTCTACATTACCTCTTGAGGCCAGTTCTTTCATAATCAAAAAATATTCCTGAACAGTTTCTTTCTTCTGAATTTTTCTTGACGATAACATCTGATGTAAATGTGCGCTATTGAGTTGAGTTGAGAATTCAGACAACAAAGCTTCTCGCAGTTGACTCCAAGTAGAGATACCACATTCACTCTGTATATAAAGTTTAGCAAGACCTTTCAAAGATTTCTTGGCGAAAATGAATTTCTGTAATCGACTCCATCTTAACAAAACGGAAGTATCTTCAAAGTCTTGAATCCATTTTTCGACAGGATACTCGTCATTACCACTAAAAGGACGAATTGAATCTTCCACATCTCTAAAACTTAACGGAAAACATGAATTGCCTTTTGCATAATCGTCATCTTCTTCTTCGTCGTTGGGTCTGTTGCTTTTGAGGTTATTTACCCTTCTTAATCTTCTTTGATTTCTCTCTTCATCTTGGTCGTTTTTGGTATTATCTTCTTTTTTCTTAGAGGTTGTGACTCTTCTTTCTTTGTTACTATTTTTCTTCTTTGAAGCTGTTACCACGTCATATTGCTCTGCATCGTCTTTATCGTCTTCATCATCATCTTTATCATCTTCATCGTCTTTATCATCTTCGTCATCTTTATCATCTTCGTCGTCTTCATTTACTTCATTTTTCTCCAACATGCTAAGGTTCATTAAGTGGCAGCAAATTTTTCTTGATAGCTCGTCTTCGTCACCATCATTGTCGAGACAGAGAAGATTAGTAATAGAAATCAACTCTCTTACTTGCAAAGTCTCAACCACGTATTCTAGTTTGGTCTCAAATTCTTTAGAATTTTCGTCGAAATCGAATCCTTTGAATGTGCAGCCTTGATCTGTTTTTTCGATCACCTTCTGATTCGAAAATAAACATATGAAGGGCTTTAATCGACTTCACAGGAGCATTTTTAATATTGTCTCTGATAAAAGCAATTTCACCCAATGATGTCATTTTTGTTTTAATTTCCTCGTAACTATCACTTGTTTTTCACTTTTCCGTAAAATAATTAGAATTCCTCTAATTTATCACCGTTCTTCTTTCTACAATTCTCTGTTTATCTTGTTTCTATCCCGGTTGAGCCCCCAAAATTTGTGGGATATAGTTTAAGAAAACAAGATTTGTTACGACTTTGTAATGATAAATTATACCGTCTCTCGAAAATACAACGTCAAACAATAATAAAAAGCTTCTCCTCGCCCACTATCCATTTCCTACATACATTTATTTAAAAAATTTTGTTTCACATTTTGATCATGTCTTCCCAGGAAATTTACAATAGAAAAATTCATAGAGCAAAACTTAAGAATGAGTAAAGTTATACTTTGATGCGTTTTTTTTGTAGTCTTGAAGCATGGTGCAGCAAGATGAAGCAACTGCTCACGTCGCTACAGTCAGTTCACAACCACTGCAGCAAAACAATACTATATTAAGTACCAAGAACGGTAAGGGCAATTTACCGATCGAAGACAATTTGGAGAAGGAGCGCAGCGAAGAGAAAAATTCTTCATGGCGACACAAAAAAATAATTTTCGAAACCAACGACCTCAATGTGTAATCACTAATCAAAAAGAAAGGAAAATTCGGGGTATGAAAATATTGCTAATGTCACGGCAAGTTCGCTAATGTTATTTAATTGCAGCGGCAAGGAAGGCCAACTACAAGTTTCCAGAAAGTGCTAACATCTTACTTATCTTCAACTTCTATTTTCCAAAATAAGCTTGTACTTTTAATATTTATGTTAATAAATAAATTATTGATTGTTACATAAAAATTATTATAATAATTGGTTCATTTTGAATAAATTTACTTACCGTTCTAGAACGCCAAAATACTTTACTGTCAAGTTTATCGTTAGCAACAATTAAACACTGTCTTGGAATCAGACGTGGTAAACAAGCAAATAAGAGTATGGTACCATCGCGGTCAAAGAATCCTGGTACAGTATGTTACTGTAGCAGTATAAACACTTCCAAAACTCAATCAAAATTTGAGTTTTGGAAGTATCTACAGAAACATACTGTATCAGTATTTTTTGACCGTGATGCTATGTACCTACCACGACCTGCTAGATAATCAGAGTGTCTATAGCGGCCTGGGCGTAGACCGAAAAATCCTATTGTTCTCATGATTCTGACATTTGGGGTTGTTTTCGGGGGTTGCCGTTAGCAACTAACTGTCATGCTATCAAATGTGTGACAACTTCATGTGCATCGTGACAATTTATAGTTGAATTTTTTTAATAAACAATTGTCAAAACGTTGTCCTGTTGGTATGAGCCAAACTGTGATTTTCATGATAATACGATTGGTCACATTGAGTGTCAACAATTTTTTATGTAACTGCGCCTGCGCCCTAACGAGCGAGAGTTTATTTCAAATTCGAAACGGTTTCTCCTGATTTCTCATTAAATTTGTTTTGAAAATGAATTCACGGAAGAAAGGCACGGGAAGTGAAGTGCACATAACCTTAACCATGATTTGGTGTCAAATTGTTATACAGCTGGTCCATATGTCCAAATTTTAGGGTGGTACAGTATGGTTTTTTACTTCATTTTGACACTGACAATTGTTTATTAAAAAAATTTCACTATAGACATGCAGTCCACACTCCACACACATGTATCATGTATCTGCAGTCTTGCGTAGTTGTAATTACAGTTTGGATATTCTAAATTGGCAGAAGCAAAATGTTGCGCACCGGTTCGGTTGTGCGGAAGGGACGAAGTTTCGGCGCCGCGATTTTTGAAAATGTCTTGGTCAGTGGCGAGTGCAAATTCATAGAATAATAATTTGTCCAAAATTCAAAACTGTACAAAACTGAAAGTATACTTTCCACTCATTTCCACCGAGAATAGCACGGATTAATTAAACAAATATAATTGATTTATTTATGGACCCTTCTTTATCTGAAATGACCCGCTTAGGAAATAATGGACCTACTGCAAATCCAAGATTGAGATTATAATTTTAATATTATTCCAGAAATAGGTTCACAACTAACGGAACTTGTTGTTGTTGCATTTACCGCAATATCAGTTCTAATATGATAAAAAAAGCCAGTTCATAAACACTAACAGCAAAATACTAAAAACCAGAAACACCAAACAGAACTATAATCTGTTTCAAAATCAAAAATCCACCAACAGTGCATTCTACCTCGAAAATACAACCGACAACGTCGCCGACTTTTGTTTTTAGTGAAAGAAAACTATTGGACAGTCGTTTTGGTCGTAGTTCATCGTGTTTTTTATTCTCATTTTATTATTTCACTCAAAAAGTATGATATGGTAGCTAATACCTTTTTGTACATAATAATTATTTTGTGTTTCGTAAATAAACTCAACAGTTCAATGTCAAATTTTGGCGGGAGGTTGAGGCAACCCAAAAAAATTAAACTTTTTCTAGGGATTTCTTTTTTTCTGCCAACATAATTCAACAGGTGGTGGGTTTTTGATTTTGAAACAGATTATAGCATCAACTAAATTAATAAAATTTTTGTTATTAAAGTTACTTTTAAACTGAGACTCTTGACATTGCACTTTGACAACTTCACTGAATTCATTACATTTGTTTGTGAGGTTATGATTATTCAGTGACATTCCCCCCTAAAGTGGCTCCGTGGAGATCACAGGAACTAAAGCTTCGCCCAGGCAGATGTATAGTGAAATATGTTAATCATCAAGACGGCGGTGGTATAGTGTTCCCATTTCTAATTTGGTTTTACTACCAGCCTTCTTGTCAGGGAGTTAGTTCTTAAAATGCATGACGTGCCGTCTTCAAGTTATCTTTTTTTGTCATTTGAATTTATAATCAACCGCATAGATTTACAATAAATTTAAGTTCTTACGTAAGAGTTAACATATAAAAATGCATAGGTACTTGTTTATAACAAGAGTTTTGTTTATAAAAAAACAGAAAACTTCAAATCCCATATATGAATAAGTATATAAAATCATTGAAAGCAAGCAAACACTCTTTATGTGAGTTGTTATTTATCAAGTTGACTCCAGTAACAACTTTATCCTTCTGCGAAGCAATTTTCTGTTTCCGCATATTACGAGTAATTTAATTGTTTTTTTTTCTGACGTCAATGACTTCTATTTTTAAAATGTTATTTATTATTTACATTTTTGAAGCATAAACACAATAGTAATTTTAATTTATTATACGAGTTTTATAACACACCATTTTGTCGCACACGTTTTTTAGAACACAAGGAGCGCAGCGAGGAGTGCTATAAAGCAAACAAGTGCGACAAGTTGGCTTATAAAACGAGTGTAATACAATATTTTTTCTATTTTGCCCCTATTTTAAATTTTAAATTTAAAAAAAAAGTTCAAAACAGTGCTAGGAATTTAAAGTGTCGTGAAATGCAATGATCACTGTGAGTCGCTACCAACATTAAAAATTTAAGTAAATGTTCCTGAAACCGGTATCGAAAAGAACTCCTTTTCGAAACCCGTTTGAGTGTTAAATGTTATACTGACTGTGTTAAAGATGCAAAATAGAAAAAAAAAATTATATCACGGATTGCAGTTTTAAAAAAGCTGATTATTCTAATTTGTGTTTTTCTACTGAATGCTTCTAACTACCAAGCTCAATAAGAACAAATAAAAAAACATTCTTCTAATAAATTTAGAAACAATGACTCTTCACGCCAATATGAATCAAAAAAGTTTTACACAACTCTCATTCAAACTAATATAAAGGTGTTTTTTTAAAATTTGGCTCCGAAGTTGGAGAGTCGATGGAGAACGCACCACTCGTGTAAAAGCGTAAGATTTAAACAGCTGATCTGTGATCTGTTATCCGTATAGAACATTCACAATCGACTCTTCAACGTCAAATTTAAAAAAACACCCATTATCAATATCTATTAACAATTAAAAATTTAGACTTGAACGAAACTTGTTTTAAGTAGTAGATACATTTTCCATGTATTTTTCGACTTCATTTCGTTTATCTCGTTTTTTCATTTTGTGATAGGTCCTGTAGAAAAACCATGTCTTATAAACAGGCATCGTCTAGAAACCGCAATTACCAAGTTGAATGTATTGTAAAAATACCTACCTCTTTCATTTTTCACGAACTGGTTATTCCAGATTTTCAATAATACATCTGAAGGTTATATTCAGATGAAGTACAGAAAAACATTAGATAAGATTTCAGTCTCAATTATAGATGCCACAATGAATCAACAAAAATAAGTGTAGTATACTGAGTGATAGATTATAGTTTATGCATCATGACACGTTTCTTGTGTTCATTCGTAATCGGATTTCTTGTTTTAGGCGATTTGCAATGTTTCAGTAAGTAATAATTCTTGACCAATTGGATCTTATTTATTTAATATGAATTAAACTTTTTTTTTGACAAAAAAATATATATTTCTGTTTCTTAACAGACTAAACATAACAGTTCTTTTTTTATTAAATAACGGCGTTTCAACCACTTAATTTTATTTTAATGTGTTTTAAATTGGTACTCGCATATTAAACTAAATTACTTCTATTTTTCTATTCTCTTCCTTCTAACACAAATAAAGCATAATGTAGGTATCAAAATTTTTCATTAAATACAGGGTGATTTACGAGGAATAATGAGCCCGATGGAATAGAAAATGCAACCCGCAATTCATCAGGAGAAAAACCCGGACATTTACCGCTTCGATGTCCGGCTTTTTGTTCCAATGTATTGTGGGTTGCATTTTCTATTCCATCGGGCTCATTATTCCTCGTAAATCACCCTGTATTTATCTACGTATCGTAGCTCCTTAGGTTTCTTTCAGAATTTTGGTAGTTAAATTTTAATTATTTATTCTTTAAAACTTATTTAATAATAATAACAAATATAAACTATACAATTTTCACAAATTTAGTGCTATACAGATTTTGAAAATTGTGCAGATATTTTAACGTGTGATAGAACCCCTTAAAATGTAATGATTGAGCCAATAATGCCTTATTGAAATGTTGATATTTGTGAGAATAAAGGGGGTAATTTTTTTTCAAAAAAAGTTTGGGAGCCACTGAAGTATATGAAAAAAAATTAGTCAAAAAAATCTTGGTAGACTTTTTTTGTTGTCATTTAATACAAATATAAGTCATTTTGACGAGAATCTCAATTTAAATCACAAATGGATTTCACCAATCTGGAGAAAATCGATATGGTTTTGATCTCGATTTTGATCTATGGCGAAGACCGTGGACATTCAGAGCTACCATGGCAAATCTACGGTGAAAGTTTTTTGAAAGGATACTTCCCAATGCACGAACCTTTGTAAACGTTGTGCAGCATCTTCGCGATTTCGGACGTTTCGAAATGCATAAGCGCGATTTCGGCCGTTAACGAGAACATCGCATTTTAGTTGCAGAAGAAGAAATTCTTCACAAAATTTAAAACCAGCCACGAACACCTACTCGGCGTCTTGCAAATCACCTGGAAGTTTCTCAGTTTGCAGTTTGGGTGTGCGTTTACAACGCCGCTCAGGAAATTTGTCAAAACAGAGGCATTCTGAAGCGTGCTGAAGCTTGCATTACAACGATGGCAGACATTTTGAGCAACTTCTTTGTTGTTTCATTTTATGCTTTTACTCACAATAGTCACAATTACAGTCTATTTACTTTATTGTTTTCTGAATAAGTTGCAGGCATTATTTTATCTTCACTTTACAAATTCGATCGAAAATTCATGATGCAACGCAAAAAACTCAAACGATAACAATCAAACATAACTTCAAATAACAGAAAATTTGACTTTTTAGGTTGGTCGTACGTCAAAACTGACTGCGAAATTTGAAATTTTATATTAACATTTATATACCTAAGGCAAGTTGGGTTCTTTTGCCTTCTTTTAACACGTAGGTACTACTTCAGGTTAAAATATCTGCACAACTTTCAAAATCTGTATAAGTAATATTAGGCACTGATAAGTTTTTTTAAAGCAGAATATCATCCAACATCTATTCTTTAAAAATAAAATAAAAACATTTCTTAATTTTGTGAAAAGAATGTTTGACAATATTATGCCAATTAAACTTTGATTTTGAAAACAGTATTCGGCTTTGAAACACAACCATTGCTGAGGGATTTAAATAACGGACATACTGTTATCGGAAACGATATAAAGTTGGAATGTGAGGTAACATCGAATAATGATGAAGTTTTAATAAAATGGAACGTACCATTAAAGTTCAATCTCACCGTGAGTAACTGTGATTCATTTTTAATTGTTATAACTCTGGAAATTATTTTTTCAAGTTGAGCCGTGTGAACATCACCACTTCTGCAACAAATACCTCAACATCTTATACGTTTAAAAGTAAATTTGTTTTACGTGATGCTACGTTAGAAGATAAATCGATATATTACTGCATAGTAGAAGATAAGAAAAACACTAACACTACCAAGTACGAATACATATGGGTGCCTGTTTACGGTAAGTACTCGTAGATTCTCACAAATTAAAAGAAATTCAATAAAACTGTATTTTAGAAAAGGACGAATTTGTTCTCAAATTTAACAAAGACCGCACATTTTTTGACAAATCAAAAGTACAAATACAAGCCTCAGTTGCTGCACACCCGAAAGCTGAATTTATTTGGTACGATGTTGGAACATTTCAAAAGAGTATTTTAATCAAAATTGTTACTTTTAGGCGAGACAAAAATAATAAACTTATTTCTACAGAATCTTCATCCAAATATGTAACTCAGATGCAATCTTCATCCACTTTTGCCAATTATGAGATATTTCTAAAGTTCATCAACATTTCTTATGACGATTTTGGAAACTATACCGTTACTGCTCAAAATAAATTTGGTAAAGCGTCATTTGTGATTCCAGTAAATTTAACCGGAGCACCTAGAACAAGTGTAAGAGTCGACAATGTAGACGAAATGGAAATGTTGAGTACAATCGAATGTAAAGCTATTGGTTATCCTCAACCAACAATTAAATGGTACTTTTTCCCTTGTGACGTTTATTCTTGCTTAGAAAAAGTGAGTATTACCTGCAAATAACATCATTCATTACAAAAACTATTTTCTAGAAATCACAACAGGTCACTCTTGAAATGAAAGAACTAAGCCATGCAGAGAATGGATTAGAGACCATTTCTTCTATTTCAGTGAACTCATCTATATCAGGTTTTGTTCAATGTGTTGGAGCGAATTCTTTTGGTAAACACGACACTGTACAACATCTTATGAGTAAGCATTTTTAAGAAATGAGAAAACGTAAATCTGATTTAAATATTTTTAGAAATCAAAAATGGTTTAGAAATTTATACAGAAAATATCATTACAAGCAAAAACTTAAGTAAAGTGGAAGTACTTTATAATGAGACAATTGCCATATTCTGCGCAGTATCTCTTCGCGACTACAACCAAGAAATAACCTGGCACCGAGCTAAAGAAAATCTGCGCCTTGACGATCCTAAAATTCCAGTTCGAGGTATGAGGATCCCTCAAATATATTTTTGTGCAACCGTACGCGAAACGAGCACTTCGCGTACGTAAAAACAGGCCGCGAATCCAATTTCGCGGCCGTTGCTTTTAACGACGGCCGGTAAAGTAAACGTTATTTTAATATTTGATACAAATCAGAGTTTCTATGTAAGACTGCCGTTTAGATTTTTCGGATATGAAATTAGAAACAGTAGAATTTATAACACGTATTTTTTAATTTTGGAGGAGTACCCACACGAAACTGAAACATCACTTTCACTACAATTCTCTTCCGACTCTTTTACGATTGTGTATTTACAAAATGAACTATTTTATTTATGTAATTTCCATAGCGACATGTAAGCCGAATTTATAAGTATTTATTGTTGGGAAAGTAAATTTTACTTGTTCCTTTTATAATAATTGCAAATTTTCGGTTGAACAAAAAATGTGTGTACACCTTGGTCCTCGAGATTGTTTGCCTCGGCCGTAAGCGGCCTCGGCGACAATTTTTCTCTCGATAAGTTAAAGAATGATTTCGCGGCCTTAATATGCAAATAACTATTTTTATTAATCTTTTTGTAATAGGTTTAAGTTATCACAAAATACACAACATCAACGCTGTTTATAGTAGTATCTCTCGAATCCAAATTACTATAAATGATAAAAGTGATGGTGATATCTACACGTGTAAGGCTTTTGACAAAAATGGGACGATTACAACTAAAAGTTTGAAAGTCGTGGCAAAGGGTAAAATCTGGTTTCGTTGTTGAAACTTAAAATTAGTTTTGGTTTTTAGAGCAACCGTATCTTATTATAGAGAGTAACATGCAGAACAAGAGCATTGATGTACAAACAGGCAAAAAGTGGAAATTTCATTGTAATCCAGAAGCATTTCCTTCTGGAGTAATAAGATGGTTCAAGGTAAGATATCAAAAAAATTACAGAAAGTACATTGAATGACCTTCTTCGTATTTAGAATAATGTGACCATTACAAATTCTAAAAGGATTCAGATTGAAAATTCCAACCAAACCCTTTCAATTAACGATGTTCAACATAAAGACAATGGAACTTATGAATGCCAAGTATCCAATAGATTAAATCATAGAAAAATCAAAAGAGCAATTTTAGTAACGAGAGGTAAAAAATTTCTTAATTTATTGGTCAAATCTTCAAGCTAAGATCTTTACAGATTATTTCGATTGGTCTTTGCTAATAGTTATTGTTCTAATATTAATATTCCTTCCTGCGGCTATTTTTTTAACAATCAAATTGAAAAAAGCAGAAAGATTAAAAAAAGAATTAAACGCGTTGGGCTTAGAAAATTTCGAAAAAGGAGGACTGGAAAATATAAATCCAGAATTAAGACTTGAAGATCAAGTGGATTTGCTCCCATATGATAAAAAATGGGAAATTCCCAGAGAAAATATCAAGCTAGGTTAGAATAACTTTTTTACTTACATACTTTACTTTTATCTTGTTATTGATTTTATACATTTAGGAAAAGAACTAGGTTCTGGTGCATTTGGTGTTGTTTTGAAAGCTGAAGTTGTCGGCCTCTCCGATAATAAAGCTTTTCCTGCTGCCGTCAAAATGGTTAACAAATTTGCTGGATACAACGCGATTAAGGCTTTAGCTTCTGAATTGAAGATTATGGTGCATATAGGAAAACATATAAATATTGTTAATGTATTAGGTGCTTGTACAAAAGACCTCACCTCAAGTGAGTACCTATGTATAAAATAGCACGACCTGCCGACCTGCTTATGATTTTTTTTTTTTAGAAAAACTGTTGGTAGTGGTTGAATATTGTCCTTTTGGTAATCTCCAAGAATACATACTACTCAATAGTAAACATTTCATTGATCAAAGGAATGTCTACACTGGTCAGTTTGATTGGAAAATTGGAGAAGAGCTTTTAAAGATGTCCATTAAAAATAATGACAACTCGAAAAATATGTAATATATTTTGATAACGTAAACTTAAGATTCATATAAAAATCTCATTTTTAGCCCATCCAGTATAAATTATATTGAAATAATGGGTTCCAAAACAGATGGTGGCAATTCTTACCAACAACCTGATCCTGACAGTTAGTACTTTCTCTTTATATAAATTAGTGCATTCAAAAATGATTTGTTATTTGTTAGATGATGAGAAAAGAGAATTCCAAAATAACAACGAAAAAAAATCTACACACATTTGTTCCAAATACTTCTTGATTTGGGCTTTTCAAATTGCCAGAGGAATGGAATATCTTGCTTCGCGTAGAGTTCTTCATGGCGACTTAGCGGCCAGAAATGTACTTTTATCTGAAGATAACGTGGTAAAAATTTCTGATTTTGGCTTATCTAAAAGCATGTACAGTGCTGGGATTTACAAGAAAAAAACAAATGTGAGTTTGGCCGAATGTATCTAAAATGAAATAAACTAACAGTTTTCAGGTACCCTTGCCAATAAAATGGATGGCAGTGGAGTCTATCGGACAGCAGATATTTTCCACCCAATCAGATATCTGGTCTTACGGTGTTGTCCTGTGGGAACTGTTTTCTTTAGCTAAAACTCCTTATCCTGGAATGCAAGTTGATCAAACATTTTATAATAAGCTCATGCAAGGGTATAGAATGCAATCACCGGAATTTGCAACGAATGAAATGTAAGTATTTAAAACTTCACAATTATTAGATATTGAATTTGAAAAATTGTTTCTTTTTCAGTTATAAAATTATGTTGCGCTGTTGGAATGCCGATCCACTAAGGAGACCATCTTTTACGGAAATAGCCGACAATATAGGTTTATTACTTGAAGACAATGTCAGAAAAGTAATGTTGTCTTATTTGTTACAATTATGGATATATATGTAGGTAATTTTCATTTTAGTATTATATGGATATGAACAAATGTTACATCCTGATGAATAATCACCACACTGACGAGGAGGATTATCTATTGATGATGAAGCCTCCAGATTTTGAAAACACCGTGGCATCTTCTCCCTATTATGTGAACAACATGCAATATTTAATGTTAAGCGAAAATGGTTTAGAACTAGCTGATGAGTAGAAAATGTATGTTACGAAAATGAAAAACTCTTCTCTTGCTCATTGGCAGAAAAGTTCATGAACCTTCAGACGATGTACATATGTAAATAATATCCTCGTTGAAATATGACATTTATTTACATTCGTTCTAAATAAGATACAGAGAAATCGTCTCAGATTAGAGGAAAGCTGTAAACATGAAAATTCTTACAACGATTTCATTTATTAACAAAATTTCATTGAGATCTCATCACATTTTACAGCTGTTTTAAAATCTTCTTTGCTATAATTACTGACAATAGATTGAATTGTTTTAGTATTTTGTTGTTGAAAATAATATCTGGTGTGTCAGAAAGGACGGACACCAAAGAAAGTACACAATTTAGGGTAATCACGGAAGAAAATTTTATTTTGCTTTTGGCCTTTTGTTAACCCCCAAGAGCGTTTGGAAGTTACAGCTAAACTACCTGTAAAACTAAATGATCCTGTTATTGATGTGAGAACATAATTTTATGTGTCAACTTTCAAAGGTGCCCTCAACAGATATCCAAAAATTCTTTTTTTGTTCGACACTGTGAACGGATTTTGATAAATGTGACAACTTGTCAAAACGAAACGTCAAGCTAATTTTAAAGGTTTTAAGCGATTTGGAGCCTTTAAGGGGCTCGTCGAACAAAAAAACGTTGTATTCAACTCGTTCGTGTGTAAATTGGGCCTTTTTTGGCACTCGTTTCACTCGCGTTTTAAAATGGCCCACGCGTGCCAAAAAAGGCCCAATTTACACACAAACTCGTCAAATAAACTACTATTTTCTACTTTGCATTCGTACTGATGCTATTACGATACTGTTTTGCGTATCGTAATAGGAAAAGGCGTGATATAATAATAATACTAAAAATAGTGAAATTTAATTTTTTAATTTTGACGGATACTGTGGTGTCGCGGCAGACCGCAGACGTGACCTTGGGTGGAATCCTTCAACTTTAATGGTTTTTAATTAAACATTTTTTTTTTCATTGAAAAAGTGGAAAAGTAGAATAAATACTGTATGACATCTCGTTTATAAGGCATTTTATCGCACTTACTCCTTTAGGGCACTCCTCGCTACGCTCGTCGTGCTCTAAAACCGTGCGTGCGATAAAATGCTTCTTATAAGACTCGTATCATAATATACTATTATTAGACGTTTTGACCAACGACTGAGAGAAAAAAAAATGTAACCATGACAACTACATACGGTAGTTTTTAGTTACCTATTGTGTGGCTGCCATTTTCATTTTCGCTTTCTGAGAGTTTTTTGTTTAAATGAAACCTGTAGAACAGTTTTTGATACAAAATCGGGGTCTATGTTATGCTATGCTACCAAAACGCCTGTCCGTCCTTTTTGACACACCCGATATAATAAAACAATGGCATATAAATAATAAATAGTAAAACTATTGAGGAATACGTTTTCAAACAACTATCTTGTAAAATTGGTCATTTTCCCATAATTTAAAAGAAATTAATTATTATTTATTAATTAATTATTAATGATATTAATATCCAACAAATGAACTAATGTAACTTCCTATGAAAGTTTTACTTTTATAACATTTTAAATTATTGGGCAAAATAAGTAAGTTGGTGATTTCAATAATAAACTTTAAGAGAATGTAATAATAATAATTAATCTGTCCACAAACAAGTCAATGAGCTTCCCCAGGAGAAAATTTGATAGAACTTTATTGACGCGTTCCTAGAGAAACTATTTTTTTTACTTTGGGTGAATTCTGTAGGGACGTCTACCCTGGAGAAGCTAAATATTTGGAAATTTATAATAAATCTGACGATGATGATAACAGACAAACAAATACATTTATTTCATTTTTAAAAACTTATTCTTTTCCAGTACTAATTTTTATTGTAAATTCCTTAACTAACATCCGATCTATTGGTGAGTCTACGATGGAAGGTACGGGGTCATTATAAATGATTGTCTCATCGCAGGCGGCGTTGGTGACGTAGCTGAATGTGCTGCAAGCTTTATAACATGAGTGAGACTAGCATCGCCGATAGGTAGCGCTGCTGGCTATTAGTTTGTTTAACGTTGCGAAGCTAGCGGCACGTCCCAAATTTGTGTGGGTTTTCAACGCCAACTGCGATGGGACAATCATTTATAATGACCCTGTATTAATATCTCTTAATAAACCAAGCGAAAAAATAATAAACGTGTTCTGTCTTTCTAGCACTATTACAGATTAGATCAAACGTTTACTAGAACAATAATGAAAGGTGATACGTATCTTTATCTTCATACGTTCATAATTTTATTTTAGTTCTCTGTAAAAACGACCATCACTTCTTGAGAGACTTTGGGTTCAAATCTCTTTCTAGGCGAACAAACTTTCTTCAATCTTAACGGTAAAGAATGTAAATGGTGTTTCTTTGATTTGCCAAATGTAATTAAGTTTTTTGTTTTACAGTTTTTTTATACAGGGTGTTTTTCAAGTTGAGGCGTTCCTTGTAACACCAGGTACTATACATTGTTCTTAAGAATTTTAGCCTAAATCTTCTCAGTAAAATGTTTGCATTAACGGAGATAATTGATTGTATAGTTTTATAGTTTCCTAAAATTTTGAGTCCGGTTCTGTCTATTTTTCTCGCTGTACCTACTAGATTAATAACTGACGTGGCCCAGGATGGTGTCTTTCTGAAAATCGCTCTGCGTACTCTCTGGACGCTGCAGCTGCATTCTGATAACATTGTCCATACATTAGTAATATATTTGTGAGTTCGTTATTTTCGTAATGATTCTGACTAATTAGATGACAACTCTGACAGTATTTTTGATTTTTTTGTCAATTCTAATTTCCAACAAATCAGCGCAAATGTGACCAGGCCGGTTTCAAAAAAATTAACTTATAGTATCTTCATTGTCGTACACATTTTACTAAGGTGATTTTGGCTAAAACTCTTTAGAACAACGTATACTATGTATTACTACTATCACATATTAAAAGAAACGCCTCAAACTTCGAAAACACTCTGTACAGGGTGTCTCAGCTAAGATTTTCGAGCCAAATATCTCGGTTATTTTCCAACGGATTTTTGTAAAATTTAATGTGCAGAAATTTTAGATGGTGAAGAGTAAAAATCATTAATGCAATATACCAAGTTTTAAAAACGTAATTTTTACATGCCTTTTTAAAATGTTGAACCACTTAAGATTTACATAAAAAAATTGAACGTCAATATAAAATGTTGTAAGGAGAAACTCGTTCTTGAAAGACATCTGGCGTGCAAGAAAAAGGAAAAATACTGTGCTAAACGTGGCTGCAGATGCAAAAACGTA
Organism: Tenebrio molitor; assembly: GCF_963966145.1. Taxonomy (NCBI): domain Eukaryota; kingdom Metazoa; phylum Arthropoda; class Insecta; order Coleoptera; family Tenebrionidae; genus Tenebrio; species Tenebrio molitor. The sequence goes on along the minus strand of NC_091051.1, from coordinate 19,902,529 downwards.
CACGGGTATGAAAGAAACGCGCACTATCACCGAATTTTTGTCACCCCTGTTCGCACAAACCCAGGTGACATATTTGACGTTTATCTTTCAAAACACTTACAAAGTGTTACATTTAGACGTAGTTTACTAATTTATTATACTGGATGCTTTAATTCTTCCATAAAGAACTAAAACACAATCGGGATATTTTAGCAAGGTAATTTACTTCACGTACGCTTTCTGTGTCTTCAAATAAACTGACGACTCTCTGAACCTTAAATTTTGTAAAGCCTACATTTGGATAGTATTCCACGAGAATCTTATAGATTTTAAGGGTGTACAAAATATTGCTTGTCAACTTTTCATCAATTGTTTCAAAAGGTAACTGCTCAAATACCTTCAAAATTTAGATTAAACTTTAAACAACAAAATTTAATCTTTTCGTTGAATCAGACGAGTGATTTAGTTAATTATTTATGTAGATACCGATTTTTTAATGTTTAACAATATAATGGCGCTTAATTTTCAATAAAGGAAACATGTGTTAAAATTACATTTTTTAACAACGCGTCAAGTCGGAAATTCTATACTGGATCCGTTGTAGGTAATAATTCGAAAAATGATGAATTTATTTATACGTATTATATGGAAAATAGTTTATTCAGTTAATGTTTGATAAAAATATAATACTTATATTGTAATTTTAACGTAACAAAAATAAACATTTGTAACTACCTATACTCCTTACGAAAAATGTGGCTTAAAACCTAAATAAAGTTTTTGTGAGGAACCTTTTTTTAATTGATTGTCTGCTGTATTTTTTTTTTTTTGGTTACATCGCGCCGTAACATCCAGCAAAAGTCTGCCATCATTGATACGCTCCATCTTTCTTGATATCACCTCTCCATTTGTTTTATATCTTGGTCAAAACGTTCCCCTTGTTCCTTGCTGACAGCACCAAGATTTTTAGGAAAAAGATTTAAGTGCGAAAATAGGAAATTCACTTTCAAACTAATATTACATCCCAAGATGTGAAAATTTTTAAACATGATTCTTACAATATTTTCGTAGCCTTCATCTTTGGTGATTTCCAAGCAATGTTTCTATGACGGTTTTAAATGACGTCCAGCGTCCAGGCATTCCTTTCAACATTCATAGAATTTTGAAAATCCTTACACTTTGCACAAAGATCTTATTTGAGGTCCTATGAATATAATCTCTTTCAATTTGGCATTAGAGAGATCTAGAAACTTTGTACATAAATACTTGAAACATTGTCAATTTTTATCAAAAACCTTTACAAATTACTTCATCAAACAGAGTTTGATATGCATTGGTGGTACCTAATACGACTTTTTTAGGATACAACTAAATTATTTTTTATTATTGCTTCCCGGTACAATTCTAGTTCTGAAAGGCCACTCGTTTTGAGTCCAGTGCTTGTCTCGTGCCCGGCTGTCCCACTCGCAAATAAAACAAGGAAATTTCCAATATCCATATTGTTGTCCGATATTACAATATCGAAATTTTGAATTAATTCGTTCATTCTAGGTGAACATTCCAATTTTAAGAAAAAACGAATTGCGAAAAAACTAGATGTGATAGCGCAAAACCAAAACCATTTTCGTAACCAGAGGGTCGAAATTATTCAAAAACTGGCAATTTTATGCAAACATCAAAATCAGTGTAGACCTGTGTTATTTAAGGTAAAAACTTCGAAATCACCTCATGCAATTCTCGATATTAATGAAGAACGAAGGAAATGTTCATTTGGCAATAAGACAGAACTTTCAATTATACTAAGGACAACGTAACATTTTATCTGCCCCGCCCATTTCATTTTCTTAGTTACCAATCAAATAGGTTGTTAAGACGATCTGATTTACACAGTAAAAATTTCTGACATTCGAATTGTCTTAATGACATTTTATTTTTTAGAACCTAAAACAATAATTGTGGACTTGACAGCAAAATTCTAACCTTAACTTTTTTTCGTGGCAAATGTGATGAAAAGTTGTACAGATTGAATCTGGCTTTGATTCTGATTAGTTAATTTTAGTGGGCGGAGCAGATAAAAAGTTATAACGGCAATACTATAGCATTGATTTTGTTTTGATTAATACAAATATTTTCAGATAAAAACTAATCAGACAGAAAGTTCAAAAAAATGATTTACGGGATGAAAAGGCAGAAGGTATCAAACTACAACACTTACTAGCCAAAATGTACAACAAAAACCCACAAATAGAGTTAACTTTATTGGTTATTTGTCTTTGTGAGTTGTTTTCCCGTTGGCTTCAATAAATGTCTCGAAACAAGTCAATATTAACCGTTTGGTCCCAACTTTGGGAAGACGACGTGGCATTTTCTTTTTGAATTCTAAATTTTGTACCAAAACTCGATTTTATAGATATGCGCAAAGTGTAGATACGTCGAAAAACGTTTGCGCAAGTCGTTCTCCGTTCTGTCTCCTATGAGCGTGACGTTTCTGTCAAAATGGCGCCTCCGAGAGTTGCCAACTGCGGCTGGATTTAGTGTTATCTAAAATTCCCTATCAATAACCGAGCAACTGAAAAGTTACTAGGGACTGGTCACAATCAAAATGAATAGATTATACGTTAAAAAAATTGAAAATGCTCCATTGTGACGCGCGAGACGAGTTCCATTAAGTGAAATAATTTTTGTGGTCGATGCCGCAGCTGGGCAGCTTTTATTGCATTGGGCCACTGGAGCTTAGCTTCGGAAATAAATACAGTAGGGCGTCGATTATTATCTAAATGGGACTGAGGATAGTGCCAGTAATCGAAAAATATAGCTGAAATTAACAATAAATTTATAAGAAATATGTTTCATCTACGACACAGACTCGAATTTATAATAAATTCCGATGTAAGCGGTAATAATTTTAAATTAGGATTCAATGTTCTTATAACTAACATTCGGCTAATCAATACTTTACTGTAAACAAATTAATAAATTTGCAGAACACCCGCTTTATTTCAACACGAGCCGCGCCTGCTTACTTGATAACAGAACAAAACAATATCTAGAATCAAATTATAAGTAAAACTGATTTTCAAACATTCTTCAAATTAAAGTATTTGGAGTAATTCTATACTGGGAGTTGGTCGAAAGTAGCGGAAGTAGTTTTTGAATTTTCCATTGCTCAGTTGCAATAAGTGCAAACCAAAGCACGAAAGCTCTAGCTCACTCATCATATAGTGCCAGGACCATCCCTCATTACAGCATTTCTTGGCTGGTAAACAATTTTCAGGGCGCAACGATGTAGGAAGTGATCTTTTAATTCAAAGATATTTTCAACTGCCGTGGAATTGGCCCATAATTATCAATGGATGAAACTATTTTTACTGAATGTTGAATCGTTTTCAACAGCGACGCCGTTAAACTTTCACAAAACCCGTGGTTAATGTTACTATGCTTCCACAAGAACTGGATCTTCAAACGTCTTTGTCTCAAAATATGATTTTTCTACTATGACAGCCCATGAACGTAATGGTTCCAATTTTCTAAAATTCTAATTACTCACGAGTAAATTTATTTCGTGTTTAGTGCGTTAATACATAATTTTAATTAGTTGCCATCACAAAGAATACAATAAATACATATTTACATAAAACTTTAGAATACCATATATGCAAGTATTAGTTGCTGAAGTAATCATTCATTTCTAATAAGTATTCCTTCACAAAGCGATATATATTAATCTTAGAACTGTATACTTATTCCCGTCAAAGAGGAATCAAGCGATGTACAAGAATTATGATTCATTTTTGGGATCAAGCGAAGTAACAGAATTATCATTGCTTTTTGATGTACCAGCTTCATTGTTAATATCTTCAGGGAGTAAACTAATTGTAAAGCAGTGCGCTCGATGTCTGTAATGTCCTTTAGATGTCAATTTTCTTATTTCTTCTGCTTCTCGAAATTTTTCTTCTAATCTTTCAAAAAGCTGAACTGCCCAATAGTTAAAAAAAAATAATAAAACTACAACAAAAAAGACAGCACGTCGAAGTTAATTATCCAAATATTACTATACCAAATAGGATAGCTGTCAAAATATGTAAAGCCATTGGATATTGCAAATAATTGTGTTTACTGAATACACAACAAACTGAAATGATTTCCCAAATGATGTAAGTGAAGTAGTGACAACTAAGGTGCCAGTGGTATCTGAATCCCTAGAACTTCAAATTAGAGTATAATTCGTATTTGACATAGTAGTTCTCACCTTTAATACGTATTGCGTTATGTATACCACATGCAATAAGATCAAAATATTGCAAGCACAAAAAATGAACAACGAAATGAAGAGATGTGTTGCGATAGTGTTTCCTTTAGCTGCAGTATAATACTGGTCCATGGCTATTTCAACAAAACCCATTGAAATAAGAACAAGGGAGACTAACTGTAAACATTCAAAGTTTGAACTTGTTGATAATGCAGACACTATTACCACTGATAATATTGTTGAAATCACAAATATCTGCCTCAGGTTAATCTCTTTAAGTCGTTTGACAATAGTTGACATTTTGACGTTTATTTTTGAAATAAATATGCAGCAAAAACAATTCGGGTGGTTTCTGTTCAGGTAATACCTACTGAATAAGAGTTAGAACCGTGTTTTATACAATCAGTGTTTGATTGTGTTATATTTCTATGAATTATTAGTGTAACTTTGTTGCTAAAATGATTTTTTCAAAAATAACAATTAATGAATTAAAAATTTAAGTTTCATTTTATAAAATGTGAAACAACTTGCTTTATTTCTTATTACTTAGATGAATAATATTCATTCTAATTGTACTGATGTATATGTACAGTGTGTGTTTAAGTGCAGAAATTGTTAAACGCACAAGAACTACAAATTAGACGTTCATTTGACGTAAAAACATGAAATATGATGCTGCTCCTCTCACAATCTAAAAAAAATATTAAAAAAGTAATGAATTTAATAGTTCGTAACATGATAAAACGTACTGTCATAAAGGTTTGTAAAGACAACAAAGAAAATTTTCCTGCAGTGAAATAACAAGGTCTCTGACTCCTCATCATAATCAGAATTAGGGATTTTTTAATAGACTCTTTCATTATAATCCAATTGATATTGAAAACATACGATGAAACTTCACCGCTGACAATTTGAACTTCATTACCGTGCCAACAGTAGCATAGCAGTTGAAACAACATCAGTACTAAATACATAGACATGCTGAAGAACTCGACACTATCCGGAGATAACTACGAACAATATTTTTCAAAATCAAATTTAACAAAATGAGCAACTTACCGTACTCAGTTGAAACAACTGAAAACACACTATCAGCAAACTAGATAAGAATTGCAACAGCATTAAGTAACAAAAATCTTCCTCGGCATGATCACACAGAGCGATGAGCTCTTGATGATGGAAAACAGCTTCATTTGCATTTTTCTCAGCAAAGTATTGCGTCCTTTCATTCAGTAACTGAATTCGATCGATCCCTTCTGGCGAGTAAGACTTTATGTCAGTGTTGGATTCAGGATTAGATTCTAACTGAGCACCTTGCTCAGCTCTATTAATCAAAGTTTCAAGTTTAGATTCCATTTTGGTCGCTTGCTGAGCCCTTTCAATCAAAGTTTCAAGTTCTCTCTTTACGATTAAGAACTGAGCTTTGATCAGCATCATAAACCCACAAATCACAGCGTCGGTTGCACCGATGTAGTACCCGTACACCACAGTACTAAATATTTGAAACGCAAATACCAACTCGTAGAGAGGACTATCGTTGTAATCAAACGGCATCCAAGTAGTATATGGCATGATTTTTGTATTTACCACAATTGTCACATTGCCCTCTACATAATTGTGCTTGTCATAGGGTAAGTTTGCAAGGGCAGCGTACAATGTCCGTGCTCCGATTATCACAATGACAAAAGTATAGAAAAAGTAACCCTGAAAAACAAAATGTAATGCTTCTCTTTTTAGGGATGCATATCCTTGCCTGCCGTTTGCACAATTGAATGGCGTCTTTAACGAAGTCAATCTCGTTGATTCCACCGCGTTGGATATTCGGTTTGAAGATACCTTCTTCCAACGTTTTCAAATGGTTCCATAATTTCTTACGCAAAGCTATCATTAGGAACATTTTAACTGTACCTGAAACGGATATTAAAATTGCTGTTCCTGATAAAATAGTACCCACCCAAGATGTGGGTAACGAAGTAGCAAAGAGCAAATGTCATTTTGTATATATCTTCGAAATTCAGTACCATATCCAGAAATTCAGTGATCGTGAAAACACACATTAAACCAATAATAAATATACTATAAGAGTAGAAAATGAAACGCATTGAGGTATTTTGAATTGGTAATATGTCGATACCCAAATAAAATAAAATTTTTAAATGAACCTCAAAGTAAATAGGAGGGATTTCCACAGGTTCGATACTTTTCTTACTCATTTTCACATCAACTAACCCAGTTTTAGTCAGGTTCGCTATAAATACCTGAAACTTGCCACGACATAAACCTGTAATTACGATAATATGTTTACTTAAAGTTCTGAAACTTGCCATAATAGACTCTTATACTGTGATATTAGTATGAGGTGTTTTCGGCTCTCAGAATTATAAATACATTATTGAGGTCACTTTAACATTTCTAAAAAATTTATACAGATGATTTGAAAGTTGGATTAATAGTAATTTGAAGTCCCAAAAAGATTTTGTTCGATAAAATGTCGATTGCTGAACTCTTGAAGTGTTTTACATAAAACTTACCTCGTGGTACTTTTATGGAGACTTATCGTTAATCACATTAATTAAATTACAAAAATTTAATGTAATAATTCTATGCTATTACCTGTCTTCGACCACCCATTTCATTTTGTACAAATAATGTAGACGGGGGTTTATGACTGCTGCCCTTGAAGCCTCTTCAGGGGCGACACCAAAAAATAGAGTGAAAACACTTTAAGGAGAACACACCAATAAAGTTGCGCACTAGACGGAATACGTCAGTCGAGTTCATTTTTTAAATATAGGGGTAGGAAGGTATGAACCGTTGACCAGCCATGCTGCGTCAGGGGCGTACGTTAGTACTCTTTTATGATTTGCATTGGCAGTATTCGTTTCGTTGTGTTTCGTGATTTTTGGGTTGTTTTCTATTATATTAAAATCAGTTCTTTTCTTCTTTTCCAGGGCTGAATAAATCATAATAATTCAAATAAAAGCGTATTTACCATACGCCCATTTCAAAACGCTAATAACACGTCACTGGGCAAAAGATCAGTGACAGATTTGGATGACTCAACGTGTTCTCCTTAAAGTGTTTCCACTCTACATGGACGTTCACAGCGTTATACGTCGTCCAGCGAGAGATTTTAAATTGTAGGCTTGTAACCCAACACTACAAAATGCACTAGAACACATTAATCAGAGCATAATTTCAGGGCATAGTTATTTATCTAACGAGTTCGTTTCACTCGCGTTTTAATCTAGCCCACTCGTACTATGGCGGACAATAAATTTAGGCCGGCCTGTCATTGAGTTGACATCAAAATGTGAAGCTGGCATTATGTTTAACTAACCCCATTTTCGATTTTTGTCATTCTTGTCATCGTGACAGCGATAATCAAAATTAAAATTGGGAAAAGAAGCGTGCACCAGAGAAAAGTGCTACTACAAATCAGTTATGCTAGTGCGTCATGATCTGTAAGTTAGGAAAAAGGCGAAGGAAACGCCAAACAGCTTGAAAATCTTCAGTTTGACAAACTGGCACATCAGTCATAATGACAATAAATGGTCGCTTGCATTGACTTTTTTGAAATGTCAGAAATTTGCCGGCCTAAATTTATTGTCCGCCATAGTACCAAAAAAAGTCCAATTTACACAAGAACGAGTTGAATACAACGTTTTTTTGTTCGACGACCCCCTTAAAGGCTCCAAATCGCTTAAAATCTTTAAAATTAACTTGACGTTTCGTTTTGACAAGTTGTGACATTTATCAAAATCCGTTCACATAGGAGAAAATTCTCAAATTCTGACAGTGGCGAACAAAAAAAAAAATATATTAAAGCATCCAAGGAAACTTTTTGACAACTATTTTTGATTTATCAAAAAATGACATACTTTGCAACTCGATAACGATGCAAAAATATCACGTTCGTACTACCGGGTGATTTTAAATGAATGTGACTTTTTTTCATAGGTTGTGTAACCAACGCACATAACGCAGATATCGCCAGTCTCCCGCACAAATTTAAATATTTGAAATTTCAAATTAAACCCGCGAAATTGAACAAATTGGCCATGGCCTGGTCGTCATCGAAGCGGTAAAACCCCTACGTTGTGTGTTTTGTACAAAATAGCGGCAGACTAGCTCGGGATACAAATGGCGGACCTGCAGGGTGGACAAACTTCGAAATAAAAATGCATAAATCGGTGGGAGGACACCTGTATTTATTTTATGCATACGAGAATGAATACATTCTCGTTTTCACCTACAGTGCCGATTGATACAAAACCCGGTCACATGATAAATTTAACAATTCAGCGGTGCGACTTTACATGACATAACAAGAAACATACATAACAACACAATAAATTTGTCTATTAACAGTTCACAGCGGACAAAGAAAATTTAAACAAATGAGATAACGACAAAACCTAAATCTGAGCTTGAGGTTGTCACGGTTCGAAAATTTCACCCCGTTCGTTTTTCGTTTTTTTGCGGATTTGGCCGGAGTGGAAGGCCCATGGGTTCCACTAATGCTTGGGGATGCACCATCGTTACTCGAACACCTCGAAAGCAACCTTAAAAGTAACGAATTCAGTAAACTCTCGCTCACAGTTAGGCTGAGAGTAATCGCATGTTACCGCGACCGTTTTGTTTGTGTCTTTTTCGTTCCCGATCCCTCATCCTCCCGTTCGCTTGTCGTTGTCGTTAATCCTTTCTACCTTGCCTTCTCTTTTGGTTTTCCTTGTCGGCTTTTCTTCGTTTTCTTTTCGTTTGGCCCCAGTTGAAGAGGCAGCTGGAATCGTGCCCTTATCCTCACAATTTCAGCGGGACGGTAGCTATATACCGTCGGGTTTGTCAGGTCGCGAACCTTGGCCCTTCGCCAGAAAAATTTCGCTCTTTCCTATCTTCTTCTTTCTTCACGGCCTAGAGTTTATCGGAGTTGAGTAGGTCTTCTGAATGTACCGTTCACTTACCTTTCCCTTTTTTTAGACACCAACTTCATAAATTCCCTTCACCTTCTCGTCCCTGGACATTTTTTTTTTCTCCTTCTTTCACGGAACTCTCTTCATCTCCCGAAACACCTGGAGACGGTCTCGATCGACGGTTCTCATCGATGATCGACGGCGTAGGCCTTTTGGTCCCTTTGTTTTGATTTTTCTAACCTATCTCGGTCCCGCTGTCGCGCGTCAAAAATTCGACCACGCACGCACCTGTCGGTTCACGATATTCCTTCTGTCGACACCTGTTAAGGTCTGTTTTCCTTCACCGAGACTGGTTAGACTTTTTTGGGCAAGGCGATAAGTTCGCGTTTCGATGCCACTCTTCCTCTTTCGCAAAAGTACCGTGACTGGGTGAACTTCGTGTCAGCGTTTCTTTTTGTGGATCGCACCGATTTTCGGGATTTTCACGAAGTCTCCTGTGCCCGTCAGAAGAGTTGCGTGGTTCTTCGTTTCGTGCTGGATAGCGTACCTTTTGGAACCTCAACTCAATCGGAATTTCCGGATCTTGGGAGTCACGGACTTTTTTTGGCTTTTCGTCGCCCCAAAAAAAAGACCTCACGCCGACTGAGTAAGTCACAGTTTTCCCGTCGTACGTTACCTAATGGCGTTCTCTTCTTTCTATGAAAGGGTCTTTTGAGCGGATCTTTTATTACGAGGACCTTTTGCCGGACCCGTTCCAGCGGATCCGTCGAGTTCCCTGTTTTTCTGGCCTTCTTTTTTTCATCTCCACCGGAGTCAGCAGCGGCCTCAACGGTACCAGGACCGCCGAGCAGCGAACCCCGCAGGACGCCGAAGGACGACGCAGGAGGCTCAGGTCAGATCGTTCCCGAATATCATATCGCACCTACAGGAACCGAGCCTCCATTTTGCTCGTGTCGGGTATCTCCGTCTCTCAAGGCCGCAGCAGTTTTTCGGCAGGGAGATAACGTCCCTTCTTTTGCTTCTTTACCGTCTCTCTCTGTCGCGTATTTTGTCTTGTGTGTGTGTATAATTTGGAATTCAAACTTTTTTTTGACAATATTATTTGTAAATCCGACGCCGGTAAATTTAGAGTTGCGCTTTAATTCGATACCGTTTGTTTCGCGGTCGCACCGAAGCTTGTACAAGTATCGTCGGCGGCTCGCGGGAATTTCATTTTTAGTTCAGATTTATTTTGTGCGTGTGCAACGTGGATAAATTGACCCCGCGTCTACACTCCTAATTTCGGCCAAACACATACCTCGTTTTTCCTTGTGGCAAATGGAAGGCCGTTCCCAAAATTGACTCCCGTTTTCCCTAATTAAATCGCTGACGCAATGGATCGGTTAACTGTTCCTCCCTTTCTAACCCTAACTTTGAAAATCGACTCGCCCAACGTATTCCGACGGGTCGTCCCTACCGAATTCGAACTTTAAAAATGGACTCGCCCAACGGATTTCGACGGTTCGTCCCGACTGAACTCTAACTTTAAAAATGGACTCGCCCAACGGAATTTTCCTGTTCACCCCTAAATAACTCTGACTTTCAACCCGGACGCTGTCAACGAATTCGCACGGTTTCGTAATTTTGAAAAAGTGGACGCGCCCAACGCTTTGCGACTACCGATAACTCTATTGCGACGTTTGTCTCCAAGCGTACTTATGTTACTCCCAAAAGCGTACCGTTCTTAATTCTCAGGAGCTTGTAGGAATAACAAAGGAAAAATAATACCTGCTAGATACGTATTGTTAGAGGTAATTTGAATAGAGAAGACCCTGTCACGTGATATGCGTAAGAGACGAAATTTGGTTGGACTCGGGCGGACTAGTTCATTTCTTTCTGCAAGGGGAGGAAACGAGTCAGGAGCGCACTTGCGCAAGTGGGGCGTCATTTAATTTCAGCTAACAGGTTCTGAAGTAGGTATTGTTATGTCTAATAATGTCTGTTGAAGTGACGTATGCAAACTATTAAAATGTATTCAACAATTTTTAGTATCAATAAATATTATCATATAAATCAAACTATGTCGAACGTCAATCAGCTGGGAAAAAATAATTTGCTACGCCACTGCACTTTGTGTCCCTTCTACTTCAACGTGCAGCAAAGGTAACGTGACAGGTTCTTCTCTATTCAAATTACCTCTACGAAGGTTATACTACCTGAAGCCCAACGCACACACTCTCGACGACTCACGAGATTTACACCTATGAGCGATCACCACGTGTCTCGTCCGCGACCGGGAATGTTTAAGTCGGTACCGTGTTTTTACTCTGATTGAGGAATAAAACAGGAATGACACTATTACAATTTTGTCACAATTCATCCACGCAACACATCCGAACCATTGAAAAGCTGAAAATCCAGTGTCGCGTCTACCATAAAAAACACATCGTCCAACTCCCCCGCTGCCGGATCTTCCCGATGATTTCGCGTTTTCCTTTACTCCTAGTTCCCTTCCGTTGTTGCGATGGCGGCAATTTAAATTCAAATTGGGGTCGTACAGTTGGTAATATTATTGTTGGTTATTCTGCTTTTTAATGTGATAGTTGACATAAACATAGGCGTCCTCGCCTATTTGACACAATTTATTAATACATAAAATGTCAAAATGACGTACGTACGCCAATGTGTTGATTAAGGTATCAACTTTGCCAAAATAATTTATGAAAAATGTTCCCAACTTAAGAAAAAAAGTCACAATTATTTAAAATCACCCGGTACTTTTTCTACGTAGAATTTAGTGATTTTTATGTCAACCAGTCTCTTGCTGGACAAACTATAGTAACTTCTAACTTCACTTCTACTTGAGCTGAGACCCAGTCCAGAAATCATTGTGCTCCTTATTTCAATTAAAACACATTTTAATTAAGTACCTATATCTCTCTTCACGTGTGAGCTGATTTGACAAAGGTCCATATCCTCTTTCATTTTATGCACTACGACGGACCATAGCTAATTGAGAGTAGTGGACACTGGGGGTTTAAACGATTTCAGAATAGGTCGCGATAAAGAAACCAACTATAAGTGGAAGATTTTGAAGAGAGTCTTATTATAATTGAATTCTCGAAGAAAATAATCCACCTTTACTTTTGTGTAAAAAAAGAACGAATGCTGAAATAACCATGTTGAATAATCAAATCTTGACAACAATTGAAGTAAAAGAATTAGAGAATAATTTACCTAGGAATTTTACAACACGGGTAGGGGAGGCTAGGCCACCATGAGACGGAAAAAGTTTTTTTTTTTAATCGCCGTAGCTTTTCAAAAATAATGGAGCAAACTATTTTTTGTTTATAGTTAATCATAAATGAATGCAAAAACATGGAAAACTGTGAAAAAATGTGAACTACGACGAGATTATTCAAATTTCAATTTTTTTTGTTGTCTCATAGTGGCCCTTAGTAAGGGCTACCTTGAGACATGATTAAATATTTAAAAATAAGCCTGATTTTTAAGAAAAAAAATTATTTAATGCAAGTCTAAGACAACAAATGCTAAAAGTAACATATCGCTGTAACGTTTGAAAAGTGACTTAATTTTTCTTTGCTGCTTTTCGAAGTGACAATTTCGCTCTGCCTTCCCCGACTAAAACTTGTCGTATGGCCCTTCTCATATTGTCTGGCTTTTCCATTTACGGCCTCTGGACATCTCAATAATACAAAATATTTAAACATAAAATAAGTCATTGCTGCCGGGCATAATGGTCGCTGTCTCATGGTACCCCATCTGTGCATGATTGGAAAAAACTGTATTTTTATCTAGTATAACTTAAGTTTTTATTAAAGCGTTAGGTACAAAAGAAAGCCTACTAGTCAACTCTAAAATGGATGTAAGAATCTTAACTTTATATTCAGTATTTAGCACAGAACTAACAATAAAAAAAATTGGCGCGAAAAGGAAAGGCCACACCAACATGTACATTCGTCACAAACTCAAGTGCAGCTGATCATGCGGCACTAAGAGATCTTATTTTCAAACCAGCATGTAAAGCATAATTTATCACCAAACCGATAGATGGACATGTCTTACCTAAGCGAAAATATTAGAATGTATCATCGTGGCCCGTGTCTCATGGTGGCCCACCCTACCCTACACTAAAAGTAGGTACCTACCACCGTAGGTACTAAACATATCTCCAGCTACTTTGGAGATCAAATCCCGAGAAAGTGAAAAAGCCTGGGGTTCCCCGTAATTTTGTTATATCGGACCACCCCACTTTCGCAACCCCTACTTAACTAAAATGGCCAATCAGCTCTGTAAGATCCTATTTGGTTATTTTAGCCAATCGTGATAGCTTTTCGATATTTCTAGAATCGTTTTTGTTGTTTGAAATTTGCTAATATGAAATTCATTAATTCAGTTACCTACTCCCCGATTTTAACTGGACTTCTCAAAATATCGAACGAATCACGTATTGCCACATTTTTTGTTACCCTTATGCCTGGATTTGTCACACGGACGCGTAAAATTTCCAAAAAAGTCAGCAAATTTCACTTGAGTAATACATTACCACTTTTAAGGGTTCTTGCGCAGACATTGAAAGACATAAAATTTACAACTAACAAGAATTTCAGCCCCCACTGAACGGTTCTTAACGACGTTTCTTAGAAATTATTTAAATTAAAATTGTTAATTTAGCGAACCTATTCGGACCATTACAATATTTTACTTACTTGCTCTTTGAGTGCTCGTTAAAGCCTTGAAGAAACAAACAATTAGACATCGTTTCCAAATTTTGAAAATGTTTACTTTTTTCGGGTTCGAATCCCAGGGCTACTAATCTGATCTGAGTTTTTTCGAGGGTTTTCCCACATCATTAATTCATTTCATTTTAATACATATACGCAAACCCCGTGTATCACAGATATGCGGATGCTGGATCACATCTCCACCCCTCAGTACCTACAACCATCCTTCCGAACCTTACAATACCCACCCCAATTTCCTATTTTTTGCAGTTGAAAAAGCGAGGAACGTCTCAGAAGTCCGTTGTCCCTAGCGAGGGTATGAAAAATTGTCCGTTATCTTTTTTTGTCAACGTCCAAATAAATAACTTTTAAACTTTTTTGCAACTTCTAAAATGCTCACAATTAATCTATAACCCACAACATTTCATCTAAATAGTTTTCTTCTTTACGTTTACATGAGTCAAGTTGAATTAAAAACTATACATTTGTGTACTAAATGATTAGATTCTTTAGTTTTATCATTATGCAGAAATAGTTGCACTTTTTCAATTTTCAATTCAGCAAACAATGTAGTAAATGCTTGAATGATTTATTGCTGCCCATGACCTGGCCGTTCTGTGAATCCCATTATTGTTCCTGACTCTGACATAATTTATCCGACGACATAATAAAAAGGGGATTCATTTGAATGCCGGAACTGAGAGGCTAGTCACAGTAAATTGTTTCATACTGGCACTTGAAGTAGGTAATTTTCCAACAAAAATGCCATTTTCCACAATGAAGATCGTACTTGTTCCTCAAGACCATTATCAATTGTTGTGTTCCTTTGCCACTGTCAATTTTTATCTGAAAAAACATTTTTTTCAATCTTGTAACCGGACTGCGAATGACTTTTAATAATTGGAAACTAAAACTTGTATTTTGTTTTTCAACATTCCCTAGAAATGGTTCGAATGCCAAATTCAATATTTCTTTGTGTTTAATCGAAAATGATACTGACGTAGTTTTCAGGGTAATTATAAAAAATATACAGGGTGTATCTGCAATACGTATGTTAATTTTAACACGTAGCAGAGCTACGTTTTTTCAATTTGAATTTTTTACCTAAAGCGTTACAAATTGATTTAAAATTTGAAATAAATTAGCCATCAAAATTTATACCCGCCTATGGGTAAGAGCGAAATTTTTCTGTTGCGGTAGCAACGGAGCCTTGTCAAAAAAGTTACAATGTTTAAGGGCCCCACATACTGTGTTTTTGTTCGACGGTTTTGTTCGACGAACACGTCTGTTCGAACAAAAACGACGAACACGAGTTGCACACGCACTTCAGCTTTATTTAAAAGTTTTAATGAGTGAATAAATATCAAGTTATATTTGTATGCAGTGGCGGCGGCATTAGCCATAAAAGGATATATTTTCCATAAACACGGAAGACTGCGAAGAGTTCTATAAATTCCAGTAAGAACTTTTTGTTAATCTGGCGAAAATCCGTCATTTACATTGTTATAGAAAAAATAGAAAATTAAACTTTAAATTCTCATGATTACAATAAATTAACACTAGTTAATCACACAAAACGACTCGTTTGATAAAAATTAGGGGGCAAAAAATTTTGGAAAACTTTTGTGAATTTTGCAAAATTTTGTTACAGAGAAAAGTTTCGTTTCGTTTCGTTTCCACTGGTCAAAATTAACACGTGTATTTCATTTACACCCTGTATAGTGCCGGAGATTCAACACTAATTTCAGTCAAAGGCATATCCATGATTTTTAAGTTATTTTCGTTTGCTGATCCAGCTTGATTTCAAATATATTACGAAAATTGGATTCACTTTTCCACATTTGCCCAAAAGATGGAACTATAAGCAAAAATTAACATGGCCTACTAAATCTGAACTGCGCTGGGCTTATTACGGCCGTAACAAAGCTCGGAGTTTCAATGGAGCAATTGATTCCGCTAACCTCAAAAAATTTACCCTTAACGAACTGTTAGCGAAATGGAAAAGAAAAATGTAATTTGAATTGAAATTATCCAATCACAATCACATAACGTGTTTATTTTGTTAGGTTAACACTTTCTATTTTGTCATTTTGACGGAAAATAAATTTTCACGAATACGTTTCATGAACGTAAGGATACCTAATAATTACAATAATCAAATTATGAAACATAATATTTATATATAAAATGGAATTGCAAAATCTGAAAATGGAGAGAACACAGTGGAAATATTAAAAGTAAAACTATCTGCAGGAAGACAATACCTTTCTCGTAAGTTTATAATTTTAAAACCTTCCTATTTGTGAGTTTATTCTGAATGGATTTCGTTTTTATGTAATCTGCTTTTTTTTAAACCAATGTTTAAAATTGGTTTAATTACTAATTTGATAATAACTTTACAAATTTTATCTTTGTGTTTATCACAGGTAAATATGGAATTCTTTATTAAATGTGGATGGAAAGTAGTAACCAGTGGTTGACAAGGATTTTTTGAAATTAAATATGATAAAATTGCTGTGACAATATTAGCCAAGTTTTTTAAAAGCTCCACAAATGTACAGATCTCACGGTCTTCAAGCCAAACTAATCGTAACAAGGGTCTTGGAGTTGCTGTAGATAATAAAGAAGAGACATGTATCACAGTGAAATGTTTCATTCAGTTTTTTTTATAATTTTATCAATTTTGGATTTGGTTTGGAGGAATAACTGTTGTTATTTTCTCCACATGCAACGCACTATTTTCCCATGTTAGTACTACTTCAACCTTCAATTCAAGGAAATTTAAATTATTGTGGCAATTTAATTGATTTGTAGTTTAATATCTTTAAAGAGATGGCGCTGGTTAAGGGTAGATTTTTTGAGATTAGCCGAATCAATCATTCAGCTAGTTTGTTACGGCCGTAATAAGCGCAGCGCAGTTCAGATTTAGTAGGCCATGAAATTAAATAAAATTAGTGGCAACATTGTTTTTTTACGTAGCTAAATTTGGTTGTAGCCAATGATCCTGCACTCTTAGAACTGCTGTTCTACCAGAACGACCTTCTTTAGGAGGATAATACCATATTTATTCGTTGCTCAATATTGAAATTCATGACAGTGACATTGACAATTATTGTTTAAAAATAGTGACAATTGCACAAAATTGTTGCCATTTATTTTTTTCATGCTTAAATTTTTTCAAAGAATTTTTTGTGAAAACAGCGACGTCTTTTGGCAAAATGAAGAAAAGTGACTCCAATTTTCGTAGCCACTCTGTATGTGTACCAACAACATTGTTCTCCATATTTTTCGATCAATACTTGGTATAATTCCTTAATAATTTAAGTAATTTGTGGGTTGCTTGTTCTTTTGCTTTCTTCTGTTAGGATTTTTTTCTTGGTGATGTTATCATTCCCTGAATGTCAGGAAAAGAAAGGGACGTCATCTTTCTCAATTCTTTCAGAACAAACAAAAGTTGGGCATAGGTTAAATTTGAGATCCGGGTACTCTAATAGCGCTTAGTAAGTTTTTTACTTTGCAAATTAACTTTTTATTAACGACGTTGTTGTCAGTGTCATCGACTATGTCTACTTTAACAAATCACAAGCGCGTGCCAAGTGTTAAAATGCCTAATGTTAAATGTGCAACAATAAAATATTAACCCTTTTTTCGTTTATTGTCTTTTATGTTTCTCCATTATACATTCAATAAATTTGATTCTCTGTACTCCTGATTCAAATTATTTTAGTGACATTTTATAAATGTCGTTGATTGTCAATTTTAATACAAATTTACAAAGCCAAAATGTTTCCTTTGTCAAAGTGTCTCACTTTTCAATGGCCGGAACTGTACCTACGAATGTTACGTCTAACTGAAAGTTTTAAAATTATTCTTTATAATCTTTAGTAAACAGGCTTTAAAATTGTATTACTCCTTTTACATAATTCTTCTTTTTGGGCTTCATGCATTCTTTTTTTTTATTTCATTTAACTTTAAATTACTCATTAGGTACTTAAAATATGTTCTAGGTACTTTATTTCTTGTAAGAACGAAAAACACTCCCCTGTTACGGACGAAATGTTAGCGCAATGTGCAATCTTTTTCAATTTCAACTCTCACATAAGTAATGAAAAAAAACTCGGTTTGTTAATACATATAAAAAAATACATGTTACTTCAAAGTTCATTTTTAATAAACATTGATAAAATTTCCTAACCACAATAATAGTAAGTACCGTTTTATTTCCTAATGTTACCTTTTTTGGTTGGTGAAGATACAGTTGATGAAGTAATATTTGGAACGTTCTGAACACCGGAGGTACTAGCTCCCGTATCAACATTTTCTTCACGCAAACTAATTCTCACACATGATTCCCGACGAGGTCTGCGACCCACTCTAGTTCCAAACTTTCTTACTTCCTCACCTGCTTTTATGCTATCTTCTAACCTTTCAAAAAGCTGTACTGCCCAACAATTAAAGAAGAAAAGAAGAACTACAACAAAAACGTACAAGGCATCGCCTCAACTACTAGGTCAATTACCGAACAGAACACCGGTCAAAATGTGCAGCGTCATTGGGTGTTCCAAATAATCGTATTTTCCAAAAATACAACACACTGAAATTATTTCCCAAACGATGTAAGTAAAGTAATGACAACTGAGGTGCCAATGGTATCTGAAGCCCTGGAATTGTGCTTACTGTAGTGGCTAAAAGTGGAACAACAATAATACCCACCCTTAGTACATACTGTGTTATGTAAATTACATGTACCAAAATAAAAATGTTGCAAGCACAAAAAATTAAAAGAGAAATGAACAAGTGTGTTATTATTGTGCCTTTCTCTTCTGCTCTTTTAACAGTCTGATCTCCAACTATTTCAAGAAAACCCATTGAAATGAGAGCAATAGACGCACACTGTAAAACTTTGTATTTTTAACTCACTTTTAACTTGAGCATTCTTACCAGAGATGCTACCACTGAAATCACGAATATTTGCCTCAAACCAAGTAGATTGAAAGGGTTCATTGCTTAAAATGACAACAACTGACAGAATTTTGACTTTTATTTTGTTACAATTCCATGTCAACTGTAATATTTTTCAGCTAAAAATGTATTAAATACAGCGTGATCAACAAGGACTGAGTCTGTTGGCAATGAAACAATTGAAAAATATTGGTGTTTTTCTGTTTCGTAATTAGCACTGACCGGATGTTTTAAGTTGACACGACATTAAAAAAAAAATAGGTTATGTCGGGTATGTTTATGCTAATACAAAAATTACCCTATAGGTATCTCATTAAAAGGTATTCTTAGGCCAAATTAATTTATAACAAGCAATATCTACAAATGGATCGTAATTACAACATAAATCTCCTACGCAGTTATTTTTTTGGTTTAGTTTTCTTGGCTGTAGTAGAGGCAACACTCGGACTCCCCACATTTCCAGAGGTACTTGCTCCGGTGTTGACACCTTCTGGACGCAAATTTATCCTAACGCATGGAATTTTGCGTTGTCCATAAACTCCTTTTCGCATCAAATTTCTTACTTCTTCTTCTGCTCTGCATTTATCTTCTAATATCTCAAAAAGTTGTACTGCCCAACAATTAAAAAAGAAGAGGCAAACTGCAAAACGAAAAACAACATGGCGAAGTCAGCTTATAGCGTCGTTACCAAATAATGTAGCAGTCAATATATGCAATGCCATCGGATACTGTAAGTACTCAAACTTGCCAAACACACAACATACGGAAATTATTTCCCAAACAATATATGTAAAATAATGACAACTGAGATGCCAGTGATATCTTAGGCCCTAAAATTACACATTTAATATTGAACAATATTTGAAGAATGGTGGTACTCACTCTCAGTACGTACTGCGTTATGTATATCACGTGAATTAATATGAAAATGTTACAACCGCAGAACATCAAAAGGGAAATAAATAGATGCGTAACTATTATGTTTTCACTGGGGTCCCCTTCAGTACCTGCCTTATTCTGGTCTAGGATTATCTCGCAAATGCCCATACCAATCAGTGCAAAAGAATTCAACTATAAATGTTCAAGGTGTAAATTAATTTGTAGAATGTAAACTGTTCATCTTTACGACAGATATAACTGTGGATATTGTGAATATATGCCTTAAAATCATTTTCACTCAGGAGATAGGTACTTTGACAATAATTATTGTTTCTTTGACACTAACGAGATACATGTCTGCGTCACTTTGACAAATTAAAACTTTTTTCTTAAATTGTTCATTTGCAACACACTTAACAAGGATAATTATGAATAATGACATTGAAGACCAAAAGGTGTCATTTTATAATAATAAAAAATATAAATTAAAAGCGATAAACAGTAAATGACAATAAAAAGATTATAATTTTTTCTCTCAAAACGAAACGATTTAGGTGGTAATACCTTTGAGATTTTGGACGTTGTATATCGAAATCTAGACCTTCAGATACTCTGGATGCATGGAAATATTTTTGGTTGCATATACGGTTGCGGCCATTGAAAAGTGCGATTCAAAAAATTGACTCATTCGATCGAATTTTAGAAAATTTTACTTTGTAATAGTATTTTACAGTAGAAGTCTGTTAGGATAACCTTTACTGCCGAGCCAGAGATTTTGTGAGACGAGCTCGCAATGCCTAAAATATTGTAATAGTTCGAATAGGTTCGCTAAATTAAGAATTTTAATTTGTAAAATAATTTCAACGAAACGTCTTAAGAACCGTTCATTTGGGACGTAAATACTGGTCAGTTGTAAATTTTATTTTTCTTGATGCCTTTGTCGACAAAAGTGGTACTACAGTGCTAAAGTGAAATTTGGGCAACAGATGGTTGCACAAGTAAAAATTGCAATAAATTACTCTTTCCACAATTTGGGAAATCCAGTTAAAATCATGGGATAATTGAATTAATGAATTTGATGTTAGGAGGTTTCAAACTGAGAGAACCACCAAATTAATGTTCACTAGGTTAATTATCTTTTTTAGCATTCTTAGATTTGTGCCATATTTGTAATTAAAGGACTAGAACTCAGAACTGCAAATTAGAAACAGAGCGCTTTATCGTGGAAAATAACTAAAGACGGCGCTTTTTAAGAGAAATAAAAAAAATAAGATGTGAGGGAAAGAAAATATATTTCTTAGACGAGACCTGGGTTAATGCAGGCCATACTGTGGGTAAAGTTTGGATGGATACCACCGTTCAAACAGCAAAACATGCCTTTCTTAACGGATTAACAACAGGTCTCAAGAATCCTTCAGGCAAAGGAAAGCGCCATATAATTCTCCATATTGGATCAAATAATGGCTTTTTAGAAAACGGGTTATTACTCTTTGAATCCAAAAAAACTGGAGACTACCATGAGGAAATGAATGCTGCGATTTTTGAGAACTGGTTCTCTGACATTCTGCCAAGGCTGGAAGAAGATGCTGTGGTTGTAATGAACAATGCTCCTTACCACAGCAGAAAATTAGAAAAAATTCCGAATACACGAACAAAATAGGCCGACATTTAAGACTGGCTTCGAAATAAATCCATCTCATTTGAAGAAGATAATGGTCAAGCCGGAATTGTTGGCTCTTGTAAAAGAAAATTTGCCACAGCAAAAATATGTCATTGATGAGATGGCAAAACCCAGTAAAAAAACAGTACTCAGCTATAATAGCTACCTACCGCTAGCCATATCACCGTTATTTATGGCTCGAATGAAATAAAACAAAAACATGAATAAATCACTTTAAAACACATTTTTTCAATTCCGATTTTGAAAGAGATTATTTTTCTGAATCCAACGATGTGCCTCACACTATGGAAATCAATTCTGATATTCATAGTTTTATTTTTCAACGAAAAATGAGCAGAAAAAAAATATGACAGAAAGTGTACTAAATACAGGGTGTTTTCGAAGTTGAGGTGTTCCTTTTAACCTGTGATAGTATGCGTTGTTCTAAAGAGTTTTAGCCAAAGTCACCTTAGTAAAATGTGTACGGCAATGAAGATACAATAAGTTGATTTTTTTGAAATTTTTGAAACCGGTCCTGCTCAAATTTGCGCTGATTTGTTAGAAATTAGAATTGACAAAAAAAAATCAAAGGAGCATGGACGTTAATCAAAAATACTGTCAGAGTTGTCATCTAATTAGGCGGAATGGCTTTATCATTACGAAAATAATGAGCTCACAGATATGTTGCTAATGTATGGGCAATGTTATCACGTTATCAGAATGAAGCTGCGGCGTCCAGAGAATACGCAGGGCGATTTCCAGAAAGACACCATCCTGGGCCACGTCAGTTATTACAGCGGAGAAATAGACAGGACCGGACTCAAAATTTTAGAAAACAATAAAAATATACAATCAATTATCTCCCTTAATACAAACATTTTACTAAGAAGATTTAGGCTAAAATTCTTAAGAATAATGTATAGTATCTCGTGTTACAAGGAACCCCTCAACTTCGAAAACATCCTGTATTGCGTTTAGGATTGTTTTCCATAGTATACTTGATTTTTTTCGAAGTAAAAATTGTAAAAATCGTTGGATTCAGAAAAATAATCTCTTTCGAAATCGAAATAAAAAAATATACCAAGCTATTTGAAAAAACAAAGTTGACTACCATCTGACCTTGAATGACTTTTTGAAAATAAATTACTCTATGTTGTGCTTATAGTGTTTTTGAAGTGATTTATTCCAGTTTTTGTTTTATTTAAATCGAGCCATAAATAACGGGATGTGGCTTGTGGCGTTTTTTACGAGGTTTTTTAGGAAACAGCCTGTATGTAAGTATCAAGTTGTCAATAAATAAATTAGTAAAAATGATTCATCTATTTTTACCAAAAAAGTTCAATACAAAAATCAAATTTTACACAATTCTTACAATATGAAAGAATAGTAATTAACGTTATAAGTCCGGGAACTCATAGTTTACAGTACGAGTGAGACGTTTAAGGACGAGGCGACGAAGGAGCCGAGTCTTGAAACTCGAAACGAGTACTGTAAAAAGAGTTCACGGACGAATGTCGTTATGTATTTTATTTCATCCTGCCTCAAATTTCGTTTGAAAGAAACATTGAAACTAATTTCAAAATAATTCAACAAATGCTCCAAATCTAGTCACATTTTTGGAACATGATTAGCACCGGCTGTTTGGCAATTGTTTATTTTGTTGATTTTGTTGAAATAATTTGGTGCGTCAAAATGACTTCTAAAGCAAATCCTCCAGAAATTGTAAGAAAATCTGCAGAAGCCTAGCAGGAGTAGCAAGTCTGGTGAAAGGTATCAAAAACAATTCAGCCATTTTTGTAAATGGAAATCAGAAAATAATGTGAAGAAAATTACGGAAGAGGTTATGCTGGCTGGCCTATTTTTTAGATTTGGTTTAAATTATTATTTTATTTGTGAACTATTTGTGAACTAACGTTTTTAGTCTGAGAAAGTAAGTGCATCATCTTCTTTGTGGCCGAAATAGTTAATTTGTATTTAGATCTAGTTTTGAATAAAACATTTCTTAAACCTGAATAATTGTTATTGCGATTGTTACTTTTGTGTTTCCAATAGCAACACTTAACCGGCGTCCGGCCGTTTTTTGCGTTTTCCCGGATTCAAACTGATGACGTAATGGTTATTTGTATCACAAGGCCAGAAACTGCACGTTTGCGAGCATGAGTACGGTTTGCAATACGAGTCGATAGACGAGTATTGTAAGTACCTACGAATGCTCGCAAAACAGTTTCTGGACGTGTGATACACAAAATTTTTCATGCCGACTTCTGCGGATTTTTGTTAAATGGAAGTTAAAGCACTTGTTTTAATAATTGGTATTAGGGACTTTTTTTGCGTTGGCAACACTTACATTTAAACATTTAAATTTTAAAATCAACATCGCTCTTGTTTCCTGTCATTTATTAAATTTAATTAATTTGTTCTGTTTTTGACATTTTCCTGAAACATTTGTTGTACCTAATAAATATACCAGCCCATATTCAAGAAGTGGTTCGAAACGTAATTTTAATTAATTAATTTTAGTTAAATATTGCTTCTTTGTAGTTTGTACGTTGTTATAAATACAAAAACATTTTTAACGAGCCATCCACAGAACAAACATTGACGTTTGATCGTGGAGGGAGAAAAGACTGGAGATGGCATTTCCTATGCTTCCCATGTTAAAAATCCGAACCCTCTAAAAGCACGTGCAACAACCTTTTATGACCCAGTCCACAATGCGCTAGATAAAGAAGCACAATGCGCCTGGAAGGAAGGCGAAGGAAGCCATTGGCCTAGCGTCTATATTCAGAAACCTTTTATGACTCTGTAGTTTTCGCGGGCCGGTACACTTATTTGAATTAGTGCCATCTCCAGTCTTTTCTCCCTCCACGCGTTTGATAGAATTCTGATAACAAATACCAACCGAAACCGATGACAACTCAAAATCCCTACTTTTAGCCGGACTAGGCCGGCAATGCATGTGTTTCTGGACGATTTCGAGATCTGTAATTTACCAAATTCCGCCCGGAGGTACGAAAAGTATTGAAATTTGACACAGGATGAAATAAAAATAATAAAGTGTGCGAGAATGGAGATGTGCACGTCAATGAATGCAACATTTTTCTCAGTCCATCAACTATACGGGATTCTTATAAGAATGACAAATGGCAAAGAACCTGCTTCATTGTGAAACAGGCTTCGGCGTAAGTAGGTATATCGTTTTACGCAACTAGGCCACATCCCCTTTTTTTATTAGGTACTACCTATATCTGTTCGTTGGCCGGACTTTAGACCGTTCAATTCGGAAAATTAACCCGCGTTCGTGATGTTTAGCGTGCTAGGACTGTGTTGTAGAGGGTATATTTGTAGATATTATTTTGTTGCATTCTGTTTCTCTCAAGAAGCACCCAGTTGTTAATTTTAAGCCTTATCCCCTAAGCTTCTCCAGGAAGATGTAATTTTAAGGCAATTATAGTATTGCCCTTATAACTTTTTATCTGCTCCGCCCACTAAAATTGACCAATCAGAATCAAAGCCAGATTCAATCTGTACAACTTTTCATCACATTTGCCACGTAAAAAAGTTAAGGTTAGAATTTTGCTGTCAACTCCACAATTATTGTTTTAGGTTCTAAAAAATAAAATGTCATTAAGACAATTCGAATGTCAGAAATTTTTACTGTGTAAATCAGATCGTCTTAACAACCTATTTGATTGGTAACTAAGAAAATGAAATGGGCGGGGCAGATAAAATGTTACGTTGTCCTTAGTATAGTTAGTTTCCCGAATTAGTAGCCATTGTCTGACTCACGTAAGTCCATTTTTGCTACCAATTTCTAGCGGTACTTTACCCGCCATTTTCGTTTGGCCCAGCCAGTGATTGTAACGTTCGTAGTCACGTGGAGAAGGTGGCGTTACTTATGTTGCACCACTAGGTTTCGGATGAGTCAGAGGCAGAATGTTGTAGGTACGAACCTATGGGAACTAGGTGACATTCAGGAAGTCGTGGGGTTATCTAGCAAAGTTCCGTGGGGTTAACGGTTAGTTAGCGGAGGCGGACCTAGGTCTTGCTTATGCAACCCTGGGATGCTAACGTGAAGCCTCGCGACGGTTCTGTCACTCGTTGGTTGTCGGTAAACACAGTCCGACGCGCTTTAAAACGAGTATCAAGAAACGTCGCTTGATGTCAGACAATTCAGATTATTCTCCTGAGTTCCCTCACGGCCGAGAGCTCCTAAGGTCATTCATAATGGTGTACCTTGATCTTGTAATTATTAATTAAGCATAGGATTGTCATTAATCGAGTTGGAAAAGATGAGTAATCCTACCTGGAATACGGTTTTGAAGAGGGTTTCTATGCGTCCCTGTCTGTGATAACTGCATTATAATTTGGTTACGTTTTTTTAGCAAACTTTAACCAGAATTACCTCTTTAAAACCGATTAACTCATTAGCGTACAGCAAATTTTAACCAAATTTTCAATTATTTTTATCTCGAAAACGAAAAGACTTTTATTAGAAACATTTTTGTGTATGAGCTCTACTCATCGTCACCTATATAGTACTGTATTTCTTCTGGCAGGTTATATCGGGACCAGCCTGTATACAGGGTTATTCACGAGAGGGGTATTTCTGAATTTCTTTTTGCCTCAACCCACTATACACATTGCAACAATATCTTGATTTCAAATTTTGAAAATAATTATAATTGAATCCACGACGGCTCTTAGTCCTGTCTCTTTGACGTTAAAGCAAAAAATCTTTGTCAATTCGAAAAAATTGTTTTTACAATAACGACGAAAAGACTGATATGATCCTCATTTATTTGGAGAGCGTGGAAGGAATTCTGTCGCCGCTGCGGATGTTTCCAAGCCGATGGTAGACACTTCGAACACCTTTTACATTAACTTAATTTGTTAATTTATTTGTTGAATTTTGATTAAATACAGGTTATCTGCCAATCTGACAAATCTATTCAATTTACTTTGATTTCTAATTTAAAAGAAATAACACATTTGATTTAGTAGTCACTGCCATTGTATTGTTGGTTGCGGCAAAATAAAAATTCAGAAGTACCCCTGTCGTGAATAACCCTGTAGGTATGTACTATTCCGGACACGGAATCTTGGCCAACATTTTTTAGACATTTCTAAAAAAAATGATGTAAACCAGTCATTAGTGTCATTAATAAATGACAATTATTAAAAATCACTTTGAAGTTTTTCTTGTGACATCAAAAAAGCAGGGAAATGGCATTATCGAGTCAAAAGTTGGGTTATATTCAATAAAGGCCAGTTCACACATATTTGTCAGTTAAATGTCAGTCGTGGCCAAGATTCCGTGTCCGGAATAGTACCTATCCGGCAGTTAGTTCAGGTTTCATTTCAGGTTTCTCAGTTTGTGGTATGTCGCACTCTTAAAGAACAAGGGTTGCACCCCTATTGCAACCAAATGATTGCATTCGCCGGCAAGAGTTTTGTGAGTGGGTGATTCAAATGTGCGTCGATCAATCTGATTTTTTGCGAATAGTTTCGTTTACCGATGAAGCGGATTTTACACGTAACGGAGTTTTTAAGAGCTAAAACACCCATATTCAACAGCACAAATCCGCGAGGATGCAGCAACTTTTGCAAGGGTTTGGGAAAATCTACATCGAAGGGCACAGGTGTGTATTAGAAATCACGACCGATATTTTGAACAATGTTTCTAATTGTAAGTACGACAGGTACTGTTTAGTTATGGTTTTTGCTTACACATTTTTGCGGCTGTGTATTTAAAGTGTTTTTCATAGTAAGGTTTTGTCACCTTCTGTTTTTAAAGCGTTTTTGGAATTAAGTTAAACTGAACTTTATGAATTTAAAATGTTTAACCACATTTTCGGTTTTTTTAACTTGCTCAAGATACTCGTACTATGGTTTACATTTTGTGATGCATTTCAAATTCACTCATTCATTTCATATTTGCAAAGGTGCAAACTTATATCTTTACTGAAAACTTGCGATTTATTGAATCCTGCTGCCCTCGTCAATGAAATAGTTTCCAATTTCTGGGTGTCGTGGGGAAAATCCATTTATCCAATCCCCCTCGGCCATTTTTTCAATTTATCTATGGAGCATTTTACCGACTTCCGCAAATTGATAACCCAGTTAACTCGTTTATTGTGATGCTATTTCCTGGTTTGGCAGCGATAGCGAGCAGACGTGGAAAAAGTGCAGCGATAGCAAACGTAAACAACGACGAGTGAGTGAGAGGTGATAAGGAGAAGACAGCGGGCAAGAAAGAGAGGGCATGCCGAAATCGCAGAAAGCAAGGAAAGAAAGCAGCAAGAGAAAAAGAGAAGAGGGTAGGATGTCGGAAGAAGGTCTGAACCCATTCAGAAAGAGTTCCAGAACCGAAAGATCCCCAAGTAGAGGCGAAGAAATAAATCAAACCAAAGAAATAGAGGAGAAAATAGAAACAGTGCTCAGAGAGATAAAAGAGGATATGGCGGGAATAGTAGAGGAGAGCAGAGCACGAAGAAAGGAATTAGCGGCAGCGAGAGAGAAGGAGGGAGAGCAAGAAAGAGAGGACATGCTGAAATCGTCAGAAGTAAGGAAAGAAAGCAGCAAGAGAGAAAGAGAAGAGGGTAGAACGTCGAAAGAAGGCAAGAACCCACTCAGAAATAGTTCCAGAACGAGAAGATCACCAAATAGAAGCCAAGAAGAAAATCAAAGCAAGGAAATGGATAAGGAAATGAAAACAACCATGATAAGAGAGATGAGAGAGGAGATCAAAACACTAAGAAAGGAATTAGCGGCAGTGAGAGAGGAGAATGGGGAGCTAAGGAAAGAATTAGCGACAGTGAGAGAGGAGATGAGAGGAAGAGAAGAAAAAGGGCAGTTGGAGAAGGCAGATTGGATGAAAAGGATGGAAATGATAGAGGAAAAGATGGAACAAAGAGAAAAGAAGGAGAGGAAGAATAATGTTATAATAACTGGAATAGGAGCAATAAGTGGAAATGTAGAGAGGGGGGTGGAAGAATGGTTAGAAAGGGAGATAGGGGTGAAAGTGAATGTAAAGGAAGCATTTAAAATAAATAAAGATAAGATGATGCTGGCAAAAATAGAAAATTGGGAGCAGAAGAAGAACATAATGCTAAGTAAGAGTAAGTTAAAAAAAAAAAAAAGTGAGAGGATGTATATAGATGACGATTTGACAAAAGAAGAAAGGGAAACACAAAAGAAGTTAAGAGAGTTGGCCAGAGAGGAGAGAGATAGAGGAAAAAGGGTGAAAATAGGATACAGGAAAATACAGATAAACGGGGACTGGTTTAGATGGGATAACAGACAGGAGAAACTGAAGAAAATTTGCTAGAAGAAGGAGAGAATAAGAAGACGACTCGGCGAGAAAATGTACAAGGAGAAGGTGAATAAAAAGGTAGAGGGACAAAGACACAGAAAAGTAAGAGAGAAGAGAGAGACTAAGAGAATCGAAGTACAATAGGGAGGGGAGAGAGTGTGTGTGAGAGAGGAAAATGATAGCGGATTGCAGAGGTGGGGACGAGGAGAGAGAGAACAGGAATGGGAAGGAAGGAGAAGAGAAAGAGAAGGTGCAGGAGGTGACGTGAGGACAGTGAGAAGATCGAACACATGCGGCGAAATGTGAGAGAGAAAGAGAAGGGAAGGGGGAGAAATATGGAGCGAAGACGGCAGGGAGATGGATGAAAGAGTAAGGAAGAGGAGAGAAAGAATGGAGAACGAGAGAAGTGAGGGAGAAGAATAAATTGTTATTTTTATGTATGTTTTGTAATCAGGAATCCGAAAGCCCGTAGGGCAAAATAAAGCATTTTGTTGTTGTGATGCTATTTTTCCCGTATTTGAACATGTGCCACTATTTGTTCTATCTTAAGAGAAAACGTGATTTGGAGCTTTTTTTCTTGACAAGAAGTTCTTATTCGTATGCATGGAATGTCTTCTTAATGTTGCTTGAGGTACACTAAATTGCTTAGCTGTCTTCTGCCATCCCGTTGAACAGCTTCTATTATAGCTCGTCGCATATCTTCTGTAAATCATAACTGTGTTTCTATTTTGCAACGATACTTTCGCGCTATCCTAAATACGTAAACCCCCACACCATGTTATTTTACTTTAAAAATTAAATCACAGACAGGTAATTGTGTTTGGATTTCCAAATAAAGAAGTGAATTGAAAAATGTAGGTACTTTTTTTCCCCGTTTCAAATATGCCGCTAAAATATGTATGGTGGGAAAAATGGGAATTTTTTAGAAGGGTGCTGGGAATTACGTATTCAACAATTCAACTGGTTGGCAACACTGCCGCCAGAGAGAAAAACCTTCTTAGAGAAGCAGAAGGCATATATAAGGGAGGAACGGGAACCAGCGCGACTCGAAGAAGTTTTTCACGACCTTTTGTCCGGTGTGTTTGTTGGAGTACAAAGGGGAGTGTAAGGGGCATTAAGTGTGTAGCAGGTGCTGGTGTGATCGTGGTGGAGTCGAAACAGGCTAGAGAAGCAAGACTCTTAGAAGCCCAAGCCGAATCACTGCTGCGGATTTGCGACCTCCGCCACGGAAGGTTCAACAAACCGAACGCTCTGCGGATTAACACACGCCGACATCTGCTGAACCGTTCGTCCCCGAAACCCACCCGGAGGACCCGGACTGCACAAAGACCGGACCCATGGTGTCACCATCCACACCACCAGGTCGTGGACTTTCCGGAAGATCGCCTCGCCATAAATCATTTTGTATGTCAATCACGTAAGACGTCTCTTCCGTTCAACTAGAACCATCAGGACCTACACGCAGGGGGAGTTGCTCTACACCCCGCGGTTAGAACGTAGGTATTTTCAGAAATTTTATTTTAGTCGGCCATCTTGGCCACCTTTTTATGAAGGCTTGAATTATATCTGCATGGGCGGACGGCGTAGCCGACTAGAGGCGAAACAGGACTCTGAAGACCTTCCTCCCCATTTGTTTAAGGATTCTTCGATTGATTTGTTTTGAAAAATTTTGACAGTCTGGTCGGGGCCCGGAGCGTTCAACGGCCGGTTAGGCAACACGAATTCTTATTGCTTTATCCCGTTTGTAAATTAGAGTCAAATAAACGATTGTACAAGTTTTTTTGAGTTTTTCTCTCGATTTCCGGGCAAATCCAAAGCCTTTTTGCTCCTCATCATCAGTGACGACAGTGACAATCGACAGAGGGCCAATCATCCTAATAAATCGTTGTTGTTTCGACATAAGAATAAACAATGACGTAACAGTAGTTATTGATACCTCAAAAAATAAATGAATTCCCGAAAGATGAAAATTTGATAGATATATACCATTCACGATGTTTTGGCATAAGGGGAGGCTATGATTTTATTTTTTAACGTTGGATACATGTTTGATTTCTGTCATCTCTGCTGTCACTAAAGTGCCTGACATGCGGACCTATCAAAATGAACGTAACATGTTGCCGAATTTACCGTAATCATAATCAAGAGACTTTAAAACGTATTGATGGTGTTTGTATTAGACTGCAGAACATATTTTCAGTAAGTTACAATGAAGTCAAGTTCTTTTTGTGTATAAATTGAATCGTAGGTGAGTACAAGATAAATATGTAGCACGGATAGTGAAGGAAGAAACAACGACCCAATTGAAATGGCACAGGGGTTTTGTAAGACCTATTATAACTTTGCGATAGTTGTGAATTTATGGCTTGAATATTTTGAAATGTACTCCTGAAATTTTCCAATATTTTTGTAGATATTGTGAAGAACTTATTTCGGAAGATTGGACAAAATTAATGTGAAATCTTTCATTTGAAAACGTTCTTCCTTTAATACATAATTTCATTAGGAGAATCTGACTCGGAATTTGATTGGGATTTTGATGCAGGTAATGATGATTCAGAATTTTCTAATGAAATTATCGAAGTTGAATAGTTTTGTTCTTTTTTGTCATAGACGATGGGTGTGTAAATATTTTGCAGAAAGATTCGAATAAAGTAAGGCTTAATAAGTAGGTACAAGATTTTATACAATCTAGTTCTAGGAATGTTTTGGCTAAAATGAAAAATTCATTGAGAAGTTACTAACTGGTTGGTTAAGACACTGTATAGGTGGGTTATCTAAGTGGTACATAAATTAACAGGAGCCACTTCGTCTTTCGGTCCCGCTCCGTATTATTCTGTAGTCTGTTCAAGTCAGTTTCCTGTTTTGTTAAATTGGATTAATTAATTAAAAATGTGTGAGTATTGTTATATTGCAAACTAGTAAAACTGACAACAATGCACTAGACAATGACGCAGTTTATAACCTCAAATTTAGAAAAACATAACCTAATTCAACAGACAGCTTTACTGCCAACTTAAATGCACTTTTTCCATGGCCTCCCCTTATGCCAAAACATCGTGAATGGCATATACATAATCACACATAAAGTTATAAAGTCGGTTACAAATTTTTACAGTCAAAGAATGTTTGCCAGCTAATGCGACCACTTGATTGATAGATGGTACTATGGCGGCCAAAAGCTTTTAGCCTTCACTATCTTGACATTCCCATAAATTGTAAATAAACCTTTAGAAACCGTAACCCCACTTCGATTCTTGTCATTTTGACAATCAATTTAAACTGTTTAAAACTCAGATATTCCAAAAATCCGACATGAATGAACAAAATTAGAGCAGACGTACATAGACAACCTGAGGTAAACGTTTTGTGTAGTAGAAATGACAAAATAATTTCGAGTTTTGAAATTTACCACCCAAAAAATAACATTCATAATCAAGACGGTAATCATGATGACAATAAAGTATGGATTACAATTTGATTTTTTGAAATGACAAATAATGACGGCTAAAATTTTTACACTAAGAAAAAATAGTTCTCTCATTTTATGCGCTCTTCTCCGAAATCTCTATAAACATAATTCTTTATTGTTGCACATATTAAGTACATGAATAATGTATTTAGACTCTAAGAAGCAATACTTTTTCGTAGCAAATCAAGTTCTTTTTAGTTTACTATAAAACTCTTCTTCACTCTAGGTATAAGTCATGTTATTTGCACGTCAGGAAGAATAACTCGTTGATTTGTGAAAGAGGATAATGTTGGTTTTAAACACAAATCTCTACGACGTTTTCGAATTTTTATTATATTCCGTACTGAAGCCAGGCGCATGTCCCCCAATTAAACATTGATTTTGGCACTTTCCTACAGTTCTCGATTTTCTCTGTACTTAGTTCTTATAACTAGATTAGCTACAATATGTTGCTCGGTAATTACGGCTTTTCTTTTAGAAGATTCAGAAGAAATGAACATGTAGTTATTACCCCAAAAATTTGTTTTAAGAAAATTTCTGCTTGAATCGACGCTAAGACCAACTCAGATACCACCGTGGTGTACGAACTTCATTATGATCATCAAAATCGAAACTGTTACTGCAGTTACTAAAAAATAGTCATAAAAACGACGATTGTCTCATTTTCCTGCAGGTTTTTTAGATACATTGGCTACAGTAGAAGCAGTACTACGTTTCTCTTGAATGCCTGAAGTGGTAGCACTCTTGTTAACCCCTTTTTCGTATAAACTAATGGTAACACATTGTACAGCTTTTTTTCGTTGACTGGTTCGTCGAATGGACCGAGAGAACACTTTTCTGTACATTATAATATCGTTTTCGATTACGTAACGATCTTCCAAAGCCTCGAATATCAACTGCGCAACATACGTGATAAGAAACAGCAACACTGAAAACCACCATCAACACTAAGTCAATATCTAGCAACAGAATTACCAGCCAAGATAGCAACCAGTATCGACAGAATCGCTGGATGTAAGAGATAAGCATTATAGGTAATAATGACAACAACTGAAACTATTTCGCTTAACACATACATAAAGTAATTACAACTGACGTACCATGTATACCTTAAACCCTAAAAACAGCAATTGGGTATAAACTTTTACATAATTTACACTTACGCGCAACGCATAAAGGACCAAGTAGAGCATGTGACCAAAAATCAAAACATTGACCAAACAAAATATCGAACAGGCTAATATTTTGTGGACTGGAAATGGGGTAGTGTTGTCGGGATCACTGTGTTTTTTTACATCGACGTACATTTCGACACCAGTCATGGAAATGATTAGGGAACATATCGTCTGCAATTTGCAAACTCTTAAAGTGCGTGAGGTGCTTGTTTCTCCTTACCAAACATGTGGCCCCCATTATAAACATCAATATTTTATATTTGATAAGGCGTAACATTTTGACACTAATGACAGATTTATAAAGTCACACAAAAAGGTTATTACAGTGGTTACGTAAAGTATTTTCTCATTATAAAAATAAATGCTTTGGATAGAAATAACATTTAAGTAGTTTAGGCAGTTTAGACGTCGCTGAAATTGTCGACGTTGTCGTAATTGTCATAGACGTTCTCGTCAATATTCTCTTTGGGTTGATGTCCACGGAGTTGCTTCAGTGACATAGATCCCACAACATAAGTTATTAATCCGTTTAGAGCTGAAAATTATAATTCTACATTAGAATTTTACATCTATAGACCCAATTCAAATCATCACTTTATTACATCTCGTATTTTTTACATTCGTTGTTTTGAACACATTTCACTTTGTGAAAAGTTGCTTTATTATAATTTTGATTAAGTTTGTACAGTGGGGAGTAAAAAAACACAATGTAGTCTATGCTTTATTGTCATAAATGTCTTAAGAATTAATTTTGATTGAACTTAATGAACTTCAAAATAAAAAACTGTCAGTTATAATACAACGAGTAGTCAAAGATAAAATTAGTATACACAGGCTGTCTCAGCTAAGACTTTCGAGCCTAATAACTGTTATTTTCCAGCGGATTTTTGTGAAATTTAAAATGCTGATGTTTTAGACGGTGAAGAATAAAATCCCATTAATGCAATCACCCAAGTATTAAAAACGTAATTTTTACATGCCTTTTTAAAATGTTGAATCAATTAAGATTTACATAAAAAATTGATCGTCAATAAAAAATGCTGTAGGGACAAACTCGTCCTTGAAAGACGTCTGGTTTGCAAGAAAAAAACAAAAAACTGTGTTAAACGTGGCTGCAAATGCAAAAACGTAGACGCGTATGAAACAAACGCGCAATTTTGCAGAATTTTGGTCATCCCTTTTCGCAGAAGCGCAGGTTTATCTTGCTAACCTTACAAACACTTACAAAGTTAAAGACAACATTTGGACGTAATTTATTATACTGGATGCTTTAATTCTTCCATAAAGGACTAAAACACGATCGGGATATTTTAGCAAGGTAATTTAGTTCACGTACGCTTCCTGTGTCTTCAAATAAATTGACGACTCTCTTAACCTTACATTTTGTAAAGCCTACATTTGGATAGTGGTCCACGAGAAAACGAACTGTGTCATTGAAGTTCTTACGATACTCTCCATAGGCAATTTTTTTTTCCTTTTTCAACAATATTAAAATTTCTGCCGCTGTAGTCTATTTTTAGAGTATTTTCAATAAATTTTCACAATTTGACGTTTCTAATAAAGCGCGCCCAATTTTGACAGACTTTAAAAGGTGTACAAAATGTTGCTTGACAATTAATCATCAATTGTTTCAAAATGTAACTGCAAAATCTAATATTTTCGTTGAATCAGACAAGTGATTTACTTAATTGTTTGTGTAGACCCCAATTTTTTAATGTTTAACAATCATAATAATCGCGCATAATTTTCGCTAAAGGAAACATGTGTTAAAATTAGATTTTTTAACTTGAGGTAATGTTATTAATTATTATTACTAATTGAACCTTCACGGTCTAAAATATCTGCATTTTAATTTTCATAAAAATCCGTTGGCAAATAACAGAGATATTAGGGTCGAAAGTCTTAGTTGAGACACCCTGTATATATATGCCATTCACGATGTTTTGGCATAAGGGGAGGCTATGATTTCATTTTTTAACGTTGGATACATGTTTGATTTCTGTCATCTCTGCTGTTACTCAAGTGCCTGACATGCGATCCTATCAAAATTAACGTAACATGTTGCCGAATTTCCCGTAATCATAATTAAGCGACTTTAAAACATATTGATGGTGTTTGTATTAGACTGCAGAACATATTGAGTTACAATGAAGTCAATTTCCCGTTTT
The DNA here is from genome assembly GCF_963966145.1 of Tenebrio molitor. NCBI lineage: Eukaryota > Metazoa > Arthropoda > Insecta > Coleoptera > Tenebrionidae > Tenebrio > Tenebrio molitor. The sequence continues at coordinate 19,867,033 of NC_091051.1, read as the reverse complement.
GACTAATATGAGCAATATGTGATTATTAAAAAAATATAAACTCTTAAACCGACATACCTACTTCACGTTTTACAAAATATAATCGCTTATATCGTGCCATGCATTGAATTTGTAATTAGAGTTGGCGCGGGAACTGTCAACGCATGTCTAATTTTGAACTATCGCGGCAAACGTCAGATTTAATGACAATTGTAAAACAGAAAATGGTGAATTCAGGATTCGAGGAATTAAGAAAAAATTACAATAGTAATGTTTATTTTATTAAACAATGTTACAACAGATGCTGAAAGTGTTCACCATTTTGTTCTAAGCACAAACGGGCCCTTCGTTTGACTCCACTGATAGCATTTTGCAACATTAATTTATACACAAATAAGTGTATCGCTTCAAAAAGACCTACGGCTTCAGTTCCAGCACCAACTCTAATTACAAATTCAATGGATCGCACGACACAACGTGTTTCACGCAAGAGTACGAGCCTGGAGAAGTCTAAACGCAACACAAAATACATTTCACAATAGGACTAGTTTCATTAAAAATGATAAATTGTGTTTTTGGACACACACTATGACAATCGTTGGGAGAGCTTTACCACGAATGTGTGAAAATGCTGAAATTTAAAAAAATTCTGGGATGTCCTCGGACTTTTTGTCAAAACATGATTTACTACACCTAGTTACTCATGAAAATCGAATATTGGGTTGCATTTTGAGATCGTCAGGCTCGTACTCGTACTATACAACGTGTTTCACATAAACTCGGTACAGGTTGCAAAGACACACTTGTCATTTGCAACAGCATTTTTTTTCATATTTCTGAACCAAATAAAAGCACAAAGGGACCAGAAAATCATAGTTTGGGTTGAATATTTTCCATGTAAGTACAGTTTTAAAGTAATTTCAAATGACTAATGCCATAAAAGTGCTGTTGCAAATGACAAGTGTGTCTTTGCAACCTGTACCGAGTTTATGTGAAACACGTTGTATAGTTGACTCAAGTTGCAAAAAACCACTTTGCATTTGCAACAGCACTTTTATGGCATTAGTCATTTGAAATTACTTTTAAACTGTACTTATATGGAAAATATTCAACCCAAACTAGCATTTTCTGGTTCCTTTGTGCCTTTATTTGGTTCAAAAATATGAAAAAATGCTACTGCAAATGACAAGTGGTTTTTTGCAACTTGAGTCAACCTTACATACAGGGTGATTTACGAGGAATAATGAGCCCGACGGAATAGAAAATGCAACCCGCAATTCAGCACGAGAAAAACCCGGACATTTACCGCTTCGATGTCCGGCTTTTTGTTGCAATGTATTGTGGGTTGCATTTTCTATTCCGTCGGGCTCATTATTCCTCGTAAATCACCCTGCATAAAGGGTGCTTTTTTTAAATTTGGCGTCGAATTAGGCGTTGGAGAGTTGATTGAGATCGCAGCACTCGTGTAAAAGCGGAAGATTTAAACAGCTGATCCGTGATCCGTAACCTGTATAGTGCGTTCACAATCGACAATTCAACGCCTACTTCGACGCCAAATTTAAAAAAACACCCGTTATAGAAATGGCATTCTTCCAATATAAAGGTGTCAATTTAGGAATAATCTAAACATCAATTTTTAAAAGTGCCAACAAATTTAAGACTTACAGAATAAATACTCTGAAGTGTTTAAAAATGAGGTTGTCTAAATACAGGGTGAGCAACAATAACTGTTTCAGTTGGCAATAACAAATTTTACATGAAATTTTCAAGACTGTGGATTGTATCTATTTCGGTTTGTTTTATTGACATTATTGACAGTTGGCATACTTTTCAAATTTAAACGTCTTAGTTTGTGTAATCTTTTATTAATAAAATGGTTTTCTCGTTGGAACATGACATAAAAGTCACCAAAAGGCACCAGAATTTATTGCCAACTCAATCAGTAATTGTTGCTCACACGGTATAAATTTGTCTTCATTAATTAAATCATCCTATGTACGGTCGATGGACAAATAAAACTGGGACACTTAAAATTTAAGCTATGTAAATCACCCGGTTGAATTGTCAATATATTTGTCAGTTTCTATATATGTCATACCAAAGTTGAACTATTTATGATAAAGCCGTCGTTAAACGATGGAAATTTGTAAATTATGAATTTATGTGATTGTCATTTTTGTCCCAGTTTTATTTGTCCATCGACTGTACCCAAAAAAAAAAAAATTAAGTTCAAGGCAACACTGCATTAGATTGATTCATGTTGACACTGTTATAATCTTGTTAACAAAGCGATTCACTTTTTTCCATTACTTATATAGCTGTATTTATGAAAAGCAAAATTAATGAGATAAAACCACTTACTCAAAATAACAAAACCATAAACAACAGCAGGTGCATAGGAAGACATATAGCGGCGATACTCTACCAAAACATAAATAACACTTGCTAAAGTTAAGCACATCTCAATGAGCTTGAGTATCAACCAAGGAGTATATTGTTTACGGTCCCCCTATTAACAGAAACCAGAAACCAATTAAATGTACCTAATGTTGGTAATAAATTAAACTAACAATTTTTAAGCCATAGTGAAGTTCATAACCTACAGGTGCTGCCACAAATATGTAGATATAAGGAAGTAGTAGAGTGTAGTTCACTATGACAAATGATGCTGCAACAAAATGCATCGAAAGAAGTGAAAGTACCTAGAAAAAACTGTTCAACATCTGTACCCTGACAAATAATACAAGTTTTACCAAACCGATGAAAGGTAATCTCCAATTGTAAGTCTTCCTGTCTGTTGGGAAATGTTTATTGTAAAACGACTTAACCTCAACGCACCTGAAAACTTAGGATGAAGAACTATGCACAATGAAAACTTACTTTTCATACAATTTTGTTGTTTTGTTATTTTTAACGTTCATTTTTGATGGGATGATTCATGTGCTTATCTATATTTTTATCTACGCTGAATTAACATGTTCCATTAGCGGTTACTTACACCCAATGATCTTATCTTACAACCAGTGTTGCCCTCATGTATGCGTATAAAGTGTTTTTTTTTTATTTGGCGTCGAAGTTAGCGTTAAAGAGTCGATTGTGAATGAACCACTCGTCTTAAAAACACTGATTTTTCAAACTGCAGATTAAAAACACAAACAACGCAAAAGTGAGGTTAGATTTAAACAGCTGATCATGTTTATATTCCGATGGTGCGTTCACAATCGACTCCTCAACGGCAACATCGCCAACTTCGACGCCAAGTTAAAAAAAAAACACCGGTTACTTTACTCAGCACGGATATTTTCTTACGGCTTGCTGCTTGCGTGCGGACATCCAGCCACTGTAGAGTCACCGGTCACACGGTTTGTGATCTGTGGGTTAACCTAAGCAGACTTTTCATTTTGAACTTTCGAAATGAAAACTTCTTTAGGCGCACCACACGGGCACTGTAGTTTCATACATCAGCATAAAATCGTCACGTCAGGCGTCAGCATAAAATCATCAGACGCTAGGCTTATTCGAGTGTGTCTGAGGGGGTCGAGTTACGAGTTTAGTTGAGCGAGTGAACTTTTAATTCTCAATCATATGGCTTCAACAAATCGTCTATTGGAGTGTTAACTATTTGAATAAAACTCGATACTTCCACACAAGAAGTTGTAACAAATTTATTAAACTAATGAAAGTTAAACAATATTTTTAAGCAAAAGCTTATTCAAGAAAAATGCCCGACTTATTACGCAGTCAGGGTAAGAGTGTTCCTTTGTTTCTCCCGTTGCGTGCGCTCCCCTTACTCGACCTCATTCGTCCCGGGTCGCGGCTAATCGTTCACCCCCTTGAATCCAAGCTAACACGGCCTTTCCTGACATCAAAGTGTCCTCACTTGATTAGTCTTGTCCTCGAACAGCTGGGTGTAGGTACAACGGAAACTAAAAGAGTACGAGGAACATTAGTAACACTCTTGAACAACTTATGTCTAACATAAGCATATATACCGAGTGACTATAAATGATTGAAAATTATTTTGTTATGTTGGTAACACATTTGAAATCTTTATTTGGCAACATCGTTGGCATGACACACGCAATTTTTAAAATTGAAACAAACGTCAAAAAAATCTAAAGTACTTCGTGACTTAACCTAACCTAAATAGAAATGATTGACAGATGATCCACGAGAAGACTTGCACTACCAACTGCATCAGTGTTCCCAATCCACTATTTTCCTTCAATCATTTATAGTCACTCGGTATATATATATATATTCGTATGAAGAAAATTACAATTAAAATTCGAAATTCATAAAATAATTATGGTAAATTATACGTTTTTAATTTGTTGTAGCCAATTTAGGGCGTCTTCGGTAAGTAGATGTAGTTTGGAGAAACCTTGCTGGAATTTAGTAAGGGGACATTCTTCCACAATGTGTTGGATGGTTTCTTTTTCTGCACCGCATTCACAAGAAGGGTTTTCACAAACGTTCCAGTGAAACAACATATTATTGCATTTGCCATGGCCGGTTCTAAAACGATTTAATTTACACCAGATTTTCCTAGGTAGGTCAAATCCCGGAAGTTCTTTTGTAGGATCCTCAATTAGATTTTTATTGAAAATATCTACGTCTTGCCAGGCTGCTTTCCATAAGCATAGCAGCAAGGGAACAAAATCAAAATGTTGAAGTCACAAGCGCTTTACGAGTCTCTCCAAAAGTAAGGCCACAGCACAGCACAGCAGAGCACAGCCTAGCACAGCAAAGCACAGCACAGCACAGGCCTACCAAGGAGGAACTCCGTTCAACGACCTAAGTTTTCCAGAGCCAAGACCACAGCACAGCAGAGCACAGCCTAGCACAGCAAAGCACAGCACAGGTCCGCTAAGGCAAAACTAGGCCCTTTTCGCCCTACGAGACTACCAAGGCGAGACCACAGCACAGCACAGCAGAGCACAGCCTAGCACAGCAAAGCACAGCACAGCACAGGTCCCCCAAGGCAACTCTAGGCTCTACTCACGTGCTCCTATACCGAATCCTCTTTCCGCCCTACGAGTCTACCAAGGCGAAACCAGAGCACAGCAAAGCACAGCACAGGTCCCCCAAGGCAACTCGAGGCTCTATCCTCAGTATGGAACATGACTCCTCAGATATCTCGAACCCTGCATCTGCCATTGTCCAAGATAGCAACATCCTTATTTGGACCTCTCCACTTCGGAAATCATTTCTGACTGGTATCAGCAGCGGCATGACTAACAATCCTGGCTGAACAACGGCTAGCATCGAAACGCCGTTTCTGTACCTCCTTGATATTGCTCCAAGCCCGTCATTATTATGTTCCGCTCCTCTTTGACATCCATAACCTCGGACTCCTCATTATAAAGCATCCCATTCGACACATTAATCCCAACTTGAATACTTATATAATATGTTGATACCGCGCTTCGCGAATTTAGCCCCGATTTTGTAAATATTGTACATAAATGTAAATAAAGAACACGTAGGTTAAGTTAGTTAAGTTAGATAAGTTAGGTTAAGTTTGTAAATATAGTTAGGTTTCTTTTTTTCTGTTGTGAGCCGGCCGGGGCGAGGTGTTGTCGACGAGGAGACCTGTCCTATAGTACGCGCGCCGTAAGGCCGTAAGGCTGTCTGACTAAGAGTGTGCAGGTCATAGACCTATTTACTCTAATCGGAAACAATGGTGAGTTGCATAGTTGGCAAAACACTGGTTGTGACCGATGTCAATTTGGTCAACCCACGTTAACTGTAGAAATCGGCACGGCTTTGCGAGATTTACCTACAGGGGACCGTGGGCATGGGTGTTCGACGATTGTACAAGGTCTAGCGTGACTGATTACAACCGTCAATAGGAGTTTTGCCTGTTGACAGTGGCCGGCGTGGCTGATTCAACAAGGCAGACAGGGGAACTAGGTTCGATGCATGCACACTAAGTCTAGAACTTAACTAAAACTTAAATCTAGCTTACATTATTGGTATTTACCTCTCCTTTGCCTCTCGCAGCCAGCTCGGGGGGTTTCTGAAACAGAGGGCGTGTGCGTGGCACACTGATTAATGTTTTTTGGCTACCTCTATGGGTAGGCAATTTTTGACTCTGGTTTTAACCGTTCAACACCATTTTGGGGCGCTTACATCTGGATGGACCTGTTTCGTCATAATCGACGGCTTCGCGGACGAGGGGGTTCTCGTGTTCTTTCGCGCTCTCAAACGTCTTGTTGGCGATTTCTAAAAGATGCTCCTTCAGCATCGGGAGTTTGGCTTCCCGGTGCAGTTGATCGTTCCGGACGAACCAAGGGGCGTTGAAGGCCCTTCGGAGGAATTGGTTTTGGATGACCTGCAGCTTGTGGAGTTGAGTCTCGGAGACGTGACCCCAGGCGACTGAGGCGTAGATCATGGTGGGGAGGACCACGGATTTATACAGCACCAGCTTGTTTTTGATTGACATCTTGCTTCTTCTACAGGTCAGGGGTGACAGTTGACCTGTAACCATCTTACCTTTTCCCGCAGCGTAATTCACGTGCGGGATGAAGGAGAGTCGTTTGTCGATCACGACTCCCAAGTATTTCACCTGGTCTTTCCAGGGGATGTCTTCCCTGAACATGCGAACCTGACCTTCAGGTACTACATATCGGCGGGTAATCAGGAGGGCCGAGCTCTTCTCTGGATTCACTTCGATCCTCCAGCGACGGAACCACGTCTCGAGGGCGTTCGCGGCTTCCTGCAGGTATACAGTTGCCGTTCTGGGCTGTTTCGAGCGGGTCATGATGGCGGTGTCGTCGGCGTACATAGCCAGTGTTGTATTCCGTGTTTTCGGGATGTCCGCAGTGAAAGCTGCGTATAGGAGTGGTGAGAGGACTGAGCCTTGAGGAACTCCGGCTTCTATCGGATGGGGTTCCGACAGAGTGTCGTTGATTTTTGCTCTGAAGGAGCGTTTTTCCAGGAAGGACTGGATCAGTTGTGTCATCGCCAGAGGCACGTTCGACTCCCGGAGCTTGAAGACAAGTCCATCATGCCAGACCGTGTCAAAGGCTTTGGCGACGTCGAGGAACACGATTCCGGTCACGTGCTTTCGCTCGAAACCCACAGAGACGTATTCGGTGACGCGTAGTAACTGGTCCGTTGTGGAATGTTTGGGACGGAATCCGAATTGTTCATCCGGGATCGTGTGATTTGCGCTGATGACCTTCGCTAATCTGAAATGGATCAACTTTTCTATCACCTTACCAACTGATGACAGTAGGCTGATTGGACGATGATTTTGCGGGAACTTCGGGTCCTTTCCTGGTTTCGGGATGAAGATGACGTTGGCGGTTTTCCAGCGAGCTGGAAAGTGCCGCAGTCTGAAAATCCCATTCGCGATCTCGGTGATTGCCACAACGGCTTTCTCCGGTAGATTTTTCAGCGCCCTGTTGCTGATGTTGTCCGGTCCCGGGGCTTTCCGGTTTTTGAGACCTCGGATGGTCTGTAGGACTTCCTGGGGGGAGGTTGGGGGGATGGGAGTTTCCGGCTCCTCATCTGCAATTTGCTCAACTTGCTCTTCCACATTCTCGACGTGGTCCAGGTCGGCGTTCGTGAAGTTGGCCCTGCATTGCAGCTCCAGACTGTCGGCGAACGATTCCGCTTTCTCCTCGTCGGTGTAGACCATACCGTGTGCTCCGTGGATGGGCGGGAGCGGCTTTCTGTTGTTTCGCAGTAACTTGACCATTTTCCAAATTGAGTTGTCTTCCACGTTCAATGAATCAAGCTTTCGCTCCCATTGTTCGTTTCTGAAATCACTCAAAGCTTGCTTTACCTCGAACTGGAGGCGGTTTGCAGTCGTGCGGTCTATGGGGTAGCCTGTCCTGCGGGCAATCTTTCTGGCGCGGTTTTTCGCGCGGATTAGTTCCACGATGTGCTGTGGGATTGTGTATCGGGTCCTCGGTTCTGAGAAACGTTTCGTCACGGCGTCGATTGATGTCTTGATCCCATTCTCAAGCCATTCGACCGCTCGCTCGAGGTCCTCCTCGGTGTGGATTCTTGGAATGTTGCCAAGAGTCGCGGCGTTGTGTTCGGTGAATTTACTCCAGTCCGTTTTGTCGTAACAAATTGATTCCGGCTCATTCGCCTCGTTGCCGATATGCATCAGAACGGGGATGTGGTCCGAGTCCAATTCGTTAATGACCGTCAGTCTGATCTGATGAGTGACGTTTTTCGCGAGCGCGATGTCCAAAATGTCCGGCCTGCCGTCCAGGCGGTAGTCGTAGTAAGTCGGTTGAGGTGGAGCCTCAATGACGACTTCGTTGTCGGTTGCAAAATTTTGAAAAATTCGACCGTTCGGATTCGTGGTTCGACAGAACCAGTCGACGTGTTTCGCGTTGAAATCGCCCGCTGCAATTGTGGGCTTGTCGTCGCCGAGGATTTCCCGGAGTTCGCGTTCGATCAACCGACTTTGGGGTCGATTGTTTGGTGCGTCTCAGGTTTTAATCATGTCCCTAAAACACTTAATTACATATTTTGTTGACGCATCTTTTACAGGATAGATTAATAAAATGTCGTAAATGCATCGATTAAAAGGATTTGCGACTTGGCGGATTTAGTCTTTACAAAAGACCCCAGATTTTAATTTCTAATCGCGGATTAAAGATTGCAAGTTTTGACAATAAATTTCCTTTTAAGAAATTAAATGCTTCGATTTGTCCGGTCCCAGTTTTATGTCTTTATGTAATAATTTCGTCGGCGGTTTCGACTTGAGAGATAACGAATGAATTTCGGAAACTAGCCAGTCAATCCCAAAAACTGCCGTGCATTGTGAACATCTGTTGGTGTTGGAAATTTATTTTATGTTCAATCTATCCCACCTCCACCCGGCGGCACGGCAATTTTGCCGGAGTACATACACTATTACGGATATTACTATCAAGTAATAGTGCAGTGCTTATCAACATAATTACCGGCGTCTCGCCTCCGCATTTTGACTTTGTTGTGTATTATGTTCTGTGTCAATGTTAAGGAACTTCCTCACGATGTGACATGAGTATAATAATATACCTTTTTGAATTTCAACTACCAATGTGTTATCTAAATCCAGAATTTTTAAATTTTTAAAAAGAGATTGCGGTACTATTCCCGTTGCTGAAATTACAAGTGGTAAAATCGAAATTTTTTCTAAACACCAAAGATTTCTCATAGCAACGGACAGTTCTAAATATTTATTAATTTTTGTGTTATATGTCTGTGTTATAATTACTATTTTATTTGTGGGTTTGCTCGACAAAAAGTTGACGTTTTTATGGACTAATCATAAGTGGTGTGTTTCCTGTTATGTTTGGGGTGTTTATCACCAACGATGTCTGGGCACTCCCACCGAAAGTGGCCTGTTTTATGACAAGCGAAGCAAGCACGATTATCGAAATTCTTTAAGGGCGCATTGTTTTTCTGGGATGTTTTTGTTGCATCTTTATTAGTCGAGCTAGTGGACACAAAATTTTTCATATCAAGTAGTTTTAAATGGTTCGCTAATTCAAGTGGATCTGTTATACCTGCCATTCCCACTGAAAATTTTACCTGATCATCATTAATTCCCCCCCCCCCCCCCCCCCCCATTATTAAATTAACCTTGTCTTCGTCATTAATCGGGAGCTTTAACTTGTGGATGAGGGCCAATTTTCGATATACGTACTCGTACAATCGTTCGCTGCGACCTGGCACACACGCCATCATGTCTGTCAACGCCTCATGTAGATTACGTTTCTGTGTAAAATTATTGAGCAACATGTCGCGCCATTCGACCCAAGTAAATAATTTTGTCGGCAAACGCCGATACCAAATTTCAGCTGGTCCACGCAACTTTCCCAAAGCCAGATGACTCGTGGTTTTATCGTCCCACCCATGAATTACAGCGTACTCATCTACTGAATTTACCCATTCCTCGATGCAGTTCTCGAGCGGGTTAAATTCGGCGACAATGTTTGCGGAAATGGACAATGAAGTACTCATCGTCGAAGTGGGTTTATTCTTACCCACCAACCTGTCTATGCCACTGACAATGGCAGAGCCTAATCCCGATAACATGTCCGACCCGCCTCGTGATGCATGGCGACGCCGTCGCTGATCTCGATCGTCAGGTACAAGACGCCTGGACCTGGAGCGTCCTTCCCGCTCGTCCGAACGACGGTATCTTCGTTCATAACCATCGCTCCGGCTTCGTGTACCCCTGGAATGATCTCGTCTACGAGACCGTGAACCGGATCTCGATTCGTCGGATGATCTACCCATCTTTAGACCCGCAGTTCGTCAATTCCTGATTCCTTGGTCACAATTACTATCACTAACAACTGTTATGTTGTACTGCTAGCCAACACCCTCCTTTTAGCAGGTAGTTTATTTTAGCAGGTAGTTTAGGGATTATTTAAGAGGACGCCACCCCGGTGGTCGAGACAGTTCGTCTTATCGTTTTCTGAAAACTAGTCACAAACGTTGTAATTTTTAATTGTAAATGTTGGGATTTTCTAATAAGGCCGACTGTTTTGATTTAAAAGCTAAAACTGTTTATTCAAACGTGAACGTGTTGTTTTACCATCTACAAGTTTCAAGTTAGTGTCTATGGCGTATACCAGGTTTTTCCTTAGTTACATCTACTCGTTGGTTTTAGTACCAACCTAAACAAAATAAAAGTACTGTTATTAAATAAGTATAAAATGAGAAATACATCAACACTCTCCCTTATTTAATAACTTACAGATTCCCATGTCGTTACACAAATCTCTAAATCGGGTTGAAAACAATGGTTTTGTTAATATGTCCGCGAGCTGTTTTTCAGAATCTACTTTTGAAACCATAATCTCTCCAGCAGTTACTAATTCGCGAACAAAAAAATGTCTGATACGAATATGCTTCGTTCTTCGATGGAACTCGGGATTCTGGGCAAGTCGAATAGCAGCTTCATTGTCGATTTGTAATGTAGGTGTTGCTTTCAATTGGTCCAGTTCAGTTAAAATCCTCTTGATCCAGATGATCTCCCTGGCAGCTTCGCTGGCAGCTACAACTTCAGCTTCAGTTGTGGATATGGCAACGGAAGATTGTCTTTGGCTCATCCAGGAAATAGGGGCCCCAGAGTGGAGGCACAGTACACCAGAGGTCGAACGCCCCGTGCTAAGGTCACCACCATGATCTGCATCGCTGTAGCATTCAAAAACCCCCTTTGCTTGGTTGTTCTTGTAAAGAAGCCCACAGTTCGTTGTACCTCTCAGGTACCGCAAAATCCTCTTGACCCTAACTACGTCTCGATCTGTTGGATTCTCAAGATTTCTGGATACCACGCTGAGTGCGTACGCAATATCCGGACGTGTCCCACACATGAGGAACATCAATGCTCCCACGGCTTGTCTGTATGGAAACTCGGAGTTTCGAGAGCTTTCTTCTGTGTCATTGTCCTTGACGATTGGAGTAGTCACTGCTTTGCAGTTACTCATGTTGAATCGTTCTAACAGTTTTTCGGTGTAGTGGGTTTGACTCACCCTCACCGAGCCGTCTTCTTCTCGATTGATTTCCAGTCCCAGGAAAAACGACGCAGGTTTAGCAGTTATTTTGAACTTTCGTCCTAAGTCATCGATAAATTGTTGAAGTTCCTGTTCGTCATTGGCTGCAATTAAACCATCATCAACATAAAGGACGAAGAACATTTTTGTGGAGCCTGTTTGCCTAACAAAAAGACAAGGATCCGCTTCGCTCCTTCGAAAACCCAATTTAATGATGTAATTGCTAAACTTCTCATTCCAGCAACGAGGGGCTTGTTTCAGCCCATACAAGCTTTTCTTTAGTCGACATACTCTCCCAGATCCATCACAGTGTCCTTCAGGTTGTTGCATGTATATGGTTTCCTTCAAGTCACCATAGAGAAAAGCCGTTGAAACGTCAATCTGTGCAAGTTTCATACCTTCATTTGCGGCAACACTGAGTAACGTTCGAATAGTAGACTTCCTGGCTACTGGACTGAAAGTTTCGTCATAGTCAATTCCTCTTTGCTGTGAATAGCCCTTGATGACCAGTCTCGCCTTGAACTTATCGATTGATCCATCGGCGTTGGTTTTCACTTTGTAGACCCATTTGTTTGAAATAGCCCTTTTTCCTTGAGGTAAGTCCACTAGCTCCCAAGTCTCGTTTTCTTGAAGAGCCTTCATTTCACGGTCCATGGCTTCTTTCCAGTAATCCTTTTGATCCGACTTCATGGCCTCGCCGTAAGTTTCTGGTTCCTCAAGTGACGTTGCAAGATGCATCACGTAGTCTTGCAGTTTCTCTGGCGCTTTCAGAGTCGATCTGTTCCGTAGACATCGTGTGGTCCTGTCGGCGTTGTGCTCGCAATCTGACTCGGAAGTTCCAGAAATTGACGTATCTTCGGTTTCCTGCTCCTCTTCATCGTCATCGGTGAGTTCATCATCGCGATCAGCTTGAATTTCCTGTTTAGACGTTGAATCATCTTCTGGAATAATCACACTTTTCGTGTGCTCAAGCGTTTTCTCTTCAAATACGACATCTCGTGATCTAATGAGTTTGCATTCCTCTTTGTCGAAGATCCTGTATCCGTCATCATGATCGTAGCCAATGAGAATACCTTTAGTGGCTTTTGGGTCCATCTTTTTTCTGGTTTGCTTCGGAACATGAACATAGCAAGTGGAGCCTATTACACGAAAGTGTTTCAGTCCCGGTTTCTTACCGTACCACAGTTCATATGGAGATGTTCCTGGCACGTTTGAAGGTCCCGTGCGATTCAAGATGTAGTTCGCTGAACGAACTATTTCAGCCCAGAGTGTCTGCGGAATGTTTCCGTGGGCATGCATAATTGCCCTTGCTGTTTCGACGACTGTGCGATTCTCTCTTTCGCTACAGCCGTTTTGTTGTGGGGTGTATGGCATCGTTAGACGTTGAATAATACCTTCCTTTTGAAGCATACTTCTAACGTCCTTGTTGTCAAACTCCTTCCCATTGTCACTCAGAAGTTCTTTGATCACATGTCCAACAGTTTTTGTTTCAGCTAAAAACTGACTCAGCTTCTCTGCAACTTCTGATTTTTCTTTCAAGAAATAAATCGTCCTGAATTTTGTGTAATCGTCCTTGAAGAGCACAAAATATTTAAATCCTGACATCGATTCCTGAAATGGTCCGCATACATCTGTGTGAACTCGCTCTCCTGCTTTTGTTGTCTTCGTTCTAGTGCCAAATGGTAGGCGATGAGCTTTTCCGTACATACAGCCTTCACACAGTTCACTGTCCATTTCCACTTTGATGTTCAGCTCCTTGCTCAGTAGCGACTTCACATGGCGCTTATTCTGATGTCCGAATCTCTCATGATATAGCTGCAAGAGATTATTTGTACCTGTGACATTGACTTCATCGAGTGAGCTGGTTTTCGTACTTCTCACGGCCAACTTATAAAGTCCTCCAAATCGATCACGAACTCCTATCAGCTGGACTAATCCGTCGACTTTGAAATTGCAAGTTTCTGTGGTTGAGATGAACTCGCTATTTTGACGTTTATCTTGTGCTGCAAGAACGGAGAACAAATTCTTCTGAATACTTGGAACGCACCAAACATCTGTCAGAGTGATTTTGTTCCATCTTCCTCCAACTGCTGCTTCAATCTCCACTGTACCTTTTCCAATGGCTTCAATTTTCTCACCATTCGCTGTGGTTACTGAATGTGTTGTTGAAAATGGTTCAAGTGTTCTGAACGAATTTTTGTCATTTGTGATATGACTTGTCGCGCCATTATCTACATACCAGTCTTTATTACTGCTTTCAGAATTCATCACAGTTGATGTAATAGAAACGAGTGTCATGTTCGTACCTGGTTCCGGATTGCTCGATTTCGGTGGCCTGCCATCAGCTATCCACTTTCTACACACTTTCACGGTGTGATTTGGCTTCTTACAATAATGACAAATCAGCTTCTTTTTCTTCTTGGAATCGACTACATTCGCTTGCTGCGATGCCTGCTTCGACGAGTTCACAACCAGAGCTTTCTGATCAGAAGATTCGTCCTCCTTGGTCCCTAAGGCTCGTTCATATGCACACAATTGATTTGTCAGATTATCGACTGTTCTGTCACTTTTTGACATTAACATCCAGCTAGACTTGAATGAAAAATAGTCATCTGGTAGTGTTCCCAGAATTTTACAGATCAGAAATAAGTCTGGTAGTTCCAGGTTCGCTTCATCTTTCATCATCTCCTGCTTCAACTCGCTCCATAGTGTTTTCAATTTTGAAATATGTGATGCGATGTCAACTTCAGGATTCCTCTTAAATCCAAAGAATTGTAAGCAGAGGTTGTAGACTTTGTCCTCAGAAACGCCGTCAAACAACTTGTGAAGTTCCAGCCATACTTCTCGCGACGTCGTGAATCGCATTATCTTCTGCAACGTTTCATCTGACATGTTCGTGGTTAAGATAATCAAGGCATTGCTGTCTGCTTTATTGAATACTTCTAATGCACTTTTGTACGTCGCTGTTTGGGCAGCGGTAGCATCTTCTTGTAGTGTATTAGGTGCCACTAACCTGCCTTGGACAACATCCATTGCTCCGGAGACTCCTCGTAGACAGACGGAAATTTTGTATTTCCACGTAGTCCAATTTGCTTTCCCTTCCAATAGTCCAACGTTAATTATTCTTGACGAATCCATTGTTTCTTCTTTGGTTCACCTCGTGGATTCCTTAACCTCAAAATTGGACTTGCGGAGATTACTTCAACCAGTACGCCAAATTATATTTTCCCGTTAGTGCACTTTCTTTTTAATACGCACTGTAGCCCATAACCTGTTGGGATTTTCTAATAAGGCCGACTGTTTTGATTTAAAAGCTAAAACTGTTTATTCAAACGTGAACGTGTTGTTTTACCATCTACAAGTTTCAAGTTAGTGTCTATGGCGTATACCAGGTTTTTCCTTAGTTACATCTACTCGTTGGTTTTAGTACCAACCTAAACAAAATAAAAGTACTGTTATTAAATAAGTATAAAATGAGAAATACATCAACAGTAAATAAATAGATTAAGGACGACCTCTAGTATTATTACACATTCGACGACAGGCAGCCCGAAGAAAGTGTAGCGAAGTACCGTAAAATCGAGCTACACAACAAAATTATACTATTTTCAAACTAGGAAGTCTGGTCAGTTGTTAAAATGTCAAAACACCAAAAGGACTAATCAGGGTGCAAGGTGGAGATGGGTTCGGTTTTCCGTAAGAACAGTGGTAAACGAAAGTCAACCTTACAGCCACTGGTTGTAAAATCTACAATTCAATACGGTCGATCCTTATGGCAAAAGTCATGAATATCTCAGAAGTTTAAAAGACAGAAGTTCCAAAACAAAAATGTTTTTTTTTAATCTAACAGCAGTATTTGTTATTTATGATATGTAGTACAAAAATATTATATCATATCAACAACACATAAGTACATACCTACAATACAGGGTGATTTACGAGGAATAATGAGCCCGACGGAATAGAAAATGCAACCCACGATACATTGTAACAAAAAGCCGGACATCGAAGCGGTAAATGTCCGGGTTTTTCTCCTGATGAATTGCGGGTTGCATTTTCTACTCCGTCGGGCTCATTATTCCTCGTAAATCACCCTGTATTTACAATGAGATGCGACCATACTTGTTGTACCTGTACTACCGAAAAAGGCAGATTAACTTAATCTTATCCAAACCCTTTAAGAAAGGCTTTCAAATCAACTTAATCTTTTCCTAATTATTTAATTTTAAGAAAAGATAAATTTATGGTCATAACGGTGAAAATAGTGTGGGGATGAAAGTGTAAAGTCCATTTGTTATATCGTTGGAAGAAGAAGACTCCGACGAGTATTATTCGGACTCCGAAGATGAAAATTAATTTCATTAATTTTTATAAAATTCAAATAAAACCTATATTAAACTTACCTACTACTTTAAATTTTAATTTTTAAACTTCAACGTGATCTACTGTTGGGTGCCGCTGAAATAACTCGGGGCGCTTTCTAATGTACCTGGCTTCAACCCCACCCACGATGGCCAATTGGCCAAACTGCAGTCCCTCCGTAAGATCCGTAGCAACGAAAAGTGGACTCTATTGTTAAAAATATAAGGTATACAATGTTTTCAAAATTCAGCTTATGGGAATTTGCCCCTCCTTGATGGCTTTACAACATATCGGACTTCCTTGGTTGAAAATACTTATAGCACTTGAGTTCTTGATCCCACTTCTGATGTTAACTATTTGAATAAAACTCGATACTTCCACACAAGAAGTTGTAACAAATTTATTAAACTAATGAAAGTTAAACAATATTTTTAAGCAAAAGCTTTTTCAAGAAAAATGCCCGACTTATTCCGCAGTCAGGGTAAGAGTGTTCCCTTTATTTTTCCCGTTGCGTGCGCTCCCCTTACTCGACCTCATTCGTCCCGGGTCGCGGCTAATCGTTCACCCCCTTGAGTCCAAGCTAACAGGAGAAATTTGTGTAGCACAATGTGAAGCGGAAAATGGACAAATTATCACTTATAATCCCACGAGTAGGCAAAGTTATGTCGATTATTTTTGTGGTGCTGTCACCCACGCGCACTCGTGATATTCTCAAGCGTGGGAGACATGAGTGAGAACACCAGGACACGCAGATACCACGAAAATAGTCTACTTAAGTTTCCTTCGGCAAACATAGAGATCAGTGCGCAGTCCCGCAGTCCAACACACAACACAGACGCCTGCATAAACCATAATACATAGTATATCATGCACCATAACAGACCCAGCCCGAAAAGGTATTCTAGTTTGCATACATCGTCGTAAATACCGTTCAAACTTATACACGACCACTATCGCCATGAAGACCAAATCGTGATTCATCCCCAAACAGAACACAGTCCCATTCCGCTACCCAATTTTGATGTTGTTTTGCCCACTCTTAAACGCGCTGCATGGTCAGCTGGTGTTAATCGAGGTGCTCTGTATATGTAGACGAAAATTGTCTAAAGTCTAAACCAAATGCTCGATTTCTTACTGTCTGAACGTGAACTTTTGGTCCACTATCATGTCGTAAGGCATTTCGTAGCTACTCTCGCGTCAAAAATGGATTACTCCTTAGAATTCGAACTTTTAGGGAAATAACGTTTTTCATGTTGTGTGTAACTAGAATTTTCAAAAGTTATTTTGAATGCCTAAGGTTGGTTACTTTGAATTGAGAGATTAAATCCAAATAAATATGCCGCCAGTAACCAAAATTGATTGTGAAACGAAAAATCATCTATCACTTAGCGAGAAATTAGTCATTTGCAACTGTTACAATTAATAATTTGCTGTCTTACATTTTTGGGATATCTTTTGTTTGTCACCAGAAACCACATAGCCTCCAACCTAACCAAATTTATGGCAACCTAGTAATGAATATTCCTAAATCCTAGGGAGTAATCCATTTTTGACACGAGAGTACTATTGGGGACAAAATACTTTGGTCGTCATTTTTCTGTCACTTCAAAACAAATTAATGTAAACCAAGCATTAACGTCAAGTCAACATTGATGACAATTTCAAATTATTGACTTTTCTCTTGTCAAAAATATGGGACTTTCCACCATTAAAAAATTTAGAATCGTCTCTCCTTGCTTATGAGGGATTGTCCATGGGCCAAATTGCCTTGTGGAAACCTTTTCAACTTTTCCTCCTTGGAATTTCTCATTCAGTGGTCCATTTTTCGGTATTTAACATTTCGCAATGATGAGTTTGACAGTGACTGTGGTTGACAGTAGTAAAAAATAAGGTTAACCGTCCTAATGCTTGCTTTACAACTTTATGTCAATCAACTGACTTTGACGACCAAAGTAATTTGTCCCCAATAGTACTTGTAACGATCGATAGAAAGGGTGCCTTCTACAGGGTCATTATAAATTATTGTCCCATTCCAGTTGGCGTTGGTGACAGGGTTTAATGTGCCGCAAGCCTTATAAAATGAGTGAGACTACAGACTAGTATCGCCGATAGGTGGCGCTCCTGGCGGTAGTGGAAATCAAGTTTACTAGTTTGGCTAACGTTGCGAGGCTGCGGCACATTCAAAATTTGTGTGGGTTTTCAACGCCAACTGCGATGGGACAATCATTTATAATGATCCTGTACTTGTTAGAAGCATATACAGAGTGGCCCACAACTGCCTCCCCAGCAGAAATGTGTTAGTGGTATACTCCGTACGCTGATAGATTGCACGTTTTTTGACAGAAGACAGACACAGAAACAAGTGTGGCGGGAACTAATCTGCAAGGTTTCAACGGTTTTTTACATAACATGAAACAATTGAGATAGAGGGTTTAGTATTTTTCACTGCATTATGTTTTGGAACTAGAATTTAAAAACGTGCAGTCTATCAGCGTGCGGACTATAACAGCAATGGGAATGCCGTAAATGCAGAAAAAAGTAGGTTTTTTGTTCTTCGTTTGGTAGATATAGAGGTTTCGAAGTGACCAATCCCAGAAGCTCTAGCTGAGGTGTAGTGCTTACAGCAAAAGCGTTGCTAGAATACTTTTCAAACCTCATGACATGCGAGATGCGCGAAGGCGGAGTCTAGTGAGAGAGATCGGTAGCAATCGGGTAAACCGATCGGTCGCAATACTGTCCTAAAAAAGTCGTCCAATCTTGCAAGAAAACGGGAAAGTTAGATACTTGTGTGACAATAGTTATTTATGTTACAAGTGTTGAAAACGATCAATTGCTTTACGAACGGTAATATGGCGCGAGACGCAGTCGAGCGCTCTATATGAGTGAGTAAAGAAATGGAGTTTTCACAAGAGTACCATACAATATTTTTTGTGCTGGCTTTTGTAATAAAACATATTTTTGAATCATTAACATAATAAATATTACTTAAACAAAATTATGTTGGTATTCAATTTAGCACTAAATATGTCAAATGTCAATCTGTCAGTGCTCGAATTTCAAATTCAAACGCAACTTTATAGCTTGCAAGATCACCAAACGAATTTTTTTTAAATAAACCCCCCCAAACCTAAAATTAACACATTTTGGCATTTTTTAAATATTTACGAAGCACCTTTTGTTTTATAACATTAGAGACATAATTGTCTTTCAGTAATACTTGATTTGCCACAATTAGTTTATTTTTTCTTGCCTTAGATTTCTTGTTTGTCCATTGCAGCACTAGAGTTTTCTCATTTCCATTGCCGCACGCTAATCGTCCACTTAAAATGCCAATTGCAATTACGGCAGCACAAAAAATAATTTACCTGTAATTCTGAAATTTCGGTAAAAGGCAAATCACTTCCAGCAAAAACCTAATCTTTAGTGTTATTTGTAGGTAGTACAATGAGGGACATGGAATCCTGGGCAGTCTGTTATTGCCATTTCAAAAAGTGTCAATGTAAATGCACCTTTACCGTCATTATGATTGATGTTTTCAAAAAAACTGTCAACTTGGTTATGAGTAGCTTAGGTATGGTTTAGAAATTTTGACAACTGAATCACATATCTGCCCAGTTTTCCGTGTCCCCAATAGTACATATATGTATTTGTATTATCCCAGCACCTAGTAGAAATCTTAGCACTACGAGCAGCTAACGATAAGTAACAACTTTATCAGTACTACAAGTAGTAGCCTGAGACGAACAACCCCCGCTCTAACGTTTGGTCTTGTGCGCAGATTCATCTCACGTGTCACGAATGAAAAATAATTCGTCACTCGTTTTTGCGTGGTTGCGTTTCTCTTCTCTTTTGGATCGCCCTTGTTTACCCTTCCTCTTTTTCTTATTCGCTTTCTTGGACTCGATGCTCGAAGGACTGGAATCTGGTGATGATTCCCGTCTTCGGCTTGAACTAGTCCGTGGCCTACTTTTTTCTTCCTCCTTTTCTGCCATTTCACTAAACGTGGCCAAACGGATGGGCGAGAATAGTTATTTGTATAGCAAGGCTGCGAAATCCTACTTTGACGAACCGAGAGAAAAATTGTCGTCAAGGCCGCTTTGCGGCCGAGACAAGACAATCTCGAAGTCGTCAAAGGATTTCGTAGCCAAGGTGTACACAACATTTTGTGTGCAACCCGAAAATTTGTAATTATAAAATGAACAAATAAAATTTCCTTCACTGTCAATAAAAATAAAGTCGGCCTACATGTTGCCATGTCGCTATGGAAACGACATAAATAAAACAATTCATTTTGAGAAAAATTGGAAAAATGTCGCAAGAAAATTACAACGTTTTTGTTCCGTCTACTTCCCCAGAGTTAAAAAATATTGCTGTTTGTCTCCAGGGCACTTAAGTCAGTTTTAGTTGACTTAAGCCTACCTAAGCGAAGAGCTTTGTTCGATTTTCTCCGTGATCCACAATTCGTTAAATCAAAATTGACTTACCTTTTTTATGCGGACCGCGAAGAGACCATGGACCGATTGGCATGGGTGGAATTCGACGATAATTTTGGACTTCGGTGCCACTTCAATTAAGTGGGTTTCACGACACGAGACGATGATTACGAAACTAGGTGTGTTCTCAAAGACGGTCAAATTCGAAGTCTCTCTTTCTTCCAAAAAATGCCCTTCACCGGTGGGGGAGGTTTCGTCAACCCCGATTTTGCACGAAATTGTGAATCGGTTAACGCGCAATAACCAATGACCGAGGGTGCAACTATTTTCGAATTGGATTTTTTAAAACTAAATTAAACTATGCGCTAAAACTAAACCGAACAAAACCAAACAAAAATGAAAAGAACTAAAATTAACTATTTACAAAAGCCAACATTCTGCTCGCCAAAAATGCAGTGCATTTTTCTATTACTACGAAGGCAGAGGGCACAATTTTACGACAGGCCGTCGAAAGCTGCCGCCGTTTGTCTTGACAGTCGCGACACGGATTACGCCATCGGCACCGGGATGGATGTCTTCGACACGCCCCAGATTCCACTGCAAGGGTGGAACTTGGTCATTCTTGATTAAAAATAGAGTACCCCGAGACAAGTCTGTTTGAGGCTTATGCCACTTGGACCGCTGTTGTAAGGTGTGCAGGTATTCGCGGTGCCAGCGGTCCCAAAAGGACTGGTGCATTCTCTGGAGAAGTTGCCAGCGCGAGAGGCGATTGAGCTTGACGTGCTCCAAATTTGGCTCGGGCAAACATGTCAATGGTGCTAGGGTTAAAAAATGACCCGGTGTCAGTGCGGTAAGATCGTTGGGGTCAGAACTTAACGGGCATAGCGGACGCGAGTTAAGCACTGCTTCAATTTGAACAAGAATAGTGTTCAGTTCTTCGAAAGTCAAAATTTGGCTACCAACAACGCGACGCAAATGAGTCTTGACAGACTTCACTCCGGCTTCCCACAGTCCACCGAAATGTGGAGCTGAAGGTGGGTTAAAATCCCAATCGATTTTTTCACGCTCAGCCGCGGACTGCACAAATTTTTTCACTTGTCGGAAGGCCCCTTGAAAGTTAGTGCCACAATCGCTAATGCGCGATGAATCGTCGCAGGGCCGCTAAGAAGGCCTCCGTCGACAAATCGGACACCAGCTGCAAGTGAACGGCTTTTGTGGTGAAACACTCGAAAATGCACAAGTACGCCTTTGAAGATTTCGCTCCCCGACGGCGAATCTGCGTAACCGAAAATGCTCCCGCGAAGTCGATACCCACGCATTGAAAGTGTTTTAACTGCTGGACTCGGTGCGCCGGTAAGGGTGCCATGGGTGGTTCTAACGGTATAGGACGCACCTTGAAACATTTGTTACACCTCGCTACTACCGATCGGTTCTTTGCGGAGATAATATCCAAAAGTTTTGTAATAGCAGGAAATGTAACGTTTTCAAACCGGGATGCAAATGAACCTTATGAGTGTGTTCAATTAAAGAAAAATGGAACAAACTTATGGAAAACATGAACTTCACTCATTCTAGTCGCAGTTGTTGGTCTTTACTTCGAAAACTAGGAGCGGCTAATGAAACTACTAGATCTAAATCTAATATTAGTCCAAATTCGGTTGCTTCTCGTCTGGTTAACGTCTCAAATTCTATTAAATTAAACAAAAGGGAAATTAGAAATATGAAACGGAAATTATATAAACAAAGAAAGTCAGCATTAACATCGGAAATACTATCTCGTCCATTTAGTGTAGAAGAGATGCAAGAAGTAGGTAAAACACTGAAGAACAGAAAAGCTGCGGGTTTTGACGGCATCTATCCTGAATTCATAAAACACCTGGGACCAATAGGTTTAAACTGGCTTAGGTCTTTTTTTAATGACATAGTTTCAACAGGTAAAATACCAAATGAATTCAAGAAAGCAAAAGTTATTGCCATACTAAAACCCGGAAAACCCGCCAATGAAGCTTCGAGTTACAGACCAATCTCTCTACTCAGCGTATGTCATAAATTTTTGGAAAAGCTTATCTACAATAGAATTTCACCAATAATAGAAGAACATCTTCCAATAGAGCAAGCAGGTTTTAGACCAAACAGAAATTGCTGTGACCAGGTGCTGGCCCTAACATCTTATATCGAATCTGGCTTTCAAAAACGTCTAAAGACTGGAGTTGTTTTTGTTGATCTCACCGCAGCCTACGACACCGTCTGGAAAGATGGACTAATACATAAATTGTATAATGTAATACCTTGTGGAAAAATGGTCTCACTCTTAGAAGATATGTTGTCTAACCGTCAATTCAGGGTTTTCGTTGAAGACAAAAGCAGTAAATTTCGATTTCTCAACAATGGTTTACCTCAAGGCTCAGTATTGTCACCAATCTTATTTAATTTATATACAAGTGATTTACCCCCAACAAATTCCCGAAAATTCATCTATGCTGACGACCTAGCAATGGCTTACCAACATCACAATTTTGAAAATGTAGAAAACCGACTGTCAGAAGATTTAATACCTTTGAATAAATATTTCAGAAAATGGCGACTTTGCCCAAATCCTCAAAAGACAGAAGTTTGCTGTTTCCATCTCGTAAACAACCAAAAAAATAGAAAACTGAAAGTAGTCTTTAACGAAACTACAATTAAGCATAATTATTCTCCGACATATCTAGGAGTAACTCTTGATTCATCTCTAACCTTCAAATTACACATCGAAAAGTTACGACAGAAACTGAAAACGAGAAACAACATTATACATAAACTCGCGGGCACAAGTTGGGGAGCGAATGCACACACTTTACGTATCACAGGACTAGCTCTAGTATATTCAACGGCAGAATATTGTTGCCCTGTCTGGAAGAACAGTGCACACGTGAACAAAATAGATGCTCAATTGAATACCACACTTCGAATAATAACGGGTACTTTAAAATCTACTCCAACACCATGGCTACATGTCCTAGCGCACATTATTCCGTACGATATTAGAAGAAAATACGTAACAAAACGAATTTGGGATAAATTTCAAAATTCACCGAACATGTACTCCATAACACAAGACATGGCAAATTTACCACCCTTTAGATTAAAATCGCGTAAACCACTTTGGAAAGAAGAATTTCTCATGGAACCATTTTCCAAATCTGACTATTGGAAAGCAGCCTGGCAAGACGTAGATATTTTCAATAAAAATCTAATTGAGGATCCTACAAAACAACTTCCGGGATTTGACCTACCTAGGAAAATCTGGTGTAAATTAAATCGTTTTAGAACCGGGCATGGCAAATGCAATAATATGTTGTTTCACTGGAACATTCGTGAAAACCCTTCTTGTGAATGCGGTGCAGAAAAAGAAACCATCCAACACATTTTGGAAGAATGTCCCCTTACTAAATTCCAGCAAGGTTTCTCCAAACTACATCTACTTACCGAAGACGCCCTAAATTGGCTACAACAAATTAAAAACATATAATTTACCATAATTATTTTATGAATTTCGAATTTTAATTGTAATTTTCTTCATACGAATATATATATATTAGGAGCCGAGTAAAACGATGCGATCGAGGAAGCAACGCGGGGTGTTTTTCGTTAAAACACAGTCTGGAGTTGGAGAGGCGACCTCCGACACGAATGATTTCATCTTCATCGAGAAAGGGGGCTAAGCGTTGAATCGACTTCGGAAAAGCCTGATTGGTTTTCAATTTTTGGAAAATAGCCTGAAAGGACGAACGTTGGACATGTTTCACAAGAATCGTCAGTGCTGCAACGTGTTCGTTCTTAGTGATCGGTCCGGAGCGACGAGTGGAGTTTGACACACGACAATTGTTTGCAAACCGAAGGAGATATGCCACGATATTTTCAATTTTGGACAACGACGAAAATTTGTTTATCACCCGATCTAGATCGACAGCATCTTCAGTGCTAATTAACAATACAGCGCGGCGCGTTTCACTGTTAATTATGGTGACATCGGTAGGAGACGCCGTTGAAGGTTCGATTGGCCAGTTGTCCGGGTGTTGACGCAACCATGTGGGACCATTCCACCACAGCGGATGATTTTTCAATTCTGCCGGAAGCAACCCGCGAGAAGCACAATCGGCGGGGTTGTCACTTGACCGGATATAACGCCAGGACGCGGGAGAGATTTTTTTTGAATGTACGCTACGCGGTTACTCACGAATGTTTTCCATCTATGAGGGGATGAACGGAGCCAACCTAAGACGATCATCGAATCGGTCCAGGCGGTCACGGAAGCAAAACTACAAACGCTTTCATAGATGGAGCGCACATACTTGATTAATTTTGAAAGGAGTTGAGCATCGCACAATTCCAATTGGGGTAACGATCTACGTTTCAAAGGTGCAACCTTTGTTTTGGCCATCACGAGATTGACAGACACCTCATTGTCCGCGGTGGTAACACGCAAATATACCGCTGCCGCAAACCCTATTTCTGAGGGGTCGCAAAAACCATGTAGTTCGCACGAAAGCTGCGACCCGATTGACAAGTGGCGATTTATTTTTATCTCCGACACCTCTGGTAATTGAGCGAGGTACTGTCCCCATCGGTCAATTACTTCTTGTGGGGGAACATCATCCCAGGACAGTCCAAGACACCAGAGGTGTTGTTTTAAATGTTTCGCAAAAAAGGTTAACGGTGCTAAAAAACCAAGCGGATCAAAAATTCGGGCAACTTCGGACAAAATGTTTCGTTTTGTGCAAGCACGATCTTTCAAATTTACCTTAAACGAAAAGGTGTCAGGAGAAGGTAGCCATTGCAGGCCGAGTATTTTGATGGGCGAATTTGATTTGTCCTGATCGAATTCGAGAGTGACCTGGCGTAGATTCGGATCAAGATCAAGATGATCGACGACGAGGGGCGAGTTGCTTGCCCACTTTCTTAATTCGAACTGTCCGATTTGCAACAATTTTATTAGCTGGTCTTGCAATTCAAGGGCCTCAGCCGTCGAGTAACAACCGGTGACAATGTCATCCATGTACACGTCGGTGCGGATATTTTCAGCTGCGCCAGGGAAGCGTCCTTGTTTGTCATCAGCTAATTGTAACAGCGTACGGATTGCTAAGAAAGGAGCCGAACTAATACCGTACGTTACGGTATTCAAAACGTATTCTTCTAATGCGTCGTCTGGAGACGAGCGCCAAATAATACGCTGAAAGTTGCGATCTTTTGGAGAGATTAAAATTTGCCGATACATCTGGCGGATATCGGCAGTGAACACGACACGATGTAAACGAAATTTTAACAACACCTTGACGATATCCTGCAACAACTTGGGTCCAGAATACAGGGTGTCATTAAGTGACTGTCCATTCGACGCTTTGGCGCTGGCGTCGAAGACAACGCGCAATTTTGTCGAACTGCTGTCCGGTCTCAAGATGCAATGATGCGGGATGTAATAATTTTGAACCGAATTTTCAGGTAGAGGAGGCGCACGAGACATGTGATTCGAATCTAAATAATCCCACATGAATTGGACGTATTCTTGATGCAAGGCCGGGTTTCGAATTAAACGATTTTCCAGCAGGAGAAATCGACGTACCGGAATGTCGCGGGAGTTTGGGAATTCCGTTTTCTGAATTTTGAACGGTAACGCGACCGTGTATCTGCCATTTTCACCTCGCGTCACAGAAGCCGCATAAAGTCTTTCGCATTGAATATCATCGGGATTCGCGAAGCTTTCGTTGGGCACTTCCTCAAGTTCCCACAAACGTTTCAAAGACACCTCTAATGGTTCCGGCTCCACTATGGTGCAGTAAGTGTTTACCACCGATGGAACGCGAAAATCTACGGGGCCGTTTATCACCCAACCGAATATGGTGTTTATCGCGGCGGGCTCACCTGGGTTTGTACCCAACAAAACCCCAGGTCGAAGAAGCGTGGCATAAACGTCACCACCGAGAAGCATTTCGATACGATGTGGACTATTAAATTCCGGATCCGCGAGGTTCAAGTTTGAAATGTGTTTCCAACGACTAATGTCCACGGGATTGGATGGCTGATCGCCGGTAATGTTGGGCAACACATGCGCAATGATTTTTTGTTGCTCGATTGAGGAATTGCGCGGCCGAATTAAACACTCTGAGAATCCAGGAGAAATGGATTCCGCGCCTGGATTAATTCCTTTCACGTGCATCTTCGAAGGTGTGAAACGCAACCCTAAACGACGAAGACATTTCTGCGTTATGAAACTACCCTGACTACAATTGTCTAGGATGACACGGACGCGATGAAAATTGCCACGCACATCTTTTACCTCGATAACCGCGGTTGCTAGTAGAACAATTTTGTTACCGATCGAACTGGTCAAGGTGGTTAATTGCGAGTTGGCTACGTTCGGCGCTGACGAATTTGTTTCGATCGAATTTGAACTGGAGGGCTGCGAAGTTGTTGACGAATTTTGAGTGGAATTTTTGTTGAAATGAAGCATAGTGTGATGCTTTTCCATACAAGAGCGACACGACGATTTCGACGGACAAGATTTTGATTGGTGGGACGAACGAAGGCAATTGATACAAAGGCGCCGCGCCGTGACTTTACCACTTCGAACCGTTGGCGAGGTGTTTTTGACACAAAGTCGGGACATTTGTAAAGTGCGTCTATCGATATTTTAAAACGACCTTTTGTTTCCTTTAGCGGTTTATTACCCGCTAACAAAGATTGTCGTAAAAGTGGTGAGTAACCGATCCTCAATAATCCGCAGGTACCATCGAGAGTTTTTGTTACAGGGTAGGTAAATAATCCCCTAGTAATGAGACCATCATAAACGACACAAAATGTTAACTAGTGTTTAAAAAGTCGTTTCAAAATATCGATAGACGCACTTTATATGTGGTGGTCTCCCGCACAAATGGAGCAATTTGTTGACGGCGAGGACGAGTCGACGAGCAAAAACCGATTTTGTTTTTGATTTGGAGTTGGGATTTGACGACGATTTTGAATTCCCTAACGAATCAAGTACTCGGCACTGGCTTTCGACGAATTCGGCCAGCTGAGTATATTTCGGGACCTCGGCTGGTCCTAACGAGCAAATTTCGGCCTCAAACTGTTTCCGCGTTTCGGGATCGAGTTTTTCGAGTAAAAGTTGTAGCCACATGAAATCCTCTAACGAATGCGATAAATTTAGGGCCAGCAAGGTTGAACGATTTTCCGTGAATTTGTCGATTGTTTCACGTAGTCCCTGTGACGATTCTGATTTCAACTTGGGCAATGCCTGAATGTTGTTCCAATAATAATATGACAACCTTCGTTTGTTCTCATATCGGTCGACAAGAGCCTTATACGCTATCGGATAGTTTTCTTCTGACAGCGTTAAAGCCTTCACTAAGTTCAAGGGTTCCCCCGACAAACATCTAAGTAGATATTGAAATTTTTCAATTTGTGCCACGTCTGCCCGAGAGTGAACCGCGTTATTAAAGAACTGGATAAAAGAATTCCACTCACTGAAGTTGCCATTAAAATTGCGTAACGACAATTTCGGCAGGCGTAAGTTTGACGACGACGAAGTGCTTTGATTTGTTTCTGTTGACGCTGGACGATCGATTTCGGGAAAATGATTGATATAAATGGCTTCGATTTCATCGAACGCTTCAAAAAATTCTCTGCGTATTTGTTCTTCCGCGGCGAAATCCGGTTCAGATTGGGCCGCGGTGTGTGCAAGAATTGCCGAGTGCAGAGGTTCAAATTTCTCAAAAATCGATTGGGCGCGAACGAACCGTCTTTTTAACAACGCACGTAAAGAAGGTTGTTCCTGCGAAGATTTCGCAACCTCCCAAATTTCAAACATTTGCGTCTTCAAACAATCCCGTTGGGCGCGATTCTCTTTTGCCTTTGCAGCCATTTTTGCTGGTCAATTGAATATCAAAATTGTGAGTTTTTGCGATAGAATGCGGTGTTTGCGAACGAACAAAAGAAAACAGGTACTTAGAATTGAACCGTAATAAAATCGATGCCAGTGAGACGGACCTTTTCCGGCCAAACCCCAAGTTGTCGAACAGATGTTGGGAAAAACCAGGTAGTTTCCCAGAAAAATGTCGAATTTTAATGCAACGCTTTCGAAACGAATAATTTTGTTTGTTTGGTTTTGTTTTAAATTGATTAAAACAATTGACGATAAATTTGTTAACTAGGTGACGACGATATGACTAAACAAACAAGGAGAAAGGAAAATAGTTGCACTGCGCTGGAGACAATGAAACGAATTTTGAAAATTTTGATTGACAATTTTTTTAACAATGAAAAGCCACAATTAAACGACCAATTATGACTAATCCGGCTCGAAGGACCAAAAAAAAAACAGAATGTGTCGTAAAGACGCACGATAGAAGTGAAACTTTTGTATTACAGGGAAACATTGTAATTATTCATCAATCACTTTTAAATAGCATATTCACAACAAAATTGTATATTTTAATGAAGAAAATAAATTATAAACAACGATAACACTAAACAATATCGAAATGCGTAACTCATTGTTCATTTTTAAGCCTCCAAATCAAAGAGAGGACATTATCGATAAATGCCGTGAGTGTGATAGTAGAGTGCATTGATATGCTTTTTGTGACTTCCGTGGGGGTTTTGTTGTTACAAGCTGAATTATATATAAAATAGAAGCTTATCTACTGAGGTTTCAAAATCCCAAGGCCGTCAAAAAACGTCCTGTTCCAAAGGGCATTAAACTTAAAAAGCGAGTTAGATAGATGATCATCAAGAAGAATAAATGACAAAATTTTTGGTATATTTTTCACAAAAAGTTTTGTACAGCAAATATTTTTTTTAATATTTCTAAAATGGTCCGTGATTAAAGTTAACATTAGTCTCTTACGGGAGAATAAAATCGAACAAAACTTTAAACCCCAATATCTCAGTTTCAGATGGTTGAAAATCTAATTCATTTTACACAATTTTTTCGTTTCTATAGCGACATCTCTAAAACAAAAGCTCTAATCAAAATTTTGTATTCTTTATAAAAGTTTGTATTATCTTTTGTGTTCATACTAGTATCAGTTTTATAATTTTGTGAATTATAATAAAAACGTTATATAATTTAATGCAATGCAATGTAAATTTTCGGTGATTGGCTATAAGTCGCTACTAGGCGTCCCCACCCCGATGAACCATCTTTTATTGCACTTTTCTCCGTAGCTCCATTGCGCTTCCACACATTACAGATATTATCACCGGATATTATTTATTAATTATTACTATTATTTATGTACTCATAACAATACCAGTATATAACTAGTATATTATAACAAATCTATCTTTATACAATATTTCAAATTTAACCAAGGGGTAGATAGAAACAAAATAAACTCGCGTAGAATACCAATCAATAAAATATAAACATATTATAATAAATATGTATATAGCCTAGTTATGATACTGTTAAATCCATATTGAATTCTAAATGAAACGTTTAAAGTTAATAAAATTTCACTGGTCATCACTCATCAGAGCTTTCTGAATCACTTTGTGGAACTGGTGGAAGTGATGCGGCTGCTGTTATTGTTATTGCATTCCTGCAGGACTTCTGGGCCATGCACTTACAAGCACCTATGCACCCTAATGTACTTTTCTTGCATGTGCACACTTTCCTTGCACAATCTGAAATTACCAGATTATTAGTAGACCTATGAATGATTAGTAAAACAATATCTTACCTTTTTTGCACCCGCAAGAAGTTAAAACTGTAAATTTCTCTGGAAGTGGAGGCAATGTTGTTAAAACAGGTAAAACTTCGCCTTTCTCCTCCATTTACCAACCGAATTCTTCAATTGGAGGTAATTGTGGACAAGGAAGCATGGCATTCAGCCACACTTTAGTTTGATAATGCACTCTTAAGCAATGTTGCTTAAAAGCATCCTTCGTTGGTGGTAGCTTAGGAAATGATGTCGAAGCTGCCATGAGTCCACGCAAGGTGTTAATTGACGTAATATGTGCATTTTTTGAGTACAGGTTAAGGACAAAGTCATGCATATTACCGAAAATATCGTCGGAGAAATACTATTTAAATAGTGTGGGTGTGAATGATTTCTCTAATACCTTGCGTGGACTCATGGCAGCTTCGACATCATTTCCTAAGCTACCACCAACGAAGGACGGTCTTAAGCACATTGCTTAAGAGTGCATTATCAAACTAAAGTGTGGCTGAATGCCATGGTTCCTTGTCCACAATTACCTCCAATTGAAGAATTCGGTTGGTATATGGACGAGAAAGGCGAAGTTTTACCTGTTTTAACAACATTGCCTCCACTTCCAGAGAAATTAACAGTTTTAACTTCTTGCGGGTGCAAAAAAGGTAAGATATTGTTTTACTAATCATTCATAGGTCTACTAATAATCTGGTAATTTCAGATTGTGCAAGGAAAGTGTGCACATGAAAGAAAAGTACATTAGGGTACATAGGTGCTTGTAAGTGCATGGCCCAGAAGTCCTGCAGGAATGCATTAACAATAACAGCAGCCGCATCACTTCCACCAGTTCCACAAAGTGATTCAGAAAGCTCTGATGACCAGTGAAATTTTATTAACTTTAAACGTTTCATTTAGAATTCAATATGTATTTAACAGTATCATAACTAGGCTATATACATATTTATTATAATATGTTTATATTATATTGATTGGTATTCTACGCGAGTTTATTTTGTTTCTATCTACCCCTTGGTTAAATTTGAAATATTGTATAAAGATAGATTTGTTATAATACTGGGTGCCCCAAAATTCGCGGAACAACTCAATGAGGCAATGTCAACTCATGTTAGAGAATAACTAGAAAAATAATTAAAAAATTCTATACCTCTTAGATTTGAAGATATGGAGGCTCAAAAGGTGCAGCTTTGATCTCATTTATTTTAAATATTAAAAAAGATTTTGACTATTTGTCTTTTACTAACCAGTGGCCTAATAATTCTGAACGATTGTGATCAGGTTTGCAATTATTTTCTTCATTATTTCCAGCATTTCCAAGTAGTAATTTTACGTTCGTTTTACCTTAAATAGCGCAGGGCAACATGGCTTTGATTTTTCCCTTTCATTTCCATGGATACAACAAAAATGAAATATTTGCAGACTATTGGGATGCATGGAATGTTTTTAAATGTTGCCACATTTAGAGTAACGAATAAGTCCATATCTTCTACAAAAAAGAAGATTGATTTTTTTAAACATTTTTACCTGATGTCTTAATGACTACTTAACAACGTACTACTATGTTGTTCCGCGAATTTTGGGGCACCCAGTATACTAGTTATATACTGGTATTGTTATGAGTACATAAATAATAGTAATAATTAATACATAATATCCGGTGATAATATCTGTAATGTGTGGAAGCGCAATGGAGCTACGGAGAAAAGTGCAATAAAAGATGGTTCATCGGGGTGGGGACGCCTACTAGCGATTTATAGCGAATCGCCGAAAATTTACATTGCATTGCATTAAATTATATAACTTTTTTATTATAATTCACAAAATTATAAAACCGATACTAGTATGAACACAAAAGATAATACAAACTTTTATAAAGAATACAAAATTTTGATTAGAGCTTTTGTTTTAGAGATGTCGCGATAGAAACGAAAAAATTGTGTAAAATGAATTAGATTTTCAACCATCTGAAACTGAGATATTGGGGTTTAAAGTTTTGTTCGATTTTATTCTCCCGTAAGAGACTAATGTTAACTTTAATCACGGACCATTTTAGAAATATTAAAAAAAATATTTGCTGTACAAAACTTTTTGTGAAAAATATATCAAAAATTTTGTCATTTATTCTTCTTGATGATCATCTATCTAACTCGCTTTTTAAGTTTAATGCCCTTTGGAACAGGACGTTTTTTGACGGCCTTGGGATTTTGAAACCTCAGTACATAAGCTTCTCTTTTATATATAATTCAGCTTGTAACAACAAAACCCCCACGGAAGTCATTTTTATGCATATATTGGAGCGCCGAGCACTCTACTATGACAAAGACAGAGACACTGCTCCCACTCGACCCAATAGTGTTTACCCCCACCACTTTTCGTCACACAAAAAGGTTGCCGATCAGAATTTCAAGACCCTCCCATAAAAAGTTTCACTTCAAAAATGTTTGTCTCCAGGGCACTTAAGTCAGTTTTTGTTGACTTAAGCCTACCTAAGCGAAGAGCTTTGTTCGATTTTCTCCGTGATCCACAATTCGTTAAAACAAAATTGACTTACCTTTTTTTTGCGGACCGCGAAGAGACCATGGACCGATTGGCATGGGTGGAATTCGACGATAATTTTGGACTTCGGTGCCACTTCAATTAAGTGGGTTTCACGACACAAGACGATGATTACGAAACTAGGTGTGTTCTCAAAGACGGTCAAATTCGAAGTCTCTCTTTCTTCCAAAAAATGCCCTTCACCGGTGGGGGAGGTTTCGTCAACCCCGATTTTGCACGAAATTGTGAATCGGTTAACGCGCAATAACCAATGACCGAGGGTGCAACTATTTTCGAATTGGATTTTTTAAAACTAAATTAAACTATGCGCTAAAACTAAACCGAACAAAACCAAACAAAAATGAAAAGAACTAAAATTAACTATTTACAAAAGCCAACAATTGCAGATTGTGCAGTGTCCAATTTAATACCAGAAAAGTCCAAACGGCAGTACGATAAGTGTTACAATGACTTTAAAGAGCGGTGTAATAAAAATAATGTGAAAACGGTGTCGGAGAATGTTGTTTTGACTTATTTAATGGAAAAATCAAAAACTGTGAAAAGTTCAACTTTATGGAGCACATATTCAATGTTGAAGCTCACGCTGAACATACGGGATGGCATTGGTGTTACGAAGTTTCTGAAATTGGTACCTTTTTTGAAAAAAAGTCAGTTGGTTATCAGGCGAAAAAGTCTAAGGTATTGACGCGAGACCAGCTCAATTTGCTGTATAATCTGCCCTTTTTTAGGTCATTTTAATCATGGGAATATCAGGAGCCATGCGAAGAGACGAACTAACCAAAATGTCTATCGATGACATCAAGGATGAACATTCTGTTTTGATAGTGGATGTTCCTGAGACAAAAACTGGCATAAAACGAACTTTTACTGTCACCAATCCAGAATTTGTAAGATTTTATACCGCAAATATGCAGCAACCGAAACAGCAATATAAAAAATGTTACAGTGACTTTGAGACTGATGTAACAAGAAGAATGTGAAAA
Organism: Tenebrio molitor; assembly: GCF_963966145.1. NCBI lineage: Eukaryota > Metazoa > Arthropoda > Insecta > Coleoptera > Tenebrionidae > Tenebrio > Tenebrio molitor. Next base: position 19,833,488 of record NC_091051.1, on the reverse strand, counting down.
CCGTGTCGGATAATGTTGCATTGGCATACCTATTTACTAGAATTTATTTATTGTGGCAGGTAAATGTTAAATTCTCTTATGATAAGTTGTATCATCTGCTCCCTTTTAGGTTATTTTAATCGTGAAAATATCAGATGCCGTGCGAAGAGACAAATAAACCAAAATGTCTGTTGATGCCATTCAGGATTCAGGATATGTTACAAGTTACTAGATATTTCCCTTTTTGACCGGTGTAAAATTAACCTAATTCATACGTGTCTGTTCTAGATCGATAATGGGGGATCTTTTTTACCGACTCGTCATTCTTGAGGCGACCACTCCATTTGAAATTGGTGGGAACTTCAAACCGGATGAAATCCTGACACAAAAACTGGCATAAATCAAACTTTAACTGTACCCAATCCAGATTTTGTAAGATCACACCGCAAATATAGAGATAGATATGTTGTAATTGTGATAATAAATAAATATTGAAATTACTTTTACTTTTACGGCCGTCGTCAAGGCAACGGCTGCGAAATTCAATTTCGCGGCCTGCTCTAGGCACGCGAAGTGCTCATTTCGCGTACGGTTGCACACAAAAAAGTTTTTTCTCTTTCGATCCCACTTCTGATGTTAGGGTTTACGTTGGTTAACAACACAATCGGTACTATCAAGGTCTTTTTATTAGCAACGAAGGTAATTCAACAGTTATTGGTTATTGGGTAAATTGTGGTCCACAGCGGGCTACTGCTTGTTCCACACTGCCGCTGTTCCCCGTGCCCATCTCAGGGTCCAGGGTTGCCGGCTCAGCACTCCGCTCCCAACATTATGAGAAATCGAGCAATGGTCCCATAAAAATTGATAAAAAACATATTTCAAAAAGGCCAATTTTTCTTAAATTTTTCACACATAAAGTATCGATATCGTAGAATTTTCTAATGAATTTACAAAAAAAGTTGGTCGAGGATTTTCCATGTAATCGCTAATTATATGTGGAAAAACACGGTTTTTGAGGTTATGTATTTGTTTTAGTTTCAATAAAAGTGAACAAAATGCATATAATTGACGTCGGTATGCAACATTACACTCATATCGCACGTTTTACTACAGTTACAGTTACTTTAACAGAAATCAATGAAAATTAAAATTCAGTGTGCTTCTGTTTACTTTCACGTACAGTCTTAGTCAAAAGATTGTAAAATCACATGTAAGTAATTATCTAAATATCAAGAAAATAAACACAAAATTTCTTGCAACTCAATTCGTTTCCAAAAATTAAAAACTTTTTTTTCAAATATTGATATCTCGTAATAAACGTTTCATAGCATAATAAGAATTCCGCAAATTTTTGCTTAGATTGTTACTCCAGTCACAGTATAATAACCAGTAGCGACAGAAAGCTTGATTTGCGATCGTGACCCTTATTGACTTTTACTACCCAAACCGTCACTTCTCAGAGCGGGGTATTTCGTGATTGGTCACTTTCAAACGTTCTTATCTCCCCAACGCAGAAAGTAAGAACTTTTTTGCAAAGGAATTTTAGCTTCAGAATTGCCTATATTATATGCACGTTCCCGCTGGGGAGCCAGTTGTGGACCACCCGTATAACGATCGTGTCGAGCTGTTGTACCTTGCGTTCTTCCACTTCTACGCCTTTGTTTACCAGAATTTGTCTCAACAAACCGGTTCCACAATACTCTGGCTAACCCCAAAATATTGGGCTAATTCTGCATGGCGGAGACCGTTTTCAAGCATTCCAATAGCCCCATTCATTTCAAACTCACTCAAATGCGGTGTTCTTTCCATATTTGGCAAAAACCGTACGGTACAACCCTACAGTACACAAAAAAGAATTCAGTAAAAAGTATACCTAACAAAAAAACAAATTCTTTTCTGTAAGAAAATCTTCGACTCCATGAAATTGCGACATAATGCGATACAATTCGTCGTCGTCATCAAGTCGACGTGGATGGTGACGTGGAAGATGATGCGAGAACACCCTCACCCCTTCCGGCCCAAGTGGTGGAAAACACGGTAGTGTGATAGTTGATATGACCATAAATAGTCATATCCCTAGCCCGGCAACATTTTTGTGTAAAGTGCGTCTATCGATATTTTAAAACGACCTTTTGCTTCCTTTAGTGGTTTATTGCCCGCTAACAAAGATTGTCGTAAAAGTGGTGAGTAACCGATCCTCAATAATCCGCAGGTACCATCGAGAGTTTTTGTTACAGGGTAGGTAAATAATCCCCTAGTAATGAGACCCAAAATGTTAACTAGTGTTTAAAAAGTCGTTTCAAAATATCGATAGACGCACTTTACGTGGCGACGGTGGTGAAACATTGGGGATGGGGGTAGTATATAAGCTAAAAATGTTAAGAAGGGAGACATTCTCTCTTCGCCATTGTACAAGCATAACGTGAAGTCACGTGCGTTTATTGTAGTTTACCAGATTTATTTTAAAAGTTAATAAATCGTTACTAAGATTTTCCATCTCGTTTAATTGTTCTTACATTTCGCAGATTTGGTACAAAAAACTACTAAGTATGACGAATTTCTTCTAAAATTTTCTTTATTGTTATTATTAAGTATTTCAAAAAAATTCAACAATTGGTGACGTTTTGTTAAGTAGAAAAGAAAGCGTTGATGATTTGGGCATTCTATTTGACAGAGGTCTCAGTTTTGTTGACCACATCAACTCAATCACTTCGACAGCATTTAAAAATCTAGGCTATATTTACAGAAATTGTAAATCATTTCGGGATATTGCCTGTTGGAAATTGTTGTTTTTTGAGTTTGTTAGATCAAAGCTAGAATACGGTTCACTTATTTGGGCGGTCGCCAACTCGGCACTTTATTATACCTAGGTAAAATTTGCAATAAAGTACAACAGGCCATCTCGGCACCGGTAGCCCATGGATAACCGGCCAACTCGGCACCGCGGTCAAGCCAACTCGGCACTGTCTACCTGGGACGGTCTCTTTAATATCGCAACCAGTGACTAGAGTTCTTGCGGGAATATATCAGGGATTATAAAATGAGATGAGGAAATACTTTTTTTTATAATATACAAATATAATGTTATTTTTATAGGACATTTACAATTAAATATTAACTACAAGACTACTAATTAAATATTAATCTTATATCTATTTATCTATATGAAATAGATTTTACATAATCATATTCTGATATTTGACAATTGTCATATTCAAATATTTTCTGAGATACAAATTTCTCCGCTTCTTTTACTTTTTTGGTTTTTACAATTATTTGCGTTCTAATACTCTGAATTTTTATGTATATAAAACATTGATACTCAAGAAGAGTTTTTACAAAAATATTAATACATATTTGGGTGTGTAAGGTAGAACGATTTAAAATAAAATAGTGCGTAGCAAACAAAAATTATGAAGTGTCTATAACGCACCCCTTAAGAACTTAAGTGCATTTTCTCGAACTCCTAGTGCGGAAAAGCAGTACACCAAAATTGTACCTGCGGTTATGGGGGTGTTATAAGAAGCAATGGTTGATGCGGAAAAGACGTCTGCCCTTCAGGAAATACCCTCTACTGGGGGCATCATATAGATAAGTAGTGAGTGGGCGCTTAGTGTCGAGTTGGCCTATCCCTTGGGGTGTCTTTAAAAACTACCTGCTTTTTTTGGTGTCGAGTTGGCCGGTCAATGTTTATTGCTTCTAAGGTTTGGTGTCGAGTTGGCCTAGACCCATATGTATACAGGGTTATTCACGAGAGGGGTACTTCTGAATTTGTATTTTGCCTCAACCAACAATACCAATGGCAGTAACTACTAAATCAAATATGTTATTTCTTTTAAATTAGAAATCAAAGTAAGTTGGATAGATTTGTCAGAAATGTCAGATTGGCAGATAACCTGAATTTAATCAAAATCCAACAAATAAATTAACAAATTAAGTTAATGTAAAAGGTGTTCGAAGTATCTACCATAGGCTTGTAAACATCCGCAGCGGCCACAGAATTCTTTCCAGTCTTTCCATAAATGAGGAGCATATCAGTCTTGGTCGTTATTGTAAAAACAAATTTTTCGAATTGACAAAGATTTTTTGCTTTAACGTCAAAGAGACAGGACTGGACAGGACTAAGAGCCATCGTCGATTCAGTTATAATTATTTTCAAAATTTGAAATCAAGATATTGTTGCAATGTGTACTATTGACATTCAAGTAAAGTGTATATAAACCTTTAGGAATCGTAACCCCACTTCCGATTCTTGTCATTTTGACAATCAATTTAAACTGTTTGAAGCTCAGATATTCCAAAAATCCGATATGAATGAACAAAATTATGGCAATCGTACATAGATAACCTGAGGTAAACGTTCTGTGTGGTAGAAATGACAAAATAATTTTGAGTTTTGAAATTTACCACCCAAAAAATAACGTTCATAATCAAGACGGTAATCATGATGACAATAAAGTACGGATTACAATTTTTTTTTTTTTTTAATTGACAGACAATGACGGCCAAAATTTTTTGTCCGCCATAGTATAATGGGTTGTGGCAAAAAGAAATTTAGAAATACCCCTCTCGTGAATAACCCTGTACAAGGTTCACATAAACCGAATTGACAAATTAAATTTTCCTACAATCGATGTAGAAAGTAGGTCTTTGCGCTTGCATTTGACAACGCAAAGTTGACGTTTTCCGAGGACTGTCACTTTGTCGCTCACGCGCGAAAAAATGTACAAAACGCTCGCTCTTCGAATTTTTTGTTAAAATCAGATGTCCAGTGATTATTGTAACTAGTGACAACGAATAAACAGAAAGAATTGTTGTGTCAGTTTGTGTCGGTGTTCTTTGTGTTTTTACAAAAAACATTGTCCAAAAGGCTGTAGAAGGAAGGGAAACTGTTGAGGAAGCCTTTTCATGTACACAGAAGGTATTACATTCATTTAGTCCAAATAAAATAATATGTAGTAGTCATAGTTGCGATTGTAGGAAAAATCTTGTGTGTGTTGCGAGCGCAAATGTACATTGTCGATTTCGAGAAATCTCTCAATTGACAATGTATCACTTTGCGCTCTTAATACACAAATAGCTATTATTCCATACTGATCCATTATATGTCAGTAATACCTTAGATACGGTAACCATTATGATAGTCATAACTCCCTTGGGAATTATACTAGGGAATTATAAATTCTTAATTCCCTTCAATGTAATATCAGAAGAATTCAACAAAAATAAAGCGACAAGTCTTGAATTTACCACTAAAATTGTTTCCCGCATTGCTAAAATTGAACAATTTGTCCGTTAAAGTGCTGTTAGTACTCACGATTGTGGTTAAACATGATTTTGATGTGTGTTTCGTCTGACATTACATGACAGTTCGCTCAATTTAACCTCAACAATTTTTTTTTTATTTAATTTTATTAGTATGGAATAATAGCTATTTATGCACCAAGGGCGTTACAACGATGATTACGCCCGGAGAACGATGAATGCAGCTCGAGGGCTTTAGCCCGAGAGATGGATATCGTTCGATGGGCGTAATCATTCGCTGACGCCGTTGTGCATACAAGATTTTATTTTTGGCATCTTTGCAATTATGAATTGATGAGGGCGTTATGAATTCATTACGCCCGCTTATTCTTATTACGCCCGCTTATTCTTATTACGCCCTGTTATTATTCCCCGCTTGTTATGGACATGTTTACGTATTTCGTATCCGAGGAGTTATCATGCAATTATACTAAAGTGAAAAAAAAAAAAAAAAAAAATGTTCCAAGAATCAGTTCACGCTCATTTGTCCCTTTTTATTGTGATACAGCTGGTACAAATATATAAAGGTGTTTTTTAAAATTTGGCGTCGAAGTAGGCGTTGGAGAATCGATTGAGATCGCACCACTCGTGTAAAAGCGTAAGATTTAAACAGCTGATCCGTGATCCGTAACCTGTATAGTGGGTTCACAATCGACAGTTCAACGCCTACTTCGACGTCAAATTAAAAAAAAACACCCGTTACATTAAAAGTCCAAATTATTTAATGTGTAAAAATGCCGATGATTACTGTGCTGACTGTGACTTATTTGTAACCAATTCATTTCACATGATATCTGGACATTTGTACTGTTTACTTTCTTTACATGTTTAATTATTATTATTCGCCTCTATTACATTTGTTTTTTTTTGTTATTATTTGATTTTATTATATTATAAGTCGGTATTTATTTTTCCTGTCTAGGGTATTCAGACATTATCTTTTTCTATTTACCTTATTTTCCTGTTTTTGGGTGTATAACCTGTTGGAAATAAACGTATTATTATTATTATTATAAAATTAAAAATTTGTTGCACAGTCTAGGACTGGCTTACAAATCTATGAGGGGCATGATGACCAACTCAATAGACCGGGACCAATGGCTTAACGTGACTTCCGAATCAGGAGACAGAATATAGCCTTTTTTTTTGCGCCCTGGGTCGGAATCAAACACGCGACCCTCGCGTCCCTGAGCCGAAACGGACTCCCTTAGGCTATATTCTGCCTTATTATTATTTGTATATCAAGGTCACGAAATCATTCTTTAACGTACCGAGAGAATAGCGTGCAAAAACTAATCTACATTTTTAATCACTTCGTATATTGTTTCCCTTCAACCTAAATCGATTGAGGCAAAAGACTAGGTCAAGGTTAGAGCTGATCTCTATTTAATTAGAAGATTTACAAACTTATCCTTTTACGACGTTATTTTGTTTTTATGTCAACATTTTAGAAACACTTTAGATTTAGATTTTTAGTCATAAACTAGTTTCAAGGAATCCTCCAATTTAAATATAAATTATTATCAGTAAAGATGAGTTATTCTTCTGATATTAACTGATATCAAAGAACCTTTATCAACACAATGATATACAGTAAAAAAAAAGATGCAAATGCACTAGGTACTTCTACGCATAATTCGCCCTAAGACGAATTATAATAAAACATTTTATACGCATGCTCAAAAACCAATTTAAGGAACCAAATCTATTCCTTTATTCTTTCCTTGAGTGACGTAACTCAAGTTCTTGATACCGTATCAAAATTACCAATTAATAAGTTAATCAGTTGTTTTGGAAGTTAAATAATAAAATGTCCCGTCGAGAATCCACAGTCGCACGTCAGGGTTGTTTCTCTTCGTCTGTGGTAGATGTCCTTGGGTGCAGAAAATTTAAAAATGTTAAAATTGATACACTTCTATGCATGGATTTTGAACAAGGTAATAATGTTTCTGCAATTGCAATTTTAGTTGTTAATTTTATAAAGACAGCATTTTTAGACGATTACACTGTGGCTTAATGAATGGCACAATAATGATATCTGAAGTCTGAAACATTCTAAAATACTATTTTTACACAAGCTGGGTGTTAATTTACAGTATAATTAATTCATGTTTAAAGAACTAATTTTACAAATTAACTTGTCTGAGACTTCGCAAATTTAACGTGATAATTTATTGAATATAAATAATACTAATAATAAAATTTAAAAATTTTCGACTTAGAGAACACATTGGTGGTTGAGATTCAAAAAGGTATATTATTATACTCATGTCATATCGTAAGGAAATTCCTTAACATTGACACAGAACATAAAACACAAAAAAGTCAAAATGTGGAGGCGAGAAGCCGGTAATTATGTTGATAAGCACTGCACTATTACTTGATAGTATTATCCGTAATAGTGTATGTACTCCTGCAAAATTGCCGTGCCGCCGGGTGGAGGTGGGATAGTGTTATAAAAATTTAAATAAAGGAGAATTTTATAAATATTTAGGTATTAATCAATCAAATCATATTCAACACTCAATTATAAAAGAAAATTTAGAAAAGCAATTTTATTTAAGAATTAAATCTATTTTAAAATCAAAATTAAACGGTAATAATTTAATTAAAGCAGTTAATACATATGCTGTTCCATTACTGACCTATTCTTTCGGTGTTATAAAATGGTCCAAAACTAATTTACAGAACATAAACATTAAAACTTGAGTTCTTTTTACCAAATTTAGTAAACACCATCCTAAATCTGCTATTGAAAGATTTAATTTACCACGCGAAAACGGTGGTAGGTTTTTTCAAATCTAGAAATACTGCTAAAAAATCAAATTGCTTCACTAAAAAATTATTTCCTCAATAGAGCTCGTGATAACACCTTTTTTAATGCTTTGGTTTCAGCCGATAAAGGCTACACACCTTTAAATTTAAGTGATAATATAATTTCAGATATTGTTAAGCCAAATATACCTGACACTATAGCAAATATAAAACAGAAGTCTTTACATGGGAGATACTTTAAAGAACTGGAACAACCAGAAGTTAAAATTCAGGCCTCTCATGCATAGCTTAAGAAATCAAATATTCACCCTGAGACGGAGGGTTTTATATTTGCAATACAAGATCGTGTTATAAATACAAGAAATTATAAAAAACACATATGCGGTTTACAATCGATAATTGATAAATGTAGGATTTGCGGAACTGAAGGGGAAACAATTGAACACATCATTTCTTCTTGCACCGTTTTGGCTCAAAGCGAATATAAAAAACGTCACGATATATTCGCTAAAATTATACACATGAATTTAGCTGTTAAATTCAATTTATTAAAGAATACACACCCACATTATAGTTATACACCAGAAAGTTTTTTGGAAAATGACAGTTACAAGTTATATTTTGATAGAACAATTTTAACTGACATTCATATTAAGCATAACAGACCAGACATTATAATTTTAAATAAACAACAAAAGCAAGTATATATTTTAGATATAGCTGTTCCAAATTCACATAATATAACACAGACATATAACACAAAAATTAATAAATATTTAGAACTCTCCGTTGCTATGAGAAATCTTTGGTGTTTAGAAAAAATTTCGATTTTACCACTTATAATTTCAGCAACAGGAATAGTACGGCAATCTCTTTTTAAAAATTTAAAAATTTTGGACATAGAGAACACATTGGTGGTTGAAATTCAAAAAGGTATATTATTATACTCATGTCACATCGTGAGGAAATTCCTTAACATTGACACAGAACATAAAACACAAAAAAGTCAAAATGTGGAGGCGAGACGCCGGTAATTATGTTGATAAGCACTGCACCATTATTTGATAGTATTATCCGTAATAGTGTATGTACTCCGGAAAAATTGCCGTGCCGCCAGGTGGAGGTGGGATACGGAAATAAATCGTCATCATCATTCGATCAGTGATGTTATCAACACCTGGCGCAGTCACCGCCCGAAAGGGTGGCCATCGGGGAAACCACGTTATGCTGTAACTTCAATTCTTTACAGTTCCACTATTTGATTTCAATCTGTATCCGTAATCTGCAATATTGTAATTAATTCCGATCTGGATCTCATGCAAAACGTGAATGAATAGAAAATAATTCATAATATAAAAATAATGTTTTGAAAGGAATTTACATACCGGGTGTAGAATGGATTTTGGTACATAGGCACTTTACGTGTGAAAGTAAAAATCCTCGGATATTGGCTCCCCTAATTATTTTAGAAGAAACCCTTAAATACAAAAGTTGTAGAGTTTTAAAAATGGTTCCCAATTCTTGTCTTTTTTGTTTTTTAACATCTTCCGGAAGTACACAATAATGGTAAAAATTTGTTAAAATAGCAATAGCTGAGAAGTGTAACCGAGGTGACAACCAAAGATGACAATGTATGACAATTTTGAAAATCAAAGTTACTTTAATACCAACAGAAAATCAGATTTTCATAGATTGCTTAGATGCACATTTATTGATTATATGAAGGAAATAGACTACATTAAAAAGCACAGGTGACGGTCGGTACGCGCATGCGTCGGTAATAACCGGTAAATTTAAATGTTAAGTTGTCATACATACTTCATTATACGGAGTCATTATAAATGTTTGTAACAACTAGTGGGCGTAGCGGCGCACCTAAAGCATAGCGCACAGCCACTTACGAGATGGTACATTCATTTATAACGACCCCGTATTTTTCTTAAAAAATACCTCATAATCATGTACATTATTTTTTTAATTTTTACCTTTAATGTCGCTTCCTTGCATTCATAGTGAATCTCTTTATAACCATTATTATTAAGTCCTCTGTTCTTTGCATAATTTGTCTCAATTTCTTTAATATTCTTCCACATTTCATACTGTTGACTACTAGAAAATTGGAGTGATAAATTTTCAATACTTACCTCATGTTTTTCTTCAAGATGTTTCCTCAAATTTTCCTGCGTCTTCACTCCGTTTCTTTCCTCGCACAATGGACATATAATGTGACTCTTCCGACAATTCTCCATAACTGTCTGATGTACTCTCTTAATATGCCTGTTCTTCAATTTGGTGCTGGCAAAACTTTTAGAACAAAGGGGGCACGTCCCCGAAGCTCCTTCTGGAAAATGATCCATTTCTTTTGTCTTCAAGCAATACCTAACTGTAAGCACTTGTAATAAAGATAATAAAACGTATAAAAATTAATAAATAAATAAAGAAATAAAATAATCTGCAACAAGCAGATTGATGGCTATGAGACAGCGAATATCAAATTAGCGGTCCAGAAATCGTTTTTATCTATAAATTGCGAACACTTTACACGAGTGTGAACTTTTGTCAAGTAGCAAAACAGCATAATAGCAAAAATTTAAAAAAGCATGGCGGTACCATGTACCAACAGAATATCACTGAAAATTTTAGTAAGTTACCAAATCTATTCTGTTGGCGCCCTGAACGTCCCCTGTGCTTTTTAATGTAGTCTGAAGGAAATATCCGTAATGAACTAATGACAGATGAATTCACTCTTGATGCTATCCTCATTATTATATTTATTTCATTCAAAAACGTTACCTATAATGTTTATGACAAGGTAATATTAAAGAAAAATGTAACAGTTAAATTAACAATAAAGCTTTGATAAAACACTAAAGCAACTATAGTTGTCCCAGAGCTGGAGCAAGGCTATGGCAAGGCAATAGTTCTTATTACGTCTACTGAGATGCCGATAAGCGACTTAAGCAGACCCCTGTCAATCATCACTTTCGTTCTGTACCTGTCAGTTTACAGGGTAGTATAGAGCATTCATTTTAAATGTTGGGTTTTGTAATAAAACTTACCTGCTTTGAAACTCAGTGAATCTAAAACTGTGTTCAATATATGTATTTGGGTCCAAAATTAAAGAATGGTGGAATCAAGATCAACTTTCAGAAGACCAAGTGGCAATTAATTTTTTATTGTTTAGGTATGTATTTTATTATTTCATTTATTAATTTACTTTAAAATATTATTATTATTATTATTATTATTATTATTATACACTGCCCGACAGACGAATCCAATTACGGGGCAGGAAACTTTACGGCGTTCAGCAATCACTTGAAAATATCATTGTCTTGTGACTCATTATAATAAGTGCACATTTGATGTAAAGGTGAAAACTTCAAAACATTCGTTCTGGGTGTGGATATGTAAAAAGTTCTCGACTGGCGAGTTCCTTTGTTAGGCACATGAAGAGAAATCTGACTCAGCAAGTCAGGACAGTCAATTTTGTATTTGATCAATTTTTTTTAAAAATTCATTGAAAAATTTCTTCTCCTGGTCTGAAGGTCTAGAAAGTCAAATCTTTTGAGTAAGTTCTGTTGAGAATAACCTCTCTCAGGATAGACACCATCAGTCTTGAATGCTAAGAATTTGAGAAAACGACGCTGAATAGTTTCGACTTTATCCACATATCTCTGATAACTTGGATCCCAAATGATGCTGCCATACTCAAGTTTTGATCTTACATATGCACAATATAAGAGTTTTAATGTGTCAATATTTCTGAAGTGCATGGAACACCTTATAATAAAGCCAAGTGCCTGAAATGCTTTTGCAACGACAACGTTTATATGTGGAACAAAGGACAATTTGTTGTCAAACGTAATACCTAAATCAACAACCGATTGAACTCTTGCTAATTTCACGTTATTAATTCTATACTCAAACTCAATGATGTTGATTTTGTGTGTAATGGGCATTACAGTACACTTGTTCAGATTTAGATGTAATTTATTTTCATGACACCATCGACTGAGTTTGAGTAAGTCATCTTGAAGAAGCTCACAGTCACTAATGGTAGAGATTTCACGGTACAACTTAAAATCGTCAGCAAATAGCAGTTTCAAAGATGATAAGCCATTGACTATATCATTGATGAAAATCGAAAAAAAGAGGGGTCCCAATACAGATCCTTGAGGAACACCTGAAGTTGGAATAATTTCTTTAGATTTGAATCCCTTATAGAAAACATACTGCTTCCTTCCAGTTAAGTAAGACTTAAAAAAAGTTAACAAAGAAGCAGAAAACCCAAAACTGTGTAATTTAGAGAGAAGAATATTGTGATCTAATCTGTCAAAGGCTTTTGAGAAATCCGTATAGATCACATCAACCTGTTTTCTTTCATCAATACACTCAGCTGAAAACTGGGTAAAGCAGCAAAGATTCGAGATTGTAGAGCGTTTCAGAAAGAAACCATGTTGGCAGTTGGATAAATGGTTACATACTTTAGTAAATAAATACTCATGCAGAATGAACTCAAATGTTTTGGCAAAATTGCAGATAAGTGAAATTGGTCTGTAGTTACTAACGTCATACTTATCACCCTTTTTATGAACTGGGGTTATATATGAATTTTTCCATGTTGAAGGAAAGTCACTTGTTTTTAGTGCAAGGTTAAAAATGACTGAGAGAGGAAATGCAAGTGTAGCGGCACAATTGGGCAGCAGAAAAGCCGGAATGCCATCGGGACCAGTTGTTGATTTCGGTTTAATTTTCTTTAAAGCAGAAAGGACTTGATCTTCGGAAACCGAGCCAAAAGAGATAATGTGATAAATTAAGTTATCAGTTAGACTAGGACTTGAATTAGATGTGATATAATTTACATTGAAATGATCAGCAAAGGCATCAACAATTTTGATTGGTGTAGAGAGTGTTTCACCGTTAAAGATCAATTGACTGGGAATACCGGAGGTACCTTTTATATTACTTAGAAAGCTCCAAAAAATTTTTGGATCCATCTTTATATCGTTTTCAACTTTTTTGAGATAGTCAATGTGAGCGGCATTGACTTTCTTTTTTACTTCAGCCCTAATTGTTTTGAATTTATTATAGTTAGTGATTGACCGATTTTTTTTATAGCTACGCCACAGTTGCCATTTACATTTTATCATTTTTATAATATTTGCTGTAAACCACGGGGGAAAAGATTTGCTGCTACCACAGTGCGTTTTGGCCACGCAGGTATCGAAAACACTGTATAGCTTATTATAAAATAATAAACAAGCATAGTTTACATTGTCACAATTGTGAAGAAAGGACCAATTTATCTTATATACATGTAATGGATACTAATTACTCTTATTTCTCTATTTAGCAATCTTATTTGTCAAATACATTACTTAAAATCAACAATCTCTTTAAATTTTTTTGCTCACTGATCACAAAATGTGTTTTAATTTTTTTTTACTTGTGGATATTTTAATGTCTCTTTCTTTTGCTCGTCTATAAGATGGTGAAAGTATGACGTGGTACCAGTTTTATATGAATAGATGGATTGCTACTTTACGGTACCAATACATACAATGAAAATTTGCCGCTTTCGTAATTTATGGTGTTTTGAGTTTACAACTTCACCCAACGTTTAAAATGAATGGCCCTATACTTGAATGAATTTACGATTGGGGGTTGTAGCTGTGGTTTAAACCTATTGTCGGTTTCGTTAACTTTTATCAGTGGTACCCTGCCATAAAATCGCTGCAGCTCTGGGACAAATATAAAAATAGGCATGAACTCTAAAATCTTATGGTAAGAGCGAAGCATGTTGATAATGAAGCTGATATTGACTGGTATTAAGTAGGTATCTTAAAAGAAAAAATATAACATGAATGTGTACCATTTTTCTGCACTTTAAAGTTAATCATACTATAACAAGAAGCAAACTAAACTAAGGACTAATAGCGCATAGAGGGTGTTAGGGAATGATCTTCAAGAATTTCAGGGTGTTTATCAGGGAAAATGTAGTCTTATACAGGATGTTTTCGAAGTTGAGGCGTTCCTTGTAACACGAGGTACTATACATTATTCTTAAGAATTTTAGGCTAAATCTTCTTAGTAAAACGTTTGTATTAAAGGAAGATAATTAATTGTATGTTTTTATTGTTTTCTAAAATTTTAAGTCCGGTCCTGTCTATTTCTCCGCTGTACTAGATTAATAAGTAATAACTGACGTGGCCAAGGATGGTGTCTTTCTGGAAATCGCTGTGCGTACCTACTCTCTGGACGCCGCAGCTGCATTCTGATAATGTGATAACATTGCCCATACATTAGCAACATATCTGAGAGCTCATTATTTTCGTAATGACAAAGCCATTCTGACAGTATTTTTGATTAACGTCCATGCTCATTTGTTTTTTTTTTCAATTCTAATTTCTAACAAATCAGCCAAATTTGAGCAGGACCGGTTTCAAAAATTTCAAAAAAATTAACTTATTGTATCTTCATGGCCGTACACATTTTACTAAGGTGATTTTGGTTAAAACTCTTTAGAACAACGCATACTATCACATGTTAAAAGAAACGCCTCAACTTCGCAAACCCCCAGTATAGTCTTTGCCGAAACCAAATAACCACCAACACTGCATTCTACCCAGAAAATCAACCGGCAACGTTGTGTACTTAGATTTGATTGGTCTAGCATCCTAGTAATATCAAAATTACCATTATACATTTAGTGTAATTTTGTTTTCACCAACTGAATTCAACAGGTGGTGGTTATTTGGGTTTGGCACGGCCTATACCATTATACCATTTTTGGATAAATTAAACCGTTTTCTGAAAATAAAATTGTTCCCTGATGTTTTGTGACTGCTGAAATATTGCTTTGTGCACGAATAGTTATTTATGTATTAAGGGCGTAATGAAGGCGTTTGTAGCCCGCGACGTGACATTAGGGCCCGAGACGCCAGTCGAGGGCCATAACACGCTAAGGGCCACAAACGCTAATTATGCCCGTGGTACATACAAAATTTTATGTCCGGTCGAAGTTTTGAAGTTTATAATAATTTAGGTAGATTCAATTTTAAAATAACGACACAAAAAACAAGAAGGTGGAATAAGCCAGTTATTGTTATTACCGTAGTAACGGCATAAACAAACCTAGCCATTGTTAATTTAGTGTGTGTTCAGTTTGTGTAGTGAAATATTTAATGGAAAAACTCTAGAAAAATGGAAATAACAGAGGTATTTTCTGTTGACGACGAAGAAGTGGTCGTTTCAGAAGAAATAGTTCAAGCAGCCAAAATAGCTATCGAAAGTCTTCTTCCACCCAAATCGCGGGACAAGTATGAAAAAGAATACGGAAACTTTATGGACTGGTGTCAGACTAAGAAAATCATAGGCAAGTGTTCCGAAGATGTTCTTCTTGCCTATTTTTTTGAAAAATCAGAAAAATATTCAACAGCTTCTCAGTGGACAGCTTCTAGCGGGCGGTAAAAACTTTTACAGACCTAGAGCTGTAATATACTGAATTACGCCCTAAAAACTAGTCCATAAGTGGGCAAAAATCGCCCGACCGGACATAAAAAATCTTATGTTTTGATTTAAAAATGATTGCTTGGTAACGATTCGAAATTTACTGCTGTGAAATCTACATTTTGACTTGATTTATCTCTTATCCGTCGCCTGCGAAAATTAGAATCATTTGCAATGCCCGAATATTCTACCGAAGAGTATCCAGATATGCATTTTGTGTTTGGGGAATGTAGCGGACATGCTAAGCCGCTATGCTGCTGTCCAAAGGTATGCTAATGCCTAATGGTTGTATTAAGGCAAACGGAAGACATTTTGAACATTTATTTTGATTTTTTTCAATACAAATAAATAAAGTTACGCAGAAATTAACGAATCTTATTAGTTGATGGTCAGTTCTTTGCAGCAATAAAAGGGGACTTACCTTAAGGTTGTGGTGAATGTATGTAAATATACAGGGTGTTTGGGGTATAAGCTAACAAACTTATCCTGTGTAAAGAAATAGACAAAATAAAACTTTTATTCTAGTAACATTTTTTAGTATGTGTTATAATTTTCTAGTAATAATTTTTTCAATTTGAAGAACTACTGTGTGAAATCCACCGGATTTCTAAATTATAAAGGCGGCAGTTAAGGCATTTTCCTTTACAAATCATTATTAGCTTGGTATTAATAATTACAGATACGAACAGTGGCTCTCAAACAGTGGGAACAGTGTTTAGTCAGTTTAGTTCAGCATAATAAAAAAAGCAAATTGAAGAGAATGTCACTAAGAAAAGTTTAACCTAGCTGTGCATCTCAGAAAAGTTTGTTACCTTAAACACCAAACACCCTGTATATTTTGACAATAAAAAATGCAGTTCTGGTATAGTTTGTCCAGCGAGAGATCGGTTGACATAAAAATCACTAAATTCTACGTTGAGAAAGTAGTACCTAGCGACGCAAAATTTGAAATACATTCTTCAAGCAGTAACATTTTTGCCCTGGAATTATGCTCTATTAATGTATTCTAGTCTATTTTGTAGTGTTGGGTTAATTTAATAGAATTTAAAGTCTCCCAGTCTCTCGCTGGACGAAGTATAGGTAGGTACTTTTTGATCACTGTGGTAGTAAGTACTCGATAAAATCTGACATAAAGGCATTGTTGTCTTTTAGTTGCTAAGCAATTCACTTTCATTACAAAACGTTAACCATTTATTTAATTATTGCAACAATAAAATGATGCAAAAGCTCCCAAATAGGGGGGCACCATTTAAAATTTTTATTTTTAAGAAAACCATTCATTTTGGGAAAAAGGGGTATTACACATTTTCCCTCACAAACTCACCCTGAAATTCTTGGGAGACCATTCCCTAACACCCTGCATATAGTCTGATTTTGAAAGTTATGCAGATATTTTAACATGAGGTAGTACATGTTAATAGAAGGCAAAATAACCCAACTTGCCTTATACAAATGTTAATGGTTAATGGTTTACAAGAGAATAAAGGAATCACTTTGTTTAGGAAACGCTGAAAAATTTCAAATTTGGCGGACAGTTTTGACGTACAGTCGATGGACAAATAAAACTGGGACAAAAATGACAATCACATAAATTCAAAATGTACAAATCTCCATCGTTTAATTACGGCTTTATCACAAATAGCTTAACTTTCATATGACATATTATTATAGAAACTGACAAATATATTGACAATTCAATAGTCTGATCATAGCTTAAATTTTAGGTGTCCCAGTTTTAATTGTCCATCGACCGTACGACCAACTTAAAAAGTCAAGTTTTTATGTCATTCGAAGATATGTTTGACTTTTATCGTTTTAGTTTTTTGAGTTTCATCATGAATTTTTTATAATATTTGTAAAGTAATGATAACTTATTCAGAAAACAACAAAGGCCTAAACAGCAAAGTAAAAATACTGTAACTGGGAGTAAAAGCATAATATGAAACATCAAAGAAGTTGCTCGAAATGCCTGGCATCGTTTACAATGCAAGCTTCAGTACGACGTGTTCAAGAAAGCCAAACTCGATTCAGAATGCCTCTATTTTTACGAATTTCCTGAGCGGCGTTTTGAACATAATGATTAATGACTTAATGAGGACGTGCACCATCGTGAAGGTATCACATTTTTCTTCGAATTGCTAAAGGAATTTCCTCGACTAATTCGGGCAAAACTTTATTTAAAAATTGTAGATAACCATCTACATGTATTCGTCGAGGTAAAACATAAGAACTTGTGAGGTGATTATCAATAATTGCAACCCACACGTCAATGACTGCTGGAAGTGACGCTTTTGGATTTCGTGAGGAACGTTTTCTTCTACAATCAAAATGCAGCCTTCTTATTGCACAACCTCTACAAAGGTTCGTGCATTGGGAAGTATACTTGGAGACAACCTTTCACCGTAGATTTGCCGTGCTAGCTCTGTATGTAAACGGGTTTCCCCATAGATCAAAAACCATATCGATTTTCGCCAGGTTGGTGAAATACATTTGTGATTTAAATTGAGGCTAAGATTGATGTTCCTGTCAAAGTCAAAAAGTCGACTATGATTTTTTTTTACCCATTTTTTCATAAAATTCAGTGGCTCTCAAACTTTTTTGAAAAATGTTTAGTCCTTTTTTCTCAAGAAATATCAACATCTGTATAAGGCATTATTGGCTCAATCGTTACCTTTTGTGGGGTTTTATCACAGGTTAGAATATCTGCACAGCCTTCACAGTCACCCTGTATGTGTATATGATAAAATGGGCTCCATACTACTACACTATCATACTCTAACTTACTTCTTACAAGAGCTTTGTACAACAATTTCAAGCAGTGTGAGTTTGTAAATGCACGTGTTGAACGCAGCACTGAATGTGATTTATATACATGTGGTACGAAAGACAAAATAAAATTGATAATAATGATACCTGACCAAAGGATCTAATCAGGAATTGCTGCTAGTCACTGTTCACGCAAAATACATTCTAGAACTTTTTCCTTACTAGTAATGTAATGTCTACTGTCACTGAGGTATTGTGATGACTAAGCTTGGTTTTTTTAACTTCTGGGTGAATGTGAGTCGAAACTTTCTCTTGTTCTGTATGTATTTTTTGTGTGAATCTTGAGATATGGACCGTTAATGTGCCCCTGGGGAGATTTTTTACTTTTCCCCACTTATTTATCATTTAAAGCCATTACTGTAACCAGTAGATACGTGATAAGGACTCGCCGTGACATTATGTACTTCTTCTTCAAAATTTTGATGTACTAAACGATAATGTTCCGTAATTGAGATTGTATTGTAGGTACCTACTATTGGGAGCACGGAATTTCGGGCAGACTTGAAATTTGACCGATATAAAATGTGAAATAGGCTTTAGGTGCTAGACGTATTAATAACCTCATTTTAATATGTACTATTGCCTCATATCATTTTGCAAATTGCATTCGTCAATTCTGAAAAACTGCAAGTGCTTAGATGTGATTTTCTGAAAACTAAACCGTCTTTTTTATTAAACTTTGGAAATCAATAACTAAAATGTAAAATAATTGTGCATAATTGTGACGGTTTATTTTGAAGTTCCTTCAAAATTAATTATTATGACATTTATGACAATAAAGGTTAGACTACATTGGGTTTTTTTAAATGACATGTAAATTGCTGCCCGAAATTCCATGCTCGCAATAGTACTATGCCGGCCAAAAAATTTTGGCCGTCATTGTCTGTCAATTCAAAAAAAAAATTGTAATCCCTACTTTATTGTCATCATGATTACCGTCTTGATTGTGAACGTTATTTTTTGGGTGGTAAATTTCAAAACTCAAAATTATTTTGTCATTTCTACTACACGGAACGTTTACCTCAGGTTATCAATGTACGATTGCTCTAATTTTGTTTATTCATGTCGGATTTTTGGAATATCTGAGCTTCAAACAGTTTAAATTGATTGTCGAAATGACAAGAATCGAAAGTGGAGTTACGATTCCTAAAGGTTTATTTACACTTTACTTGAATGTCAAGAAAGTGACGGCCAAATTTTAGCCGTCATTATCTTGACATTCTTGTAAAGTGTAAATAAACCTTTAGGAACCGTAACCCCACTTTCGATTCTTGTTATTTTGACATGCATATTGTTATTCTGCCAATCAATTTAAACCGGTGTGTCCGAGTTGGGCCCGCGCGTTAATGCCCTGTAATCCGATGTCCGAGTTGGGTCCGGCTACCTTAGTGACCTGACCTGACCTGACCTAACGTTAGGCTTTTATTTCGGAACCGGTAGCAAGAGCTCGGATTTGAACGAAATTTTTTTAATGTGTTATAAATAAAACATATTAAAACCTTTATTTCCACCTTCTAAGTAAATGACACTTTATAGGTATTTGTGGTAACTAAGTAAATGGGTAATTACAGGCAGAGCCCTGTAATATTTAACAGGCACGTAGAAGAGACCTGTAAAGACTTTACAAGGCTCATCAAAAAATAAATAATCAAAACTAATTAAGTGATTTTTAAAAAAGTTTATTACAAACACAAACAAATTTAACTATCAATTGTTGCAATTACATACGTTAATAATGCATTTTGATCCGTTTCGCTCCTGGGATCGAATCAGTAGAGAGCCGCACTTGCAGCGTTGGTAATTCCGTGGTTATTTTCTTGCATTTCAAGAAAATCGCCTTCAAAGTCTTCATCGGGCATTAAAGCCATTCTTTCTTTTTGCAACAAATTTCACAAAACTTCTGACAGTATTTTTGTTGTTTATGTCAACACCATGACGACGTAGGTATAATTGCCCCACCGCCTTTCATTACAAAATTTTTATAAACATAAATAACAATTAAAAAACGAAATTTAAAGGCTGAAGGTGGAAATAAAAGTTTGTATGCAACTTGCTTAGCAATTAATCTTTACTGGGCTTACTGGCTTATGGAGACTCGTTCCTTCGTCACTCGCCCAACAAGTGCCAGCGCGCCCGTAAAGATTAATTTACTAAGCTCGTCACATAAATAACTATTATAGGTTAAAAATTGCCGCCCATTGTTTGTTTAATTAATTTATTGATTATTTATAAGAACTGAAATTTTCCAGTTATCGTTATTTTCACAAGAAAAATACAGCGTGATCAACAATGACTGAGTCTGTTGGCAATGAAACAATTGAAAATACTGGTGATTTTTGTCTAGTAATTGGCACTGACCACGCACTGACCGGATTTTTTAACTTGAGATGACATTAAAAACATTCTTGGTTATGCAGGTTATGTTTATACTATTACAAAAATTAACCTTCGTTGGTAAATTTTAAATTTGCCAAATTTCATTGTTACCAACAGACTCAGTCATTCTTGATCACTCCGTACTAGAGAACAATATAGAATGACTTTGCAAGAGTATATTGTTATATTGAAATGAATTGTATGTGGAAAAAGAAGAACAATATGCAGATATTCGGTAGCCCGGTGTTGACCGGCTCAGATAGAAACACGTTCAGTATGTCTTTTAGAGTCGCATAGTTAGCTTTTTTGAAGAAAATATATAATTATTTTTGATGATTTTTGACAAAAAAGTGTTTAGTGTCTGTAATACCATGCGATCGAAAATAAAAAAAATCCAGAGGTGCGTGATTAACACGCTTCAGTTGGCAACACGTAAAAATGTAATTCAAATGTCATCAGATGTCATTACAATGGAGAACTGTCATTATTAATTTAATTATTGACTATTAAAATTGCTATTGCAATATGTTCAGAGCAAAAAATTTTCATTGTGCAGTGTTACTTCAGAAACGGCGAATCGTCCTATTCAACACCTGCAGTTTTCGAGGAATTTCAACAAAAGTTTCCGGACTTTCAAGGCACTTACAGTGGAGAGTAAAAAAAAACAGACATCATTTTTGAGATAACAGTCATAAGTGTGAAACCGCCCTTCCTACATTTAAACTTATTTAGACTGATTGTGACAGTTTAGTTAATAACTGTGCTACAATCGTGTCAAAAATAAATTACTCTCTAGGATTTAGGGATATCTCAAAAATGTAAGGCTGTGGTTAATGCCTTGTCGCAGTTGCAAATTAATGACTAATGCCTCGCTAAGTGATAGATGATTTTTCGTTTCACAATTAATTTTGGTTTCGGTCGGCATATTTAATTGAGCTTACCTAATCCCTCAATTCATAGTAACCAACCTTAGGCATTCAAAATTACTTCTGAAAATTTTACTTACACAACATGAAAAACGTTATTTCTCTAAAAGTTCGAAATATAGGGAGTAATTATTGGAACAATTCCAAGACATAATAAATAAGTAATTTATTTTTGACAAATGTTCCAGTTGTCATAAACTGTCACATTGACGATAAAGAATGGGTTAGATTAAATTTTTGAAAATGTCACAATTTTGATGTCCGTTTTTTTTACTCCCAACTGTACCAACAACTTGATTATTTTGTTTTTCCATTCCTGAAAAACAACGTGTTCAAAAATAGACCACTGTAATTGCCCACCATCAAAAATTTTAGATGAAAATGACATAGAAGAGGATGAAACCATGGAAAATATTTAATTCTTATAATACACTCTTAATAAATTTGTAAATTTTTACTTTCAGCATTTCTTGTATATTTTTTACCAATACCCGTCACAATGATCGTTTGAAGAGTTCTCATAACAAAGTCAGATATATAATTTCGAACAGTGTTGTCGGAATAGTTTATTTCACCTTTTTAACCACTAAAATAAATGCAAATCAATTAAATTTCATGTTTTTGGATTTTTTTTTCGAGTGTTCCGAAATACACTGACCGGCAGAAAAAACGACTCACTTCGCGACTCACTTTGAATTTTAAGTAATTCATTGTCTTAGAATTTTTTTTTTTGGTATCATGTTGTATTGGTAGGTGCTATTTAAGTTATTCTTTGCCAAAGAATATCCGACAAACAAAACATTAAACACAGGAAATAAGATTTTAATGAAAAATGATAAAAGTTATTTTTTAGAAAAAAATTTTGTTATAAAAAATTGTCAAAATTTGAACAGTATTTTGAATTAGTATCTCGTATTGTCAAATTAAAAATTTTAACACGTAAAACAACCGACAAAAACACAACATGGAAGTAGCGCAAACTTTTCAATAATTTATTTAAACAAAACAATTCAGTTGCCATGGTGACCATAGCACTCCCGATCTTTGAAAATATCCGAATTTAACTATTATAAAAAAAAAATAAGCACAAATATAATTTCAAGATTATTTATTAAAGAAATCATAATGAGTCGCTTTTTGTGCCGGTGAGTGTATTTCCCACTATGAGCGTCAATTTTTAACCTATAAAGGTTTTAGTATTTTGTATTCATGACATAAAAAAAAAAAAAATTATTACAATCGGAACTCTTCCTACCGGTTCCGAAATAACACCGTATTTTTGTCTATCGTTACTCCACTACCTGTAATAATCCTCCGCCGCGCAGCGCCGCGCCATCTTGACGGCATCGGAGTTCAGTACCTATCCACTTGCGGTAATCCTTTGACAATTCTATCCATTTACGGTTATACCATAGCAAAAGAATGTTTCAAAATTAACATTATTTTATTTCAGAAATATTTATATTATTTTACATAAGAATGTACAAAAAAAATTAGATAAATAGATGTTAGAGCGTATTATAACAAACAGCATAACGGAATCTAACCAGGATATAGAATTATTCGCTTCAAGTTGAGTTTTTCGGAGAGGAAGTTGGACAGAACTTCTGGCTTACCACAGATTCTTCCGCGTACGACCCACGTCATAAGTGAAAATCTGATCCAAAAAACCATTTTGTCGCAATTCTTGACGCAATAGTTTTGCAGGTTTCTGTGTTAAATTGTCTAGACCTTTTCTTTTGACGCCATTACTTAGTGCTTGCCTGTCTATATGTATTTTCATCTTCCGGATGATTATGAATAAGATCACTGCTGATCACTGATATCACTAAATGGATTCATATTTATAAATAGAAATGTCACTTAAAAAATGCACTCGAAGGTAAACAATAGGGAACTTATAGAACAGAAACAAACTAAAACAACAAACTAACTAATCTTAAAAACTTAAAAACTTTAAACACCACAAAAAAAAGTTAACCAAGAAATAACGAACAAAACACACATACTCGGAGGTTAACAATACAGACCTTAGTCAATACAAACGAACAAATTAACTTATCCCAGATAATTAAGAAGTTTTAAACACAACAAAATACCTCACTTTAAGACCAAAGAGCAAATAAACCACACACGGTGTTGACGATTCAAAATGACAGCGGCAACAACAACAGCTGAAATTTGACAATCTGCTGTGACAGCATAAATTGGTGTAGGATTACAATGCCCGCGAAATTATTTCAAAGGTACCACCATAATAATTTTTTTTTTGTATTGTATTCTAGTGCATTTTGTAGTGTTGGGTTATAAGCCTACAATTTAAACCATCCCAATCTCTTGCTGGACGGAGTTTACATTACGCAACTCCAAACTCCAATGACTATAAATGAATGTGGTTATAAGGTCTTATCCAAGCAGCCATAGATAAAACATTTTTACGTCGTTTTTACGGCTTTTTGAATTTTCAAAATTTTGTCCACACCACAAGTTGCCCAATTTTCCTTTATGATCGGTTTCACATTTGTCGCATTAGAACTGATATAATAATTATAACTACTCATTTTTAACACTTTCCTCATAGGCCTGCGTGTCTGTAAATTAATAAAATAGATACCTAACCTAAACCTAAATCGTTACGTTACATTAAATACTTTTTCCGTTGTCCGTTTGTTAGTTTCAATATTAATGAATTATTTTGTCTAAAATATAGTGTATTAATGGACCTCATTAATACACTATTTTTCATTAATCAACGATTTTTGCGATTTTGACGTTTTGATGATATTTTGATGTATAAACAACCTCGAACATGAATTGTTTGCACTTACCAATAGTGCAGCAGGGTTTGCTATATTTTATAGCTTCATAACTGAACAATTACGAATTCACTTTTTCAAAAGCCGACCTTTTTGGTTATAATTCGCATGTCATATTTTTCAAAGGTAACTAGGTTTTCTTAGCAACCGTGATTTTTACGTGAAATTGAATGTGAATGGAGTTGACGTCTTCTGACGCTCTTTGTGGAAAAGTGAATAGAAAGTGTTGAAAAATTTAAAAATGGCCTACCCTGAGGAAAAAAAAAGGATGACGATATTTTATAAGGTCTCATCTTTATCGAAAAAGATGAAATTGGTTTTGATTTGGCTTTAATTTGAAATTTGAAATTTTGTCACAAAAAAAAGTTTGCGGTCAACGAAAAAATTTTGTAATCAACTCGTTTGTTAATGGGCGATTAATAATCTCAACTATTAAAGGCACTCACTCGCTACACTCGTTCGTGGTTTAAACAGTTTCGATTATTAATCGCCTTCATTAACAAACTAGTTTATTAAATAACTATTTCCGTTGACCGCTTCTTAATTTCAATATTAATGAATTATTTTGTCTAAATTATAGTGTATTAATGGACCTCATTAATACACTATTTTTCATTAATCAACGATTTTTGCGATTTTGACGTTCTGATGATATTTTGATGTATAAACAACCTCGAACATGCATTGTTTGCACTTACCAACACTGGAGCAGGTAGTGCAGCAGGGTTTTCTATACTTTATAGCTCCATAACTGCACAATTACGAATTCACTTTTTCAAAAGCCGACATTTTTGGTTATAATTCGCATGTCATATTTTTCAAAGGTAACTAGGTTTCCTTAGCAACGGTGATTTTTACGTGAAATTTAATGTGAATGGAGTTGACGTCTTCTGACATTCTTTGTGGAAAAGTGAATAGAAAGTGTTGAAAAATTTAAAAATGGCCTACCCTCAGGACAAAAAAAGGATGAAGGTATTTATAAGGTGTCATCTTTATGGAAAAAGATGAAATTGGTTTTGATTTGGCTTTAATTTCAAAATTTGTCACCAAAAAAAAAAGTTTGCGGTCAACGAAAAAATTGTGTAATCAACTCGTTTGTTAATGAAGGCGATTAATAATCTCAACTATTAAAGCCACTCACTCGCTACACTCGTTCGTGCTTTAAACAGTTTCGATTATTAATCGCCTTCATTAACAAACTAGTTTATTAAATAACTATTATACATAAGTGGAAGTAAACAATGATTATTTACAGATGACGTGTTCAATTTACCGAGAGAAGAAACAAAAAAACTTCACCTCTACGAAATCCTTCGAAGAATTGCCGGTGCCTGTGATGGTGATAAAATTGATACAAAACAACTTCAAAATATCCTAAAGCAATACAAAATATTAGAAAATATAGAACTGCTACAAAAACTCAGTTACGATGAGACCAAAAAGCAGTTTCCATCGCCTGAATCAAGAAAGAAATTTAAAAGCCACATGATAGCCACTCTACTATATGATTTTTACAATAAGTGTCTAAATGATAAAAATGAATTAATTTTTTTTGCTGCAGCAACATTCAACTTGGGCAAGTTAAAAGAGATTATTAAAGAATGCGATTACGAAGATATGAACCAAACAAGATTTTCTGAATCTGTGATCATTTTTACACTAAAATATGGAGTCGTATATAATGAAAATTTCTTTGAATGTATGAAAATGCTTATAGACGCCGCAGTGGATGTCAACAAATTTGACTTCAGTGGAAAATTTGCCATCGACTACATTGCCATGTACTACAGGGAAAACAAAAATGATGGAAGAGTCACCGACGACTTAAAAAGAGTTGGTCGTTTGCTGCTAGACAAAGGAGTCTGTCAAATTGATAATACAAAGACAAGAGAGTTTGTGCAAAATGAGTTAGATATTGATTTGTCAACTTACACTTACGTAATAATGGACGATTTGACCAAGTTGTTTTACTGGATTGTTAATTATAGCATAATAGAATTCTTAAGTTTTGACAAAATTCGCAAGTTTGTGGACTGCGATAATGGAGAAAACACGATTTTGCAGTTTGCCAGTAAAAAATCCGAAAGACTGTTACCTGTGGTTAAATTTTTACTAAACAACGGCGCCGACCCTAACAAAACCACAAATAGGAACGAACTGACTCCTCTCGAATTGGCGGCCTATAAAAACCATCAAGCGATTTTTGAAGAAATCTTAAAAAACAAAAGGACCAAAATTACACAGGACCACCTCAACAACTTCGTAAAAGGCCGTTCACATCCCATTAAGCCTAAACTGTTCGAAATTTTCTTAGAATCTGACAAGTTAAATCCAAACCTCACGTACAAAAAAACAGGAAACACGCCTCTTCACTATGCCATCTACTTTTCTCACAAAAATGCAATACAGAAGTTACTGAAACGTTCGAAAATATCTCTGACTATAAAAAATAATGCAGGAAAATGCGCTTTTGACATGATCGATGTAAGTGATCTCAAAAATTATTTTGACTCTTGCGTCATTTTAGATAACTCCACACCGAATCCTACTTTCGTCGATTACAAAACAAAATTCAATTTTAAATTTTTGGTCGCCGGTTCTGCAGAAAAATCAAATGAAATTGAAGTGATATCTGCTATTGGAAAATATAAACATTTGGAAAATCTTCTAACGCATCCGCTCATCAACGTATTTCTTTCTTTAAAATGGTTTAAAGCAAAATTTTACTTTTGGACCATTCTTCTGATCCAAACATGTGTTTTTTTGACTTTAACTGTATTTTTTTATCATTTTACTCGTTTGTCAACAAGTCAGTATGTATTTTGCATTCTCACCAGCTTCCTCAATGTTGTGATTAAATGCTTTATTTTTAGATTTATAATCAAAGACATGCTGTCCTTCAGCGTTGGCCCAACAACTCTACATGAACTAGGTGAAATTTTATTGATGATAACAATCCCGCTGAGTTTTTTTCTGACTGAATTTCGTGCTTTCATTTTTATCGAGATGGCAATTTTATTGTTGTTGACTGCTGGTTATCATCCTAAACTGTCAAAATGGTCTATTATGCTGCAAGTGGTCTTTAAAAACTTCACATTCTTGTTGATATTCTTTTCCGTCATAATGATTGCCTTCGCTGTTGGTTTTCACATACTCTTTTTCCAAGACCACGATGTTTTCAAAACTTTCTATAGATCTCTCTTCACCACTTATCTCATGACCCTGGGAGAAATTAACTTGGCCGAATTAGACTTTGAAACGACAGCATTCGAGGGTTATCTGATTTTTCTTCTGTGCACCATTTGTATGTCCTTGGTGATACTGAATTTTTGGACAGGAGCGGCTATTACAAATATCGAGCAAATCGAAAAAAATTCAAAGAAAAATGCCGCTAAGAATGTTATAGCATTTTTGTCATTTGTTGAAACGAACGTTTACAGTATAGATTATATAAAGAAATGTCTGCCAAATCCGTTGTTATTTTTAAATAACGAAAATGAAAAATATGAAGTGGATTTTTATATGAATGACGACCAGCATCAATTTAGAGGCCGCAACAATTTTCCCCATAAAGTGGACCAAGTTATTTTTGATAAAATAAAATGCCACCATTATATGATGCAGAATAAAACGACCGAAAATCAGATTTTGTTAAAATTGGATAAAATCGTTAACATTTTGAATAAATTGAACTTTAATGCTGTAGAAAGTAAAAAAGTAAGAGCAGGTAAATTAATACGGTTCAATAGATCATTAACGAACATGTAAATGTAACAAGTTTTTTTCCACCATAATCTTTTACAATTTTTTTTTTTCAAAGATGAAAATCAAGCACTTAGTTCAATATACTAATCATACCCAATTTAATACAACAAGTGTTTTTCATAAATAAACTAAATATAATTGGAGTAATAATATTTAATAGGTATTTATCTAGCTCAGGTTACAAACATGTATCGCAGTGCTTATTAGTTTTGTTTTTTTTATTTCATTTCATAAGGTACATACATATTTTAATTTTATGAGTAGATAGTTTTATTTATATCAATTAAATTAATTTTGGTAAAATATTATTGTTCTGTAATAACGTTTTCTAATGGACAACAAACAGTATTGTTATTATTTAATTTGCCTAATTGAAAATATGTACCGTTCCCAGGAGAAATTATACAGGAATTCCTTGCGAAAAGTTCAGGAGGAGTTTATTTCTGGTGTATTTAATTTTGACACCACAAGTTTCTAATTTTAAGATGTGTCAGCACATAGTGAGAGGTATAAATTAGTACAGTTGCCTCGTGACTACTTCGTCACCCCCCCACATTTAGAAGAAAATATATTTTTAGTATAATCTGTTTCAAAATCAAAAATCCACTACCTGTTGAATTATGTTGGCAGAAAAAAATAAATCCCTAGAATAAGTTTAATTTTTCTGGGTTGGCCCAACCTTCCGCCAAAATTTGACCTTCAGTGTGTCACAAATATCAAATTATAAAAATGCCTCGAAAAACAAGGAATCTTTTAACCGCTAAATTAAAGTGAGCGTTCATTAAGTGCTTCGAAGAATTTAAAAAACACGATGAACTACGACCAAAACGACTGTCAACAGTTTTATTTCATAACCCCACGTTTTTCTGGCACTTTCAAACACACTAAAAACAAAAGTTGGCGACGTTGTGGGTTGTATTTTCGAGGTAGATTATACGTCTGCGTACAGTTGGCTTCAAAAAAAAACGGGAAATGAAATTTGACCTAATGTGAATTGGAAATTTAATTTATCAATTTATGTCAATTTGTGTCTGTTTGACAGTAGTATTTCTGACACATAAGTGCAGTTTTTTAACCTAAATTCTAAAAAGCCGTTTCAAACTATAAAAATTTAATAAAATCTGACAGAACTTTTTCTGACAGTTCCCGTTTTTTTAAGCCAACCGTATAAGTGATGACTGATCAATAGTGATCACCGATCAGTTATAAAGGAAAGTTTTTGAGATGTTTATTTGACCTCGAAGTTTAAAAAATTAAATATTTCTATCGATTAAAAAGATAAATTTGCTCTAGTTTGACATTTGAATTTTTTCAAAATATTCAAAATTTGCTTCAAAATCAACTCAATTATTGTTTTCGCACAATGGTGCTGTTACTAACTACTTATCATTATTGTTGACACAATCTCCAAGTTGAATTGAACTTACCGCCCTAATGCGGTACGTAAATAATGACACCGATACCTAATGCGCTAAGTAATTAAGCGACTGTAATTACACGAGAGGTTTTTTTTTGTCCGGATAAAATTGAATTTTTTTACGATAATTTGGTTGCTTAAAAAATTAAATTTTATCCTGGACGAAAAAACCTCGAGCGTAATTCGATGAGATAATTTAATGAATAATAATAGGTAGGTAATTATGAAAAATTGAATTGGCCATTTTGCACTTCAATTTATTACAAGCTCTGTCAATGTTTAAGATTATTGGTTCGTTATCATAACAACAAACAATAATCAGGTTCGAAAAAGTTTGCCATGGAAGTTTAAACACATTTTATCCAGATGCAAAGTTAGGGCTAACTTTATCCGATGTCAAAGTGACAAATGCATCGCGGCTTATGGGATTTTTTATACATGACTTAAATTATCACATTAATAACATTAACGCCTTCAAAATACTCTTGTCAAAAAAATTACTTCAGTCAATTCATTTCGTATAAGCCATTATGCGAAAACCGTTATGGTTATTACGGAAGTTGAAAAATCTCGAAGTTGTGTCGATGTCCTCTAGATTTTTCTAACTCTTCCTCGATTCTGTTATAACTTGTAATTGCACTTACTAACCTTATACATATGTATCCCTTCATTAAAATAAATAATACACAGCGTTCATTTTGAACTATTAATTTAATTAAAATTAGGACATTCACCCCATTTTTATTATTGTGAAATTGTGCCAAAAATCTAAAAAAATGTCTTTAACTGCTCTTGTTAATCGCGTAATTAAACATTTTTATACTCTATTTAGAATTTGACTTTATTCTTTTATTATCACTGACTAGTCTAAGCAGGCTCTCCAGGCTCCTTTACTTTTATGGATGCACAGGAACAAACAAAGGTTACAAGTTTATAATATTAAGGAAGCAAAGCAAAGGTCAATAACTGTAACACTGTTGTCACAAGACTCTTTTATTTAGTGACGTCTCTGTTCGATAAAGAGCACTCTCAACTTGATAAGTAGGTATGTATTAAATTATATCAAAACAATTTAGAAAGGATTCACAACAAATTTGAAACGTTGCCTCAAAATCTGGATCAGTAAAATAACAAATTTAGTTTGACTAAATGAAAACAACGTCAACTTTATATCAGGTGTTTTTTAAAATTTCACCTCGTGGTAGTCGTTGAAGAGTCGATTGATTGTGAACGCACCACTCGTGTAAAACGTAAAGCCGGCTACTCACTACGCGGTACTTGGCAAGTACTTACAAAGTACTTGGCAAGTAGCAAGTAATGTGTATGCAACTTGGCATGGATTCGTCCAAGTAGGTACTCATTATATGCACAGATCTCAAATAAAATCATCACCCTCGACAATTCCAGCACAATGTTCGTGTGCCTATCGACAACTGTTTGCAACAACCCCAACCCTCTCCTTGTTTGGAACTCAAGTAGGCACCTCTACAATATAAACACTCTGCATCCTCCTGATCCCTATTTTGAGCTTTAAAATTCTATGGGTTCAACAGCTTTTGGAGCCTTCTTTGGCCCGAACAAATTTACAACTATTTACTTTATTTTTTGAAAATTCCTTTGCTGTTGTTTTTTTCAATAAGATCTTTTAACAGCTGATTCTTTATCTTTTCTTTCCTTTTTTCTGCTCGTTTCTTCCCTTTTTCAAGGTCTGATTTGTAAGGACTACTGCTGACTGCACTGCTCTCTTTTTTTCAAGGGTGAAATTTTACACAAACTTTTTTCAATTAAACCCTTGCTCCTTTAAGTAGGGGGAGTGGCAGGCGTTGGTTTAACAGCCCCTACTCGAGCTGCAACTAATGGATTGAGAACGGATGCATTTGGTTGATTTGGTGTTGTTGTTATTGCTTCTGCTTTCGCCCTTGCGATTGAAGTAGATTCTGGTTGACATTGGTTGTTGGTTGGTAGTTCGGATGAAACCATGAACCATTTTTTTCCCGCGATACGTTTCTCATTGTTAAATCGATGGACGATATGGACGATATCTTTTCAGCCAAGTCATAAGCTACCCTTTATGTCGGTAATAGTAAGATCAAACATTCTTTACACAAACTTCAAGATATGTTGAACGAGAAGGTCTTCCAATTCTTGGTCAAAATCAGTAGGTCCCTAATACTTTTGTCTGATCATTGGAGATTTTATTTTTATTCTCTAAATGATGTTATACAGTGGCTGTCGGTACACTATATCTTCTTTCGCATTCGTTCAATCCCGCTTCTCTGTAAAATCTTATAGCTTGTTCTAAATTGGATCGAGATCATTTTTCCTAAAAATAACCGGTCCAATTTCGACACCTTGTATTAGTCCATTTTAGGAAACAACACATTTTTCATTAAAGTTTGACCACAACAAATAACCTTTTGAAATATCATCGAGCAAATGACAGTTGTAGCCAATAAACTGCAGATGCGGGATGTAAAAGGTAAAATACCTACCTTTAAAGTTGCAACGAATATTTTCTTAGCAAACAGTTTGAAATATAGCTGTAGGTACATCACAAGAGTTTACAATTTTATCTCATCCTGTGTCAAATTCCAATACTTTACGTCATCAGTTTGAGTCCGGGAAAACGCAAAAAACGGCCTTAAGGCGGTTAAGTGTTGCTATTGGAAACACAAAATTAACAATCGCAATAACAATTATTCAGGTTTAAGAAATGTAGGTAGGTCTATGTTTTATTCAAAACTACATCTAAATACAAATTAAACTTAAATATTAATATTTCGCCCACAAAGAAGATGCAGGTACTTACTTTCTAAGGGCCTGATTTCCACTTGACTTGCGACGGTCGCACTTGTTGTCATGGTAACGTCGCAAGAGAGAAAGATGACGCACATTGGTAATTAATGTGTAGGATAAAGATAACTACACATTTGCGCTGCACCACCTATTTGCGACCATGACTTGAAATCGGGCCCTCAGACTAAAAACGTTAGTTTACAAATGAAATAATATAACTATTTAAACCAAATCTAAAAAATAGGTCAGCCAGCATAACCTCTTCCGTAATTTTCTTCACATTATTTTCTGCTTTCCATTCACAAAAATGGCTGAATTGTTTTTGATACCGTTCACCAGACTTGCTAGGTATTAATTTAGCACAGGCTTCTACAGATTTTCTTACAATTTCTGGAGGATTTGCATTAGAAGTCATTTTGACGCACCAAATTATTTCAACAAAATCAACAAATTAAACAATTGCCAAACAATCGTTGCTAATCATGTTCCAAAAATGTAACTAGATTTGGAGCATCTGTTAAATAATTTTGAAATTAATTTCAATGTTTCTTTCAAACGAAATTTCACACAGGATGAAATAAAATACATAACGACATTCGTTCGTGAACTCTTTCTACAGTCCTCGTTTCGAGTTTCAAGACTCGGCTCCTTCGTCGCCTCGATTCGATTTTTTTCTGACAGCTAAGTATTTTTTGACAGACGATAGCCAACTTTTTTTTCCAAATTACGCTGTACAGCATGAGTCAGCTAAAACAGGTCAGTCGTATGAAACAGAAACTAAAGAATAATTTGAAATGTTGTTGTGGTAAATTTAATGTGTGGTGCCCTTTCATTGTACAGTGTGATTGGAAAAGGGTGAGCACAAGTTGAATTTGGCTCCATAAATTATAGTGCGTTTCGTGTTTTGTGTGTGGCAGTTTTGCTTCAGAAGAGCATCGCTGTCAAGATTTATCCATAGGTTTCCGTCAAACCAGGGTCAAACCCATTGTTTTGATTTCGTTTGTCAATTGTCACCAATTTGCAATTCCCAGTAGATACGCCCATGATCATATCAAGCTTTATTTTTGCTGTCAATACTTGTTACCAACATGACAAATTATTCACTAGGCGCCAAATTCAAATTGTCCTCATTCTTTTTCAATCACACTGTATAGGTAGTGTTACACTTAAAAAAAAATGCAAGTTTTCTCCATGATTCGATCATCGTGCGCACGACGTTTTCCGCCAAAAATAATAATAACCCGAATTGAGAGGGGCGAAACGATAAGACAGGAAAGAGTGCGGGGAGGGGGTTTTTGGTCTTTGGTCTTTGGTCAGGGAGGTCAGATCGGTGCGGGACTGTGAAAGGGGCTGAAACGGCGAGTGATTGAACGGCGAGAAAAGGGTGTGGAGACGTCTAGGGTGAGGCTGGAGGAAGAGTCCAGGAAGTCCAAACCCAGACGCCGAGGAGCGGATTTGCGGATCCCCGACGGAAGGTTCGTGAAGAACCAAACGCCGGAGTGCGGAGTCAAATTCCACGCCCGGATTTCGTCGTCTACCGTGGGCCCGAGGAATTCCCCTATGAAAGTCCAGGTCTCCAGAGACGTTGACCGCCCCGTGACGATCAAGGCCAGGGTGATAGAAAAATTTTTTAGTTTTCGCGAAGCCAGCGCGTCAGGCCGATAACAGTTTTTTTGTAAGAGTTCTTGTTTATTTTATTTCTTTATCTTTTGTGTCCTCGTCCGCCGCGCAACTTCCTTTTCTACTTTGAATTTTTTTTGGGAAACGAGGTGAGGCCCGAGGGAACGGTCCCGCCGATCGTGGGCGGCGTAGAAGAATAGCGTAAAGGACGATATCGGGCTTCACTTTCGGTTCTCCCCTTTTTTTTAATTTAGTTTTTGAATTCAATTTATTTTTCGAGAGTTTTCCTTTTTTTTTGTCGCGGCGAGAGCACAACCCTTCATTTTTGTTCATAATTATTGAGTGTGAGAAACGTTTTTATTATCAAATAATCAGATTTGTACGTGTGCAGAACTGGGTGAAAATATATTCATTTCGTTTAAACCACTCAGAGTTTTCTTTCTTCCGAATATCACCACCCACCCCCACATTTAGGTTGTACTCTCGAGCAGTCTCCAGTACATCTCGACCCGAAGTCTGTTAAATCGTTATTTTGGGAACATTTCACCATCAGGGAAAATAAATAACGTAACATGGAGGGTAAATTAATAACGTAACAGTAGGTACACGTTTTTTTAGGATTCTGTGATAACCCTGTTAGGAGGTATTAATTCAAACAAGACGACAAAAAAAAATATATTTATAAATTTATATCTTTTTATATTCAGTTGAAGACGGATTTTTTTAAAATTATTACAACCATTTAATTTGGTGTATAAATAGTAAAAATCCTCCTATAAATAAGGGAGTTATGGACTCGTCTTCTTTTTTGGGGACCCTGTATAAGCTGTATACGGGCACTTTATCGTCTTACATTTTTCATACTTCGATATTTAAATTGAATTCACAGTTTGATCATTATGAAACGAATCCACTTTCAAATTTTAGTATGTACATCTTTTTTATGTGTGTAAATGTTTTCTTAGGGATCTTTCGCATTAGGCGAACAATAGAGTCATAAATGTACCCTCGACCTACAGCTGAACGAGGTTTCTGTAAAAACGGCAATGAGTAAGACAAGAAGGCTAGCAAGAAAAGGATAGTGTGCTTTTGAATCGAAATTTGGAGACAAATCGTTCCGGCAAAATTACAGATTGATGAACAGTCGGATTCCAATGGGCTTTTTTTTTGAACGATGTAAAACTAAATAATCTACAATTTTTCAGATTCCTATAAACACTCATGTATGAATGTAAGGTTTTTGGTCCTTACAATTACTATTTTGAAAAAACCATACGGTTAGTTTGTAGAAAAAAGTGCAAGGATTTCAAAAATATAAATTGAAAAATAACGGAGATATGATGCCGGAACTATACATTGAAAACCCCATAAGAGTGGTAGGGTGAGGACTCCTGTAATAAATGACGGCCCAAAGCAATGGGCTGACCGAACCCTCGGTCATAAAAGTATTAGTGCGTTATAAGGACCTGCGTAAGTCGCTCTCACTAACCATAAATCATGTCCGAGCGGCAAGGGCCGCGTCGTCTTAAGTACTTTTTGTTGCCTATTTTCGGATTTATTTTTTATAAATAACAAAAAAACTACGACAGTAAACGAAAAAAGAAAATGTTATCGACCTCCGTATTTCAATTATCAATCAAATGAGTGTTTACTTACCGCGAAAAAACGTTCCAGGACAAAAAAATCCGAAAAAAATGATTTCGCGTTTTTATTTAATTACAAATTGATTGTTATACTTTTTTTTTAAATAATATGCTATCGACCTCCGTTTAGGTGCCTACTAACCAACCAAAAGTCAAGCATTGCTTCAAAGTTGATTTTGTAGAAAAATTCCGAAAAAAATCACTCCATGTATTTAGTATAGGCGCTACGTGAGGGATCGTGGAGCCTTAAACGTTTCACTCGTACTGTAAAAAACTATGAGTTCCCGGACTTATAACATTAATTACAATTGTGTCTCCACTAAATGGGTGCAACTTGGCGTTTTTTCCTTATGGGTAATAAGATTACAGATCTTGACGTCAAATATGAGCGGAAATAATGGTGTGGTCCAAATTTGAAGGTGGTTCAAATAAGGCAACTCTCCCCTACAGAGTGGAAACTTTAACTGGAGTTTGGAAAAACAAATTAAATTTGGATATTTTCAATTTTCTATAATTCATTCTAAATTAAAAAGTGGAATCAAAATTGTTCTGTTTTCGTTACTATAGATAGAGTAACAAATTTGTTTATTAAAAAAAACAAAGTTGGTGAAGGCGTGTAAGGTGTTCGTTCGCGTAAATTTCCGGAAATTCTATTAAAATGTCTGCTATAGTGAATCATTTGATATTGAAGAATATGCAAAACAGGTCGAATACCTGAAAAGTAACAGCGCAGGAATATTTGAACGTTTTTCGTGTTAGCTTAAAGAAAGTCTTAAAAAAACATTAATTGGTTGTAAATTTTGAGGTTATCTTTGACAGATTTCAAGTTACGTATCTTTATGCTAGGTTTACATCTGACACTTATTGTATGATATTTATGTCGGACAGTAGCTATAGCATAATGTAAACGGGGTAGAATTTCTGTCCGGTACATTTGCGGCGTATGTCTGCAATATCTACCGACACTTCTAGAGGTATAGGTGGAAACGGGTATTTTTTGCAGACACATGAATATCGGCGATAAGTTCTAAAGTTGATTAGCGGTCTACTGTCTACTTTTGTGTCGACTGTCGAGCAATAATTACTGAGTGCATTTCACTGCAATTTGTGAATCATTTTTATTTTCATTGTTGCTATTGCATATTATTTATCTGAAATGAGTGAAAAAAAAGAGTGGCTAAAAACAGAAATAGAAGAACTAATTGACTTGTACCATAATAAGCCTGTACTGTGGGACGTAGAAGATAAAGTCTACAGGGATAGAATTAAAAAAAGGGATGCTTTGGTCGAGATGGCGGAGATATTTGCGACGTCAATCGAAGAATATACCTATAATAATCAATAATCATACTTGCAGCAATTTTCCGCTTTGATAGTTTCATAACTCTTATGACAAAAACACAATATCAATGTAAATACAATAAAAATGTTTTTTGTTTGACACTGTCAGAATTTGAGAATTTTCTCCTATGTGAACGGATTTTGATAAATGTGACAACTTGTCAAAACGAAACGTCAAGTTAATTTTAAAGATTTTAAGCGATTTGGAGCCTTTAAGGGGGTCGTCGAACAAAAAAACGTTGTATTCAACTCGTTCTTGTGTAAATTGGACTTTTTTGGCACTCGTGGGCCTTTAAAACGCTCGTTTCACTCGCGTTTTAATCTGACCCACTCATTTCAAAAAAAGCCCAATTTACACACGAATCGAGATTGTTTTGTGAATTGTCTTTTGGGTTTCATTTTTACCTGGTCAGGCTCGTCATCTTACGTGAATAATCCTGTATAGTGAGAGAGAAGCGAGATGTGTAGCTACATAAATCGCTGGTCTAGATCTAAACGGCTTTGATATTTATTGCAATCTTGGACATCGAGAGGTGTCATATGCTTGTTGCTGACATTTTTGTCATGTAATTTATATCGTTTATTTCACCTAATGTAAACTGTTCTTGAAATTGTGTGTCCGACACTGGAGATAAATGTCAGGATACAAATGTCAGATGTAAACGTACTAAGGAAGCGATCAAAATTGAACTTTTAGTATTGAAACATTATTTCCGAACTTGTTAAAAAATATTCCACTTTCGCTAACTCAAATTAGTATTCTAATATGCTAGGTAGTTTTCCAAACTCTAGTAGAAAAAAAATCCACATTAAGTAATCTAAAATTATCAAGTCTGCCGTGAAAAACAAGCATGTTGGAATATTTTATTCAAATAACAAAACCAGACAAAAAAATGTCCTTATAAGTATTGTTCAAATTGACCACCACCTTGTTGAATGCACAACTGGCACCTTCTAGTCACGCCACAGGTCGCAATCAATATTACTTTAGGAGAAATTTCGGAACAAGCACTAATAAATTTTTTGTCTCAAAATTTCTTCGTTTTCAGCTTGGGTTAGATAAACTTGGTCTTGAAGATAGCCCCAAACCTAAAAATCGAGACAGAGACACGTAAGGTCTAGCGAACGTGCCGGCCACCGAATTGGTCCATATGTTCTTAACTGTGTTATTTCACACAAAAATAATAAATTCGAATAATAAAATAACTGAAAATTTGAATGAAACTATGATACTGACACATACATGACATTTATCGCTTGATGATCTTATTGTTTTCCAAGGCACACTAAATTTTGTTATTGGAAGCCCGATTATTTTGATCAAATATTAATTTTTTTTCCTCCTTAATATTACTTCAAGGTCAAGTTATTAGATATCATTTGATTTAGAAAAAAATCCTCTACCATACTAAATAAAAACATGTATATGTTACGGGAATAGTGCGTAAGGGGGGAAGGGGGCGAATGTGCACATTTACAAAATTTGCAAAATAGGGCAATGCGCAATATTCTATGTTGCAGTAGATATACACCGATTAATCTAATGCTCAAAATTTTGAAATTTTTATCTGTGAAGCAAACACTTATCTTTAATACCCTTATAACTGTGTTCAAAATTAGGATAAAGAAAACACCACGTTATTTGCATGACAAAATTAATTATGTAAAGGAACGGCAACGATACAATTTAAGAAACTGTGAAGATTTTGATTTACAACTCTGTAAATTTAATCCTAAGTGCAATAGTCTATACCATCAGTGACTTATGTTATTTAATCAGTTACCAATAGACATCAAGGCATGTAATGATTTGTCAAATTTTAAGCGTATGTTGAGAGTGTACATTATTGATAATTATTGATATTATGTATAGCGGATGTATTTTTTTTTTCTATTTTGTATAGTTTTTTAATATTTATCTATGTGATTCTGTAGCATATTGCTTATCCGTGACAAAAAGTGTGGAGCATCGTTTTGGTTTATTAACCACAGATAAAACTCTCGCCTAATTGGATAATCCTCTGGCAGAAGATGTTGTACTCGTGTATAGTGGTACGGATGCCTCCTATTATCAGCTAGAACTCTCTGCACCGAACTCTTGGATAAACCCATTTCACGAGAAACTGTTCGAATACTCCGGGTGCCGTCTTCCTCAAAGACATTCAATACGGCTTCCTCGTGTTCGACAGTCCTTACATTTCTTGGAGTACCCCCAACTTCTTCTTCGAACTGGCTGCATCTGACCCGTTTCTCGACCCCGAGCGATTAATTTCAGGATTGTTTTATGATCCGGATGACTTTGTCTTTGTGGAAATTGTTCACGGTACAACCTTGCTGCTTCACGTGCATTGTTCCCACATCGCGCAAAAGTAAGAATCATATCTACGTACTCAAAGGAAGAATACATGTTAAATGATACACTTGAATTAAATATCGCAGCGAAATTGTATAACAAATGTCAAACTGACGTAAACAATCATTCTAATAAATGTAGTGGACCAAATCTAATCGACAGAATTATAGAGGTTTACGGATAAAAAGGAAACCTAGGCAACGCTAAATTGCGATTATTCCACCTTAATGATGCTCAACTCTAATTGGTCAACTTCAGAATGTCTTTTCTCGGTTATCATTTGAGATAGGACTTTTTTTCTTCAAAATACACGTTAATATATTCGCCCTAAGGCTCCCTTTTTTCTCTGGGGAGCCAGTTCTGGGACACCCTGTATAAAGGCAATCATATAAATTATGTAGAACTTTATAGAGGAAAATTATTGAATGCTCCACACGTCTTGAAACCAACGACACAAGATTAAATCTTTCAAGAAGGAGTTCCTGAGGATAACCTCTAGGAGGATAAACTCCATCTACAGAACAAGCAACCGCCTTGAGAAACCTTCGCTGTACCCTTTCAAGCGTAGAAATGTGACTATTGTAGATGGGTGACCAAACTAGCGAAGAATACTCAAGACGCGATCAAACGTACGTCACATACAGGGTTTTGAGCGTATCAGCGTCAGATATTTCTCGACTATTCCTCATTATAAACCCCAGAGACTTAAATGCTGATTGGGCCACAAGATCAATGTGATCATTAAACGAAAGCTGTGAATTAAAAGTTACACCCAAATCACGAATGGAGTCCGGTTTCTCAAGCATTGATCCATTTATCTTATACACCGTGTAGAGTGGGTTCATTTTTCTCGCGTAGGTCATCACATTACATTTAGAAATATTTAGCAGAAGCTGATTTCTCACACACCATTCATATTTTTGAACTCTTACCGTAACATATACATTGCCATTTGAAAAAAAAAAGAGAGTGTGTCGTAAAGACGCACGATAGAAGTGAAACTTTTGTATTACAGGGAAATCAGAATATTGTAAATTATCACTGATAGGTGCAAGGGGAGGTGGCTGAGCTGCTAGTTGCTGGTTCATTGTCTTTATTATTTACACCGTCCAAACTAGCACGTATTCTACTCCTTTCTATATTATCTCGTTCAATTTCAGATTTATTTTTTCTTTTTTTCACATTCTGAACTGTCACTTCACTCGTACGTTTTCTCTCACGCCACGCTCTTCTTCTTTCTGCGCCTAACTTAGGCATATTCACAACAAAATTGTATATTTTAATGAAGAAAATAAACAACGATAACACTAAACAATATCGAAATGTGTAACTCATTGTTCATTTTTAAGCCTCCAAATTTAAAGAGAGGACATTTTCGATAAGTGCCGTGAGTGTGACAAAGACAGAAGTATACACAATTTTAAGGGATGTTTGTATCGTGTCAAACAGATTAAGCTACATTTAAGTGAGATGGAAATATTGGCGCAACCGTTGTGCCAGGCAGTGTTTATCCCCACCACTTTTCGTCACACAAAAAGGTTGCCGATCAGAATTTCAAAACCCTCCCATAAAAAGTTTCACTTCAAAAAAGAGTTGACTATTGTTACACGGTGCCAGGAAAGGATTAGAGGGGCCGTGTTTCTTCGAAAGGTGCGGTGCCAGAACAATTGTTATAGTGCATTCATTTTAAATGTTGGGTTTTATAATAAAACTTGCCTGCTTTGACACTTGTCCGAAACTCAGTGAATCTAAAACTGTGTTCAATATATTCGGGTCCAAAATTAAAGAATGGTAGCATCGAGATCAACTTTTGGAAGACCAAGTGAAACACCATTAACATTTATTGCCAATACTGGTGAATCATCTAGTGAATTTGATTCAGATGACGATTAATTTTTTATTTGTTTACGTATTTTATTATTTATTTTTTACTTACTTTAAAAGATACATGTAATGGATACTTTACTAATTACTCTTATTTCTTTATTAAGTACCTAATCTTATTTGTCAAATACATTATTTAAATTCAACAATCTCTTTACATTTTTTTGGTCACTGATCACAAAATGTGTTTTAATTTTTTTTACTTGTGGATATTTTAACGTCTCTTTCTTTTGCTCGTCGATAAGATGGTGAAAGTACGACGTGGTACCAGTTTTATATGAACAGAGGGATTCCTACTTTACGGACCGATACAATGAAAATTTGCCGCTTTCGTAATTTATGGTGTTTTGAGTTTACAACTTTACCCAACGTTTAAAATGAATGCCCTATAGCAACGGTACCGCCACCAGCCGATTCTGTCCTACCTGGACAACCGTCTATAAAACCTCCGGTTTAGCAAGAAAACTCTCTCTCAAACTTAATTTTCAAACCGTACGACCAACAGGTCATTGTGCGTTGTCATTCGTTCATTTAATTGTTGTAAATAATTTGTTGTACTAATATACCACAAAAACACAGTGTGTGTTTTAATTCCGAACACGGAACCCCAAACGTGTCTGGAAAAAACCCCCAGACTAGATGGGCGCCGGAAACATCCGGAAACATCGCTTCACACTAAAGTTACAAATCGAACAATAAATAACTGAGTTAGACTTGCGGCGTTTTTTAGAAATCACCTGTATAATTAAGTAAGTATGTATGTATAATCCATTCATTTTTGTAATGACGAACTAACTGGAACTTTTTTTTTGTTACATTTTTTTACAAAATAAATGAAAATTCGACAGTTGGCAATGATTTAAATTGTCATATTATTGTCTTATTGTCACTGCCAAAATGAATGAATTTCCAAAACGGAGTAAAGCATCAATAAGCAAGCAGACGAAGCAGCACATTTTAATAAAGGCTTTCAACAAAATAAAAGAAATTACTCATGGAGATAATGGAAACGTAAATACGTAAAGTGCAAAATTGTAGAAGCAGTGGCGGATGTTTTTTCGGTAAATCCTAATCTAAAATAAAACTCTCCCTAAGTGCTGTACCTACAAGCTTTAGTCCCAGAAGTATGTACAAAATTTTAAATGAAGAACAAGAACAAGGCTTATGGGAAACTTTAGCATCCATGACATATCCCCAATTATTGTTAATTTGGTTGAAGATTCCGATTCGGACTTAGAAAACACCGACGATGACGAGGATGAGTAGCAAAATGTAAAATTATTTCATTGTTACGTTCAACTGCCTTTTTGTATTTGTTTAGTGCAACTTTGCTTTTTTTTTCAAAATTATTAAACAAGTTTAATTTCACTATACTTTGATTGGGACCAGTTTTGACAGAACAAATGACGTGACCCATAACCTAACTTTTTAAAAGCCCAAATTCGCGGTAAAAAGATGTGTTCACAAGACAAAAGTTACTAAATTTAGTAACTCTAGTTCGTCATTACAAAAGTGAATTGATTATATGTATGTATCTACATACAGGGTAATTCTGAATTTTTATTTTGCCGCAACCAACAATACCAATGGCAGTAACTACTACACGAATGTTATTTCTTTTAAATTAGAAATCAAAGTAAGTTGGATAGATTTGTCGGAAATGTCAGATTGGCAGGTGACCTGTATTTAATCAAAATTCAACAAATAAATTAACGAATTAAGTTAATGTAAAAGGTGTTCGAAGTGTCTACCATCGGCTTGTAAACATCTGCATCGGCGACGGAATTCTTTCCACACTCGCCATAAATGAGGAGCATGTAAGTTTTTTCGTCGTTATTGTAAAAACAAATTTTTCGAATTGACAAAGATTATTTGCTTTAACATCAAAGAGACAGAACTAAGAGCCATCGTGGATTCAGTTATAATTATTTTTAAAATTTGAAATCAAGATATTGTTGCAACGTGTATAATGGGTTGCGGCAAAAAAATCAGAAATACCCCTCTCGTGAATAACCTGTATAATGAATGTATATGATAGATAATAAAAACCATAAGACACAATAGAAAAATAAATAATTTGGACACAAATAACATTTAAATAGCTTAAATGTTATCGACATTGTCATAAATGTTGACGTCAACATTCTCTTTGGCCAGATGTCCACGTAATTGCTTCAATGAAGTTGACCCGACAATGTAGGTTGTTAATCCGTTTAGTACTGAAAATAATAATTTGACATTAGGCTTTATTTATTACCTTGAAGATATTATTTCATTAAGAAAATAGTTATTTACATAATTAGTGGGATAAAAACAATATTGCAGGATTGGCGTGTGAAGATTGCAGATGACTAGGGCGAGTTCATCTGTAATCAGAATCACAAAACACATGAGTTTCCTGTAATATGCTTTAGCCCGCGTGTTATGTTTATGTACAATATTTTATCTACGCTGTGTGAGACGGTACTAAATTTCACAGAAAATCGCATTCATGAATCTACTATCCAATGGGAAAGCTACGTTTATTGTTATTAACATGGATACATAAAATATTTCCGGAAATATTTTTGACAACTCTAGGTGGAAAGAAAAATATTTATTGTGATTCCTGTTAAGTTTAACAAATTTAATAATTCTACAGTAATAAATGCTCACTTCCAGTAAGTGTTTAAGTAAAAAAAATATTGTCTTATTTCCT
Organism: Tenebrio molitor; assembly: GCF_963966145.1. Classification (NCBI taxonomy): domain Eukaryota; kingdom Metazoa; phylum Arthropoda; class Insecta; order Coleoptera; family Tenebrionidae; genus Tenebrio; species Tenebrio molitor. Next base: position 19,789,457 of record NC_091051.1, on the reverse strand, counting down.
CGCACTATAGAGTTGTACTCGTATTTATTTAGAGAAGAAAAATTACAACCTAACTCGATCAGGTTTTTCACAGAAACCAAAGGAGTTTTTGTGGAAAGAAATGTTCAAACTGCTTCAAAAATGGCAAAAACCAACTGAAAAAAGGAAGGAATTTAGGGAGTATTATTGACTGGTACTTGACATGAGGTTACAGCTTTCTTAAAAAATAATTAACGCTGTAAAATCAATGAGAGGGACGTTAGTTGTATCAAAGAAGAGATACATGAATCGATAAAAGAAGTGAAAATGCTACGGCAAAGTAATGTGTATCTGATTACGAAAAGAATTTAGGATGTACAATCGCGGCCATCCAAAAGTGAACGTTTTTATTTAATAGTTTGATTTTTACCTTAAATCTTATAGGCGTCCTAAAGTGTTACAGTTTGATACTAGCGTAAAAAAATTATTGAAAGTATTTTTTTTAAATGCCATGACATCTCACTCCGATTCAGATAGCTAGGGCAATTGCAAAGCTAGAAGAAAATTGATCGTTCGCAAGCTATCGTTCACTTTTGGATGGCCGTGATTGTACAAGGTGTTGATGATTCAAATTACGTCTAACGAATAACAGCTGGTAGTTTTCGTATTGAGTATGTAGGTAATAAAAGAAAAGCAGTCAGCTGTTAACCGCAAGCTGGATTTTATTTTATCGCGTCCATATCCAGCTTTACGTTCCAAATGTATTGTGGGTTGCTTTTTCAATTCCGTTGGGCTTATTATTACTGATGATTGATGAATCACCTTGTATTACCGATAATATTGTCAACTTTTTAGAATTGGACATTCAACGATTTTAATTGCCTGAAATTGGGTAGTAAGAGGATATCACTCCCATGGACCCATGACATAAAACAAAAGAACCTATCCCCTTATTTTGGTCCGTTTCTAACGGTAACGACATTTGTCAAAGACAGCTTAAATTATTTCTTCAAACTGGGCGAAAGACATCGCTGATGGTGATACAAAGAAGCAATTAAGTCGGCCCCAAAGGATACTGTTACTATCAAAATGAGACGCCAGAGCTTCATTACATTCTCTCATCAAATATACGAACTCGATGATATGAGTCGTGAAACCAGAGCACTGCATTATTTTAAAATTATTTGCAGCAAAAACACAAAATTGATCTTTTTCCATTCAAATAAAATAACGAGAATCGAGAAACATTACATTTTATCATTTTTCTGGGGAACATATCTTTAGGGTAATGTGACAACATGTGTTGTAATAACCATGTAGTTACTTATATGTATTAGAGTACGGTTGGTGTATTTTCCAGCGCGAAAACTAGGTTTCAGGCCGAGGCAAACCCGAGGGCCTAATTAGTTTGAGCGGTGGAAAATACCTACCGTACCACATTTGTCAGCCGAAAAGTCTATTGTATTGTAATACTTTTCGGCTGACCGAATATTTTATTTTGCACTTTTGCAGATTTTTATGAAATAACAAATGTCGAATTTTTTGACATACGGAGCTGTCAACCCGATGTTTGCATTTTCCATATTTCATTATGATCATTTATTAGTCAATAAAAATGAAAGAAAGAAAATTATCGGAAAAATAACAGATGTAAATGTGTTTTTTTACACTAAATTACAGCAACACATGAACATTTTAATTTTTAAGTAACTATAAAAAGAGATGGTCATTGTTTACTTTAGTTACTTGGCGAATTTTCACATTTTTTCTGGCCAGACGCTCTTAACGTCGTTTCCCACCACTCAAACCTTGCGCAAATGCATGTTCCTTGCCCTTTAATTATACGACATCGACGCGACCTTGAAACACAGCAAGAGAGAAAAACAAGGGCATTTTGCACAAGGTTTGAGTGGTGGGAAACGATCTAGGAGGACGCCCTAAATGGGTCTGTCCAGAAAAAACGCGAAAATTCGACAAGTAACTAAAGTAAACAATTACCAAAGAGAAACTCAACCGTGCGTGTTACTCAACGGTACTACCCGTGTTGTAAATATGTATCCCCCAGAAATTTACAGCATCTGTCGGGAAATCGCAGCCACCCTAACCTAAAGTGAAATGTAAAGGTGTGTCTACCAATAATGGAAGCACTCATTTTTGAAAATGGTAAAAAAAGTATGTGCTATGTATAGGCCGTGCCAAATCCAAATAACCACCACCTGTTGAATTAAGTTGGTGAAAACAAAATTACACTAAATGTATAATGGCAATTTTGATATTATTACTAGGATGTTGGACCAATCAAATCTAAGTACACAACGCTGCCGGTTGATTTTTTGGGTAGTTGGTGGTTATTTGATTTTGGCACGGAATCTTGGCCAACATTTTTTAGACATTTCTAAAAAAATGATGTAAACCAGTCATTAGTGTCATTAATAAATGACAATTACTAAAAATCACTTTGAAGTTTTTCTTATGACATCAAAAAAGCAGGGAAATGGCATTATCGAGTCAAAAGTTGGGTTATATTCAATAAAGGCCTATTCACACATTTTTGTCAGTTAAATGTCAGTCGTGGCCAAGATTCCGTGTCCGGAGTAGTACAATATACTCGTAATACAGGATTAGTCTAAATGATTGTAGTCGAAGCAGGTCATGCCCCTATTATGAAATTCTTGCCGCTTTCATGTGAACTGTCAATTTTTGTCGCTGTCACTGTCATTTTTTAGGTGAAAAGTGCGGTAATGAGAGTTTTATTATTTTTTTTTTTTTTAAATTAACGATTGAATCCAAAAATGTTGCGTTGTTTTGCAATCAATTCTAACAATATTGAGTTCACACTCCTGTGTGTGAACGGTGTGTACTCACTTATTCACATTACTTTGATATTTTTTATACAACCATAAATTTTAGATTAAGTTTTTACGCCTACTTGGACTACAATCATTTAGAATAACCCTGTATAAGCTCACTGAAGTACTTTAAAGCAAGTCACAGAACTTGAATTGAGTTGAAAAATACAGAACGAGTCGCCACTGCAGTACTGTAGGTACTGATTGTTTCACATGGATACCACTTTAACCTTGTCAACAGAGTGACGCACTTACTTTTACGTCACAAAAAAATCCTTTTTTAACCTACCTAAATGTACGAATAAGGGATGGTATATGTATAATCTGTTTCAAAATCAAAAATCCACCACCTGTTGAATTATGTTGGCAGAAAAAAAGAAATCCCTAGAATAAGTTTAATTTTTTGGGTTGGCCCAACCTCCCGGCAAAATTTGACATTGAACCGTTGAGTTTATTTACGTAACACAAAATAATTATTATGTACAAAAAGGTGGTAGCTACCGTATCATAACTTTTGAGTGATATAAAAAAAATGAGAATAAAAAAACACGATGAATTAAGACCTAAACAACTGTCAACAGTTTTCTTTCATAACCACACTTTTTTCTGACACTTGCAGACACACTAAAAACAAAAGTTGGCGACGTTGTCGGTTGTATTTTCGAGATAGAATGCAGTGTTGGTGGATTTTTGATTTTGTAACAGATTATATGTTGTATTTATGCAAAACAAAATTAATAAAATAACGCTACTCACTCGAAACAACAATCCCATAAATAATGAGGGGTGCAGATATGTTCAAATGCCAGGGGTGGTCCACCAATATATAAATAATAGTTGCAAGAGTTAAGAATATCTCAACCAATTTGAGTAACAACCATGGAGTATATTGTTTACGATCTCCCTATTAACAGACACCAATTTAATGTAATGTTAGTTGTACCTAAGTTACAAATTGAACTAACAATTTTTAAGCCATAGTGGAGTTCATAACTTAAGGCGGCTGACACAAATACATAAAGATGAAGAAGAATGTGATTTTCTCTGTTACTCATGTACCATCTTATAGCAAATTCTGTTGTGACAAAATGCATCGAAAGAATTGAAAGTACCTACAAAAAATTGTTTCAATACATCGCGTCCTGATAAATAATACAAGTTTGTACCAAACCCACGAAAGGTACTCTCCAATTGTACGTCCTCCTGTCTGTTGGGAAGTGTTTATTGTAAAACGACTTTACAACAACGCACCTAAAAACTTAAGTTAGAGTATTGTGCTATTGTACAGAAAAAACTTACTTTTCGGACAATTTGGTAGTTTTGTTACTTTTAACGTTCATGTTTTGCTTCGATAATTCACTACGTTTATCTACGTTGTTATTTTGCTGAATTAACATGTTTGGTTTTACCACAGCGGTGTAACTCAATTCGGTCAGTTGACTTTTATGCATGCTTTCTCCAGTTGACCTCCAACTGAAAGTCAATGGCGTAACAATAATCTCTCCAAAGATACCTAAATAAGAATGCAGTGTGGACTATTTTGAACAAAAATAAAAATCCAAATTATAAAACGTAAATTTCACCAAATTTAACAAAAAAAAAGTGTTTATATTGTACCGTTAACATTTCCTAAATAATTTTTTAATAAATACCTACATAGTACGCACATACCTACCTATCTAAAATATCATATAAATCAGCTGACGATCCTAATCCATTAATATTATAGAAATTCCGTGATTAAGATACTCGTATAGTGAATCCAGCGATAGATTCAACTTTTTCAAATAACGTGAAAAAAAGAATAGTAGTAGGTAGGGTACATACAGTTTCGTCCGGAGAAATCTTTTAATTACCTAATCCTTAAAACGCCCTACCTGCAAAACCTACGGTTTCGGCCGGACTCAATTTTAGGGTACATGCACTTTCGTCCGGCAGTACCTGTTGTACTTAATAAAATTTATTGAGTACCTGTCTCTACCAATTTTAAGACATGTCGAAAGACAGGGTTTGCAACAAGGAAAATAAATAAACTGTATATATAATTTTATTATATTTATATACATATTTACATTCAATTAAAAACTAAAATAGTGGGAAGTCAATTTAATGAACTGAAGCCGAGTAATTTGGTTATCATCTAATTGTTTTATTTTTTCTAGTAGTTTTCGCGTTTCTGGGTTCTGATATTAGGTGTTTTTTTTTTGTATGAATGCTCTGAATTTGTATGTAAATTTCAGACTGATAATTCTGTATGATATCTAAAAATACAAATATGTTGGGGTTACTAAAATTGAAACATTTATTTAAGTGAGCATGAAACGATTCGCATGCGTTTGTGGTTCTTCGGCTGCAAGCTGATTTCGAAGCTCAGATTTTTGGTGGAAATGGAGCATCATCGTCAATATAAGTTTCGACCAAATAATCTAGGAATTTTTCCAGTTGCTGATTATGTGGCCTGATTTCATTCAGCTCGAATACTAAACAGTCACCAACACTTTCGGGTTCTGTAGAAAGAGAAAAAAAATATTTAAAGAGAAAAATACATGAAAATTACATTAACATAAAATTAATGTGAAATTGTACAAAATAATAAGTAATTTTTTTTACCCAAAAAAGAAGACCAAAACAGTATCCAATCCATTTTCCAACTTCGGTTCTCTCTTTATAATCCTTAGATAGCCCCAATTCTTGAACTTTCCTCCACCATGCTTGACTAATATGAAATCGACAGCCTATTATTTTAACTTCATTCCATACAATTTTGACGGCGTTGTGAATAGATTTTTCGAAGTCGATCACAATTTCTTCTGGTTGGAACTTCAAATTTATTTCCTTACATTTGTTTAATAGAATAGACATTTTGCATACGTCTCTGTTAATTTATCTTTGAGCAAACAAAATGCCAACGGAATATAATGCCCATTATAGTATCCATGAAGTGTGAATAATTGCAAGAAATACTTTGGACAGTATTTGAAAGTTCCGTCCATGAATATACGAGTACATCTGCACAAATGCTTTAAATTTACGTCGCACGAAAAAATTATTATGTTCGATTCAATATCGTTAATCATCAAAAAATTTTCTTTTCTGTTAGTAATTATTTTTTCTTTTATGTCCTCCAAAGCGCAATGCGATTCCAAACAAGATTTAGGCAACTTTGGAAACTTATTGCGTCTTTCTCCGTATATACTCCTTTTTACAGATTTTACGTCATCAATGGTTAGTTGATCAGATTCATTTTCTTTTAAAACAGAATGGATAATTCTTTTAGGTTGCAATCCAATATCTTCAGAAGCCTTGCGTTTAGCTGCTACTGCCACGAATTGTTTTTGTAGTGCTGACTTACTGAGTTCCTCGTGAGAATGGATTAAATTATGCCGTGATATTAAAAAATCTTCACCAATTGTGTAGATCGTGGCGTTGCACTTTGGAACTCTGCATCTCCATCTCGACTCACCATTCAACAATTTATCACAAAAACTGAACTTATAATTGTTAACAATCAACAATACTTTTCCACGTTTAGAAACACTTTTTTGGATGTCTAAATTTTCCATTTTGCAAACTTAGATTTTACTTTGCAACTAATTCAGAATGAGAACTGAAAATACGGTCCAGCCGATACTGATGCAGGTGCGGGTAGGGGTAGGAGTTACCGGGTTTTTCCAAAGGGTAGGTAATAAAACCCAGCCACCCCAGCGTACCTATATACCTGGTCTATCGTCGGACGAAACTGCATATTTACAGTTTTACAGATTTGAACTATTTGGACGAAAGTGTAATCTTTAATTTATGCATGAAAGGATTACGGACGAAACTGTAATCGCCGAGTAGGTATATAGGTAATTCTCATTACGTCCATCATCCCAAATTTTTAAAAGTTTACTAGGTAGATACCTACTTCCAAAAGAGAATTTACTATTTAGAGGATGTAAAACACGTTAAACTTACTCAGTTAGCAAGGAAGTTAATTTAGTTCAATTAATCTAGGCTAGGCTTTGACAATAGGTATTTAGTTGGCGCATGAAACTTTCCCTTGTCTGTGACTGAATTTTTCCCCGTCACGTAATTTTTAACGGGCTGAAGGTCTGGCTATCTTCAACAGTGAAGTGAAACTACAACTACACTTCTATTTAATAAACTGGGTACTGTTAGGTTAAATTATTTCTTAACAAAAATAAGGGAAATTTTTGTTCCCCAACGGCAGAAACAATCAAACGTAAATAGTGTTAGCGGCGCGGTCAGACGTGTCCGACGTCGGGGTCACCGGAACGCGAACCCGAGGGAGATGGTGATAAAGATACACTTTCTCTTGCTCGACACCTAGCTGTAATTCCAAAATAAATTATCATAAATTAACAAGTTCTGATGAATTATAAAACAACAAAATGTAAATCGAGCAAGGATTAAATTAATACGAGTAAACTACTAATACAAACCTCGGTGGGAATGTGTTTCATTCCTGTCTCGAGCATTAGCTCACCTCGGCTACGCCTTGGTAAAATATCTTAGCTCTCGACACTCGACAGGAATGAAACACTTCCGACCTCGGTATGTAATCTACTATTACAATGATACACAAAATTGAAAACTAATGATAAGTCCGCATTAAATAAAAATGACCAAGAAAATAGTAGATTACAAACTGAGGTGGGCAGTGTTTCATTCCTGTCGAGAGCTAAGATATCGAGCATTCATTTTAAATGTTGGGTTTTGTACGGTTGGCTTCAAAAAAAACGGGAACTGTCAGATTTTATTGAATTTTTATAGTTTGAAACGGCCTTTTAGAATTTAGGTTAAACAACTGCACTTATGTGTCAGAAATACTACTGTCAAACAGACAGAAATTGACATAAATTGACAAATTAAATTTCCAATTCACATTAGGTCAAATTTCATTTCCCGTTTTTTTTGAAGCCAACTGTAATAAAACTTGCCTGCTTTGACACTTGTCAGAAACTCAGTGAATCTAAAATTGTGTTCAATATATTCGGGTCCAAAATTAAAGAATGGTGGGTCGAAATCAACTTTTAGAAGACCAAGTGAAACCATTAACATTTGTTGCCAATACTGGTGAATCATCTAGTGAATTTGATTCAGATAACGATTAATTTTTTATTTGTTTACGTATTTTATTATTTATTTTTTACTTACTTTAAAAGATACATGTAATGGATACTTTACAAATTACTCTTATTTCTTTATTAAGTAATCTTATTTGTCAAATACATTATTTAAAATCAACAATCTCTTTACATTTTTTTGGTCACTGATCACAAAATGTGTTTTAATTTTTTTTTTACTTGTGGATATTTTAACGTCTCTTTCTTTTGCTCGTCGATAAGATGGTGAAAGTACGACGTGGTACCAGTTTTATATGAACAGAGGAATTCCTACTTTACGGTACTGTAACGGTCCGAATAGGTTCGATAAATTAAGAATTTTAATTTTAAAATAATTTCAACGAAATATTTTAAATACCGTTCATTTGCGACGGAAATGCTGGTCAGTTGTAAATTTTATTGTTGCTTTGTTCACAAGAGTGGCACCACACTCCTCAAGTGAAATCTGACAACCTTTCTTTGAAAATGCAGGTACGCGTCCGCGGCAAAACATAGCCCAAGGGGAACAACTGTTCAAGGGAAAAGAAGCGTTGCAATAAATTTATTGTAATTACATGTTCGACAATTTGGGGACTCCAGTTAAAATCAGGGGATAATTGAATTAATGAATTTGATGTTAGCAGGTTTCAAATTGAGAGAACAACAAAATTAATGTTCATTAGGTTAATTTACTTTTTTTAGCATTCTCAAATTTGTGGCATATTTGTAATTAAAGGGCGAGAATTGCAAGTTAAAAACAGAGCGCTTTATCGTAGAAAATAACTAGAATCGTTTGCACTTTTAGTTAGAAAAGTAACAAAGCAAAGTAGAAAGGGAGTCGGGAGAAAACACAGAGGTAAAGCCAGGTAGTCGTAGAAATCAGACGTGTGAGTGAGAGAGAGAGAATGAAATTTACGAAGTAATTATTAATTAGAACGGTTTTGGGGAATCAAATCAATGTAGAACAATTTGTAGAAGTAGCAGATCAACGGAATTTAGTTGCATGACATGACAATTAAGTAACAGCGTTTCAAGCCCAATTTAGGTTTCAAAATAAGGTTAATTTGTTTCATTGTAATTCTGTTTGTTTCATTTTAATTCTGTTTGTTTCATTTTAATTATGTTTGATTAATTTTAATTATGTTTGTTTCATTTTAATTCTGTTTGTTTCATTTTAATTATGTTTATTTCATTTTAATTATGTTTGATTCTTGGTGCTGATTTTTGTTATTGTATAGAGTCGGTAATTCAGTGTTCCTGTTAATTCTGTTTGTTCCATTTTTTAGATTGTGTTTGTTTCTTGATGTTGAGGTTTATTATTGTATAGAGTCAGTAATTTAGTGTTCTTTTTCAGAGTTCTAATTCAACAACAAATTATGTACATTCGGTCTGGTCCTAACAAAAGTCTAAATTTAAACATTTAAATTAAGGTGGAAAACGGAAACTGTAATTTCAAAAGTTCTAGAGATATCAAAAGGGTGTCACGGTCGGCGTAAAGTAGAACCGAGCTGATTGGTCACTTTGGTCAAGTAGGGGTTGCGAAAGTGGGGTGCGCCAGAAATGATAAAACCGATTGCGGGACGGGAAAGAAGGCTTTTTTGATTGAGTCGGGGTTTGATCTCCAAAGTAGTCGGAGGTACGTTCAGTACTTCCGGCAGCCATTTTGTGACCACGTTCTTTACATTCACAAGGTAAATTATTTCTCTAATTCTTGTACATTATTTGTAGTCGCGATTTAATTAGTCAAACAGCATTTAGTTTTTTATCGTTCTAAAGTAAAGATTATATTATTTTCTTTGAGCTTTGATGACCACGTGACTCTTTAGAATCTTATATTAATTTCATTACCGCGAAGTATGTGATCTTCTTGCATTTACCGATTGGGGAAACGTGCTCTTGTCAAGGGGAACTAGTATGCAATTATTATAAAACATTTCCATTCATTATTTATGTCTTGGATTCTCGAGTTCGGGAAGCTACCGCCAGTGTCCGTCGCACTCAATAAGCTGTGGTCCGGCGTAAGAGCACAAAATTAGCCGCGTCACCCCCAAGGGGGCCGGCGACCAAACTAGGCCAACTGACACGTGAAGAGAGGTACCCTTTGGCCCTGTTAGAACCTTTTTTCCCTTTCATTTTTGACCACCGGAGTAGACCGGGGTGATCTATGAGATTCCAGGGCATCGCGTCGGGTTAAATTTAATTGGGGAAATAATTGTAATCTAAATCGGGTCACATAGTTCGCATCTCAAACTCGTATAATGCTGTTCGCGCCATAAACTCATATATTTGCCCAGCTTAGTCATTTATTCATGAGTCAGATCTCAATTCGTGGGCCGAGAGTCAAATTTCATTGGGTCAAATTTCCACCAACTTCTGTTATTAAATTCATTTATTTATTTCTATAATTTGTTGGGACCAAACACCACCACACTCGATTATTTGTTAAATAAAATTTAAGTGAAGTGTGCTCAATCGTTTTAATTCTATTTGGAAAAACCTTCCGAAGGTACGGCCTCTCCTTAGAACCTAATTAAACAAAATGAAAAATAAAACACAACGTAGGATCCATAAATATTTCTTTCTCATTATTTTTGTTTGGTATTTTTCCGCAAAAATAACATCCGAGGGAATGCGGCAACCAACAATACACCAAATGAGGGAGAAAAAAAAATAATCGAGGAAAAGTCAAGGAAGTCGAAAGGTTACAGTACCTACCAATACAATGAAAATTTGCCGCTTTCGTAATTTATGGTGTTTTGAGTTTACAACTTTACCCAACGTTTAAAATGAATGCCCTATAGCTTATTACCACGGCGTAGCCGAGGTGAGCTAATGATCGAGACAGGAATGAAACACATTCCCACCGATGTTTGTATTCTTTCTTTTTTCGGAATCATTACATTTTTAGCAAATAATCAATTAGTTTGGTGCAGTTTCATTTCTACCGTTTTTCGACAATTTATGTACGCCACTGGAAAAAACTTATAACAGGCCTATTACTTACCAAGAGAGGGAAGTAAACATAAAAAGGAATGGTTAACTTTCCGCCCTCATATAAGGTTAGGAATGCGCATAAAAAAAACTTAAGCAGCCGTATTGCGCTCGAGGTTTCGTTCGTCGATAAGACCAGCGGAACCAAAAAAATTACTGATAATTTAACAAATTATCGTTTTACACAACAAACGCCGTGGTTTTCCTTTGATTTTTGGGTGATTCCCTCTGTGGCGATACCGACGGGACTGGACTGCTTTGGTGGTCGAGCGCTCTGGTGAAGTGGTAGAATGTCCCGTCCTGAAACTGCTCAGGTATAGTGCGGGAATTCCTTTTTCGCTTTTATGGCAAGCACCATGGTGTAAACGTTAAAGACCAAAGTACCACAAACCATTAGGCTGTGTATATCTGCACCCCTTGGAACACAGGCAAACAGATAGGTATAGTGCTTTTATCTTCGTAAGGAATTTTGACTTAAGCCATAAATAAACCGAACAAAGACCCTACTTAAATAAATTTATTGTGATATTGTGCCTGTGTCAACCTGATGGAAACTCGGGTAATGGGGTCCGACTACTGCCAAGCCAATCGGCTTGCCGCTGAACTTGGTCGCGTACGTTTTAACCTGAGGTAGTACTTGGTCCCGGAACGGGGAGAAGAATGGTGTGCCGAAATTTCTTACCCGGCGGTAAAGCGAGTGTGACTATGATCCGCTCTGGGCGATTGGTTCAGCAAATGAACCCTTTGTCGGCGCGGTCCCGTGACCCGTTTCTAGACGTGCGGAGGATTCCTGCAAGGCCTGACCAATTCCGGATACGGCAGCTCTGTAGGTACGAACCGCACCAACGTTCACAAGCCGACCCTACAGCTTCTGGACACTTCCATGCATTCCAGAGCATCTGAACGTCCAAAATTTCAAAGGCTAAATGATTTTAATAATTATTGTTGATCGCACGGTAGAATGACTGAATAAATGAACTGACCCTTTGTTCTGACCTTCATAACATACCCAGTTTCAGTCAACTTTTTGTATGTGATACTGATTATAACAGTCATTGCTTATTTCTTACCTTATACAAAGTATCTATAAAAGAACGTGTATCAAGAGTCCTGTTGAATTTTGAATTCGAATATACAGAGTATTTCACGAGTGATAATGAGTCTGGCGGAATAGAAAATGCAACCCACAATACATCAGAAGGAAAACCCGGATATTTATCACCGTCATGTCTAGGTTTACGTTCCAGTGTATTGTGGGTTGCATTTAATATTCTGGTAGCATTACCTATGGAAATATTTTGTTTCTGTGAAGGCATGTCGTCGTTTGAACTTCCCGTTAGTAAAATTAGAGTAGAACTGTCAATTTTGACATTTGCGTTTAGACAAGTTTACTGTTTGCTGGTGTTCACGTTAGAGCAGAAAACGTTTTGATTGGAAGTTATTTTCGCAATCACAATAGTTTGAAAGTGAATGGTTCATGGATCTACTCCGTACAAAACTGCTTAGAAGAGTTTATCGCCGAATTTCCCAATGTTATTGTTGACGGAAAACCTTCGAAGATAACCTGAGTCGGTGTGTAAAATAGTTTCGTGAAACTGGAGGCGTTTACCGAAGAAAAACCACAGGTCAGCCGCTAAAACGCACTGCTGCAGTTAGTGCTGCAGAAACTGCAAGAGAAATAATGCAAAATGCTCTCCACACTTCAATGCGTCCATCATCGCAACGCAACCGACTGTCAATTTCGTCATTAATTTAGTTAATAATAATTTACCCAGAACTGCCCTACAAATATGAATGTTTAATTTCAATTACAATTTTACGATTTTTGTTTCTAATGCGTGCAATTGTTTAAAAAATGTAATAACCTCAGAGCATACAGCAAAATATATTTTGTTTCTATCTTGATGATGATGATTCTGCCTTAATTGTAATAATGAAATGTAAAGAATAAATTGGTACAGTTTAATAAGACTGTTATTTGATATAGGTACTATCGCGGCCAAAATACTTTGGTCGTCACTTTTTGACACTTCAAATGTAAATCAAGTATTAATGTCAATATACATGACAATTTCAAATTATTCTTGTCAAAAATATGGCACCTTCAGTTTTTGATAAATATAGAATCGTCTTACTTGCTTCTGAAGGTTGTCTAAACCGCGACCACGTTGATCTTTTGCTTTTGAACCCTGCCTCCGCAGCTGGGATTTACCCAATCCGTATGACACTGATAGATTAAAATAATTTTGACAGTAGTAAAAAATAAGGTTAAACATCCTAAAGTTTGCTTTACAATTGAATGTCATTTATGTCACATTGACGGACCAAAGTATTTTGGCCGCGATAGTACATACTCGTTTGTGCAATGTACCTATCTATGTACTATTCCGGACACGGAATCTTGGCCAACACTTTTTTGACATTTCTAAAAAAACTGATGTAAACCAATCATTAGTGTCATTAATAAATGACAATTATTAAAAATCACTTTGAAGTTTTTATTGTGACATCAAAAAAGCAGGGAAATAGCATTATCGAGTCAAAAGTTGGGTTATATTCATTAAAGGCCAGTTCACACATATTTGTCAGTTAAATGTCAGTTGTAGTCAAGATTCCGTGTCCGGAATAGTACATACCTAAGTATGTAGGTATGTATTAAGTACAGTGTGGAATAAAATGATTTACATCTAGTTACCTTTGGAATTTTTGCACATGTAAATTTTCTTGTACCGCTCTACTTTTTTTTTGAAGTGCCGAACTATTAGTTCTGTCAATAAATGTCATCAATCGAATTGACAATTGTTACAATTTACTAAATTGAATTAACAAACGTTGGTGGCCACTTTCAACACTAGCTGTGACTTGCTTTTGTTAGCTCCTTTTTAATTTCAATCTCTACTTTGCATTCATATCATCCCTTCGCAATAAATCACATTTGGAATTTTGGAATATTTTGAGGTTAGGCTTTCTTTTTTTTTGTATAGCGACATTTCGTATTTTTACAAGGGTAATGCAAGGGTAACTAGATGCTAGATGTAAATCATTTTATTCCACACTGTATTATGTTTATGAAGAATGATTAATTTTAATTACATTCAAAGAATACCAAGAAACAAATGCACAAAATGTAAAGCAAAAAAATCCTCAACAAGACTACTACATAGGTAACGATTAACGATATAAAGGGTGTTTTTTTAAATTTGGCGTCGAAGTAGGCGTCGGAGAGTCGATTGAGAGCGCACCACTAGTGTAAAAGTGTAAGATTTAAACAGCTGATCCGTGATCCGTAACCTGTATAGTGCGTTCACAATCGACAGTTCAACGCCTACTTCGACGCCAAATTTTAAAAAACACCCGTTACTAACAAAACCGACCAAAAAATCTTCAAGTGACCCAGTCCACATCATCACACGATAATAAACGATATTTGCAGATGATATTTTTAAGCGGACAATAATTTATACCACCATAATGTACAATATAAACGTACTCTACATATTAAAGGAAAAATAATAAATATACAAAACATAAACAGAATTAATAAAAAAGCAGAAAAGACCTGAGAAATTGCTTTTTTCTAATATACAAAAGCACCAAACAAAAGTAACAAAAATGTGAGGGTTGCATTTCTACCTACTTACTTATTTTAGGAATCGCCACTTGTCATAAAAGGTATTTCCAAGTACCTATACAGGTAACTAATGACTTTTTGGAATTAATGACTGCTGGTACAGTGCAACCTCGTTAATCCGAATCCCAATAATTCTAATTCTTCCATAATTCGCACAAGTTTTTATTTATCATTGTGTACATTATAATCCGAATTCGTCTGATTTCGTTACTCCGAATTCATGAAAGCTCACGTCCAGACGCAACTAAATTTTAAAATTCAAATTTTTGAAACAAATATAAATTTTCAACGCAGTGACCGTTTTGCTAGGTAACTAATAGAAAACAGTGCGTGAAGTTAAAAACAGAAAAGCTTATGTGTGTGAAATCGCATTTCACACACTGTTATGTATGGTTTCAATAGTTTCAATCTTACAACAGTAAAAAAAATATATATATGTAAGAAAATGACCCACTTCATGCATACATAACTGTGCGTAAATATCAATTTTTTGAAGCAATTATAGAAAATAGTTATTTTTCTACAACCGTCAAAAAAACATGACATTTATGCATCGTTATCAAGTCGCAAAGTATGTCATTTTTGATAAATATTTTAGCATCCAAGGAAAATTTTACAAAAATTCAAAAATTCAAAAATTTAAAAATGCGGTTGTAGAAAAAATAGTGTTTGTATTTCGTGTTAAAGATGATTGTTTTGTTGGCGCATTCAAATGAGTTTGAAGTCTCCACCTGACGGTTTCGACAAAAAAATAAAATTCTCATGCCCCAACAAAAAAAAAATCATTTTGCGCACTTACAAAATAGTTATTTTTATATTAAGTGCGCGAAGAGAGTGTTTTTTGTGCATGAAAAGGTCTTTTACGCCGAGACGAAGGTCGAGGCAGTATAAGCCTTTGAATGCACAAAAACATCTTCGCGCACGAAATATAAACAATATTTTTTCTATAATTGATTCAAAAAATTGAAATTAAAAATTCAAATTTTTGAAGGAACTCTGAAGTTTCAATGCAGTGACCATGTTGCTAGGTAACTAATAAAAAACAGTGCGTGAAATGAAAAACAGAAATAGTCGTATGCGTGAAATTGCATTTCACACACTGTCTTGTATGGTTTCTATGGTTTCGATCTTACTAACAATGTAAAAAAAAAGACACGTAAGAAAATGACCCACTTCATGCACAGATAACTATGCGTGAATTTCAATTTTTTGAATCAATTATAGAAAAATAACTTTTCATTGAGGGCCGGTTGCACCAACGCCAGTTAAAGTTAACTGTAGGTTAAAATGTTTCGTTACTTTAGTTACCTATTGTTATAACAATGTTTTCGAATATTTTAATCTATAGTTAAATTTAACTCACGTTGGTGCAACCGGCCCTGAGACAGTCAAGAATACCTAAATGTTGTTGTTATCTAGTGGTTTATCACCAGCTAAGTAAATATATTAATGATAACAATTTGCTCTATATATACCAATCTGGTTTTCGTAAAAATCATTCGTGTGAAACGGCATTACAGATAACATTATCAAAATTTAAAAAAGCAATAGATGACAATAAAATTGTGATAGCTGTGTTTCTCGATCTAAAACGAGCGTTTGAAACTATAGATAGAAACTTACTCCTAAAAAAATTAGAAGACGTAGGATTGGGGGGTAGTGTGTTGAGTTGGTTTAAGTCATATCTTAGTGGTAGGACACAAAATGTTAAAGTAAGGGAGACAACGTCAACCAACATAACAAATAATCTTGGTGTTCCACAAGGAAGTGTTTTGGGACCGCTGTTATTTCTATTATATATTAATGATATGCATTTAAATGTAGTTTGTGATTTTCTAAATCTGTTCGCAGATGATACATTAATTGCGTGTATATGTGACAATATTGATCAGGGAATAAAAAGAATAAACGAAATACATATTAGAAAAGGTAAAAATATACTTAGAAATTAATAAATTAAAACTTAATGTAAGTAAAACTAAAGCCATGATTTTAACTACAGACAACAGGTACAAAAAAATCAATATAAATCAAATTAATATTATTATTGATAAGCAACAAATTGAAATTGTTAAGGAATTCAAATACCTGGGTTTTGTCATAGATAATACGATATCGTTTAATAGTCATTTTAGATATATAGTTGATAAAATTTCTAAAAAACTTTATTTTTTCTCTAGAATCTCAAATTTTGTAAATATAGATATTTGTTTAGTGATATATAAATCAATAATTTTACCACACTTTGATTTTTGTGCCTCTGTTTTGTATCTAATGGATAAAACAAAAGTTGGTGTATTACAAAAATTACAGAATAGAGGCATGAGAATAATACTTAAATGTAATAAATATACACCTATTCGACTCATGCTCAGCACTCTACAGTGGATGTCAGTGGAACAAAGATTATATTATATGTCAATGATTTTTATGTTTAAGATGGTACATAACATGTTACCGGCATATTTTAAATGTCTTATTAAATTCAATTGTCAAGTTCATCGGTACTCAACTAGAGACAAGCTTGATTTAAACATAACTAAAGTCATGTTGAGCCGAACAATGAACTCAATTTTCTACAAAGGAATGAAAGAATACAATGAATTGCCGATGAATTTGAAAATTTTAGGCAATGTAGGTGAGTTTAAAAGACAATTATCCAGATACATGCAATTTTAGAGCATAGTTGTAGATGAATAATGGTAACTAAATATTGTAAAAAGTATATTGTATCGAGACAATAATAATAAAGTTCTTCTTCTTCTTCTATTATTTATAGCAATGCAATAAAAATTCAAATAAAACAATTGCTACATAAAAAATACTAAACTAGGCAAAAATGAATAGGGAATTTTTGAATTTGGAATTTTTTATAAATACAGTTTAAAATCTTTAATGAAATGTGTTAGAAATATAAATATGTACACATTAAATGTAATGTTTCGGGTACCTGTAACATTTAAAATTTATCTATAGTCTATTTTTTCCTGGTAGGCGCGTGCGTGCGCATTTACAAAATCCTGCAACGAAATGCGACTTTCCTATTGGTTACTTTATTTTTCTACTTACACTAGAGAAATGTGCAATATTGCAGTGTTCTGTACTGTCAATCAGGTCCAAGCTGCCATTTTTGTTTCATCGTGTCTTAGTTTTCCTTTCGTGTTTTGTGTCTGTTTTGGGTGTGTTGTGTTTTTATATGTCAACAAGATGTCTGAATTTCGATCACCAAATAAACGGCGTAAGTTGGATTTATGCTAACAGCAAGTAACAGTTTTTTATTAATGCATATTTATAGCAAATTTCTCACAAGCCGAGAAAGAAATGATCGTTAAAGTATTTCGTGGGATCTCCAAGGATTTTGCCGAGTTAACCAAGACGGCTCAAATGGAAAAAACTGCAGATTATACTGGTATTGATTTCGGAGTTTTATTTTTGTTGTAGCACAGCTTAATTACTTTGTGTTGAAGGTTGTGGATTTAGAACCATTCAACGATACTTAGCGGAAGAAAAGAAGTGTGGACAATTACAGGCACCGAAGAAACCTGATAGGAAATGTATGATTCAATTGGATGAACATCAAAAATATCTCCTTTTCTCTTGCAAGATACATGGTTATTATAAATGATTGTAGTCGAAGCAGGCCATGTCCATGTTATGAAATTTTTGCCACTTTCATGTGAACTGTCAATTTTTGTCGATGTCGATTTTTTTTATGTGAAAAGTGCGCTGATAATTATTTTATTTTTTTTTAAATTAACGATTGAATCCAAAAGAATCGAGTTGTTTTGTACCCAATTTAACTCCTGTATGTATAAAATAAAAATAAAAAATTGTGTACATATAATATTTGTTACCAATTTTTTCACGAGTTTATTCATAAACTTTTTTGTTTACATTTTACAAATTATACAAAAATTAAATCATAAACATGAGTTTTAATGTGCAACCACAAATACTGATCCCCCTAGATAATACGCAACCAAAAATACTAATAATTCCTGCATCCTGCTAAACATTTTAGCTATGTGATTCTACCTTTCGGAGATGCGCACGCACGCGCCTACCAGGAAAAAATAGACTTTAGTGTTTAAGAATATGTGGAAGGATTGGGACAATTATTTTGCTTTCCAAGAAAAATTGTGGAATTCCCTATTCATTTTTGCCTAGTTTATATTCAAAAAATAGAAATTACGCCAAAACGGCTGAAAATAGGCATACATAATGTTAATAAAAGTGGTCTTGCAATTAAATTTTACAGAAAATCAGAATCTATAAAAATACCACATTCCTCAGTTCTTAGTTGTGTCAATTGTTCGAAGGCTGTGAGAGCACACCCTTCGTTCTCTTGCCTAATTACAGGTAAAATGTTTTCTTTCTAACTAGCCGAAATATACCTACTTATTTTAGGAATCGCCACTTGGCCTGAAGGTAAAGAATAATTTCTCGTTGCCTGCATTCCAATTTTTTCTTCCGTGTAAATGAACGAAATTCCTTCACATTTTTGTCGTTTTTTTCAGATCTGTGATTTTTTTGGAAAAACGGTGATGGCACCAACCGCTTTAAAATTCAATTTCCGAGGGCCCCATACTTTTTTTTTTATTAATTTCGAATTAGGTTTTAGTGTTACAGCTTCCTGCATAGTCCTCAAATTGCAATTTATTTTATTGTTATTTATAACGAAATCGAAAAAAGAAAAATATGGGGCCCTAGAGGAAAGACGTATCTTTCAGATAAAAAATGAACCTTACCTTCATCTGTTGTGGTTTTAAAGATATGGATGTTTAAAAACCACCGTTTTTCGACCATTTCAAATCAGGTAAACCCCACCCTTAAGCTACGGTTTCTTAGAGAAGTACGCCGCGCACAACTCACCGTAAGTCGTGCGCTTCGCACAACCGCGTAAATCTAATCAGTTGATACTGATCGAAACGTTTTCTTAGAATCAACTTGTTACGCCACTTTCGACCGCGGACTAGCTCAAGCCGAGAAGGTCGGGGTTCGGGGGGTGGGATCAATTAAATTTATGTGTCCCTGGAGAACATTCAGCCTTTATTAAAAAAAAAACAAAAGAAAAAAATTATTCTGAACAAAGTGAAGATAAGAAAAAAAAATAGAAACTTAAATTAAATTTACATCAAGATTTGGTGGCCTGTGGATTCGTGAGAAATCCTTGAACCCAAAAAAACGAAAACCAAGGGAAATGGGGCACACTCGCGAGCCAATGGGGGGTGTCGTTCGCCACACCAGAAGATGTCGTTCGCCGCCACACGAAAGGATGTCGGAAGTTACCCCTTCAGATGGGGACCTACCTCACAGGGGTCGATGAATCCCGGCAGAGCTCCGCGATGGTTCAGTGCGCACTGTCCTCGAGGAGTCCCGGCGATGAAAATGACTCCGCTGCAGGCGTCAAACCTGAAACAAGAGGATAACCTCCGACCGAAAAAAATGGGCAACACAGTGAACGATACAAGAAAAAGGCGGTCTGTTCGGTTTTTTTTTTCCTCCTAGCTACCGATAACCTCGTGCTGATCCGCTTACGCGTGTTCGGTCCTAGCGAGTCCAGAGAACCACGTCCAAATCCGTCCAACGAAGGAAACGACGACGACACTCAGCCCGGGAACACTCCAGCACGGCTTTCACCACAAAGGTCGGGTTTCCAGGGAACGTGGGGTAGACTCGGAGGAGCAGCACACGGATTGTCTCGGCAAAAACTAGTAGAGCTCGTGCCAACTCTCATGATCGATGACGCAGAAACCAAAATGCGTACAAACGCGGCTGTACGAGTCGAACTAAAAACATGGGTACTGTCACCACAAAACTCCGGGATGCAAAACTCGGGGTGTTTTGGACTTTTTGTTTTGGATATTGGATTTTCAATGTTTTCATAGGTGTTCTGTGGTTTTCATTGTGTTGTTGTCCGATCTTCGTGATTACTGATTAACCTCCGCTCTCTGTGTTTGCTTCCTTGTTTTTTTTTATTTCCGTTCCATTATTGTTATTCCGAGTTTACAAACAGTCTTTTTCAAGACTCCATTAATCTGCATAATTGCAATTGTAAGTATAACACACCTAATTGTGCTTGATTTTTAACCTAAAGTACTTGTACTCTTTACAGAATCTTTGAGTGTCATTCATCAGAATGAGCAATCAAGGACGGGAAATAATTTATAATGTGTATAAATTTATGAAAAATGAAAAAGACTGTGGAGAAGTTTCTATCCCATTAAACCGCTTACAAGAAAGGGTTGCAGAAGCTACTGGTGTTGGAATCTGCACTCACAGGAGGATCATTAAGGAAGCCGAAAACAAACCAGTAGGTTCCAAATTTACTTCTCCGAGGAAGAAAATTAATCAACCGAAGCCTAAACAATCTGTGGATCAGTACGAAGAGGAAATTATTCGAAACAATATTTATACATACGCAGATATTCACAAAAGAAGACCAACAATGAAGGCTGTATTTGAAGCAGTGAAAGATGAAGAAGGTGTTAATTTCACAGGAAAAATCCGTTCATTTAGACGTCTGGTGCATAAAATTGGTTTCCGTCGGAAGAAAACACAGGACAACAGAAAAACATTGGTTAAACCCCATCGAGAAAATATGGGCGCTTGTGAAAAATCATGTGGCAACATACAACACAACGTTCAAGTTGGATGATGTTAGGAAATTGGCAGAAGCGAAATTTGAAGCAGTGACTGTACAACAATGGCAGAATATTTGTTCTCATGTGGAGAAAATTGAAGTGGAGTACATGAAAAGGGAATATATAGTGGATGAGGTTGAAGATCTAATAATTTCCATTAATGGCGAAGAAAGTGACGAGTCTGATTTTTTTCATCAGATGAAGAACAGGTTGACGAAAAAGAAGTTCAAGGGGGTAGCTCTAGTTCAAATCTAGCTGATTTGGGTTGTGAGTTGTTGACTTAAGTAGATAAATAAAAACCTGTTAAGAAAGCGTTGAAAATTTTGTTTCCATTCACTTTACATTTTGCAGGCTTGTGAACTAATTTATGTTGATATTTATCTGACGACAAGTCGGGCATTCTAGTCCAAACCGTTGGGGAGTGCAACATTTAAATTTGGCGCCACTCTGAAATGTCTAACCAAACGACCGATGTTTTCACGTTTCACTTATCAAAATTAGGCTCCGCCTTCGCGCAGCTTTTGTCAAGGTCATCGATCATGAGAGTTGGCACGAGCTCTACCGATCACCCAACAAAGGAATGCCCAGTGGCGCCTTCCGGTACCGACCACGCAAGTGCCGCAGGTACTTGTCAAAAACGTCATCCCATTGGTCTTATGGAAACGGATGGCCCGAACGTCCACAGACATACTCAAAAATGAGTGATGAAGTTTCACAACCGTATCAAACTTATCGACTGATTAGATTTACGCGGTTGTGCGCGGCGCACGACTTACCGTGAGTTGTGCGCGGCGTACTTCTCTAAGAAACCGTAGCTTTATGTACTATTGGGGACAAAATACTTTGGTCGTCATTCTTCTGTCACTTCAAAACAAATTAATGTAAACCAAGCATTAACGTCAAGTCAATAGTGATGACAATTTCAAATTATTGACTTTTCTCTTGTCAAAAATATGGCACCTTCCACCATTCAAAAATTTAGAATCATCTCCCTTGTTTCTGGGGGATTGTCCGTGGGCCAAATTGCCTTTTGGGAACCTTTTCAATTTTTCCTCCTAGGAATATCTCCTTCAGTTGTCCATTTTTCGGTATTTAACATTTTGCAATGATGAGTTTGACAGTGACAGTGGTTGACAGTAGTAAAAAATAAGGTTAACCGTCCTAATGCTTGCTTTACAACTTTATGTCAGTCAACTGACTTTGACGACCAAAGTAATTTGTCCCCAATAGTAGGAAAGCAGGAACGTGCCACAAACTGTTACGAAAAGAAGAAGGTAGACATTTCCAGCACCTCATTTAATAAATTGATTAATTTGTGCATGAATTGTAATTGTGTTACTTTTTTTTATCATAATTCGTGTCATGCTGTTATTTTTTTAGTGAGGTTATGTCGTATTTTAAAGTTGCGACATCCGTTTTTCAAAACAAAAGATTTCCATAGGTGATGGCTACCAGAATATTAAATGAACACCTTTACCTATACAGGGTGTTAGGAAATGGTCTCCCAAGAATTTCAGGGTGTTTGTGAGGGAAAATGTGGTCGAAAACTTTTAACAGCATTTTTTCCTAACATGAATGGTTTTCTTAAAAATAAAAATTTTAAATAGTGCCCCACTGTTTGAGAGCTTTTGCACCATTTTATTGTTGTGTGGATTAAATAAATAGTTAACATTTTGTAATCAAATCAATCAAAAACAACAATGCCTCATGTCAGATTTTATCGAGTACCTACTGTCACAATGACGTTTCGGTTTTAAATATTTCCCTTGGATAATAGATCATCAAAAACTACCAGGACTGCATTTTTTATTGACAAAATCAATAATTATATTCGAAATATTTATCTAAATTCACCACAACCTTGAGGTAAGTCCCCTTTTATTGCTGCAATGAACTGAAATTATTTGTGCAGCTTCATTTGTGATACCACATCTCGATCAACCTCTGAAGTGATTTGAAATCGAGCACTGACCCTAATAAGATTCGTTAATTTCTGTGTAACTTTATTTATTTGTATTGAAAACATTCATAATAAACGCTTAGAATATCCTCCGTTTGTCATTACTCATTACATAAGCATAAATTTCAAATCCTTACCAAGCAATCATTTTTAAATCGAAACGAAAACGGTTCAATTTATCCAAAAGCGGTATAAAGGTTTTCGACCACATTTTCCCTGATAAACTCACCCTGAAATTCTTGGGAGATCATTCTCTAACACCCTGTATTTGATTTTTGCCCCTTTGTAGGATAAATGTTAAATAAAAAACAGGTTATGAACGAATAAGTCCATTAATGACACTTTTTTAGTTTTTTAATAAAGACTGTTGTAAGATGAAAAATATTTCCAATACATAGGTATAGAAAAACTAAGACATCGAAATCACAAATAACGCTAAGATTTAATAATTTGATATAAAATTATAGAACCACCCAATTGCACAGGACTCTTGATATACCTACGTTCTTTTGTAGACACTTTGAAATATTCACTGATAATGTTAATATGTAGGTACAAGTTGATCTTGAAAGTTTTGTAGATATTTTAACCTCTGATAGAACCCCACAAAATGTAACGATTGAGCCAACAATGTCTTATTCAAATGATGATAAATATTTTTCGAGCCACTGAAATGAAAATGAAATGGCGAAGCTCGTGGACATTCAGAGCTAAAACGGCAAATCTATGGTAAAAGGTTTCTTCAATGGACACTTTCCACTGCACGAACATTTGTAAACGTTGTGCAGCATCTTCGCAATTTCGGGCGTTTCGAAATGAAGAAAAGCCATCTTGGCCGCCAACGAGAAAATCGCATTTTAGTTGCAGAAGAAAAAAATATTCACTAAATTGAAAACCGGCCACTTGCAATTCACCTGGGAGTTTCTCAGTTTGTAGTTTGACTTCGAGTTTAGAATGCCGCTCAGGAAATTCGTCAAAACAAAGGCATCTGAATCTAGTTCGGCTTTCGTCGTGCTGAAGCTTGCATTGCAAACGATTAACCTACTACGGCGTGATCAACAATGACTGAGTCTGTTGGCAATGAAACAGTTGAAAAGTGCTGGTGTTTTTTGTCTCATAATTTGCTCTGACTGAATTTTTTAACTTGAGACGACATTAAAAACATTTTTGGTTATGCCGATTATGTTTATGCTATTACAAAAATGAATATTTGATGGTAAATTTCAAATTTGCCAAATTTCATTGTTACCAACAGACTCAGTCATTCTTGATCACACCGTATATGTTTAGAAGGTAGCGCCATTCCGCTCCACAATTTTTGTCCTCAAAATTAAAAGAGAGGACATTATCCATAAATCCCGTGAGTGACAAAGATAGCAGTAGGTACACTATTTTTAGGGATTTTTGTGACTTGAAATTTTACGTGTCAAACAGATTAACTTAACATTACTTCAAATTAAGTGAGATGGAAATATTGGTCGCAACCGTTGTCGTTACCTTTGATAATCGCGAACCTTACAAACGATGGCAGATATTTTGAGCAACTTCTTTGATGTTCCATTTTAATGCTTTAACAATTACAGTCTTTTTACTTTCTTGTTTAGGTAAGCCTTTGTTGTTTTCTGAATGTTATTAAAGATTCATGCTGAAACTCAAAAAAATTAAAGATTAAAATCAAACATAACCTCGAATAACAGAAAACTTCACATTTTAGGTTGGTCATATGTCAAAACTGCCCGCCAAATTTGAACTTTTTCAGCGGTTCCTAAACAAACTGATTCCTTTAACACGTAGTACCCCAGGTTAAAATATCTACACTATTTTCAAAATCAGACTGTATATGGAAGTATGGATAATTATCGTATTTAATAGGAAAAACTAATTGTACCTAATATTGTAACACAAACAAGTTTTTATACGTAGAAGTTAGGTAAGGTTAGTTTCTCAATACAAAAATAAATGCTTTAGATATAATTCACATTCAAGTAGCTTTAGACGTCGTCGACATTGTCGCCCTTGTCATAGATGTTGTCATCAACATTCTCTTGCGCTGGATGTTCACGAAGTTGCTTCAGTGATGTTGACCCGACAATGTAAGTTGTTAACGCATTTAGTACTGAAAATTATAATTTGACATTAGATTCATTAGAATTTTACACTTTATTAAAACATGCTCTTGGAAATTTTTCTATTACTAAACACCGTTCACGTTGTTTGGCATAATGGAAGGCCATGATTTATTTTTTTAACGTTGGACAAACTGTTTGATTTCCGTCACGCAAGTGCCCTGACATGAGGACATATCAAAATGAACATACTATCCATTTATTAAACTCCCGCACTGTCAGTGTCAATTTTTTGACTTTTTTTTGGAGTGTACCTATGGTGACATACTGTCGCAATGGAAAATGCTTCATTGTAAAATGATCGTAAATATCATAACCTATCATCATGTTGTATGACATAATTGACATTAATTATTTAATTTTTTGCTTTGTTGACGTGGGCATAATCAGGCAGGGAAAATTTTTTGAATTTGTGACAATCTAACCAAATTTTGAAATGACATTGACGACCAGAATTTTTTGCTCTCGACAGTAGGTACATTTTCAGTTGCCTGTACGCAAAATCTAGTTATAAAAACGTCAACAAGAAAAGTTTGGTTATGTTAATGGAGTTAATTCTCTTCTTTACAAACAATAATTAACAATACCGTGCTTCTCTCTGGCCGTTAACAATATTCTTTTACGTTTCATATTTTCTTCTTGTTCAGCCATTTCGTGTAAGTAATACTTTGAATGAAAGAAAGCGAATTTATTAAACTTAACTTGAAATTTCAAATTTTTGCACCAACGTTAAAGTAAAAATTACTAGCCTCAGAAGGGCAGTGCGGCAACTTGCAAACACTTTGACAGTGCGGGAGTTTAGTAAATGGACAGTACGGTGTGATCAAGAATAACTGAGTCTGTTGGTATCAATTAAATTTGGCAAATTTGAAATTTACCATCAAAGGTTCATTTTTGTAATAGCATAAACATAACCGGCATAACCAAATAGTTATTTATTTAACGAATGCGTTTTGACAAGTTGTCACATTTATCAAAATTCGTTCACATAGGAGAAAATTCTCAAATTCTGACAGTGTCGAACAAAAAAATGTTTTTAATGCCGTCTCAAGTTAAAAAATTCAGTCAGCGCAAATTACGAGAGAAAAAACACCAGTACTTTTCAACTGTTTCATTGCCAACAGACTCAGTCATTGTTGATCACGCCGTACTATTCCGGACACGGAATCTTGGCCACAACTGATATTTCATTGACAAATATGTGTGAACTGGCCTTTATTGAATATAACCCAACTTTTGACTCGATAATGCCATTTCCCTGCTTTTTTGATGTCACGCGAAAAACTTCAAAGTGACTTTTAATAATTGTCACTTAAATGACACTAAGGATTGGTTTACATCATTTTTTTAGAAATGTCTAAAAAATGTTGGCCAAGATTCCGTGTCCGAAATAGTACCTAATATGTAGCTGAATTTCCCACCGTGTCAGAAGGGGTCATTCACGAAACTGGGTAAGGCTCGAGAAGACATTGCTAATTCAAAACCATGACTGATATTGTTGAATCATTGTAACTATTTGCTCAAGGCGGTCTCAAGTTACAGGCCAGGCCAGGACACTGGCTGTGTTGCCACATTCCCTGGTAGGCCATTCCATGACCTACGATGTTCCTAAAATTTTGAAACTAATTCGACCTTTAAAATAAATTTTGACAAGTCCTTGGTCAAATTCGTCAAATTGAATTAAAAATGCCATTTAAGTGTTGCATACCAAATTTGGAAAGAGATTTTAAAAATCGAAAACTGAAGAATTCGCAAAAGCAGCCATGCTTGTGCTAAACATTTTAGGGAAACAGATATCAATGGGGACCAAATGAAGCGACTCGTGCCAAACCCTGTGCCGACACCTTCTAATTACGAAGAAATTACACTTTGGGCAGAAATAATCAAAATTAGTAATGACAACACTTTCACTGGGGAAAATCTTTTGGCTTTAAAAACGAATGTTGAAACGAGACTGGGAAGCAAGTTACAAGAAATGGGGTGATTTGGGGAATGAGAACAAATTTGTTATATTTAAGTTGGAAATGCCCACCTCGCGTTACTTTATAATCAAACAGTTTCAATAGGCCGGAACACAGCAGAGCACGCAAAATATTATCAGTAAGGACTACCGTTATTTTTCTGACTCCAAGGTCGTTTAAAACTATGTATTACAATACGATAACGCATTTTTGAACTGTCATAAAATTAGATAACTGATATTTGATAAATGCAAATACAATGACAGATTTAGTGGATTTCGAATTTTTTCACTAAATGTTGGTGAAGCAATGTTGCCATACTGTGGTAGGCCATTCCATAGCACACTGTCTCTGGTCAGTGTCATAGCCTGGTAAATGAACATCGCCTTGATTTGCCCCTTACGGAGCAAAAAAATTGAGACATCACCAGTAGCAGTATATCCCACTATCAGCGACTAGTGACCCATGTGATTTGTATCTCACAAAATAATTAGGTATTTTTTAATCCTTCTTAATACATACATATCGTCGTAACTAGTTATGAAAAGTAAAATTAATGAGATAAAAGTACCTACTTACTTAAAACAACAGAACCATAAACAATGGCGTCTATACGGTGCCGTACCACACAAAAAATAATACTTGCGACAGTTAAGCATATTTCGATGAACTTCAGTAATATCCATGGCGTATGTTGTTTACGATCTTCCTATTAAGATAAACTAATTAATAGATATTTATGTTGGTTGCAAGTTAAAAATTGAACTAACTATTTTTAAGCCATAGTAGAGTTCATAGCTTAAGGCTGCTGACACAAAAACGTACAGATAAAGAAGTATTAGATTTTTCTCGTCCTTAAAATACCAGTGATCACCAAGTTCGCTTATGACAAAATGCATCGAAAGAACTGAAACGACCTAAAAAAAAAAACTCTGTTCAAAATACTCTGTCCTGATAAATACTACAAATCCGTACTAAACCCACGAAAGGTACCCTCAAATTGTACGACCTCCTATCTGTTGGGAAATGTTTATTGTAAAATGACTTAACACCTATCCACCTAAAAACCAAAAATAGAGGAATTGTGTCAAAGACTGTACAGTAACTTACTTTTTGGACAGCATTTGAATGTTGTCGCTTTTGTCGTTCATTTTTTGTTGCGTTACTTCACTGTGTTTGTCTACGTCGTTGTTTTGTTGAATTACCATATTTGGTTCGGGCGTTGGATCAGAAGTACAACTTGAAATGCCGGTGTATTTTCGGATGCGCTGAATTGGGGCACAGTAGGGGTTCGCTAAGCCTGTGATTTGGAAGACAACTTTGGATATCGCTACAATTTTTAGAGAAATTAAAAAAATCTGTAATATCTATATGTATGTATATCTATAATATTTTTTTATGAAAGTACAGGAATTGCGTTTTAAATGAAAAACGAGAATGCGAAAATATAAAGCTCGAAAGTTATTTATTGACGTTGCGTTCAAACATGACGTGCATAGCCATGTGCAGCCATATGGTTTAAATTACAACGAAATGTTTACCAAGAAACTGACTAAAAATTTAACATGAAAAAATAAGTTGTAAATGCTGTAATTTCTATACAAGTAGGTATACATATGTTCAAAACATTAAGTACTATCGCTGGTCAAAAAAAAACTCGTACAGCCAAAATTTTAATATTGTAAATCAAAGTCTACAACGTCAAACGTTATTGTCAGTGTCAAAGTCAATGTGAAAAAATGGGTTTAACTGAAATTCAAAAACAGACTAACGCACAACGTTTAAGAGACGGGATTTCGATACGGGCAATTGCTACTGAAGTTGGTGTTGATAAAGGTACCGTTTTATTGCCCAAACAAAAAATCAAACCTATGCATACATAACCTTTATTAA
This sequence comes from Tenebrio molitor, assembly GCF_963966145.1. NCBI lineage: Eukaryota > Metazoa > Arthropoda > Insecta > Coleoptera > Tenebrionidae > Tenebrio > Tenebrio molitor. Next base: position 19,760,336 of record NC_091051.1, on the reverse strand, counting down.
AAAAGCTATGTTTACACAACTCAAATTTTTAATTTTTGGATCTGTTGTTCCATCATCTGTGTACGAGTTTTTTTTTGGCCAGCGATGGTACTGTCGCGAACAAAAAATTCTGGTCGTCAATGTCATTTCAAAATTTGTTTATATTGTCACAAATTAAAAAATTTCCCTGTCTGATTATGCCCATGTCAACAAAGTATCAAAAAATGAGAAAAATGACAACTAATGTCATACAACATGATGATAGGTTATGATATTTACGACCGTTTTACAATGGAGCATTTTCCATTGTGTCAAAGCATTATTTTGACGATCAGTTTTTTTTTGCTCGCGACAGTACATGGAATTTTTAGCAACCAAAATTAATTGTGTTAAACAGCACATGGCGGAACTTAACTCGGTTACAAATTTTCTCGATCACAGATACAAACACGTATGCATTTATTCATCAATTTTCGATAAGTAGGTACAGTCGTTGACCAAATAAATTGGGACAATGGATATGCTTATGTGTATGTTTCACGTAAATGACGCACAGCGGGCATAACTTAATGTGCTGGCTCTTCGAGCTTACAAGGAATTAATACTGATTAATTCCCACGTACATCAAACGTGCTTGTTCACCCAATCAGAGCGCTTGCTTTCATCTAATAAAAAATGTTTATCCCCATAAAAACGTCCTACTACTCTGTCATCTGTGAAAAGTGATTAAAATTGCATGCTACTCCTGTCAGATTCTCAAATTGTGTTTTTAATAACTGTATTATAATATTATAAATAAATAATTACCTAACGTTAAAGTTTGTATTCTGGAATTAATCTTGCCAAAAATAACATGACCTAATTTTTTATATCTGATATTTGAGCATTTTTATTCAAAGATTAAACCCTAGAGCTAAAGCTAACGAGAATAAAAATGCCCAAAGTCAACTGGTAAAATTGTCAAAGCAAAAAGTTTTCGTGAAATAGAAAAATTTATCCGATTAAAAAATTAGGTCTTGTTATTTTACCTTCGAATAAACACTACTTGTCCTTCAAATTAGTGTAGGAAAGCCATGCAGAAAATCTTCTCGTATGAGAGATTGAGAGAACAACGATATGTTAGGTATTACGCATATAAATTAAAATGTAACACTAACCGGATGTAAATGTAGAGCTAAACCACTGTGTAAGAAACAATCTGTAAGAGAACTTTTTCCATTTAAATTTGAATTAATCTACGTCGGACTTGTTATTCTCAGAGGATTCGCTGGAAATCGGCTTCTTTCGTCATTATCGGGTTGCCATCGCGATTGCTTCTGTCATTGTTTTGTTTACGTACATTGTTATTTATCTGACACATGTTGGGCTTAAAAATAAAACAATCAGTGCTTACCTATAATACAGGAAGTTATGGAAGTCCACAGTCCACATAGAAAATGTAAGTACTGATACAGTCATAGAACTCTTCAAAACAACCAATATGCTCATATCATCTTTTTCGAAATACCTTGGTATCAAAGTCGAACGTAATAGCTATTTGTATCACAAGGCTAGGAAATGCCATTTTGCAAGTGCAAGCACGGTTTGTGGAGCAGAGGCGCCAACCGGGGCCCACAAGTGCGAGCACTTGCAAAACATTTTATAGCCGTGTAATACACAAAAATTTTTCGGCCGACAATTTATTTAAAGCAAAAAATAATAATTTTTGTTAAAAAATTACCGGATAGGGAATTTATTTTTCTTCCATTGGCAACATAAAGGATTCAAGAAGCGACTGTCACAACAAAAATCAACCAATTTCTCAAATATTCAAAACCGTGGTCGTCGTTTCTGTTATTCCTAACCCATTGCTTGATACCCCCCTCGGCCCCTAGGTACTGCTATACACAATGTACAGCTTACGATAAAGGATACAAATTTGCCCGACATCAATATTTTATACTTAAAAAATTGTACAAAAATGTTACATGACACTGACATTTTGTGCTGCCAACCTAAAATCTTTCATTAAAAATTCCTGTGCCGATTTTCTTGCCTAGGCAGGGAAATGCTAGTTTCCAGACGATTTAGACGAATGAAAAATCAGTGTTTCTAGACGCAGGCCGAAAAAATAATTTTGAATATGATTTTGGTAAAAACAAGTCTCAACTTCTTGATGTCCACCATGTGACACTCGCGTCGACACTAACAGCTAGCTCCTATGCGTTACAATTATAAGAGACATATTAGAATGAAATGACTGGTGTATAGTTTTCCCATTTATAATTTGGTTTTATGGCAGTCCAATTGTAATTATTAGGGACTGGGGTTGTGGTTTTGGCAATATACGTGAAGATATTGTAGCCTGGTCAGACAACAGATAGCAGACCTTCTTTTACAGTCCTAGGATTTATAGCGGTAGTTGCCTATTGTCGGGGTATTTAACTCCTTGACAACAGGGCTGGTAGTAAAACCAAATTAGAAATGGGAACACTATAACAAGAAGAATGTGAAAACGGTGTCGGAAAATGTTGTTTTGGCTTATTTAAGGAAAAATAAAAAATGTTGAAACGTTCAAGTTTATGAAGCACGTATTCAGTGTTGAAGCTCATGCTGAACATACTGGATGGCATTGATGTAACGAAGTTTCTGAATTTGGTATCTCAAAAAAAATTCAGGGTTTCAGACGAAAAAGTCTAAGGTATTGACACGAGACCAGATCAGTTTATTTTTGGAAAAAGCTAGTAATGAAATTAATTTATTATGGAAGGTAAATGTTAAGTTCTGTTATGATAAGTTGTATCATCTGCCCCTTTTTAGGTAAACAAAGATATACTCGTTCATCACTAGATAATTTTTACGATTTTCAAAGCTTCTAAATTCTCTATTATGCAGGATTAGATATTGGTGGTAGTGAGTGATCTTGTACTTTGTGATAATATGTACGATTCAAGGTAGTTTTCATGGCAATTTAATGCATACATTTCAAAATAATTGACCTATTAAATGCCACTTTCAAAGACCGTCAAATTAGAAAATAAGTCCAATAGAATTTTTTAAACATTTTTCTGACATTGACGGTAATCTCTTCTACACTGTAGTGCACCGTTAGTGCGCCATTTTTGGGACACCTGTAATATTAAACAATGATTTCATAATTATTACTTTATTTTATTTACAATCTTGTTATGCATTTGTCAAGTGTAGACAGACTTAGCCTATCACTTGTTACATGAGCACTTTGCTCACATTTTCGATAAAATTGTGATAATATGGCGACTGTTAGACCCAACCCTGTCTAGTTGAGTTTTCAAAGCTGCCCAAAGAGGAAGTATTGGTATATTCGAAAAAAGATTGACAGTTTATTTTTGAAGCCTTTCCCTTGTACCAGCGTTACAAACATAAGCATTTTATTAATCAAGCGACAAACCTTGTGACATACAGATGTAGTGAGCATTTTGTTGCTTCCATGAATATGAGCTTTTTTTTGCTTTGGCATTTCGTTAACGCACAAGAGCTTTTGGAATTTACAACTAAACTACCTGTAAAACTAAATGATCCTGTTATTGATGCGGGAACATAATTGTATGTGTCAACTTTAAAAGATGCCATCAACAGATATCCAAAAATTCCTTTCACGAATACACTTGGAATTCGTTTCTTCATCAGTGTTAAATATGATAAAATTCGATGTAGGAATACACTTACAGGTACATACATACTTACACTTACAGGTAAGAAATCGGTCATTTTTGCCCGTTGGGTGCCACCAAATATTTGGCTGAGGTTATTTAATACCCCACCATAATTACCGGATGGGGTGCTTTAAGATCTGTTTCTTTGTTGGTGTGATTGATGATTTTAGTCAATATTTCTATTAGGGGTAAAAATACTATACTCCTACAATGAAAATTTGCCGCTTTCGTAATTTATGGTGCTTTGCCTTTACAACTTAACCCAACATTTAAAATGAATGCCCTATAGTACTTTATTTAACTCCGTTCACACGGGAGAAAATTCTCAAATTCTGTATCGAACAAAAAAAAAATCCACTACGTCATTGTTTATTACTGATTTTGAGATACAAAAATACAAAATTCACAATACTTTCCATTTGTCTTATTAATGTTGCTTGATGGCCTGCTTATGAGTTTGGCACTAAAAATAAAAAATAAAATAAAAATTAAAGAAAAACCAAAACATGTAAGATATACTCACAAAATACGTGAAAACGTTGTCGACAACAGTTTTAATAATTTCACAGGCGCCTGCAATTAAAGCCGCTGCACACATTGCAGGTATTCCCATATTTCCTGATGTTAAACCTGCGACTTACTTGTTGAATCGATGAAAAGGTATCTATCAACAGGTCTGGTCTTGGACATCGTGAAATATGGAGGTGGGACATCAAATATTTGAAAAGTGAAGGTTACGGATTATATGCAGTTAACAGGGATTTCTAGAAATTTTAAACAAACATCAGAGACACTGAAAAAGAAATTACCTCATCGTACTTCTTCTTGCAACAAGCTCAAGTGTGCATAAAAAGATTCTTATATTTTCCTCAATTATGTTGAATATAACAGTAATTACTAATACACTTGTGATTGGTTTTGTTTTAATAATTGGAATAGCCGCAGGTGTCAAAATATTCGCTTCAAAACAAGAATTGGCAAACACCAAAAAGAAGGTATGTAACAATTAATAAATTTATGTTTATTTTATCTTTCTTATTGTTAGTCGCAAAGATTGCTCTCGGCTCTTGGTTTTGGAGAACTGTTACACAGTTTAAATGAGTACGAACTTATCATAGCTTCCCAGTTAGTGAATCCTTCAGAAATTGATATCACCTTCGATGACATAGCTGGTCTAGATAATGTAATTGATATGATTAAATCAAATATCATTTTACCTTTACTGATGCATCCCATTATTAAGAAAAAATCACCCTATTTCCAACCCCCGAAGGGAGTTTTGTTGCATGGTCCTCCAGGATGTGGCAAAACGATGATAGCGAAGGCAACGGCTAAAGAAGCAAAAGCAAAGTGAGTATCTGTCTTAATAAAAGTTACATAAACCGATATTGGGATCCACCATTGAAGACGAAAACAGTCTTTCTGCCCTTTTTCATCGTTCATTAAAAAGTCTAGAATCAGTAATTAGCAATAACACTATGCTTTGATTTTTTATAGGCTTGAAAATATGCATTTTGCACATTTCTTTCGTTTTCGTCAATTATTTCAAATAACAAGTACAAAGTTAATTCGACTAGAATTGAAAATCAGGTACTCACGATTGAACTTCTAGTATTTGCTTTGAAACAAATACATTTTGTTAAAAAAGGCTTTTACAAAATTTTCAGATTCAAAATGTTAAGTTATTGTTAATTTTGTGTTAAGTGGAGGTCGGTAAGTAATTTTGATGCAAAAAAGACAATAAAGAAATTTCTTTAAATGAAACATGAATGTTCACATAAGGAAAATGTACAGATATTGTTGCGGCGTTGTACCGCAGGAAAAGAATTGTTGATTTTTAAATATTTAATAACTTCCAAACAATAACATTAACAAAGTATAAGTAAATGATTGTATAAAAATGGTTATGTCTGTTTGAATTTGTTTGACTGATCTGATGTATCTGCCTTGTCCTGTGGGATGTGTCTCGCTTTTTAAGAGAGGGTGGTGGGGTGCGGTCCTCCCTGGTCAGGTACCTAAACTAACGGTACAGGTCGGTCCTGTACATTCCTGCCCCCCTTTGAACAGTCCTGTTCAAAATCTTCGGTCGGAAAGGGACATATCCTGTTCGTGGCTCTCGTCACAATTCCTGTGGATGTTTTGATGGTTGCTGTTCGTATCAGTCCATCTGGTCCAGGGTGTACCTCGAGAATGACACCCATACGCCAGCACAGGGGATGAAGATTTTCTTCCTTTAGGAGGATGGGAGTTCCTGCTTGTAGAACTTCTTGTGATCGTTGACGCCACTTGTTTCGTTGTTGGAGTGTGTTCAGATGTTCCTTGCTCCACCGTTTCCAAAAATGTTGAGTCACCTGTTGAACTCTTTGCCATCGTGAGAGGAGATTTTCCTTAATTAATGTTAAATCTGGTTCACTGTTTGATGTGAGTCTGCGTCCTATTAGGAAGTGTCCAGGGGTTAACGGGGAAAAGTCGTTTGGGTCACTGGATAATGGGGTTATAGGTCTGGAGTTTATACACGCTTCGATTTGTACCAATACTGTTAGCATTTCTTCATATGTAAACAGTGCATTGCCTACAACCCTTTTTAAATGAAATTTTATTGCCTTAATGCCGGCTTCCCAAAAACCTCCGCGGTGTGGAGAACGAGCAGGTATAAAGTGCCATTGTATATTCTGTTGCTTTAAAGACTGGATGATTTCGTTTTGAAAGTTTGCTGATGTAAATAATTTTGTTAATTCCCGGTTTGCTGCGGTAAAATATGTTGCGTTATCTGAATGAATTGAGGAGACCTTTCCTCGTCTAGCCATGAAGCGTTTTAAAGCAGCTAAAAATGCCTCACATGTGGCATCTGTAACTATCTCAATATGAACGGCTTTTGTTGCAAAACATTTGAAAAGAGCAATATAAGATTTTGTTGTTTTTTTGCTTCTGCGGTTACCCTCTTTTATTAAAATGGGACCTGCATAGTCCACGCCGCAGTGTGAAAATGGCATCGACGGTGTTACCCGTATTGAAGGTAAATTTCCCATTAACTGATCTGTTGTTTGAGGGTTTACTTTAAAACAGGTATGGCACTTGTATATTAAGTTTCGCACAACTGACCTGGCTGATAATGGCCAATATTTTTCGCGAATTGCCGTAATTGTGGCTGATGGCCCTGCGTGTAGTTCTTTTTCATGTTGATCTAAAATTATTAATTTTGTTATATGATGTTTAGATGGTAAAACGATTGGGAATTTTTGGTCATAATTTATGTGTGCATTAATTAATCGACCACCAACACGAATTATGCCGTTATTGTCTAAAAATGGATTTAGATTTAACAGTTTGCTGGACCTTTGTACTGGCTGGTTTTTCGTTAATTCTTTCAGTTCTGATTCAAATTCTTGTTTTTGTACAAGTTTGATTATCATGTTAGCAGCATTATTTAATTCAGCGACGGTTAGTGTTTTATCAGTTTGTTTTAAGTCATTTTTGGATGAACAATTTTGTATAAATCTCAGGCAATATGCAAGAATTCTTTGTGTTTTTGCAAAAGAAGAGTATTTTGTTAGGAATGGAAGTTCTAATTTAACCGATACCGCTAGAACTTTGTTGTTGGTACGTTTCTCTGAATCATTTGTTTTCGTTTCATCAGGTAGTGAGTTTGGCCACTCGGTTTTGTGATTTGACAGAAAAGATGGGCCATGAAACCAAAAGTGATTGTCGATTAAATTTTCTGGAAGCACACCTCTCGAAACTAGGTCTGCGGGATTGTTTTTCGAACCAATATGATGCCAATTGTCGACTTCAGTTAGGCGTTGAATTTCCGCTACCCGATTTGCTACGAATATTTTCCAAGTATTTGGCGATGAGTTAAGCCATGATAAAACGATAGATGAATCGGTCCAAAAAAAAATTGATTGAAATTCTAGATTTAATGTTGACAAAATTTTGTTAACCATTCGCGCTAGGAGTACTGCCGCGCACAGTTCTAGCCGCGGTAAAGTTATGATTTTAAGCGGAGCCACTCGTGATCGAGAACATAAAAGTTCGGTATTGTATGTATTGTTTGTTTCATCGCATGTTCTTATGTATATGCATGCACCATAGGCGGCCATTGAAGAATCACAAAACCCATGCAATTCAACTTGATTTTGTGCATTTGATATTATTTTTCGGGGTATTTGCAATGTATTTAGCATGTGCAGCTGATCTGACAACTTCATCCATTTTTCACGTATATGAATTGGGAGAGGATCATCCCAATCAAGCTTAAGTGCCCACATTTCTTGAATGAGAATTTTTGCTTTTACAATGACAGGTGAAAGTAATCCTAAGATGTCATAAATTTGAGCAATAGTTGAAAGTACGGACCTTTTTGTCGGACATTCTTTGAAGTTTGCATTTACGGTATATTTCAGAGTATCGTTTTTACAGTTCCAGACTAATCCTAAGGTTTTAACTTCATGTTTATGATCAAGCTTGACTGTAGAATTTGTACCTGTTTCATGAGCAGGTAAAATTTCTGAATAATTCGAGGCCCACTTTTGTAGTTGGAATCCTCCTTTACTTAATGCGCTGATTAGCTGATTTCGTAGTTCGATTGAATTTGAAATTGTGTTAGTTCCTGTCAACAAATCATCTACGTAAAAATCTTTTAGAATTACTGGACTGGCTAACGGAAAATTGTGTTGTTCGTCTATGGCTAATTGTTGCAGACACTTAGTTGCTAGATACGGCGCTGATGCCGTTCCATAAGTAACAGTTTTCAGTTCATAAATGTTGACAGATTTCCTTACATCATCACGCCACAAAATGCGTTGAAATGCGGTGTCGCGTGGATCAACCCAGATCTGGCGATACATCTTGACAATATCGCACGAAATAGCAACTTGATGAGTTCGAAATCTGGTAATAATTGAAAACAGATCCTGTTGGACTGTGGGTCCAACCATCAACATATCATTAAGACTGATTCCGGTGGTAGTTTTGGCGGATCCGTCAAAAACTACTCTGACCCTTGTGGTGGAGCTTGATTCTTTAATTACCGCATGATGCGGAAGGAAATATTGATTGGCATGACTGTTGTCCTCTGGCACATATGGTGAAACTAACATCATGTGTTCTAAATGCAAATATTCATTCATGAAAGTTGTGTAATCGCGTTTTAACGTTGGAATTTGATGAAGCCGTTTTTCAACTGAATAAAACCGCTTGAGGGCCATTTTATTTGATGGTCCCATTAGTAACACGTCACCCTTGAATGGTAATCGAACAACAAAACGACCATCGCTACCTCTCCTGACCGTTTCTGCGAAGTGTTTTTCGCAGGCAAATTCGTCTGCTGATAACGGTGGTTGATTGTCGGTTTGCTCTTCGAGTTGCCAAAATTTTGTCAATTGATTAGAAAGTTCGACGTCTGGGTTTTTATTGGAGGTAAAGCCGACAAAGTGTTTGCCGCTGTTATTTTGACCATTTATGATTTTGCCTGTGACGACCCATCCTAAAAGGGTGCGTCGTAAATAAATCTGTTTGTTGAGAATGTCGATTGCTTGGGAAAAACCTATTATCCTCCAGAAAAATTCTGCACCAATTAACAAATCGATTTTATCGCATTCATTAAAATAAGGATCTGCGAGATCAATGTTATCGGGAATGTTCAAATTGGCTCGCGAGTATGTTTGATTTGGAAATTGTTCTGTAATTTTTGGTAATATTAGGCAGTGCATTTTTAACGCAAACGAGTTGTAACATGACTTTATGGAAACATTTGCTGAATATTTCACGCGAGTTTCTATTTCACCTACACCTGATATAGGAAGATTGATATGATTGGTTTTAAGCGAAAGTTTTTTACACATATTGCTCGTTAATATGTTACTTTGAGACCCGCAGTCTAAAACTGCTCTACAATTATGATAGTTACCGGCGGAATCTGCTATTTTAACAATTGCTGTGGCCAGCAAGACAGTTGTTTTGTTCGAAATTGATAAGGTTAAATTGTCGTTAGCTGACGTGGATTCTGAAAGATGAAGTAGAGTGTTGTGTTTTTGTTGACATTCTCGACAGGTATTGACTGACTTACAAGCAGATGCAGTGTGATTTAATTTGAAGCAATTTCTGCATGCTTTTAAATTGTTTATGGTTTTGATTCTGTCTGATGTGGATAAGTTGAGAAATTCTGGACATTTAAAGACCATATGTGACTCTGATTTGCAATGTATGCATGATTTATTGATGACTGTTTGAACAATTTGATGTTTTGACTGATTAGTTTGCTTGTTGTAGTTTGTTTTTTGTTTCTCATTGTGTTGACTTGATTTGTCGTTTTTGGACATACACTCTAAAAGTTCGCACCGTTTTCCCAAAAACTCAAGTAAATCCTTTAATTTTGGAATGTCTGTGTTTAATTTGGTTTGCCATTCTTTTCTCGAAGTGTAGTCTAATTTTTCGCAAATTAGAGGGACAATTAGGCAATCCCAATGATCTACCGCTTGTTTTTGTACCCTTAATGCTTCTATGTTAGTTGTGATGTCATTTAACAGTTTTCTAAGCGATACATGATTTGCTTTGGAAATAACTGGACTATTGATGATTGCTAGAACGTGCTCTTGCGCAATTAATCGTATGTTATTATACCGTTTTATTAATAACTCGTATGCTGCATTATAATTATCTGTCGAAATTGTGAGAGATTCAATTGTCGCTGAAGCTTCCCCTTTTAAACACGATTTTAAATAGTGAAACTTCTGGCAGTTATTTAAATTTGCATTGTTATTAATTAATGAATTAAACGTGTCATAAAACGGCAACCATTCAGTGTAAGACCCAGAAAATTGTGGTAAATTTAGGGCTGGTAATTTGACGGCTAATTCTGGTGACGATTGATTGTTACCACCGCTGTTATTATGAGAATTAGACGCACTGGGAGATTTAACTTTGCTGGTCAAGTTTTTAATTTTAGCTACTGTATTGTGATACTGAATCTCTACTTCTTCCCGAGTGTTATCGTCCTCCTCGAACTCGAACTGTTCAATTTCATCCTGATACTGTTCAAATTCCTTAAACGCGTTTTCTAAATGTGGTATTCGACTTTCTAATTGACATAGATCGTCACCGTCTTTAAAGGATTTGACAAAACTTTCAATTCTCGTAATTTTTGATTTAACAGTGGTTCGTTTCCTTTTCCAACCCGGGAGATCGATGGTCATTTTGAATTTGATTGATTAGATACAAATTACGCGAAGAAATGCACCGTTGTAGTGATACAAATTTAGCATGCACGGAAAATGTAGGAAGGTTTGATGGAATTGACAGACTCACGTTTTGATGCTCTGTGATGCGATGGCGATTGACGACACGACAGTGGTGCTTGGATTCTTGAATGTAATTATAATGTTTATTGTTGAAGTTGATGCTGAATGTTGATGCTTCTGAAGATGAATCACGGATTCGACTTCCTCGTTGGCTGATCACGGATCGCACTTTTTTGATTGTCTGGATCACGGATCCGACTTTCTTCAATTTGTTGACACTGGATCACGGATCCGGCTCGATTGGACCAAAATGTTGCGGCGTTGTACCGCAGGAAAAGAATTGTTGATTTTTAAATATTTAATAACTTCCAAACAATAACATTAACAAAGTATAAGTAAATGATTGTATAAAAATGGTTATGTCTGTTTGAATTTGTTTGACTGATCTGATGTATCTGCCTTGTCCTGTGGGATGTGTCTCGCTTTTTAAGAGAGGGTGGTGGGGTGCGGTCCTCCCTGGTCAGGTACCTAAACTAACGGTACAGGTCGGTCCTGTACAGATATGATTTGATGTTTTATTTAATTTATAACTACCAAAACAAACAATTCAGTTGTATGATACAATAGTAACGATATGCTGTAAAGGTTTGGCAAATATTGGTTTTTCCTAGAAAAATTAAATATTTCTTATTTGTTTAATTGTTAATCGTTAACTGAAACTCAGTAATTTACATTTGTTGAGTGCTTACTAATCTGCGCTAATATCTAAGTAAACATTACAGTCACTAGTCTGTTTTACTCAACACATTTATTGTTTGTACAGTTCGAGACACGAAATTTCGTGCATCACTGTCAATATAGGTACTGCCCAAAAATATATAATAGGCTTTATATTATTAACCTCAATGACTGACATGCGAATGACGTGAACAGAAAAAATATTTCAAAATTTAACTTTTAAATGTCACGTTGACATGCTCGAAATTCCGCGTCCCGAACTGTACATAAAATTTAATTTTTTTTAATTTAGATAAATGATTAATCTGTCTCTCTTCTGTTAATTAATAAATTGTACCGATAAATACCATAAATAGAACAATATTAAATTAATTTAATATTAAAAGTAATTTTTTAGAAAACATTTTATGTGATGAAAAATTGCCAAAATTTTAACAGTATTTTGAATTAGTATCTCGTATTGTCAAATTAAATCTTTTAACACGTACATATGACAACCGACAAAAACACAACATGGAAGTAACAAAACAATTTGGTTGTCATGGTGACCATAGCACTCCCCATCATTGAAAATATCCCAATTTAACTACATATTATATTATAAAAAAAATAAGCACACATATAATTTCAAGATATTTATTAAAAAAATCATAATGAGTCGCTTTTTGTGCCCGTCAATGTACATTGCACTGGTCTCTCGACCCATTTTTTCTAAATAGGTCTACTTTTGTAAAAACAAAAATTGATTTTGTTCTTGCAGTTTCCTCAACATAGAAGTTCCCAAACTGACTAATAAATGGTACGGCGAATCCGAAAAACTGGCGTTAGCTGTGTTCACCCTAGCCGAAAAATTACAACCTTGCATCATTTTCATCGACGAAATTGACACTTTCTTGCGTTCGAGGGACGAAGATGGACACGAAGTTACCAACATGATGAAAGCCCAATTTATGATCTTGTGGGATGGACTCTACTCTCGGAAAGACAGTACCAGCGTGATGGTTTTAGGTGCAACCAATCGACCATCTGACGTCGACGAAGCCATTCGTAGAAGGATGCCGGCGATGTTTGAAATTCCCCTTCCGAATCGTAAACAAAGAAAGGCTTTACTAAAATTTATGCTGAAAAATGAGACACTCGATGGAGATGTTGATGTGGAGAAACTAGCTGAGTTAACTGAACATTTTTCGTCAAGTGATCTGAAGGAGCTTTGCCGAAATGCTGTTTTTACTCCAGTAAGGGACCTTAGTTCTGAAATTATGAAGCTCATGATTGAAGATAGAACTTGCGATCCAGAAAAGTTATCAGATTTGTTTTCAAAGCTCAGGAATATTAATAACCAAGATTTTCAGTCGACTTTAGTGCGCATGAAAGAAAATAAGGTTGTTTGTGACAAAGTTACCACTTCTTGCACACATCATCATGTGAATTAATATTTCAACTCTCTATTTTATACAGGTGTGTCAGAATTCCACCGACAAACTTTCAGGGCTGATTCTATGATCAAAAGTAGGCATTAACTTTTAATACATATGGGGTAAAAAATGCTTAGTTTGCAAGATAATCGACAAAAAACGTAAGAACAATTACGATCTGAATCCTATGGATTTTTTTTTATTTATCTGTGCATTGAACAATGGGGGGACGGGGACGAAATTTTACATTTTTTGTAAATTGTACATAGCTCCTTTTTATGTTTGTACCTACGTCATCAATAAATTCCACACGATTGCTTTTGTTGCTGGTAAAACTTTTTAGTCGATTATCTCGCAAATTAAGCGTTTTTTTATTTCATACGTATTAAGAATTTTATAGTTATTTTTAATCATAGAATCAGCCCTGAAAGTTTGTCGGTGGAATTCTGACACACCCTGTATATACACTATTGGTGTAACATTGTGACATCTTCAATTACATAGGTCCGGTTGTATAAAGCGATGTCAAGTCGTTGTTAAAGTTAACATAATGTCAAGCGATCTGATTGGAGGATATTTAACATTTTATTTGAATCAACCAATCAACTTGGCGGATTTCCGACTTGACGCGTTGTTATCTGACCTGATGTTAACTGAGCTTTATACAACCGGGCCATAGTTGATGTAGGTGAATAGATGTAAAGATTAATCACAATTGAATTTATAATTTAAGTTTAAACTATGTCTAAAACGACTTGATCCAACTTTTATTTCTCCTTTAATTAACTGCTTAATTAAAACGCACAAAATTTGTTGGGAATTTTATAATTAACTTGTAGTAATCTGTTTAACACTTGATTCACACATAATAAATAAAATATCGTTAACAAATAAGTTAATTAATACTAGAAGACAGAGATATTAATACATTTCTATGAACAATGGAATACTTATTGTCGTAAGTTCACAGCCGAATGAGGCACGTATCTTCAAAAAGGTTGAACTATTGAGAACATTCTCTTGAATGAGTAATTTTACGTCTTTGTGCCTCTCTGATTGACAGACTTACAATGGCGACAAAACTGATACACTGTAAACCAGAGGTACCATCCCAAACCTGCAAGAATATGAACATATTTAACTAATAAAATCAGTAATAAACATGAATACTTACAAATAAAAAGAATGTTGACTACAAACTGTGAAATGTAACTAAACCGGGAGTACTTTAGTGTATAGTAAGATACGATTGCGAACACGGGGAAGCAAACGATTAACCAAGGCAAAACGTATATGGAATTTCCCTAAAAATTTAATTGTGAGTTACCTATGTAAAGTAAATAAAGAGGAATATCACAAGATTTACAGTAATTTTCAGTATGGAACGCTCATCAACAGTTTAGTGAGTAAATTCTACGGTGCCATAAAAATAGTCAAAGTAGGCTATAACTAAGAAAACCCTATGATGATAGTAAGAATTCGAATGGCTGTAGATGAAGTTGCTTTCCTAGATTCCTTCGAATTATCTACTATCTTGGCTGTTCGTTTATTTGGTCTTCAGTTTCAGTTTTCTTTAAATAATTCGACAGTTTTCCTTACAACGTCGTCGAGTGATTGGCTGTTTGATACTCTATAGCTTACTGCTACACTACTGCTTATTTACCTAAGTCGAACAGACTATAGGAAAAATGGAAAAAAGTACATATTTGCAAAAACAACTAAAACGAGGATAACTTCTGGTGAAATTATTTATAACTGTTAGCTTTTAATCTTAAAAGCTTAAATAATAATGCGTCCGCACTGATCGAGGCGCGTAGTCAATCTGCAGGGGTGCGGTCCGCACTTAAGAATGTGTAAGACTAGCACTACTATACAGAATCACCACTTGGACACGTAATGCGGTACGTCTTGGCGCTAACAATAACGATGAATGAAAAAAATTGGTACCTACTGTTACGATTTAAATTTCGCGGTAAATCGTAAAGGCTAGAAGGTTCGAGAACGTTCCAGAACGGGCTCTCGGACCCCGACTTCCGGTGCCGGCCGCGACCAATTTTGCGAGAGGAGGGGAGAAGATATAAAGGTGGAACAGACGCCATGTTAGAGGTTCTCGACTAGTACCTACTCGTGAGAGGTTTGCGACCGATCCGTGTGTGAGTGTTTGTGTTCAAAGGGGGAGATTAGGGGGTGTTTTCTCAGTGCAACAGGTGCTGGCGAACCCGTGGAGGAAGACCGAAACGGCTGGGAATTCGTTCAAGAGGAACTCCAACCGTACGTTGCGGCGGATTTAGGCTTCCTTCACGAGGGTCAACGACCCTACGCGTCAGCGGATCATTTTCGCCACCCTGTTGGGCCGGCGTCATCCCCCAGGATCCCACCAGAGAGCAGGACCTCACACCGGACTGTCCCTGGCCGAGGAACCCGAGTCCAGGAGCAACTCGTATCTGGCAAGGTCCTTCAGCGTTTTATTCCTTTTCTGTCCGCCATATTGGCATTTCTTTTATATAGTTCGCGCTATCAGACCTGAAGTGACCTCGCCAGAAACGACGCGCCAGCTGGCTCTCGGAGGTTTTTATCTTTATCACTTTTCATTATATTTTTTTTTACATCGGGGCTAACTCTTACTTACTTTCGCTTATTCTTAGGAAGGGTCGAGGGGAGGAAGGACCCCGAGGACTTTCCGAGGATACGGACGGCGTGATAGACCAGCGGCGGAAGAGGGACTCGGAGGACCTTCCTCCAGCTCACTCTTCCTGGGACTCTCATTGGATTTCAAGCCTCAGGCCCGGTGTAAGGGATGTTTCATTTTTAAATTCATTAAATTGTTTAACCTTGAATATAGCCTGGTAGAACCGGCACTTTTTGTAAATTTTACTAGCTGTTAAGCGCCTTCAGCGTATCATTTTGGATCACTTCATTTCCCATAAGTTCACTTCTTAACATTACATTTTGAATTGTTAATCTTGTTTAATTTTTTTGTCGTAAGAGTCAATGCTTTAACTTGGTTTTTGGAGTAACGTTTTGAGTTATATCCTGGTATCTCCTTTATTAGAATACAGTGTATCGCCCGCAGTGGCATCTAGGTTGGATTTATTTTGTTAATTTGTCTCGCTGTATATCCAAGAAACGAGGATTAAACTTAGTTATTAATATCATCTGTGTTTCTGTCCAACACCTGGTATAACACCGTGTTTGTAAAGCATCATTTGTACTTTTCTACAGTCTTGCTCTCTTAAAATAAGGAACTTACGATTTACGGTAGTGGTATTCTAATAACAAAATTGTAGTTCAATGATGCGTTTGATACAAAAAATCGATAAGTTTGATACTATGGTCCAATTTTTACCCTTTTGCGATGACGTCATTATCTAGTAACTTTACGTATGTTTGAGCTAGGATCAGAAACAAATTTGAATTGATCATAAATAACTATGTACAGAGTGATCAACAAGGACTGAAGCTGTTGGCAACAATGACAACATGATGAAAATTTCAGTGAAGTTGGTAGCATTACATTTTCAGTTGTCAATTTTGACGGGCAAAATTAAACTTCAAAATCAAGTGTCATTTTTGTATCAATTTATTAATGAAAATGGTTTTTACACTAGAGCAAGACATTTTTATTGGTATGGCGTACTTTCGGACTGGAAATTTTGATGCTGCTAACGATTGGCAGTATTCCACGGAGCACGGACAATACATTGCACCAATTTCAACAAATGTTCCCCGAGCCAGTTGGTACTTTGGGCGGCGCGGTACCTTAGTCGCGTTTAGGCAGCATTGCACGAGATTGGTGCAACGTTACCTACAAACAGGTGATGTGAAAAAGGCAAAACCTACTGGTAGAACATCTACACTTACAGAAGATGTATTTGAGAATGTTCGAGGTAGAATGGAACAAAGCCCTCGAAAGTCAGTGCGAAAGCTTTCACTTCAAACAGACGTGATTCTTATGTAAAACACACGCATCCAAAGTTCTTTGTTGGGCACGTTTAATGCAGGTCCTAATAATCCTTACCATTAAAAATCCCTTCATTCCTTTTCCTTACTTTACAGGCTTGTCATATGGAAGTTGCCTAACCATTTAAAAGAAGAAATTAAAGTTCCACCCTTACAAATTTTCCCGGATCTAATCCCTGCATCCCACAGACTTTCAGCTCGAAAATAATAACGCATAAAACATGTATCTGTTTCTCAGGAGGGGCATGCGGGCACGGCCTGTCGCTTTTATGAATATCGAAACAGTAGGCCATTATTAAGTACAGCTAATTACGTTTTATACTGTTTTTGGTCGTTTTGTACTTATCGTGTTTTAAAACTACCAACTCGTAACATAACCTAAATTTTTTGACATTCACAACTTGCAGCGGGTGCCAACACTGACGCACAAAAAAATTTCATACTTTGGGAATATTTTGCTGTCATTTGCTGCCAACAGCTTCAGTCCTTGTTGATCACGCTGTATAATGTTTCAAATGTGTTGACAATTGCTTCGAAAGGTTATGTTTGTACCTAATCAATGTAATAAGTGAAAGAAATTTAAAATTGTCAAATTGACAGGACAATAAAATAACCTCAAAAGGGTAAAAATTGGACTATAATATTAATAACCAAAAAAATCCATCAAATATCAAAACTTGACAGTAGTTATCAAAAATCGAACATGGCCTTTAGTGTAAACTTTTCTCTCATTTTGGCCAATCAACGACGGGAAAATAGTCCCTATGCTATTCTATACTGCATAATTAAACGGAATAGACTGTAAATCAATTACGGAATTGACAACAAGACGAATATTTAATAACGAAACGTCATATGACAGGACCTGACGCCAATCTAACAAAAATATCTTGGCCTGCTGCGTGTTTAAAACAATCGTGAATGGCTAATACCTCCCTTATTTATCGGAAGATTTTAATTATCTATACACCAAATTAAATGATTGTTAATAAGCTACAAAATGGCCTATTAAATTTAGGTAAAGTCCTAAGGGCTTCAAGGTTAAACTGTAAAAAAAAACTTTCAAATGGGAACACATACTTTTTTTAGTAATTGTGATAGAGATTTTTTATTGTGAAAACAACAATGTGTCACAAGTATAACCTCAAATAAGAAAAAAATTAAAAAAATAGCACTATCTTTTGAAACAAATGACGAGCACCAAGCGAGAAGCTATCAAAATGCATTGCGTTACAGTGTAATAGCCAAATTAAGTTAGTTAGAATAATAACATAATTATGGGATTGCAGAGATGCAGATTTTTTTTTAACTTTACAATAATCTCTATCAGAATTACTAAAAAAAATTCACATTTGAAAAAAAATATTTTCACAGTTTAGCCTTGAAACCCTTGGGGCTATACGTGTATTTATTAGGCCTTTTTGTAGCCTATTCATAACCATTTAATTTGGTGTAAGTATAAATAATTAAAATCCTTCGATAAATAAGGGAGCTGTGGATTCGTCTTCTTTTTTGGGGACATCTGTATAACAATTTTTTCGAGAAAATGACAAATTTTATTTCAAAAATTTAATTCAATTTTCAATGTTTTTTTTTTGTGTGGGTTTATTTAAAATAGAAGGTTTATTTCAATAGACCAAACAATTTAGAAGATTTACGGCATAGAATTCGAACTGAAATGGAACAAATAAGCCCTGACATTATTGAGCGCAGGTCGGTGAGTCGCAAATGTTTGGGGGAGGACATTTTAAACATTTGCGTCAAATGTTATTGTTAATCCTAGATGTTTGTTTGTTCTTGTTTACGGTCAATTAAATTTTTTACAATAGTAAAATAGTTATTTATTTAACAAGTTTGTGTGTAAATTCGGCTTTTTTTTGCACGAGTGGGCCAGTTTAAAAGCCCACGAGTGCAAAAAAAGTCCAATTTACACAAGAACGAATTGAATACAACGTTTTTTTTTTTTTGTTCGACGAGACACCTAAAGGCTCAAAATCTCTTAAAATTTTCAAAATTAGCTTGACGTTTCGCTTTGACAACTTGTCACATTTATCAAAATCCGTTCACACAGGAGAAAATTCTCAATTCTGACAGTGTCGAACAAAAAATTAAATTACATTTTTGAAGTAAAATTTGTAATTTTTTCGAAAAACTTCTTACGTAAGTAAGGTAGCAATTTTTTTCATTCATCGTTTAACTAGTAGGAAGGTCTATCAGAAAGACAAGAAAAAAGTGGGGGTTGTTATTTAAAAAAACCAATGACGTCATGCACGTCACAGCATGGCATTTTTCGAAATAAAATCGACCTGTCCGAGCGATTTTCCAAAAAACATCAAATAACGCTATTATGAATTTTGTTCCAAACTTTATGTTCACACTGTATAAGTGTATAGGTACGTGTATTAATTGCTTTTGTTAGGTATTGTTTGACTTTAAAAACGATCTTGAATGACTAAATAAATAGAAAAGTAGGAAAGCAAAAAAAAAAAATGTGTTACACAGTCTAGGACTGGTTTACAAATCTATGAGGGGCATGGTGACCAACTCAATAGACCGGGACCAATGGCTTAAGGATGAACTGGAGTAACAATCTCAGCAAAAAGTTGCGGAATTCTTATAATGCTATGAAACGTTTATTACGAGAAATCAATATTTGAAAAAATAGTTTTTAATTTTTGGAAACGAATTGTAATGAGTCAATTTTGTGTTTATTTTCTTAATATTTAGATAATTAATTACATGTGATTTTACAATCTTTTGACTAAGACTGTACGTGAAAGCAAACAAAAGCACACTGAATTTCAATTTTCCTTGATTTCTGTTAAAGTTCTTAACGTAACTGCAGTAAAACGTGCGATATGAGTGCAATGTTGCATACCGACGTCAATTATATGCATTTTGTTCACTTTTATTGAAATTAAAACAGATACATAACCTCAAAAACCGTGTTTTTCCACATGTAATTAGCGATTACAAGGAAAATCCTCGACCAACTTTTTTTATAAATTCATTAGAAAATTTTACGATATCGATACTTTATGTGTGAAAAATTTAAGAAAAATTGGCCTTTTTAAATATGTTTTTTGTCAATTTTTATGCGACCATTGCTCCATTTCTCATAAGAACACGTGTAAAATATCCCGAAACTTTAAAAGATAATAACTTTAAAATTCCTCGATCAAATTTTTTTAAATTTGGCACAGTACTTTAGAATGGATGAAAGGACTATTGTACCAATTTTAAGCAAATTTCGCCATTTTTCAATGTTACTTCAGTTCATCCTTAACGTGACTTCCGAATCACGAGACAGAATATAGCCTTTTTTTTAAATTATTTTAAATTTCGCCCTGGGTCGGAATCGAACCCGCGACCCTCGCGTCCCTGAGCGTCCCTTAGGTTAATTCAATATATTCAAAGAAGTTATTACTAGGAATAGGGAGGTGCTAAAATCATTTAATTTGGGTGATGACATGCAATTCACATACAAATGTGTATTACTTGAAGGTGCAATCTATCCAATGAATACAATGCGAGCTAGTCAGCGCCCAACTTAATTCTTCAATCTATCAGGTCACATAAATTAATATCAATTGAACTTGCCAAGATGCTAAAAATATGAATGACGGTAAAACCTTTTTTCACACAAACAGTGCATTTTCAAGTAGTGAAATTTAGATAATAAAAAATAAAAAATTCCATATTTAAATCAAATACACTTATAAAATAGTTTCTTTTAATAACATCTAGATACTATATAACGTGTTTCACGTAAGAGTACGAGCCTGGCGAAGTCTAAACGCAATACAAAATACATTTGACAATGGGATTCATTATTCATTAAAATTCATTCATTAAAAATTATAAATTGTAATTTTGGACATCCCCAATACATTAGCTGGGAGCTTTCCCGCAAATGTGTTAACAACGGGGAGATCTAAAAAACTTCAGGGATGTCCAAACAACTTTTTGTCAAAATATGATTTATTACACTTAGTTACTATGAAAACTGAATATTGGGTTGCATTTTGAGTTCGTCAGGCTCGTATTCTTACGTGAAACACGTTGTATAATTAATTTGTCGACAAGGTTCCGTAATTTAATAAATATTTTCAAATAATATTAAAAACAATTTCTTTGGTGACATTTGACATACTAGAACTCAATTCATCCTTGCGACTTACTGGAATGTTAGAAAAATAACAAAAAACTCACCGCAATGGCTCCCACAATTAATGTCACAAATAAGAACACATGAAATATAACATGAATGCTCATGTAAAAGATCTCACTCTCCGTCACCGGCCTTTCTTCCTCTAACAAGTCGTAAATAGCATCGAAAAGGGCGTACAGCAACACTACCTACAATTTTACACAATAAATAACAGTAGATGTTAACAGCATAGAAAGAATTAACGTAGTAAATATATTTTTAATTGTCCCGCACATGTAAACATCAGTTTATCAAGTCACTGTATTCACCTTGAAAATATCTCTTAACTGGCTAGCCTGTAAAATTTTACACCCGTGCTCATATGAGTGACGTGCGTTTCCAAAGCAATACGTGTAAACATATCTTTCTGTCCGCCAGTAAAAACCCTTTTACCATGCTAGTAATGTTAAATAAGTAGGTACTATTTTACAGCTAGCCTATAAGTGTACTATCATTGTCTCATTTTTGAGCTGCGAAACTGTTTTCCACTACCGTTTGGTTTAGTTAATAATGATAACGAAATGTGAAGAAATCAATACTGAGATCTGTTACTTTTTGAATATATTTATTTAATTAATAGAAAAAATGCAACAAAACGTTTGGAAATAATAGCTATATATTATCCGTTCACCTGACATCCGCACTGTCAGTGTAATTTTTTATCTGAATTGGTCGAATGTACATCAAAATTTCGACTTTTCTTTTGAGTGTACATTAAATCTGGTGATAAATAAATTACTACTGTCAAATAGAAAGAAGTTGGGTTATAAACTAGTGTTTCAAATTATTTTATTTAACGCTATTTAAGTTATTGTATCTAAATCTTCCCCAGAATAGAACATCAATTCTGATTCTGAATCGGACGCGGCAAGAGAAATAATTATAGGAGGAACATCAGCAATAGATAAATGACCCATACACTTCTCCAATGTGGCAACATTATTGTACCTAAATTACCAAGTTAGTATAATAGGGATTTTTAATATTACCAACAGCCTGTCAACTTAACAGTGCGGATGTCAAGCGAACGGACAACATGTAATAAGTATGTACATAATATAGGTAGATATAGGTCTATAGTTTAGGGCAGAGCCAGCTTGCGAGCGAGGGCAATAAACAGGGCGAGTTCACAAAGCCTAATTATGTACGAATTATACAGGGTGATTCTGAAATAAGTTTAGAAAAAAAACCGGTAATTGGTTATGATGAGAAGAAGTCATAGACAAAAAAATTTTCTTATAAAAGTTTTTTCGTTTTCGAGATACAAATGATTGAAAATTAGGTCAAAATTGCTAGTACACTGCTGAGTTAAGGGTGATTACCTGATTATCTTGGTAATTGAGCAACAATAATAATCAAAGGTAAAATGTGCCCGTCCGTCAGTCACAAACGTAACATTACTCCTCTCGATCATTTCCATAGAAACATCTACAAAGCAGTGTGCTTGCACCTACAACTTTATTGTGGAGTTGATGTAACAATGCTTGCTAATGAAGTGAAAAAATTCGGACACATTTTCCCTATTCATAGGCGTTGAAATACAAGGATATAGGGTAATTTCCATCCTTTGATTTCACCTCCAAAAGTCATTTACGCAGAATTAATTTGTGTCAAAGATACTCCACATTTTTTCCAAACTTATTTCAGAATCACCCTGTATACAAAGCTTTACGTTCGATTGTGAAGTTAAGTTTCTTTTAGATACAAAATTAATAGATTCAAAAAATTACGATAATTCCGAAGTGTTCTGTTTTTGTTGCTGAGGTTACGAAGTTGTTTATTATTATTTATTTGAAAACTAACAGCGTTTGTGTTTGAAATACGAGCTGAAATCGTCTTTATTTCTGGTTGTAATAATGAGCAAAGTAAGTGAAATTGCAGCAAAAACCAAAGAATCTTGACTGCAAAGTTTTCTATTATGTAATTCTATTCTTTCTTGATTTAAATAAAATTTAGTTATTTTGCCGATGATTGGTTAATCATCGTAGACAAATATTAATTCAATCCAGCGTTTCCTAGGAAACAACAGCTCACGGTAGATTTATCTGTAATCTTTCTGTTGTGATTGGCTAACTTAAAATAGCTGTAGTTTAAAAACTATAAGGTTAAACAAAAAAACAAAAGAGCGGAGCACGTGGTTAACGGGATGTACGCCAGTTCTGGGACAGCCTGTATATACTACATTACCATAAAAATTTATCTTTTTAAAAGATTAAAGAAGAATTTAATGTGATATTCTCCATTTCTGAGTTGGATGCCGGTAAGTCATAAACCCGGGATGTCATAAATTGGTAAAATAATAATCACCGCTTAACACCGGCATATGCAACCTTCTTTTGTTGGGAAGATATTTGCGCTCGGCTCACCTTAACAAACTGGACACCCTTGTTCTGAAAGCTGTGTGCGGGTGTAAGAGTAAGAAAACCTGATGCTTGGAATATGCCAGGTAAGGGTACTTTAAAGCAGAAAATCAAAAAATACCAGGTAAGCTAAATTGCGCTCTATAAGCAGCATAACGCCTTCCCGTCATGAAATGTTTCGGACGCACTTGAATCTGTCAGCGCTTCGGTAGTTTTATGGCTTAGCGGCATCGGGCGCAGAAATAGTGTACAGATTAAAAAAAATTTAAATACATAATTTTTAAAATATGAAATACTTAATATTAAAAAAAAAACTGAATGAAATGAATTTACAGTGTTTCTAGATTTTTTAATTTGTATATGCCCGAGCACTTTAAGATATCGTTAATGGAAAAGATCGGTTAGGAAATTATATATTTAATTGTATTTCAAATCTAATCTATTAATAACGAACCATTTCCACAATTTTTTATTATTGTTAGGTACGTATTAATTCATCTTTTATTAGAGAAATGTCGAGTACATGCTTTAAATTTAATTAGTTGCTAAACTGTCACATTATAAAACATTTCTATAAATTTGATTTTTTGACAAAGTTTTTGTTGTAAATAATGACAAGTGAATATACAAGGTGTACGCGTCTTGCCATAAATGAAGCATCATAAAATATTTTTGTGTGCAACCGTACGTGAAATGAGCACTTCGCGTACGTAGAACAGGCCGCGAAATTCAATTTCGCGGCCGTTGCCTCGACAACGGCCGTAAAAGTAAGCAACTAACTAAATACAAGTCACAAAAAGTAAACAGTGTATCTAGGAGAGAGGTTAGAGCACTGGTATAGTTATCCGTTTTCTCTAAGGGCCGTAAAAGTAGTTACCTCCTAATAAGCTGCCCTTTTGTGTGGGTTTTAGAAGCTACGCGCCCCTGTAATAAATCAAAAAACTCTGAACGAAACAACCAGCCGGGTTTGCCTGCTGTTTACATCCACAAAATGTTTCCTATTGTAGACAAATCAACTTTTACACAATGGGATAATTTTACGGCCCCAATTTAACCTTAGAGAAAACGGACAACTATAAACAGTGGTTTTGTTGCATGGAGTTCTAGTTATTCCTCTAGTTATTGAGATATGAAGCGAAGAAGTTTTCTAGATAAAATCTTTTTTTCACTACTAGTCTCAGAAGGCGTCATTATTGACTCTCGAACTGACCCCAGAAGTAGAATTTCTCTCCCAAGGTTAATAATAATTTTCATTATTAACCTAGGTGAAAATGAACAGCCGTCACCTAGCAACGAAAGATTTTCGTTGATTTCATTGGTTAACGTAGATGACTTTCATAGCAACCGTTGAAAAATGAGAACTCGGATCGTCGCATCGGACAAAATAATTTAATTATCCGAAAGGGTTTTAACGTATCTAGTAGTGGAAAAAATAGTATATAAACCACGGTGAAGAAGTCCCTTATAGCCTTCGCGCCTTAGAACCCTTGGCACGCCTCGGGCTCTAATCCTTGGCGCTCTGGCTATAATCATGAACTTCTTCACTTTGGTGTATAATATACTATTATTTACACAAGATTAATTTGAATAAACCTTTCTTTTATATGATTTTTTTGCATGAGCTGACTCAGAAGTACTCCTCTGAATCCTCCTGCAGTAATCAGTCATCACTCATCATATTTGCATTTCATTAACCTTGATATCGTTCTTCTATAGGAATGCAAATGTCCTGATAGAAGCGTTCTACTTGCTTTTCACTTAAATCACCCAGGTTTTTGAGGGAAACGATCTAAATCTAAATGGATGAAGTCCATGATGACTGATCATTTTGATTGAGCGGTCTAGGTTCGAAAGGGCAATAAAAGTCACTATCGTTATCATCATCACCGTTTTCTGAACTGTCTTGCGATTTTAGATTGGACGTATTGAGTTGGAACTGTGGTACTAGAACTCAGAACAGGTCTAATAGCACATTGCAATCTAGGATAAATCCACTTGGAACAATTTTTGCGATTTATTCCGATGATTTCACAACACAAAAATAACAGTCATCGTGATGATTTAAAGGTTTGCAGCAAATTACTGGGCTTTTGTACTAAAAAGTAGATATATTTTTTTATTTGTCCACAAACGCAAAGACTTCCTAAAGCAGTCTATGTAGACTTGTTTTACAAACTGACACATTCAAGCGACATTTTTTAAACATGTACTCGCTACAAATGAGACAAAAATTAATTAGATTGTTTACACAAGTTCTTCTTGATGACAATATAATGAATAATGATATTGAAAAATTTAATTTACCACGCGAAAACGATGGTAGGGGTTTTACAAATCTGGAAATACTGCAACACAATCAAATTGCTTCACTAAAAAATTATTCCCTCAATAGAGCTCGCGATAACACCTTTTTTAATGCTTTGGTTTCAGCCGATAAAGGTTATTCATATTCTTCTTGTTACACCATAAAGTCATTGTAACGTTTTTCAAATTGCTGTTTTGATTTTTCAGGTTTCAAATTCGACACTGCACAATTTATAATACATATTGTTTAACTCTGGATGACTACACGGAACTGAAACATCGTAACTAATTTCCTTCTGGTATTTTTACAATTTTTTTCAAAATGAATTGTTTTATTGATGTCGTTGCTAATCTCTGTCTCGGCCTAAACGGCCTCAGCGATAATTTTTTTCTCGGTTCGTCAAAGTACGATTTCGCAGCCTTGATATACAAATACCTATTATGTTCGATTGTATTATAAATCATGATTTATGATATCGTTTTTGTCTATGACTTCTTCTCATCATAACCAATTACCGGTTTTTTTTCCAAACTTATTTCAGAATCACCCTGTATAATTCGTACATAATTAGGCTTTGTGAACTCGCCCTGTTTATTGCCCTCGCTCGCAAGCTGGCTCTGCCCTAAACTATAGACCTATATCTACCTATATTATGTACATACTTATTACATGTTGTCCGTTCGCTTGACATCCGCACTGTTAAGTTGACAGGCTGTTGATAATATTCAAAATCCCTATTATACTAACTTGGTAATTTAGGTACAATAATGTTGCTACATTGGAGAAGTGTATGGGTCATTTATCTATTGCTGATGTTCCTCCTATAATTATTTCTCTTGCCGCGTCCGATTCAGAATCAGAATTGATGTTCTATTCTGAGGAAGATTTAGATACAAGATACACGAGTGCCAAAAAAGGCCCAATTTACACACGAACGAGTTGAATACAACGTTTTTTTGTTCGACGAGCCCTTTAAAGGCTCCAAATCGCTTAAAACCTTTAAAATTAGCTTGACGTTTCGTTTTGACAAGTTGTGACATTTATCAAAATCCGTTCACATAGGAGAAAAATCTGAAGTTCTGACAGTGTCGAAGAAAAAAAAATTATAAATCGTTGTTAAGGAATTTTGTTAAGTAATTAGAGAGCATCAAAATTTCCAGCGAAAATTGTTGCAATTTTCCAGTCAAATATTAAAATAATATAAATTAAAAAACCACTATGAATTAAAAAATAATTTTTCTTGGATATCGTAATGAAAGTAGCATTTTTTTGAGCGAAAAATCGTAATGAAAGTAGCACTTTTTTAAACTAAAAATTGTAGTGAAAGTACACAGTACTTTTTTGCATCATTTTATTCCATCTCCTTGGAGATGATTGTCAAAGCATAGGTACTGTTACGATTTAAATCTTTTTTTCTAGAATGTTCTAGAATCCATCGCGACGGAAACGTACTCGGAAAATCTGCGCACAGAGGGGGTGGAAGCTATAAATCGGGGGAACCAGAGACAGAACGGGGATTTTTCACGACCTTTTGCCGGGAGTGTTGTCAGTGCCTGGGGAGAGTCAAGGGGACAGTGATCGAGTGAATTTGCAGGGCCGACGAGACGACGTAGTGAAGTTCACGAGGGCCGTTGGAGACGATTCGTCTAAGTACCACCGCCCACATCGCCAAGCGGATCACGGACTTCACTACGGAAGGTTCCAGACCGAACGCTTTTGCGGATCAGGATCTCGTCGGGTCCTGTCAGTCCAGGTCGTCCCCGGACTCACCGGAAGGTGCCGGATCTACCCTCCAGCAAGTCAGGAGCAGTGGTGACACCCCATTTTCCACAGGCCGTGGCTTCCCAAAGTTTCGGTTGTATTTTGTCACCCCGTCGAACTAATTGAGCGTTTGTATTTAACTATAGTCAAATTTCCATTGTCACTCATTATTTCGACGGGTGAAAAGTTCTATCAAATTCCTTTAATTTGTATATCGCGTTTAGGATTTATAATTTGTTCCACTGTTAAAGTTGCAGTTTTGTCATAAGGCGCGTCATTTCATTAATCGTACTAACTTAAGAAAAAATTTCCTTATCAAGTCCGTCGGGTTTTTATATTCACGAACGATTATCAATCCGTGAGTGACCTCGCCAGGAATTGTGTATCGCGCTCACCGAACATTTTTTTGCGCGTGGTTCTTCACCGGTCCGTACCGGAGAAAAACATCTTAACTTCAATTTTTTTTTTTGGAGCGAAGGAAGACTTGGAGGACCTCCCCGCTTATGCGGGCGGCGTAGCCGAATAGCGACGTTACGTAGGACCAGTCGGCCTTCCTCCTTCGCTAAAGAAGGGAATTTTGTTTACTGTTTCGCCGGTACTCGTTCGTTGAATATCTGGGACCCGGAGGACCCTCCGAGGAGTTAGGGTTATTCAATTTTGTACACGTCAGGCTTCGTTGTTTTCTTTTTCATTTATATCATTATTTTCATTGTTTGACATCTGAATAAACGATTAGTTGGAAGATTGTGTATCATTTCCCGTACTCCGGGCTGTTCTCACCAATTTTTCAGCTTCAGTCGGCGCATTGGTTCGCATTGTAAACCGAGTCGAAGCCACGACTTGTTCGTTATACCCCTGAACATTCCGGATTTGTAACCGGTAACAGGGTTGCCCAGTTTCGGGAGCGTAATTTATAACGTAACAGTACCTATTTTTTTAAATTTTTTATAAATCCTTTTAGGCCAAATTTCTCAAATTAAACGATATGCCAAAAAAAAATTGCGTGTATATTCAACACGTTATGAAAGTCTCTTTTTCCACTCATTTGTTTGATTAACGAGGGCGTAGCAAATTCATGAAAAAAAGTATGACTTTCATAACTAGTTGTACAATAGTAGTTTATTTAACGAGTTCGTGTGTAAATTGGGCTTTTTTTGGCATGAGTGGGTCAGTGGGTTTTAAAGGACTACGAGTGCCAAAAAAGGCCCAATTTACACAAGAACGAGTTGAATACAACGTTTTTTTGTTCGACGAGCCCCTAAACTAAAGGCTCCAAATCGCTTAAAATCTTTAAAATTAGCTTGACGTTTCATTTTGACAAGTTGTGACATTTATCAAAATCCGCTCACACAAGAGAAATGTCTCAAATTCTGACAGTGTCGAACAAAAAATAACTATTCCACCGTTCCAAAAAGAATGGGTACATCATTAAGAAATTATTTTCAAACTACAATCATATTTATATTAGTGAGGATGGTTTTTTAAAGAAACTTTTAAGGTATTTTAAAAATAAGCAGTGTCTTAAATACGCCTAAAAGTTTCTCAAGCGGATAGTGCTGTAATAAGCAGAAAGAATTACATATTTTGGTATTTTGAACTCAATTCGCTAATATGTAAAGGGTGTTTTTTTAAATCTGGCGTCGAAGTTGGCGTTGGAGAGTCGATTGGGAACGCACCGTTCGTGTAAAAAAAACAGCTGATCCATGAACCGTTATCCGTATATAAACCATTCACGATTATTTCAAATTCGGACTATCTATGAAAATCTGACATTTTAGTTGGCAGTACTGTGCTTTGTCTTAATAAATCTATTTTAGGTTATAATTCAATCGAACACTGCTCCCAAGTTGCTACATTTTTTAAATAATTGAACGCATTAGGAACAATAATCGTAAAATTGTAATTGAAATGAAACATACATATCTGTAGGGCAGTTCTGGGTAAATTCTTATTAACTAAATTAATGACGGAATTGACAACAATGCGAATATTTAAAAACGAAACGTCATATAACAGGACCTGACGCCAATCTAACAAAAAAATATCGCGGCCTCCTGCGTGTTTAAAATAATCGTGAACGGCATATAGCTTCAACGCTAAATTTTAAAAAACACCCGTTATACTGGGTGCCCCAAAATTCGCGGAACAACTTAGTAGTACGTTCTTAAGTAATCATCAGGTAAAAATGTTTAGATGTGGCAACATTTAAAAACATTCTATGTATAGTTTGTCTCAATTCTAAATTTCCACCACCTGTTGAATTACGTTAGTAAAATAAAAATATGTATTTCTAAATTGGAGATTCTTATAACCAAAGTTGGCAATATAATTATTTTATAAACATGATTTGAAAACATTAAAATTAGTAATTATAGTATCAATAATTATATTAAGTATAACATAATTACATAAACATTTTTGTTTTATAATACAAAAATTCCGATAATATTGCGGAATCTGGAAAAGTGCCCCGAATGCTTGCAGCGTTTCCACGTTGAATGGCAAGGGAAATCCTCTCGAAAAGGAATTTCTTTGATTTTGAATCGCCTGATTCCGCGATAAGTCGGTTTCCGATGACATTAATGAAATCGATGGCTTCTTTGCACCAAGGGCCTAAGGTTTCAAATGCTAAACCTTTAAACACGTAGTTTGACGAAATGATTGAACTATATTTGCTATGTTTGCGTTTGCAAGCCATTTCAGCGGCAAAACCTGAGACTTCAGATGATTTCAATACGTAACTGTCTGCAAGTGTATCTACAACAGTAACGTCCCAAACCAAAGGTTGACCTTTAATCCACGGTACTAAAGTCATCCCATCTGGGCGTTTTCCGTCATCCCGAGACAGTCCGTTTGGTTCTAAAGTTGAATTCACATGAATTGAAGTTAAAGACCGATTGATAATGGAATTAATTTCAGTGTGTCTTGAAAATCTACCACTGCTTTTGAAACAACTTAGACCGTGGGTGCCAATTTCGTCAACTTTCGCATTGCATTTGCAAATATGAGGTGTACAAAGATTACAACCCAATCTTCAACCAATACAAACTTGGAAGGAAGTGTTATCTAAAAGAGTACCAATATTAGGAGAAGGTATTGCATGTAACCAAGATCCTGATTCTCTGCATTGCAAAGCTTTAAAACGAGCCAAGTCTCTAGGTGAATTAAAGATTAAATCATTAATATTAATATTAATATTATCCCAATTCTTCTGAAATTGTGGAATTGTTGGTATTTCGTTCTCATTTGCTACACCCCAGGCTGCTAAAGCTTCATCATAATGGTGAATATTAAGCTCATTATCCTTTGAGTTTAGTAAAATTAGTTGATAAGATTAATTTGCTTTTAGAATTTGATTTTCCACCTACTTGCTGCATTTTAAAAAAGGTTTTCGTACTTTTCTTTTATTCTAAAATTTTGAGTTGTAAAAACTGAAATTGACAGATAACCTAACAAATACAATTTGACGCATTTTTCGCCAAACAGTGTTGCTGGTTGTATTTCCAACGTAGAATGCAGTGTTGGTGGAAATTTAGAATTGAGACAGACTATAGATTAATTTTTCCATTTGAAATGTTGTATTCATTGTTGAGTGATGGAATATGATTGGTTGAAACAACTATGAATGAAATAATCTTCGAATAGTCTACAAATATTTCATTTTTGTTGTATCCATGGAAATGGGAGTGAAAAATCAAAGCCATGTTGCTGTACGTTATTTTATGTAAAACGGACATAAAATTACTATTTGGAAATGCTGAAAGTAATGAAGAAAATATGTAATTGCAAACTTGATCACAATCGTTCAGAATTATTATGCCACTGGCTAGTATTGTATATTAAAGTATAAGTGGATATTAAGGTCTTTAAAACACGCGCGATTTTTCGGGACGACGGCGCAGCTGGAGTTTTCGAAATAGAGCAAGTGTTTTAAAGACCAGTTATCCACGAACACTTAACGCTATTTTTTTTATTGATACACTTTGAGATCATAAATACTGGTATAATATTACAAAAAATGGAAATATGAACGTGAATACATTAGTGATGTGATATGAATATACCTTTCGTTGTCATGGAAAATAAAAAAAAAAACAAAATTAATTTGCAATCTGTCACTTAATCCCAACTGTATTATTCACATTCATTTAAAAGATTGAGGGCCAGTTTACAGAAGCGAAATTAAGTTAATCGTAATCAAATCCGAGATTAACTAAACATGTGACCAGATTGAACCAATCGAAGTTGCGGCTTCATGGGTTAATCGCGCATTAAAATTTAATTCGAATTAAATATTTAATTCTCTTTCTATAAACTGTCCCTGAGGGTTAGTTTACAGAAGCGAAATTAAGTTAATCAAATACGAGATTAACTGAACACGTGATCAGATTGAACCAATAGAAGTTTCTGATCCATGAGTTAATCGCGCATTAAAATTTAATTCGAATTAAATATTTAATTCTCTTTCAATAAACTGCCCCTAAGGTTGTTGAATATTTGATTAAAGATTAAAGCTTTTGAAACATTTGTTAGTAGTATTTTATTTGACGTTACAAGGTACTCCTGTCAGATCAATCATTAAAAGGTTAACATTTAGACTTCACGTTTCTCAGGTCTTCTCGGGTTGTTGATGTTGCCATGGAAACTTTAAAAAACGCGCGTTTTTGAAAGTTGGATTTATACACGCTGAGGCGTGCTTTAAATAAGCAAAATAGGTTACCAATAAAAAAAAAGATAAATATGTAGTAAAAACTTTTTTTTTACATTTAAAATAAATGAGATCAAAGCTGCACCTTTTGAGCCCCCATATCTTCAAATTTAAGAGGTAGAGAATTTTTTAATGATTGTTTTCATTATTTTCTAACATGAGTTGCCCCCATTGAGTTGTTCCGCGAATTTTGGGGCACCCAGCATAGTGCTTTTATCTTGGTAAGGAATTTTGACGTAAGCCCTAAATAAACCGAACAAAGACCCTACTTAAAGAAATTTATTGTGATATTGTGCCTGTTAATCACTAGACGGTCTCCGACAAATATTTTGAGTAATACCCCAGGTAATTTTTTGGTCCGAGACCGCCTAGTGATTGACAGATACAATATCACAATGAATTTCTTTAAGTAGGGTCTTTGTTCGGTTTATTTATGGCTTAAGTCAAAGTTCCTTGCAAAGATAAAAGCACTATAGTTGCGCCGTTATCATTTAGGCAACTGAACTCTTTACAACTGTGTAAATTTGGTTGTCTAACTTCTCACGCCAAAATCAATGAATTCTTAAATTCTTAAAATTTAATTACGTAAACAAACGAAAAATCACTGACGAAAGCACAACAAGTGAAACTTACCGCATGAAGTCCTCCGATTCCTATCACTCTATTCTTCAAACTAAAATTCACCATGAACATTTTGGAAAATCCTCACCCCACACGTCAAAAATTACCCGTTTTTTTTTCTTGATGGAAGCTCACTAACAAATATATACTGTTGTAAGTGTTCAAACAATATCATATCTTATCTCCTGTTGCGGTTGCCGTGTTACCGTGTCGACCAGTGTAAACAATATGCACGTGCATGTTTGAGGTGGGGCTCCATGACTGAGGTGCCTTCAAATCGAAATATTTCGCATGATTTGCGTGTGTGATGGTCTATAAATAACAGCGGAAGTACCGTTTTTCTTGCATTATTTATTTACAATTGCCCGTGACCGACTTCGCAACATTTCTCTTGTTAGCTATATAAAAAATTCCTTGAGACGCCTCCGCTGATTTGTTTACGTCGACGTCGGCTTGATTCTGTTCGCACAGCATCGCGTTACCACGGCACCACAATCGTCCAGCGAGTGTGTTTTGTTCTTTCGATCGGTTTTTGTTTTTGAAATACTAACATCCAGCGGGGAACTCACCTGTGACAAAATGTGTTAATAGTTAGGTGTGTTTTAGTTGACCTTGCAATTAAAACTTTGGTTAGTATGCAATAATTGCTTACAGTCACGAGACTATTTTGTACTTATCAAGTAAAAATCTTGTGTAAAATTATGCCAATGTGGTAAAATTTGCATCCTCATTAATAAATATCAAAAAATTAAAATTCATTTTCTAAAAACAACAATTTAAATTAAATTTATTTTTTTAATCTGGATTTTGTTGGTACACCTCTATTTATGATTTTAAACCTTATCTAGGTACTGCATCAGTATTGCAAACATATAATTTAAAATAAAAATATAAAAGCTGAAATCTTTTTATAAATTATTTTTGTTTGACTTCACTTCACTTGCAGATCAGAATAGTTAGTTACTTAGCTGGACGATTGTAGAAAAGCAAGGTCGTGGGGAAAATCGATTGGAATTTGATGCTAACTTCATTGCCGTTTCGTATAGTGTATATTGTATTGTTCATGGACATTTTTGCTGATTACTCATTTAATATTGTTATTAAAATAGTATCGCCATTTATTTCTTTACTTATTTTATTACAAATTTTTAATAACTCTAAAAAATTCAATAAAGGAAATATTGATATGTACGAATATGTACGGACAATAATTATGAACAACAGTTAAATAAAGTATAAATAAATTCAAAAAAATACAGCTAACACACGCTCTCATCAATAGTTCTCTCTAATCTTCATATTCGTTATCGTTATTCGTTAGTCCCAGACTCCGACCACTTGAGATTCTTCCACCAGGTGTCGCCCTTGCATGGTGGGGTGATTGCGTTTCCCCGAAAAATGCGTAGCGTACAGATGTGTAACTTTCCATTTTTGTACCTATTTACTTAAACATGTAATACTTTGTTCACGCATTTGCGGAAAAGCTCCCCAGCTATTAAGTTAGTTAGGGATGTCCAAAACTACAATTTATAATTTTTAATGAATCTAATTCCCATTGTCAAATGTATGTATTTTGTGTTGCGTTTAGACTTCCTCAGGCTCGTACTCTTACATGAGACCCGTTGTATACAGATTGATCACAAAAAAAACGCCCCAGCTAATATCTTTTGTAATGATCTGAAAACATTACCTTTTCCGCCAAATATTTGAACCTGCGCAAAACGGTAACAAATGTGGTCGTGATCGTCATCGAATCGGAGGCGCCCTACGTTGTGATTTTCTTTTGGCGGAAAAAGGTTCGGAATGCAAACGGTGAGGGTTCCAGTTGGAAGAGTGCCGCCAATAAAACACACATGTGAGGGACGCAAAATACCTTTTATTAAAAATGCCTGTAATAACTTTGATGAAAAAAAATGAAACGGATCCAAAAAGACAGAAACTAAGTTTAACGAAGTACAAGAAATTAACTAGTTGAGTACATCACAAAGATAAACGACAAGATGAATGCAACAATATTTAACATAACAGAAAACGGGTACATAACAGACAAAATGACAGGTTAAAGCTTGCAAAACAAGTAAACAAATTATAAGGCAGTTATTACAGACAGGGACGGATGAAAAACCCTCTTCAAAAACCGTATCCCAGGTATTACTCATATTTTACAATTTGATTAATGGCAAAAACAATGTTTAATTTGGAACTACGCAGTCAAGGTAAGCCAACGGGAGCTTAGAGCTGGAGGTAACAAACTTTCGGCCGCGAGGGGACTCAGAGGAATAATCTGAATCATCTTGAAATCAAGCGACGTTTATAGATATTCGGGGTATTAATGAACGTCAGACTATTTCACCGACCAAGCATGAGTGACAGAGCGTTTCGGGGTCGTACGATTAGCATTCCTAGACCGCATCCGCAAAGACCTAGGTCCGCCGTCCCCAACCAACCGTTTCCGGACAAAACCCCGAAGTCTCTATAACCGTCGACGGAAGCTTCACGAAAACATCCCGACGCCGCTCCCGCAAAGACTAAGGTCCGCCCCCGCTAACGGCTCTAAATAACCGTAGCTTCCACAGAAATTTACTAAACAACCCCACGACTTCCTGATTGTCACCTAGCTCCCACAGGGGCGCACTTACAACATTTTACTTTAACTTTTCCGAAATCTAGTAACAACATGAAGGAAAAAAAACAGAGTTTAATTCTATCGAACAAAGCGTAACATTAAACGATGAGAAAATCCAACAAAACAAAGCGCAACATTAAACAATGATAAAATAAGTAAAACAAAACGCAACATTAAACAAGGATAACATAAGCAAAACAAAACGCAACATTAAACAATGAGGAAATAAAAGAGAACAAAACGCGAAGTTAAATAACGATAAAAATAAAAGCGCTTTAAAAAGGAATACAATACTCGCTGGCAATACTAAACAAAAATATGGCGGGTCGAGTGCCGTTAGAAAATGTTAGTGAAAGAAAAACAAAATGGACGCACACGGTCCGGACGGCGGCCCCGAATTTTCGAAATCACCAGATTGCTAAAATAATAAACCTCCCGGGAGAAAGATAAGGCTTAAAATTAACAAATGGGCGCTTCTTAAAGAAACAGCATGCAACAAAATGAAATCTACAACATACCCTTACCACGTGGTCCTGGTCCCAAAAACAAAACACAAAAAAAGGCAACGAAAGTGGGATAAATTACCCAGGTGAATTAAAACGTCGAATTCCTCACGAGGTCACAAAATATCTACTCCAGACGGTAGTGAAATTGATTCAGATTTAACTTACAAATTTGGGAAACTGGATCGCTCTTCGCAAGGTGTGTTCGTTTCGAAAAACCAAACAAAAGTGCTCCCCCCTTCAACTACCCGCGCGAGAGACCGCTTTACCCCCGATATATTTCCGCTTTTCGCCTTGCCAACTCGCCAGGATTACCAACCCCATCCCTTAGTTCCTAGTCTAGCCGCTAGTACCTTCCCATTTGGCGCGCTCTCGTGGCGGTACCGGGAATTAAAATTTTAAATTTTAAACTGGCTCACTACAGTTTCTGATTTGAAATCCGATTTCAACGAGCGATATATGTATGTATCAAATTAAAAGGTTCGAAAAGTATAGTCCAATTTTTACCCTTTTGCAATGACGTCATTATCTAGTAACTTCACGTATGTTTAAGCTAGGATCAGAAACAAATTTGAATTGATCATAAATAACTATAATGTTTCAAATTTGTTGACAATTGCTTCAAAAGATTATGTTTGTAATTAATGTAATAAGCAGTGTTAGGACAAAATAGTACATAAATACGATTCACCTGGTTCCCTTTTGTTTAAAGCGAACCAGCTGAATCGTGTTTATATGTGAGCGGGGTATTTACGCAAAGTTGTACTGGTCGACTTATCCGGGACTATTCTGTCCTAAGACTGGTAATAAGTGAAAGAAATTAAAAATTTGTCAAATTGACAGGAGCATAAAATAACCTCAAAATGACCATCAATAAATAAACGTGCCTTTTTTTTTGTTTTTTTCTGTTTCTGTCGTTTCAATAAAGAGAAAGCGAGGAAGGAAATAGTGACGTCACCTCAAAAGGGTAATAATTAGACTATCCTATGAACTGGATACAAAATG
Source organism: Tenebrio molitor (assembly GCF_963966145.1). NCBI lineage: Eukaryota > Metazoa > Arthropoda > Insecta > Coleoptera > Tenebrionidae > Tenebrio > Tenebrio molitor. The sequence continues at coordinate 19,723,233 of NC_091051.1, read as the reverse complement.
TTGCCCTTAGCAACCCTACCTTGCAAGTGTCAAGGGTCAACTTTATTTTTTTAAATGGCAACATATAATTTTTTTGGTACAGTTAGATTCATTATGTTTTTCTAACTTCAAAAATATAGCACATCCTGTATATTTAAATGTTATTCTAACATAAGAAATACACTGCCGCTCAAAAAATTCCGGACACCCTCCAAATTGTCGATTTCATTTATGGAAAGTCATAGAATATCTAAAATTGTATTAATAAATATAAAACATCAACTTAACACTAAAAAACAAAGTTAACACAAAATAAATTAACAAGAAAATTGAAGAGTTAGAAATTAACATGTTATGAATATCTTGAAATAGTACTGCCAAATTAAAGTTAATATCGCGTGATGCCACCACGAGCTCTAATCACTTTCCTTAGTCGATTAGGCATGCTTTCAATTAGAGTGGATAGGTAATCTTGAGTTATTTGTGCCCATTCTTCCTCCGACGCCACTCTTAAGTCGTTTAAGTTCTCTGGTCGGGGTTGGCGACGTCTGACTCTTCGGGAAAGAAAATCCCAGACGAGCTCAATGGGATTCAAGTCGGGACTACACGCTGGCCACGGAAGACGTTGTACACCAACTTGTTCTAAATATTGGTCAACAATTCTAGCTCTGTGCGGACGGGCGTTATCATCCATTAAGAGAAAATTCTCTCCGATAAATGGCGCATAGGGAACCACATGTGGTTCTAAACATTCAAGAATGTACCTATGTGCCGTCATTGCGCCGTTCTCAACAAAAATCAAATCGGTGCAAGCGTCTAAAGAGATACCACCCCAAACCATAATGCTGCCTCCATTAAATCCAGTTCTGGGAGACATGCAGCATTGACTGTATCGCTCCCGTGAAGAGAAGGCTTCTCCATTCATTCACACCCCAATTCACATATTGGAGTGCAAACTCTAGTCGTGCTCTTCGATGTCCTGCAGTTAGTCTAGGGCCTGTAGCTGGTGATCTCGAAGACAGACCTCCTTCTCTAAGTCGCCTCCGCACTGTTTGCTCTGAAATTGTGACTCCACTAGCAGCAGCTAGTCGTCCAGCAAGAATATTTGCTGGCAGTCCCCTATCTCGCAGCACAGAGAGATGGAGAAAACGGTCATCCCGGGAATTTGTTGACCGTCTACGGCCAGATCCGGGCCTTCTGGTAAATTTATATGTCTTACGGAAGCGGGAGAGAGTGTCTTACACAGTACTTCGGGCTATGTTAAGATGTGCAATATACCGCACACTTCGGCCATCGTTGTTTAAAGCAACAATTTGAGCAGAAATTTCAAGCAGCATCTTATGCAAATGAGTATTCAATCTGACATGTAAAATTCAGCTGTCATAAAACATTAACTTAAGTAAAAACCAACTTGATAAGCAAACAATTTTAAATAGGGCTAAAGTGAAAAATTGATTAAAATCAAGAAGTTCCTAAAAAAAAACAATGTAGGCATCACGTTTTTTGCCCAAGACACTATAATAGACCTAGTTAATTAATAACATGACTTGAAATTATGAAAATAAAAAAATTAAGTCGTTTAAATTTCCAAAATTTAGGTGTCCGGAATTTTTTGAGCGGCAGTGTAAATAAAAGTCAATCACAAATTATTAAAAGTAGAACTTTATTCGTAGCAGGCCATGAATTACTTATAAAGACATTCTTGTAGCCATGGAAACACAAACAAATAAAAATGTATTTTGAAATTACGGAATTAAATGTTCGAATTTCTATTCCTTGTGTTTCTGTTAAATGAATCATTTTCCAAAACGTCTTGTAAAACAAATAACACATACGAATGAAATTGACAGTAACATTTGACTGTTTGATTTACCTACTTGATTTTTTGACTTGTTTTTGTTTGTTATAAAATTTATTTTTTCCAACTTTTTTTTTTTCTCAAAAATTTCCTTATGTAATATAACAAAATTTTTATACTGTCGTTTAGACAATTAAAAGGGCTATCAGAATTAATAACAAAAATAGGTTTCCATTAAAAAAAATACATATAGATGACGTCATCACTCGAAAACGAATGAATGCTTGGAATTTTATTTGGTATTGTAACAAGCGTACGAGTAGTTCCGACTTCAGGCGCCAGAGTAGCGCTGCTTACGCCCACCATCGTACTACCCTCACCCTACCGCTGTGACTCTCCAGGCTACGCAAGAAGAATCCACCCCTATAAGATCTGCGACACCCCGATCAGAAGACAGAACACTTCGCTTTCTCGCCTAAGACAGCACCACCGACTAGGTACAGCCGGGGTCATCTTGGGGAAACTCGAGGTCTCCCAGACGATTTGGTGAAGCGCTTTACGCACCCTGACAAACGGCTTGTCGGCGGTCTTGGAGCCTTCCACGTCCTCTGGACCGTTCCAGTGATTTAAAATATATGGTTTCTGTATCTCAACCTCAAAATAAACATATTTAAACACAAACCAGTGTTACAGTATTAAAATATACTAACCCTCCACTACCCGGCGGCATGGCAATTTTGCCGGAGTACATACACTATTACGGATATTACTATCAAGTAATGCAGTGCTTATCATATCAACATAATCACCGGCGTCTCGCCTCCACATTTTGACTTTTTTGTGTTTTGTGGTCTGTGTCAATGTTAAGGAATAATATCCCTTTTTGAATTTCAACTACCAATGTGTTCTCTAAATCCAAAATTTTTAAATTTTTAAAAAGAGATTGTGGTACTATTCCCGTTGCTGAAATTATAAGTGGTAAAATCGAAATTTTTTCTAAACACCAAAGATTTCTCATAGCAACGGAGAGTTTTAAATATTTATTAATTTTTGTGTTATATGTCTGTGATATATTGTGTGAATATGGAACAGCTATATCTAAAAGATATGCTTGCTTTTGTTGTTTATTTAAAATAATAATGTCTGGTCTGTTATGCTGAATATGAATGTCTGTTAAAACTGTACGATCAAAATATAATTTGTAATTGTCATTTTCCAAACAACTTTCTGGTTTATAAATATAATGTGGTTGTGTATCCTTTAATAAGTTGAATCTAACTGCTAAATTCATGTGTATAATTTTTGCGAATATATCATGACGTTTCTTATATTCGCTTTGAGCCAAAACGGTGCAAGAAGAAATGATGTGTTCAATAGTTTCCCCTTCAGTTCCGCAAATCCTACATTTATCAATGATCGATTGCAAACCGCATATGTGTTTTTTATAATTTCTTGTATTTATAACACGATCTTGTATTGCAAATACCGGGTCATAATATATGTTTGTAACAACTAGTGTGCGTAGCGGCGCACCTAAAGCATAGCGCACACGCACAGCCACCTACGATGGTACAATCATTTATAATGACCCCGTATAAAACCCTCAGTCTCAGAGTGAATATTTGATTTTTTAAGCCATGCATACGAAGCCTGAATATTAATTTCTGGTTGTTCCAGTTCTTTAAAATATCTCCCATGTAAAGACTCCTATTTTATATTTGCTACAGTGTCAGGTATATTTGGCTCAACAATATCTGAAATTATATTATCACTTAAATTTAAAGGTGTGTAACCTTTATCCGCTGAAACCAAAGCATTAAAAAAAGTCTACTGAAGCAATTTGATTGTGTTGTAGAATTTCTAGATTTGAAAAATCCCTACCACCATTTTCGCGTGGTAAATTAAATCTTTCAATAGCAAATTTGGGGTGATGTTTACAAAATCGTGTAAAGAGAACTCTAGTTTGAATGTTTATATTCTGTAAATTAGTTTTGGACCATTTTATAACACCAAAAGAATAGGTCAGCAATGGAACAGCATATTATGTATTAACTGCTTTAATTGAATTATTAAAGTTTAATTTTGATTTTAAAAGAGATTTAATTCTTAAATAAATTTGCTTTTCTAAATTTTCTTTTATGATTGGGTGTTGAATATGATTTGATTGATTAATACCTAAATAAGTATTTATAAAATTCTACTTTATTTAAATTTTTAATAATTTCTCCTTCTTGAGTTATATATTCATATTATTATAAATATTCTTATAATATAATTATATTATACAGGGTGTCCCAGAACTCGCGCCCCAGAGAAAACAGAAAAATGCAAACGAAGAACAATTAATGGCTTGCATAAGAGAGTTGTGAGACATCTAAGATTTACCAATTCCAGAAAGGGAACTCTGAGGTGTTAATGTGAATAAAATCGGTTGCTAAGTTTATAAATTGTCACAATTAAATAATGTCAGAATGACATGTCCGCTAAAGTGTCAACATCAACATGTTACGTTAAGGCAGATGTCATTCAAGATGTCACATTCGCCATCGATCACATGAATCTATGTACTATTTTTTAAAATAAAACAACAAATGGCGGTTCTGAAAACAACCTTGTTTATTCTGATGCACGTGAGCTTATCGTACAAAACAGGAGGAAAAGGTATAACACAAGCCAAAAGCGATTATGAAACGAAAAATAAATACAATCAGAGGAAGTGCTCAAAGTGGCCACCATTCATTTGCAAGCATAACCGTGCCAGTCGCAAAAGATTCAGTTTAGAATTCGTAACCATTTCAGGAGTAATTGTGGCAAAAGCTTCCTGAACGCAACTCCTGAATTGTTCTCCTGTAGCAATAAGGCAATAGGACCGCACAGGCCAGTGTCGTGGTCCACCACAACTTATCAATCGATGAGGATACTGTTAATCCAAAATTACTCCAACTTGTCGACTGAAGTGTGGTAGTGCGCCGTCGTGTTGAAACTAGCCGGTAGCACAAAAAAGAAGTGGAATGTCTTCAAGCAAATTGGGAAGTTCTGCGTTCAAAAATTCTCCATTCAAAATTCTGGGTGAATGTCTCGCGCTTACCGTGCAGGAATTTCAAAAGATCCTACCTAAAGAGGGAAGTTAGCTGACATGTAAACTAATTTCTATTAAAGACATACCACACGATTCCCTAATAGACCAACCAAAAATTTATATAAAACCGTTCCTGAAATGCTCTTGAAAATAGACATAATCCGCTGCAGAATACATGATGAAAGAGCACGGTTGACCACGACGGCGGTACTAAAGCGATTTGAAGTGATTTGAACTACTTTAATGGCCAGTTTATAGAAAGAGAATTAAATATTTAATTCGAATTAAATTTTAATGCGCGATTAACCCATGAATCCGCAACTTCGATTGGTTCAATCTCGTCACGTGTTCAGTTAATCTCGCATTTGACTACGATTAATTTAATTTCGCTTCTGTAAACTGGCCCTAAGAGTTTAAGTTTAAGATTGGATGGAAATTTAGCAATTTTGGCTGCATGCATTGAGCTACACCATATTTTTTTTCTACTAGAGTTTGGAAAACTTCAACATTGTAATACTAATTTGAGTTAGGAAAAGTGAAAAATTTCCTACTATGGGCGGAAATAATATTTCAACACTAAAAGTTCAATTTTGGTCGTCTCCTGGGATACGTAACGTAAAAACTGGTATTTAATTGAGACGAAAGCTTAAACGCCTTCACAATTTTTCATTAATAAATTGTTTCTCTATGGTAACGAAAGCAGAACAATTTTGATTTCGCTTTTTAATTTAGAAATAATTAATAGTATATTAAAAATATCCAAATTTTATGTATTTTCCAAACTCCAGTAGAAAAAATCATGTGTGCAATTCGTAGGAAAAGTGTTTTTTCCGTACTCGACGCGTTTTTAATCTCGACTTCGTCTCGATTAAAAATCCCGCATCTCGTAAGGAAAAAAATCACTTTTCCTAACTTATTGCACAAATAGCTATTAACGCGCGCCTTTTAACCAATAGGAAATCATCCCCCAAAAATGACGTAAAATCACGCCAGTTTATTACTCCAGTGGGCAGTCGCGACGTGGCGCCTTCGCGCCAACTAATATAATTCAGTAACAGTTTGAATAATAATTTGTTCTGCTCTTGTTCTGTGCTGGTTATCTTTCTGTCATTTTCCGTGCGTGGTTATTTTGATTTGGTTCAGTGCACATTTTTGATTTTTGGTAAGGTAACATACGAGTAGGTAGATCAACCATCAAACATGAATCCCCAATTTGATTTAGTTATGTCGTTGTTAAATGTTCTAAAATATGCGCATCACGCACGGCTTCACCTCACAAACTTTTATTAAATTTTATTAAATTATCATATACGTATTATACAACTAGAGGATTGAAAATTCTCGATTATACGAGACCACGAGATCGTAGATCGAGTGGTGTTTCCGGCAACACGTCGAGTAATCGAGAATTTTCCATCCTCGAGTTGTATACGGGTAGACTATATCATGAATAAAATAAATAAATAAATAAACAGGTTCCCGAAACCGATTGGGGCATTCAGTAGCAGAGCGATTTAATGTGACGTTAATGTGACGGTTAGCGCAAAAAATTTTGTAAGTTAAGGCGGCGAGCGAAAATACAAAGGTTGGTATATTCGAATATACAAAAGTTCGTATATTCGAAATCGCCCTGGTAATATAGGGTTATTCTAAATGATTGTAGTCGAAGTAGGCCATGCCCATGTTATTACATTTTTGCCGCTTTCATGTGAACTGTCAGTTTTGTCGCTGTCACTGTCATTTTTTTGGTGAAAAGTGCGGTGATGAGATTGTTATTTATTTTTGTTAAATTAATTATTGAATCCAGAAATATTGAGTCGTTTTGCAATCAATTTTAAAAATATTGAGTTGTTTTGCACCCAATTTAACCCCCGTGTGTGAACGGTGTGTACTCACTTATTCACATCATTTTGATGTTTTTTTATGTGGAGCGGCAACCATAAATTTTACATTCAGTTTTCACGCCTACTTCGACTACAATCATTTAGAATAACCCTGTACATGGTAACTAAAGAAAATCAAAGATTCTTATTGGTTTATAAAGTAATGAATGATATAGTCACTTGTCAGTCTAAGCATATTAGGAATAACAGTAGCCAGTGCTTCGTGAATTTGGTCATTCAGTTCTTCTAAAATATTGATAGGTCCCGGTAAATATAGTTCTTCAAATATACTTCTTCTACCGTCGTCATCAAAGGACTGAAGAACAGCATCTTCAGTCTCTGGCGTTCTAACTTCTCGCGGGGGACTACCAATTTCTTGTCATATAGGCACCAAGGACCAAGTGTCTCCAGCACGATCCACCAACCGTAAAAATACGTTATGGCAAACGTCGTGGAAAACATATTGCATATTCTCTTGCATCCTCACGTGCATTGCGCCCGCACTCTCCATAAAGTATGAGCATTTCGGCATACTCTGCAGCTGTATACGGTTGGCTTAAAAAAAAAAACGGGAACTGTCAGAAAAAGTTCTGTCAGATTTTATAAAAATTTTATAGTTTGAAACGGCCTTTTAGAATTTAGGTTAAAAAACTGCACTTATGTGTCAGAAATACTACTGTCAAACAGACACAAATTGACATAAATTGACAAATTAAATTTCCAATTCACATTAGGTCAAATTTCATTTCCCGTTTTTTTTGAAGCCAACTGTACATGATTTCAATACAAAGTTTGACAATTTCGAATTAAATTATAACTTGACGTTGTCAAAATCTTTACAGTTGCCCAAACATTTACTGGAAATTCCATACCAATCTTACTAGAATTATATTGCTAGGCAATTCAAACTGTTGGTTAAATTTACCTGAAATTCAAATTAACAGCGTCCTTCTGATTGGTCAACTTTAATTATTCATTACAAATAATCGATTATACCCTGTACTTTTTTTAAAACGCTATTGCTGTCAGTTATTACCAAGGAAAACGCACTCTAAGTTTGATCCGCGAATTCTGGGACAGCCTGTATATTATATTATATATTATAATATATAATTATAAATCTAATCGTAAAATCTGACAGTCTCAAATTTTCTGACAAATTCAAAACGCCCGCTTTGAATGTTCAATATTAGAAAAAATAAAATACTTTCATTTATAATACCACGAGTAGTCCAAATTATGTCGATTATTTTTCAAACTGGTCACGAATTATCAATTGTGCTTGGGAATGAATCCACGAGTGCGTCAGCACGAGTGAGATTCGCAAGCACAATTGAATGAGTGAAACCAGTTTGAAAAATAGTGTACATAATTTGGACTACGAGTTGTATTCGGAGGACTATTTCATGAACCAACTTTGGTAATTTGTCAGCAAATCGGAAGAAGAAATTAACGCAGAAATCGCTGGGATCACTACTCGTAGTGGTATTACCGATACAATTTCCACGAGTGGGAATATTATGTCCAATTTTTTGAAACCATGGTAACAAATATGTAAAATTGTGTTTTTGTTGGTCCATTTTTAACAAATGACAAGTGAATGGAATAGTCAATACAAAAAAAGAAAATTCCCTAACAGCAATGTAGATTGAAAATGGATGGAGTTTACTTGGTAATCTTTTTTTACAAATTGAATCCAAGAGGTTGGTACGTTTAGTAGATTTTGTAAAAATGCAGAAAATCCCGAAACGTTTGAGAAAAAAATTCTACATTCTCTAATTTGTTTACACGAATCTTCCAATACTAAATTTAATTGATGGGCGTAACAGTGTGTAAAAAGTGTTTGAGGAGCAATTGATTTAATTTTTTAAACCAGACCTTGAATAGCTCTGCTCCGGAATGCTCCTCAGGTGGACGAGTCGGACGAAAGTCTTCTCCGTACTCTGTATTTACCTCTACCTCCTTGTTTATTTGTTGAATAAAGTTTGTGTTTCCCCCACTGCGTTACATCGGATTCGAACCCTCCCCAAGCAGCCCAACGCGTATCATTATAGTGTCGACCAACGAGAGGACCGATATGCGCAGGTGCTATATATTTTTTTTTATTTAATTTAATGTACAGTCGTTGACCAAAATAAAATAGGACAAAGTGTTACCTTGGACAGTTTCACAATTCAAAGATTTGTGTAGTGTAACTCAGATTACAACTTGATTTGATTTGACGATTGATCTACAAAAAGTTAGGTTGTGTTTTTTCTACTTGTCACCTTGTCACTGTCACTATGTTCAATTAAATAATTGTGAGTTTTTGAAAACTGTCGGTAAACTTGTTCATTTGTATTTGGTTCTCTAAAGTAGGAAAACATTTACGATTGTTAATTAAAACGTCTTATTCTCAAATTTATACCAATGAATAAACTAAAATAAATGCCAACAGATTTTTTTTTTAATTTTTGACACTTTTGTTTCCTAAAAGATGGATTTCGCAAAAATATCGAATTACACAATCGAAATTTTTTTGTCCCATCTTATTTTGGTCAACGACTGTACGTACTCGTATTTGTAACACATATTATACATAAATTTTATCTTTCTGCAGTCATTCTCCATATGAACTTTTTTATGTCAAGGGCTACAACGTTTTTTCTTCACTTATAATATATGTATAGATTAAAGGTCTAATTATAATTATAATTATAATTTCAAACACATCAGAAACTAAAGAACTTTGTGACTAATACATTAACAAATCAAATGCAGCCAGATAATTTACGGGTCAATTTAGTGATATGAATTAATTATTTTTTCCGTTGACCGCTTGTTAATTTCAATATTAATGAATTCTTTTGTCTAAATTGTAGTGTATTAATGGACCTCATTAATACACTATTTTTCATTAATCAACGATTTTGATTAAATTGATTAAATGATATTAATGGGCGATTAATAATCTCAACTATTAAAGACACTCACTCGCTACACTCGTTCGTCCTTTAAACAGTTTCGATTATTAATCGCCTTCATTAACAAACTAGTTAACTATTATTTCATACTGGAAATTTCTTGTGCATCATTATTTTATTTCAAAAATTTAAAAATCATATTATACTGTGATAATAGCATCATCTTTTTTCCTGCGGCAACGGCCGTTGCTATTGTTTTTTAGAACTTTTCAATGTCAGATTTGATGTATAAAAATAAAACATTCCGGTAGGTATTGGTTGCTTAGTGACACTTTCCGGCTCTGATACTGTTATAACTCACCTACCGGACTCAAATTGATGATGTAATCGAACATCTACCGACAGTATGAAATAAATGTTATTACAATAATAATCTACCCCCTTAATAGTTTATTTTGATCTAAAACATGGATTCAGGTTCAAATGACATCACATTTAACACTGAAATTTACTATCAATACCAACCCCACATTCAATAATCACTAGAAATGATGCTATAACATTGACCTTTGTGAAACTGTTTTCGGTGTCACAAAATGCTCATTGTGACACCGAAGTAGAAAAATATATTAAATCGTGCGTTCATTTAAATTATCCTCAAAGTTGGCGTTAAAGACTCGATTGTGAACGCACTATGCGGATAATGGATCACGGATCAGCTGTTTAAATCTTAAGGCCGATTTATAGTTCCGTAACTTGTACGTATAACATAACATATCAAAATTGAACCCTATTGCATCAAATGTATTCATTTATAGATCCTTTATCATAACATAAGTCCGTATCCGTTTACATATGAATTGGCCAATTTCAATTATTATGTTATGTACCATGAAAGTTACGGAATTTTAATATTTTTCCATAGAAACGGTTACGTGTAGGTATGCTGTCAATAAATTCAATTTGAAAACATTATTGAAAAGGTGGAAAATATGAAGGAAATTTTAATCGTACTGTGTGTTGAAAGGTTCAAAGCACTGTACGATAAATCTTCCAAAGACTTTGAGGACGGTGTGAAGAAGGAAATGATTTGGAGGAGCTGATTTATCCCTGTTTTTGTAACTCGTTTTTTTCGTGGTTTCTTCCTTTTTTCTTTATTACGATCTATCTCGTGTAAGACCACAGCACGAGCAGCAGCTTCTAAAACCCCGTCTTCACAAAACATATTGGACAATTGTTTGACACAAAAATCAGCAATCATATCACGTTTTGTCATGAACTATAAATTGAATTTAAAAAGTTATGTTATGTTTATGATTTTTGACTATGTTATGCTATATGTATACGGAACTATAAATCTTGCTTTAAGGCCGATTTATAGTTCCGTAACATGTATATATGGCATAACATATCAAAATTGAATCCTATTGAATCAAATGTATTCCTTTATAGATCCGTTAACATTACATAAGTCCGTATCCGTTTACATATGAATTGGCCAATTTCAATTATTATGTTATGTATCATGCTGTCAATAAATTCAATTTAAAAACATTTTTTTTTTTTCGTGGTTTCTTCCTATTTCCTTTATTACGACCTATCTCGTGTAAGGGAACGTTTATGTTGGAGCTAAGGGTACGTTTATGTTGGAGCTGTGATAAACGATAAGAGCGGCGATGATAGCAACGACACTAGCAGTGCGAAAATCACTTCCATGCTAGGTATTTTATAGTGGAGCTTCGATAATAGCAAATACCTTTGCTCTGCATGCAGAACTTGATAGATCTTAGAGATCCCGACATTTGTGATTTTGGGGACGAAATGCTTTTTTCAAGTGCTGTTACTTTACACACCCTATACAGGGTGATTCATCTTTTACCGCCGATGGCAAAATTGACCTTAAAAATTATGATTTCACTTTCATATTTTGCAGACCTAATTTACTATCCATAAGGCACATAATATCAAAAAATTAAATTTATAAGTTAATTAGGTCAAATTTTACCATTTTCTCAATTATTAATTGTTTAATTTATTCAACTTTGTAGCATATGCACACTCAGGTATTTTCACACAATTTTACCATGTTAAATTAATTTTTGCGTATGGTATTATGGAAATAAACGCATTTTGATATTCAAATTTGTATTTGCTTCATGATTTACGACATAATGTCCAAATATCTTAACAATAAGATTTATTAGAGGATTTTTATTGCCACAGCAGGGGGTCCTTTGTAAAATCGAAGAAATTCGCCTGAGCAGGTCAGTTTTACAAGATACTCATTGTTAGAGAAAATTTACAACACAAAGCCAACAACCATCAATAAAAGCAACTTTTCCATTAAAATCGATTTAATTCAAAAAACTATCAAACATTTTTCGAAACGGATTGCAGAGATTGATTTTATACGCCATTAGCCACATTCTGATGCAAAAATTTGAACATAATTTTTTTTTGAAAAACAGTTTTTTATAAATATCTGCTCAATAAAAAAAATTTTTAAATAAATTATACCGGTCGAAAGTAAATTTTTCGACAAATCAACTGTAAATTTTATAAATTATTCTCAATTTTTAAGGGTCATTTTGCCACAAGCACGTTTTTGGAGAGTTTCATCATCTTTACAAAGAATTAAGGCAACGTCCTGCAAAATTCTTCGCATCTGTTATGATGATTTCTATTTTTTGGTTCCACACGGGGGTCCTGACAAATATTTTACTAATTAACCTGTCGATATCCATCCCAAACAAATTTGATAAAAGCAAAGAAAATAGACAAATCATTTATCGCCGCTCTTATCGCTGCTCGGCCACCAAGCGGTGCTCAACGCGTCGCTCCAACATAAACGCCTTAATACAAACCAATGACAATTATTCTCTCTGCTCCGCTAGTATCCCTGCTCTTATCGTTTATCACAGCTCCAACATAAACACACCCTAAGATGAGCGATAAGAGCGGGGATAAGAGCGAAGTACCGAAGACCGAAGCACAAGCAGCAGCTTTTTAAAACCTCGTCTTCACAAAACATATTTGAATTTGACAATTATTTTGACAATTAAAAAGTCAACAATCATATCACGTTTTGTCATGAACTATAAATTGAATTTTAAAAGTTATGTTATGTTTATGATTTTTGACTATGTTATGCTATATGTATACGGAACTATAAAGCAAGATTTATAGTTCCGTATACATACAGCATAACATAGTCAAAAATCATAAACATAACATAACTTTTTAAATTCAATTTATAGTTGTTATAAACGTGAGATGTTTGCTGATTTTTTAAGTGTCAAACAATTGTCCAATATGTTTTATGAAGACAGGGTTTTAGAAGCTGCTGCTTGTGCTGTGGTCTTACACGAGATAGATCGTAATAAAGAAAAAAGGAAGAAACCACGAAAAAAATGAGTTACAAAAACACGGATAAATCAGCTCCTCCAAATCATTTTCTTCTTGTCCAATATGTTTTATAAAGACGGGGTTTTTAGAAGGTGCTGCTTGTGCTGTGGTCTTACACGAGATAGATCGTAATAAAGAAAAAAGGCAATGTAAGAATTGTAAGGACTAGTTGTATCATATATAATATTTCATTTCTTTCTTAGGTCTGCAAATCTGATTTGGTGGATGATGCGGAAGAAGCGCTTAATCTTCTAAGAAAAAACACAATCGACAATCTCAATGGAGCTTTTTTGGAACACACGAAGTTGGCTGTGGAAGTAGATACAGCAGCCATTGAAACCAAAGCAGCTGCCCAGAAACAAATAGAAGAGATTGGAAAACTTTTTAAAAGCGTTAGATCAAGCAAATGTCGTACTGCTTCAAAACTTATAGAGAAAGTAACTTCAGACGCGGTGGATACCTGCGTCAACAATCAAGCTGACGAGGCATTAACTCTAATCTATACAGAAGGTTCTGGACTGGCGGATTCAACTGTGAAAACAATTTTTGATCAGGAAAAAGAGATTATTTTCTGCGGTCAAGCCGATGAGGACTGCCTCAATGGTGTGATTGCGACCATTCAGGAGAAGGCAGATGCTGTTCCCAGTTTGATTAATGATGAAATCTTACTTGACCGTGCGGCTATAGAAGAACAAATAGGACTCATCACAGCTTGCGCAGATGCTGCTGTTGGTCAGGCCAAACAGTTGGTTGCCAGTTACAACGCATGCATCGTCTGATTTGTGAACATTTCAAGTATTAAACGAGTAATAAATGTAAATGTAAACTTTGAAAAAACAAAATAAATATAGTTTAAACAAATTGAATAATATTTATGTATTTCTCCACGACTATTAAAGAATGAATGCATTCTTGTTGAATATTTAATGAAAGAATGATATCAGTTCCACTCCCCGTGTTAGAATACAGGGTCTATCAGAACTGGCGGACCAAAATAATACGGTGAAATCATCATCTTCTGGGAATAATAGGAAAAATATTTAAAAAAATCTATCCTCATTGGATTTTAAAATAAGAACGTTGTTAATTGACCAATCGCGTGTAGATATAAAATTACCTTAAAAAATTATATTAGTAACTATCCAAACAAACTTGATTGTTGCAAAGACATAATAATTGAATATTATGTCATAATAAATTATTTCTGACAATTACAAAAGTCATTAAAAACGCTTAATGTTTACTTCATCCGAATATTTTGATATGCTTGTTTTATATGGACAGTGTAATGAGAGTGCCACAGTTGCTGCTCAAGAGTACGCAGTTCGTTTTCCCAATAGGAAACGTCCTAGCAGAAATACTATAACCTGAAAAATACTACCGTGTGAGCAGCAATTACTGATTGAGTTGGCAATAAATTCTGGTGACTTTTGGTGACTTTTATGTCATGTTCCAACGAGAAAACCATTTTTTCTTCAAACGTCCGTAAATTATGACATTATCCTGCTGCATTGATAATGCTAAAGTGTCACTTCATTGTCATGGCATCTAACGAGCTTACGAGCGGCAGATAAAGTTATTATCTCCGCTGAGAGCGGCAGATAGAGTTATTATCTCCGCTGAGGGCGTCCGTGAAGTTATTATCTCCGCTGATGAGCGGCAGTAAAATAAACTAGCTAAATCATTTGAAATTCCTACCTGGTTTCTTAACATGTCTTAAATAATTTGTTATGAAGGTTTGAAGAAAAAATAGTATATGTTATTCGGAGCAAAAATGGTTTTATGTGCTTTGGCTGGTTTGTCTGCCTCACTCGTTCGGCAGCCAATCTACCAGCCGCAACACATAAAACTTCATTTTTGCTCCTCATAACATAATATACTATTATTAATAAAAGATTACACAAACTAAGACGTTTAAATTTGAAAAGTATGCCAGCTGTCAATAATGTCAAAAAAAACAAACCGAAATAGATGCAATTTACAGTCTTGAAAATTTCATGTAAAATTTGTTATTGCCAACTGAAACAGTTGTTGTTGCTCACCCTGTATAAACTAAAAACGTCCGTTATTACACAAACAATGCGGATACCCAACAATGCATATGCATCATTTGAAATGCATCCATAGTTACAAATCAAGCAGGAAAACTAATTTATAGGCAACTTAACATCAACAACAGGATTGGTCAGTTTAAATTGCTTCTTTCCTAATCACTATTTAAGATAGATTTTTTTGAACATTTTTCCTATTATTCCCAGAAAATGATGAATTCACCGTATTATTTTGGTCCGCCAGTTCTGATAGACCCTGTATATTGAAATCCACGGCTGTCGGTCAATCACATCCCTCGTATTTTCATTCTACAACGGCAGATCGCCAATCGGATGCGTTTGTAAATAATAAGTCGCGCATCGCGCAGCAACCACTAAACGAGGCACAATTTTATTGTCAAAGATTAAAAATCAAATTAAATTCAATTCTCAAAGATTGTTTTTTCTTGGTATAGCCGTGGAGAAAGTATAGTCTTCAACTTGAGTATAATGGCTATTATTCACTCGGGCAATTCCACCACTCAGCTACGGCTCGTGTTGGAATTTTCATCCTCTTGAGTAATAACCATCATTATACGCTCGTTGAAGAATGTACTATTATTTGTTTCCCCTCTTATCAAAAATGTTTAGAATATTTTTCTCGATAGGTATATTTGCTGATTTTTAAAAATATGCTATCCGCTTCACATATTACGTGTCGCTCAATTTTTGAAAACGTTGATTGATATCTAAATTCAACGAAGTTATCGTTTATTTGAACATTCTGTTATGTCTTATCATCAAGAAGAATTGAATTATTTAGAACTTGTTTTTAAATTATTTAAATGACAAGTAAATACAGTGAGTGCCAGAAATTTGAAATAATGAGAATATTTTTATTTCCAGTTGAGCATTTTGAAAGGAAATCGGATAGCCATTTAAAGGATATTTTATCACCAAAGAATTGTTTGTGGAAATTTCAGTGTAAAATTGGAATTTCCAAGTTTCCAACCTCCTTTATCCTTTAAATATCGATATCTCAGGAAGTTAATACTAATGTTCAAAGGTGATAACTGATAATTAAGCCAAGTAAAAAAAAAAACACTTTTCTATTATTCAAAACTAAAGATCGTTGGTTAAAGATTCCCTAAGAAATTGTTGCAAGAGATTATTTTAACTAAATATTTAGTCAATCATATTCTGTTGAGGTCAACTATATAAGAAAACTTCTATAAAAATGTAGTCAAAGATTTAGTGATTTAGACACATTATCAAACTTTAGTATTGTTCTTCCGCACCCTACAAACCACATTAAAATGCATTTGTTGATAGCGCCTGTAGCGTGATTTTAGCAGATTCATGCTTGCGCTTTTCCTCAAAAAGCAGTAAACTTGATAGACTGTCCAGCGAGAGATTAACCCAAGACTACAAAATGCACTAGAATACATTAATTAGAGCATAATTTCAGGACAAAAATGCTACTGCTTGAAGGATATACCTATTTCAAATTTTAGGTGCGCTAGGTACTACTTCCTCTACGTAGAATGTAGTACTTTTTATGTCAACCCATCTCTCTCTGGATAAACTTTACCATTTTATTCAGGTTTTGTTGAATGTATCTATTTTGCAATTTTCAAAAATGTGTGAAATAGTAATTTTCTTCTGATGACGGAAAACGCCCTGATGGGATGACTTTAGTACCGTGGAATAAAGGTCAACCTTTGGTTTGGGACGTTACTGTCGTAGATACACTTGCAGACAGTTACGTATTGAAAACATCTGAAGTCTCAGGTTTTGCCGCTGAAATGGCTTGCAAACGCAAACATAACAAATATCGTTCAATTATTTCGTCAAACTACATATTTAAAGGTTTAGCCTTTGAAACCTTAGGCCCTTGGTGCAAAGAAACAATAGATTTTATTAATGTCATCGGAGACCGACTTATCGCGGAATCAGGGGATTCAAAATCTAAGAAATTCCTTTTTGAGAGGATTTCCCTTGCCATTCAACGTGGAAACGCTGCAAGCATTCGGGGCACTTTTCCAGATTCCGCATTATTATCGGAAATTTTCGCATTGTAAATTAAAAATGTTATTTTATGTTAAATTTAAAAAATAAATGTCATTTTATATGTTTCATTTTCTTCTAAAATACTCAAAACGAATAAGGAGACACTTATAAAAATGGAGTTTTTTTTGTGTGTATATAACATGTTTATTGAAAAAAATGTTTTATTTGTTTTAGAAAGAATTACTCTTTAAGTAATAAACATTGCGAACGTTTTGAATAAGGTTTTAAGAAAAAAATTAAATCCAAACATTTAAAAGTATAAATTGTTTGATAATAAAAAAATTTAAATTGTTAAAAAGAAAAAAATTAATAGCTGGTATGACCTCTTCTGACCCGGATTAATTCAGCACAACGACGGGGCATACTCCTAATCAAATTTGAAATTGCCTCCTGGGGTAGTAGTTCCCATTCTTGAAGAAGAAGTTCTTCAACATATTGGAGGTTTCGTATGGGTTGGTGTTCCCGTATTCGTTTGTTCAATGTATCCCATAGATGTTCGATGGGATTAAGATCTGGCCATTCCATCACTTCAATGTTGTGGTCGTTGAAACAATTTCTAACTATGCCTGCTATGTGAGGTCTGGCGTTGTCTTGCTGTAAAATGAAATCACGTCCCATATTCTCAGCAAATGGAACGACATGTGATTCCACAATGTCTCTGAGATACCGTACAGCTGTTAAAGATCCTCCTCGAAGAACCACAAGCTCGGTGCGACCAGTTAAAGTTATTCCACCCCATGCCATAATGGACCCTCCACCGAAAGCAATAATTTCTTGTACGGTGGAGTCTATGTAACGTTCACCTGGGCGTTTCCATACTCGAATTCGTCCATCGTTATGGTCTAGACAAAATCTGGACTCGTCCGTAAACAAAACATTACTCCATTGTTCTGGAGTCCAGTCGCGATGCAATTGCGCAAAGTTTCTTTGGTTTCTTCTATGGACTGGAGTTAAACGAGGTACTTTTGCTTGTTTCCTTGCACGGAACCGAGTTGCGTGCAGCCTGTTTCGAACAGTTTGGTCAGAAATTCTGGTTCCAGTACTTGCCACGAGTCGATTTTGTAGAGCGCGGGCGCTAATTCTACGTTCCTGAAGTGCCCAACGCGTCAGTAAACGATCTTCTCGAGGAGTAGTAGACCTTTGTCATTGTGGGTAAGGACATCGTTGTACAATACCATAAGCTAAATGTCTAATCCATGCTCTAGATATTGCAGAATTACTCACATTCATCATTTGAGCAACACGTCTTCTTGAATGACCTTCTTCAATTAATGTTACTGCTCTAGCTATCTGAATTTTATTAAGATATACCCTTGGTTGTCTCCTTCTGCCCAGCACATCCATAGTTATGTTTTCACCATAAAATTACCGCTCAAAAGTATAGAAAAAATTTTTGTGTTGAATTTAATGTTATGGCGTTTTATTATTATTATTATTATTATTATTATTATTTAGTTAAGCTTGCCAACAGGTAATGACCTAATTACAGGCAAGCTATCATTAGTTAGGCAGTAAGTGGAATGAGTAGCAGCATGATACTACTCTCCCATTAGGAATCACACTTACTGCCAGCTTACATATACAGGGTGGTCCCGATATAACCTGCCAAAAAAAATCTGAGTCATTAGAAAGATCTAACAAGTCCAAAAAACCCCTTTTCATTAGGTCCAAAATAATGGGGACAAATTAACCCCTATCCACACCCATTCGACGCTGCTGACCACAAAAATACGTACCTACTCAGGAATTAATTGTTGGTGTTTGTAAGGATGACAGTATCTAAGCAACATAGGTACCTGAATCGTTTATGACAAATCTCAAATCTGACAAACTAAATCAAATTAATGACATTTATTGAAAACGCTGTACACTGTGTGCGTTAATTCACCAGCTTATTTAGGTACAAAAGCTGATTTTGTAGACTGAGATGAATGAGTAATAAATAAAGTGGTGTTCATCAATGTGTAAATAAATGTCGAGGTAGTGTGTGCAAAATTGTGGAAAAACTGTGTAATAAGAGTATCGTCTTAATTGTTGTTAAATAGCCAAAATAATGTATTGAATACATTTATTTACACTTTACATATTCGTACTTTCAACTCTAACTGAGAATATCTACTAACTAATGAAAGGTAAACTAGACTAGAAAAAATATTTTATAATAAATGCTCTGTGTGCCTTCCTTTGGCATTTAAGCACATTTGAGTACGCCGGTACCAATTTTCATAAACAGAATTAAGCATTTCTGGGTTTTTACGAATCTGTTACGCGTTTCTGGAGTTGGCCTTTTGTATTTATTTCAACTTCGTATACCAAATCTTTCGTGTGGCCCCAAAAATTAAAATCCAAAGGGGTTAAATGGAGGATAGGCGACGCCATCGTATTGGAATCAGTCAAAACCAACCTCACATAAATGTAGATGTAGCTCCACAAAAGTACAACGGGACGGAAGGACTCCTTCAGGAAAACGCTCGCCGTATGGTCACCTTGCCGGTCTTGAATTACCACGTGTTTCGCCATAGAGTAAATGCAAATCGGTGTATTCTTGTTTTGTGAATTTCATAACTTTTTGAAGGATTCGCAAATTTAAAATTAAACTTGACAAATGTCATAGGTGTTACAGGTACCGTTGCTAAAGAAATTGCAGCCAAGTAACCAGAATTACCTTTTTAAAACCGATTAACTCATTAGCGTACAGCAAATTTTGACCAAATTTTCAATTATTTTTATCTCGAAAACGAAAAGACTTTTATTAGAAACATTTTTTGTGTATGAGTTCTACTCATCGTCACCTATTACTGGATTTCTTCTGGCAGGTTATATCGGGACCACCCTGTATTCTTGCTATATTAAGAGGCATATGTCAGGACAGACCTAAGTTCAGAGGGTCTTGTAAAGAATATGTCGATTTTATTGGAGTCAGCTTTGGTTGAACAGCTGTTAACCATCTGGTGTAACGGTGACATTAGTAGAACATTTGTCCTCGCAGATCTTAGTTCAAAAACTTCACATCTTCTACAATTAAAAGCAGGAACCTTAATAAGAAGCTTTGACAAAAGGTAGGGGCATTCAACAGAAAAGCTGAGGACATCCGACAGAAATTTGATTTTAGCAAAATCCCGTCTACTCGTCAATGAGTGAAGCTGAACACATTCTAAAAGGGTTTCCTGCTGAAGTCCCCTAGGTGGGTATTGACCAGTTTCATTAAATACTAAAAATTTAGCAAAATGTCTTTGAATCTTCTCCAAGGCCCAGGTGTGGTTATTGTATATTGGTGACCAAACAATACCAGCATACTCCAATTTGCATCGCACATAAGCCTTATAAAGCGATACAATTGCCTCAGCACTATGGAATAATCTCCTGTTACGAAGAACAAAACCCAGAGATTTGTAGGCAGCAGATGTCACATATTCAATATGATTGCGAAAAGTGAGACCACAATCGAAGACAACTCCAAGATCCCTGAGCTCAGTAGCACGCAGTATCTTTACCCCACCTATCCAGTAGTCACATATAATTTTGTCTAACTTCCTTGAGAAAGTCAACACATAGCACTTCTTAGTATTGATTAGCTGATCATTGTCATTGCACCATTTTTGAATGATGTCAAGATCTTTCTGCAACCTAGAACAATCATTAAGTGTCGAAACTGTACGATAAATCTTCAAATCGTCAGCATACATTTGAAAATTTTCATTTAATAAAGAGGTCAGATCATTGATAAATATATTAAAAAACAGGGGTCCAAGGACAGAACCCTGAGGAACCCCTGAAGTTTGAGAGAAAGATTCAGATCTGAAGCCTCTATATTGAACAAACTGAACCCTTTCCCGAACATATGACTCAATGAGCAAAATCAACCCATCGGATAAACCGAAATCATCTAATTTATAAAGCAGTAACCTGTGATTCACGCGATCAAATGCTTTGGACAGGTCCATATATATAACATCAACCTGCCCGTGCGCATCCAAACTTTCACACAAAAATTGCGTGGTGGAAACCAAATTAGTGACGGTAGATCTTCGAGCCATAAAGCCATGCTGGTTAACAGAGATGTTTGACGATATGTGGTGATATATTCTTTCAAACAGAATAAATTCAAAAATTTTAGCAAAGTTGTTGATTATTGCTATTGGCCGATAGTTGGTTATATCGGATTTATCACCATTTTTGAATATTGGGCAGAGTCGAGATTCCTTCCACTTAGCTGGAAACACGGAAGTTTTAACAATAAGATTAAAGATTATTTTTAGGGGACTTGAGAAAATTGTTTTACAGTCACAAAGTAAAAAAGAGGGTATCTGGTCAGGGCCCGCCGTTTGACTATTTTTCAGCTTTTTTATAGCTTTTTGTACATCATCATCAGATATATCGTTTAAGTATAACACGTTTTTGTTCACAAGTTCAGTAGGACGTTGATTAGATTGTTGATTTTTATTATTTACCATAAATGATTTCGAGAAGTACCCAGCAAACTTATCTACGATATCTTTAGGATCTTTTAATATAGACCCATCATAATTCATGACGTCTGGAATTGAGGTGGATTTTTTTATCGAGTTCACAAAACTCCAAAAGTATTTAGGATTAGCTTTGACACTGGCGCTCATCCTAGTCACGTAATTATTGTATGCGTGTCTTTCTTTCACCTTAACTTCGGCTCTGAGTTGTTTAAAAATATTGTAGGCATGAATTCGTTCTGAGCGCTTATATCTTTGCCATGCCTTATACTTCCTCCTTATTAAGTATATCAGTTCCCTGTCAAACCAAGCAGGATACGTGCCAAGAGACCCACCCCTCCTCGGAATATGTTTATCAAAAACTGAGTATAACCTTTGATAAAGCAAATCAACAGCACTCTCAGTTTCATATGCTTGTTCTAGAAACGACCAATCTATACTAGACAACTCAATATATAGACTATAAAAGTCTGCTTTTCTAAAGTTATAGTTCAAAGAAGAGAAAGTCGGAAAGCTATGAGTGTCTTCCGTCCAGCTCGTAGTTATCTCCAGTGCCGGGTGGTAGTTGTTTTCCGGAACAAGCACATCGTCTGCTTTAGCAACACGGCAGGACTTATTACACACAACTAAGTCTAGCAATCTGCCAATACTATTCACAATTTTGTTAAACTGTCTCATGTTAAAGAAATCTAAAAAGCGAGAAAAATGTGTATATATGGAGGATGTTGATGCATAACACCGCGATTGTGATAAAGTTAGGAAATCAGGCAGGTTGTTTTTTTGTTTATTTGACAACAAAAAGAAACGAAAAGAGTGGCTACCTTTGCAGCGAGTGACTCTTGAGTATCTCTATATTGGTGCTAAAATTATAAATTGTTTCGTAAAATATTGCACAAAATAAAGGCATCTGCACAAGTGTCTCCTTATTCGTTTTGATAGTTTTGATAGCGCCTGTAGCTTGATCTTAGCAGATTCATGTTTCTGCTTTTCGTCAAAAAGCAGTAAACTTGATACCATTTTATTCAGGTTTTGTTGAATGTTGTATCTATTTTCCATTTTTCAAAAATGTGTGAAATGGTAATTTTCTCCTATATCTATTCTACAAGTTAGTAACTAAATAGTTCGTATCTAGTACAGGCTTCTTAAATTTGAACTTTTAAGTTAATAATAAGAAATATGTGTTGATTTTTGCAAAGCTTTTGACCATATTGATCAAAATGTTATAATTAAGCTACAGTAATTCTTTCTCAGTAATTGACTTCTTCTTTTCCTGTTCATTTTCCGCCAATTTTGGAGTACGTCAAGGTTCATTTTAAGCCTAATTCTTTGTGTACGTTTTATAAAATATGATATACAAGGTGTATTTTAAAAATGTGCCGAAATTTTACCTACGAGGTTGTGAGACAACGTAGAAGACTAAAAGCAGTTAAAAAAAATTGTACCTCAAAAATTAAATGTCAATTTATTTTTTGACATAGAATTTTTTAAATATTTTTTCCGAGTTCTACATGAAGCCAGTAGCTCGCGGTTAAAGTTTGGCCGGACATTTACCTAACACCCTGTATAAAACAAAGTCGGGTTAGTTACGCTATTTATAACTCAAGAACGGCTGGACAGATTTTTATGATCCTTATATTGTTGGGTTTGTCTCCGCCCGGATTAGCAGAATAACTATTAAAACATCGAATAACTAACGAAAAAAAATTATGAAGAAAATTCATTTTGAAAGGTTATGTCATCTGTCACAATCTGTCATTGTGCGCGCATCGACAATTTGAACTTAATTGAGATTTAACGTCAGCTGAGTTTTAACACCAAGTGTGATCAATGGTGTTCAACAACACCTACTTTTGCATTGTACAGGGTGCGACAACAAAACTTCCTTTTTTGAAATGCGCGCTATTTAGACTGTAGGGGTCGTAATGGGACGGGAGTGGTCTCATTCGGAAGCCGTGGTTTTCAAAATTTGTTCCCTATCCCTGTCAGCTGCCACCATGCGTTGGAAGAGTGGAAAGCCTGCGTTTGCCGTCGAGGTCTACTTTTCAAACTGATTTTCTGTGATCGCAACCCTTCCGAAATTGCTTCAATGTCGGGTCATGTCCCGAACCAGAAATCAATTGTTACATGGGTCACTACGTTCAGACCATGATTTCAGACAAACCGGGAGTGCGACAAGACGAAGAACTGGAGTCTCACCTCAATAAGGGGCAATTTGTAGTAGAGAGCCCGATCGCCGGATTTGTCCCCTTGCAATTTTGTTTGTGTTTTTTTTTTTAAATCTCGCGTTTATATCAACCATCAAAGTCATGGCTAACGCTAGAAATGGGCTTATTCACTTATTCAGTGTATCGCACCTGTATCTAACTAATTATGCATTTAAGTACGTCAACTGTCTGTAATTATTTAAATGCTACCCCAAGTAATGCTACGTCGCGGGGGAAGCTGTTTTAGGGTTGGGTTGAACATTTATTGCTGTGCGGCATACCTAACCTCGAAACTATCAAACAAAAACAAATGAACAGACATGAAATAAAGTTTACACCATGTCAATCCCTATGGTTCATTCATAAAAAATTCACTGCATAGTTAGTTACAACTAGAGACACAGCAGTTTGCTCTACTACTCATTATACTCTCACTTCTTGCAAATGAATTTACCGAAAAAACTTAATTTTTCAGTACTCATCAATGAATTGTCGTAAATTCATGGGAGTTAATCACATTTGCACATCACGTGACGTGAATATCAATAATCTCCGTCAGAGTGAGTAGTGCTTAGCATTAAATTTGTGTACTCATTAAATCATTAAATTTCAATTCACTTTGATTATTCATTTTATCTTAATAAAAAAACTTCATTCAATTCAGCTAATAAGTTAACACAACATTTCTTGACTCTGAGGCGGTACGAAGTTCGCCGGGTCAGCTAGTAAAGTAATAAACAATAGCTAGCAGTCTTACCTTGTTTACGAGTATGAACAAGACGTCAACAACGCGTCTTAAAAGATCATTCGTTGAAAAATTTATGGGTTACTTAAAACGGGTTAATTTACAATGTAATCCCCAACAACGTCAAGTCAGAGCCTGAAATAATTATAAATTGTTTGCAACAATTCTCCCAACTTGTACTTTAAAAAACATACTCGTATTATACCATATTTTGTACAAACACTTCTAAGTTCAAATTTGCCAAAAATTATGATAATATTTTATCACAGCTGTCGTATTAATGAGAGTACTTACTTGTTATATTTTGATGGTATCTACATTAGTAGAACATAAAGAAAGCAGTGATTATTACAGATTTATTAATATCTCAGGAATCACACAAAGAAAAAATCTGATTAATCTAAAATTTATTTTTGACAACAAATCGGAAAAATAATGTTTATCAACAAACTTGTGATAATTCGAATTCTATGACACTTCAGAAATAGTATAAAAGGTGTTGTAACTCATTCCACTGCAGTCACAGCTTCTGACAAACAAACACCATGTACAAAAACTTCTTGTTCTTTGCTCTTGGAGCTCTATTTTTGGGCCATGTAAGAATTGTAAGAACTAGTTGTATTTATAATGTTTCCTTTCTTTCTTAGGCCTGCAAATCTGATTTGATCGATGATGCAGAAGAAGCGCTTAATCTTCTAAGAAAAGCCACAATTGACAATCTCAATGGAGGTTTTTTGGAACACACCAAGTTGTCTATTGAGGTGGACACAGCAGCCATTGAAACAAAAGCAGCTGCGCAGAAACAAATAGAAGAGATAGGAAAACTTTTTGAACGCATTGGGTCAACCAAATGTCGTACTGCTTCGAAACTGATAGAGAAAGTAACTTCAGACGCGGTGAATACCTGCGTCGACAATCAAGCTGATGAGACGATAACTTTTATCTATACGAAGAGTTCTGGACTAACGGATTCATGTTTGAAAACGATTTTTGATCAGGAGAAAGAGATTGTTATCTGCGGTCAAGCCGATGAGGACTGTCTCAATGGTGTGATTGCGACGATTCAGGAGAAGGCGGATGCTGTTCCCGGTTTGATTAATGATGAAATCGAAACTGACCGTGCAGCTGTAGAAGAACAAATAGGACTCATCACAGCTTGTGCAGATGCTGCTGTTGGAAAAGCCAAAGAGTTGGCTTCCACTTACAAAGCATGCATCGTCTGATTTGTCAACTGTTCAAGTATTAAACAAGTAATAATGGCGAAATGTAAACTTTACTTTTTTGAAAAAATAAAATAAATATAATTTTAACAAACTGTACCTATTTGTAATAGGTATATATTTTATCCAACACCTTATGTTTATCATAAGACCATAACTATGGTGATTTTAAACAAATACAATCGCATGTAAGTCGCTAGTGATCTAAAAGCCATATAAGTCACTAAAGTTCTAAAAACCACGTAAAACCAATAAGTCCTCGTTGATACCATTAGTAATTCCTTTGTCTTCCATCCGGCGGTTAAACAGACGAAATTCCTTTTCGTAAGCATCTCTAGTTTCTTCGGTACCTACCGGTATTAAATTCGAACATGGTAATTTAGCTGCTTCTTGAATCTCAGCAGAAACAATCACATTTTCTTCCATTGCTTTCATTAAAATGAAATATTTTTTTTGTTCGACACTGTCAGAATTTGAGAAATTTCTCCTATGTCAACGGATTTTGATTAATGTCACCACTTGTCAAAACGAAACGTCAAGCTAATTTTAAAGATTTTAAGCGATTTGGAGCCTTTAAGGGGGTCGTCGTTTCACTCGCGTTTTAAACTGGCCCACTCGTGCCAAAAAACCCCAATTGACACACGAACGAGTTGAATACGTTTCTTTGTTTGACGACCCCCTTAATGGCTCCAAATCGCTTAAAATCTTTAAAATTAACTTGACGTTTCGTTTTGATAAGTTGTCACATTTATCAAAATCCGTTCACATAGAAGGAAATTCTCAAATTCTGACAGTGTGGAACAAAAAATAACTATTATATGTATGTTTTTAAAAATTGTCTCAACAGCTTTGCTGATTTTCAAAAATATGCTAGCGGCTTCAGATGTGTTAATATTAGATGTTTTGCAAACTTTGAAGGCGTTGATTGATATCTGATTCAACGAATATATCGTTTATTCGAACGTTCTGTTATCTCTTATCTTGATTTATTCCAAGAACTGATTTATTTAGAGCTTGTTATCAAATTATTTAAATGACAAATAAATACAGTGTGTGCCAAAAATATGGAATAATGGAAATATTTTCTTTCCGTTGAGCATTTCGAAAGAACTCAGATAGCCAAGTAGGTACTAAAGAACTAAAGAATTTCTTGTGGAATTCTCTACGTAAAATTGGAATTCCATTTCCAATCTGCTTTCACCTTTAAGTATCGATATCTCAGAAACTATTAGTTTGAAAGTTATACAGGTGTCTAAGCTAAGACTTTCGAGCTTAATATCTCGGTTATTTGCCAACGGATTTTTATGAAATTTGAAATGCAGATATTTTAGACCGTGAAGGTTCAATTAGTAATAATAAAATTACCTCAAGTTAAAAAAATTTAACACATGTTTTCTTTATCGAAAATTATGCGCGATTATTATTAGATTGTTAAACATTAAAAAATAGGGGTCTACACAAACAATTAAGTAAATCACTTGTCTGATTCAACGAAAAGATTAGATTTTGTCGTTAAAAATTTAATGTAAAATTTGAAGGTATTTGAGCAGTTACCTTTTGAAACAATTGTACACCCTTTAAAGTCTGTCAAAATTGGGCGCGCTTTATTAGAAACGTCAAATTGTGTAAATTTATTGAAAATACTCTAAAAATAGACTACAGCGACAGAAATTTCAATATTTTTGAAAAAGGAAAAAAAAATTGCGTATGTTGAGTGTCGTAAGAACTTCAATGACACAGTTAGTTTTCTCGTGGAACCCTATTCAAATGTAGGCTTTACAAAATGTAAGGATAAGAGAGTCGTCAATTTATTTGAAGACACTGGAAACGTACTCGTACTATGCCGGCCAAAAAATTTTGACCGTCATTGTCTGTCAATTCAAAAAAAAAATTGTAATCCGTACTTTATTGTCATCATGATTACTAGGGCCCGGATTTTAGGCAATTAAAAAGTCGGAAATAGGTGCCTAAAATAGTCCCTTAAACTACTGCAAATAGTCCCTTAAAAACTGAAAATAAGCCATACTAGGTCCTTAAAGTTGTGGTTAATTAAATTAAAAAATGTGTTTTTAAAGTTTTAAGTAGGTACACACAACAAGATATTTACTAATTATTTTTTATTAATTAATATACAATACTACAAGTTTGTTAGTTATTTACATTGTTACGTATTTACATTGCATACAAGATATTGCTCTAAATTTTCTACTTTAAAACATTGTCGGTTATCCACCAAAATGGACTTATATTTTGAAAAACTTCTTTCTACCTCGCAAGAGGTAATGGGCGCAAATTTGTAATAAATTTCTTCCATTTTGGTGTCATGTTCCGGCACATCTTCACCTCTAAAAATTCTTGCCAATTCTAGAAGAAATTTGTATCCAGGATTTTTTTCAGTAACATCTTCAAGTTTTTTTTTTGCTACTCCTGCTACAGGGCCTGGAGATTTTTTTAGGGAGGTAAATACGTTTTCAACAATTTTGATTGAATCGGTTAAAGGTAACCCATTTTTTTCCAATTGAGTAATACTTTCGCAGATTATTTTAAAATTACTGCGAACATAAATTAATTGGTTTTTTATTCCGGGTTTCTTCATTATAGACTGTGCTTTTTGAATAGCAACAGCAGAACTTCCATCAAAGGACATGACAACCTGTGAGTAGTTAAAAACAGTTTAACAATCAATTAATTTGCTTATCTTTTATATACTTACTTCTTTAATGGAATCAAAGTGTTCGCTGTAAAACATAGCAGCCTGAAGCCATGTTCCCCATCGTGTTAAAATTGGCTGTGGAGGCAGTGGCATTTCTTTTAGTTTTTCTTTGTACATTTCATACCCAGTTCAGTCGTGGTGCTGTGAACACGCGAGTTCCAGAGCCAGGTAGTTCAGGGAGGTAGTTCTATAATTATTGGGTGAGATTAGTGCGTAAGAAGCCAATCGGTGTTTTTCGAAAACAACAACACTCCCGATAAAAACTTCACGCGAGAGTGCCGGCGTTTTTTTTCAACGCTCGGCTATCAGAGACGAGATATGCACGCTATCTCAGTCAGAACCCTCAATGTCTAACCCACATAATTCGAACCCCACAAAAATGAATCCCTTTCCTAAGAAAGACCAAGCTATAATCCTGTCCGTCGACGACAACTTGAAACTCGGCGACTACGTAACCAGCATATCAGAAATAGTAGAACCAAAGAACATCACATTTGCCTCAAGAATCTCAAATAATAGAGTCTGCATATACCTAAGCAGCTCCCAACTGGCGGAATCTCTAGCGCGTCAACATAAAACAATAGTCATAAAAGGGATTAACATAAGCATTAGACGGCTGATCACTCCGTCGAAACGAATTATCCTCTCTAATGTTTGTCCTTCTATCCCTCACAACATGCTGGAACAACTCATCAGGCAAATTGGTTTGCAGCCACTCTCCACTGTTTCATTCCTTCGTGCTGGCATCCCCGGCGAACAATTTGCCCATATTCTGAGTTTCACAAGACAGATCTACGTTGAAGATAATAAAGACATAGAGCTACCAAGCTCCATGGTATTAACATTTGAAGACACCAGCTATAGAATCTTTCTTAATCACGACGATATGTGCTGTTTCATCTGTAAAAAACCGGGACACATTGCAAGTCAATGCACACAACACGCTGAACCAAGCATGGAGACTGTAGCACAAAACAGGTCAACTTCTGACGCCCCTATTATTATTTCTAACTCCATAGAGCAGACCGTCTCTGATAGTGAAACGTCACCCGAGTCACCACCAGTGGTTGAATTCAATAAAATTAGTACCAAACGATTGGGCGACACACTCACTCCATCAACCACAGAAACTTCACCGCCATCACCCTCCTCAGGGGACGAACCATTCGCGAAGCCAACAAAGCCCCCAACACAAAACCCGAGAAAACGTCCAAAGATAGACCCAGCCATCGTTAAAGAAGATATAAAGGAGCAACTTGAACCACTACGGACATTCTTTGGCAACCTAACTCCTACCCCGACGTTCGCCCTAGAGAAGCTAATCTACCTGTTCGAAAATATATCTGGGTGTCCAAGTCCGCTAACCCTAGCTAGAGAACTAGCCGACGATATCCCTGCGTTAATTAAAATTCTGGCCGACATTCATCCACAGATAGGCTCGAAAGGGTTGAAACAAAGATGTACCAAGGCAAGGAAAAAACTCAACAAGTTATTTAACAATCCAGATGGCCCTCAATCTGCAATTACTGAATCCGACACCGACTGCTCTCAAACTAGCTACTAACAATCTCGTTCCCACATATTACACTACTTCTAAACGGATTCGATCGTGCAAAAGAACATAAACGGGTTCCACACACGTCTACTCTTGCCCGATATAGTGGAAGAACTTGGAAGAAATACAGGCTAGCATCGACTATGAAGAATAAATGTTCAGTCATACAAGCGAATCTACACAACTCGCGCTGCGCTACACTCGAGACTTTGGCATATATCCGGCAAGAGAACATTGACATAGCCCTCTGCCAAGAGCCGTACAACTACAAGACCAGCAGAGGAACATACACAATCCCTGGGCTCATGAACCAACGCCTCATTGCCAACAACGACAACAGGTTTTCTAGCTGTCTCTTGGTGAACAACCCCACCTTGAATGTGCTGCACCTCAGACATCTGTCCTCCAAATATGTAACGGTAGTATCAATCGATGGTATATCCACAGAGTCCGTATTTGTGATCTCGATCTACGCCCCCCCTAACAATGACTCAGTCCGTAACATGGTTACAAAATTACAGCAGATCCTAACGAACCTGCAAGACAAAACGGTTCTGCTAGGTGGGGACTTCAATTGTCGTTCAACAATCTGGTTTGACACACTATGTGATAGGAACTCACCGGTGTTAGAAGATTTCATTTTGGCTAATGACCTAGTGATCTTCAACGAGGATAACCTGCACTCAACTTTCTCCTCTGCCAATGGATCAAGTAACATCGATCTTACCCTAGGCACCACGGACACGATTAACTGGGTCAGAGATTGGACAGTTCTCCAGGACGTGAACACCTCAGACCACCGGGTCATACGATTTACCTGCGCTCTGCCACTGCAGTCCGCAGCGAGCATTGAGGAATACGTGATGGACTGCTCCAACCTGAAACTAGAGGACATCGAACCAGACCTGTCGGACCTTTGCAGAGGCTTGCTCCGCGACTTCCCGGTGCTGGTCTCACCTAGGACCATAGACGCTGCAGTGGACCGCTTCTATGAGGGAATAAACCGGATTGTCCGCGCCAAGGCCAAGAAACGGAGGACCTATCCAGAGAGACCAGAGTGGTGGACGAGCAAGATCGAGAGGCTCCGAAAAGTCTACCTAGCTAAGAAGAAGATCCTGTACACCAACAGATACCCGGACCAGGCCAATCTCCTGGCAACTGAGATGTACTTCGCTAAGGATAAATACAAGAGAGAGCTGACTAAGACAAGAGAAAAATCCTGGGTTAAGTTCGTTGAAAATGACCTGGCCCCGAATCCATGGGGTGTGGTGTATAAGATTGCCACCGAAAAATTCCGCAAGAGGGGACCCATGGCGGCCTTCCAAGAGGGAGATGAGGTTACCCTGACGCCCAAGCAAGCGGCGGGCTACTTGGTGAACAAACTGCTTCCAGACGACGACGAGACGACAGAAGATGTTGTGCACAGAATCTGGCGTCAGGACTTCGAGTCCCTGCAGCACGAATATAGGTATGACATCCAGGAGGTCACGAATGAGGAACTGGAACAACTAGTACAAGCCATCAAACCAAAGAAGGCACCAGGGGTGGACCTGATGAGGGGCAGGCTGGTGAAGCTGGTGCACCCGGTGGTTCGGGGCTTCATGCTGCACTTATATAATTCGTGTCTAAGAGCAGCGTACTACCCTAGGCGCTGGAAGGAGGGCTGCCTAAAAATCCTAATGAAGGACCCTGCTGGAGACCCGAGTGACAGGAAGAATTATCGACCAATAACGTTGCTCACGGAGTATGGGAAAATATTCGAAAGGCTCATCAGGAGGCGACTCTTCGCGACGACGGAGGACTTTCACTCCCGGAGGCAGTATGGCTTCATCTCGGGTCGCTCCGCTGTAAGTGCCCTTCTCAAATATAAAGAGACCATCGAGGAAACGACGGACAAATATGCGGCGACTATATTCATCGATATCAGTGGAGCGTTTGACAACGTTTGGTGGCCAGCGGTCATTAGGAGCCTGCGGCAGAAGGGGGTCCCTGGGTACCTGTTGGCGACGCTGAAGAGCTACCTGACAGACAGGACGGTCACCTACAGAGACGGGTCTGTAGAGGTCTCCAAGGCCTGCACGAAGGGCTGCCCTCAGGGCTCTGTCCTGGGGCCCACCCTTTGGAACTCGGTGCTGGACATGTACCTCGACGCGGAACTGTTGCCCAATACAGAGACCATCGCATACGCAGATGACATTGCGATAGTTGTAAGAGCAAGAACCAGACAAGAACTAAGAGACCACATCAGGGAGAGCGTTGAGCGGGTGATGGAGTGGGCCTTGAGACAGAAGCTAACAATTTCAGGCACGAAGACGAAGATTATGATAAACAAGTCCCCTCCCCGTGTGCATCACCGGGACATCAGGGTGAGGCTAGGCGACTCCAAGGTCGGCATCGTCAGCGAAATACCTGGGCGTAATTGTAGACAGAAAGCTAAATTTTCACACGCACGTGCGTGCAGTCTGCGAGCGGGCGAGGAAGATCGTGCTAGCCCTAAGGAGGAAGGTTCATGTCACATGGGATGTTCCGGTGGGGAGGTCGCTACACGCGATCTACAAGTGTGGTATTCTCCCCATTGTCGCCTACGCATCTGAGGTCTGGGCGCATCGGCTTAGGGTGTCGAGAGTTCGACGGATGCTGCTGTCGTTGGGTGGTGCCGTGGGGAGGATGATCTGCGGGGGGTACAACTCGGTCTCCAACGAGGCAGCGGGGGTGCTCTCGGGCATCCCCCCCCTGGACCTGACCATGGCGGAGACTAACTGCGTAAAAATGCTTCGAAGAACGGAGACGGCGGCCTACCTGGACATGATGGTCCACAGGGAGGAATTCGAAAGCTTAAGACACCTGAGAGAGTATCTCCACATTATGACGCTGGATCGGTGGCAGAGCAGATGGGACGACTCTCGACGAGCCCCGGTCACCCACTCGTTTTTTCCAAACGTTCCTGAGGCTCCTAGAACGGAGTTCACGAGACTCAGCACCCAAGTCCTCTCCGGTCATGGACCGTTCGTCACACACTTGCACCGAATAGGCAAATCTGACACAGGAGACTGTCCAACTTGCGGCACTCTAGATGACCCCATCCATCGCATTCTGGAGTGTTCTACCTTTGACGCGGAAAGGGATGAGCTTCGGGTGGCCCTGGGTGGAATTCCAGACCTTGAGCGGATCCCACACATCCCACTGGAACTTCTTCACGGCTTCGCGCGGGAGCCGTGAGCGTCGCCTCCCAGAATCACCCAAGATGAAGACCCAATCGACAACAGGTAGATTAGAGACGGACGAGCACATCAGTAGCGAACTACCAAATCGAGTCCAGAACACCGTGGAATGAAATGATTCCGAGTGTGAACTAAGAGAATAGTCCGTAAATTGCGTCGTGCTTGTGAAGCAGTGTAAAATAATAATGGCCCAATCCGCAAATTTTCACACCTGTTAATATAGTTAAGCAGGCAGGTACTGTCTCCAACGTGAGTTATATCTTGAAATGTTTCGAAATTGTCGACATTTATTGATTGTACCCAGCGCCCAATTTGGCGCTTTGTCTGAATAAAGAGCCCTCGGGCTCCTCATTTTTTTTTTTTTTTTGTACATTTCAACTCTCAAAGGTGCCTTAACGAAAATTTTTTTCACGTTCGAAATTAAATTATCCACATCTTCATATTGATAGCGAATTTTTTCAGCCACTAGATTTAAAGCATGCGCTAAGCATGTGACATGCACAATTTTTGGATAAAACACCTTAAGGTGTCTACCAGATTTTATCATATATGGTGCTCCATCCGTTACAAACAAAAGAAACTTTTCAGCAACAACTCTGGTACTCCACAAGATTTCTACGCATAGAAATTTTAAATCAAAATAAATTTAAAAAAGTGAAAAACCCTTACCTAAAGATTGATTTACGAATCTAGCTATTGTCTCATGATTTGTTCTTTCTAATTGTTTAGACGCCAAAAGATAAGATTTTCCAGGTTCATCTTCTGAAAGTTTCCCAACCAGACAATTCGCCACATATCGCCCAAGTGCATCTGTTGTTTCGTCAACTGAAACCCATATGTTAAAAGGATCCAGCTCATTCCGAATGCGGTCAATAGTCTAAAAGTGAAAATAATTTTAAATTAAATATTAAAAGATAGTATGTTTATACATCTTTGTAGCATTTTGGTAAATAATTTTTCCGTAAAGTAGACTCATCCGGAATTTTTCTACCACAATATTTTGTCAGAAAATTCTGAAACGCAGGATTTTGTAGTTTGTGCCATGGTATATTGGCAGCTAAAAAGACGTTACAAAGTTCCATATTGAATGTACTATTTGCCGATTCCTCCAAGTTCTGTGTCAGCAACGTTTGCCGAAGCGGTGTCATAATGTTCTCTTTATGGATGGCCGTTTGCTCATGCTGTTGCAAGTGACATTTTTTTTCGCATATAAACTACAAAAAATAAAATTTTCAAATAAGTAAAAAATATAAAATGACATATTTTTAATTATGCTTAACTTACCAGTTTACCACAAGCTTTACAAAACATTTCTCGGGTTGATTTTATTTCATATAAATCTTTCTTGCTTGTCCACTGTAATATTTTTTCGCGTAAACTAATTTTTTGTTTCGGCATTATGTTCACTTTAAACAGGTTCACAAGAAACACGACCACTGCACGGAGATAAAGTAAACGAGAAATGACAAATTTGTAATGCTTATATTTACGTCTCCCACCAAATTTCAGAGGAGATGGTTAATTTTATATTTCTTAAATTTTTAGAAAATGACACCCTTAAGGTTTCTCTTATTGTTTCACTTCGGGATTTTAATTTTCGTTTTTATGGCAAGGACCATTTTATAAACGTTAAAGCTTCTAACAATACCTAAGTATCAGAAAACATTAGACCGCGTATACCTGCACCCCTTCGAACAGAGGCAAACAGATAAACTCTGTAATTTATGCCAGTCCAGTCTAATGGTTTGTGGTACTTAGGTATTGTCGGAGTATTTACCGCTGACATCATGGTCCCAACCGTAAAAGCGAAAAAGTAATTCCTGTATTGTACTGCACTTTGTACATTTCAGTAATTACATCTCCTTAAATTTTAAAATCATAAAGCATTGTAAATTTTATTGAGGTACCACTTTTACATTTTCAATACCGTAAACTTCCCAGAATTCGAAAATTGGGAAAAAACCGCAAAAATGAAATTGATTTTTGGTCATTTTAGGCATGTTCAGGCAGTTAAAAGGTAAAATAGGTATTTAAAGGGCATTTTAGGCCGAATAGG
Source organism: Tenebrio molitor (assembly GCF_963966145.1). Taxonomy (NCBI): domain Eukaryota; kingdom Metazoa; phylum Arthropoda; class Insecta; order Coleoptera; family Tenebrionidae; genus Tenebrio; species Tenebrio molitor. Next base: position 19,687,906 of record NC_091051.1, on the reverse strand, counting down.
CAGAATCAAATATGGCTCTAATTACTCTAATTAAGCCAGAAATCATTTATAGACAAGTTTCATACATGTGCCTTAAAAAATAAAAATAGTCCATTTTGCCTAAAATCCGGGCCCTAATGATTACCGTCTTGATTATGAACGTTATTTTTTGGGTGGTAAATTTCAAAACTCAAAATTATTTTGTCATTTCTACTACACAGAACGTTTACTTCAGGTTATCTATGTACGATTGCTCTAATTTTGTTTATTCATGTCGGATTTTTGGAATATCTGAGCTTCAAACAGTTTAAATTGATTGTCAAAATGACAAGAATCGAAAGTGGGGTTACGATTCCTAAAGGTTTATTTACACTTTACTTGAATGTCAAGAAAGTGACGGCCAAAATTTGTTGGCCGCCATAGTACGTGAACTAAATTACCTTGCTTAAATATCCCGATCGTATTTTAGTGCTTTATGGAAGAATTAAAGCATCCAGTATAATAAATTAGGTCCAAATGTTGTCTTTAACTTCGTAAGTGTTTGTAAGGTTAGTAAGATAAACGTCAAATATGTCACCTGCGCTTCTGCGAAAAGGGATGACCAAAATTCTGCAAAATTGCACGTTTGTTTCATATGCGTCTACGGTTTTTGTTTTTTTCTTGCAAACCAGACGTCTTTCAAGGACTAGTTTTTCCCTACAGCATTTTTTATTGACGATCAATTTTTTATACTCCATTCTTTATCTTGGTGAGTGGTCTTTGGCAAATTTTCAGCCGTCAAGTTGAATTTAGGGTTTTTTGAAAGTTCCAATGGTAAAGTGCGTTGGTAGTTGTTGAAAAATATTCAAATATTACAATAATGAACCGGGTGATCAAGAAGGACTGTTTAAGTTGGCAATACAATTAACAACATTTTTTTATTCGGATATTTACAACAGTGCAACCGGATATGTTTTGTTGGTTTATTTGAGATATCTGACGTAGCATTAACAACGACAAAATGGTAGGTTATGAGAGCAAAAAGTAACGGCAAAAAGAAATCAAAGTTGAAATTCAGAACAATAATGTAAAAATGAACTAAAGGAAATTCTCGTAGAACTCCCGATTTTGGTCTAAACAATAATTAACTCTTCTCTCGAACGATTCACCAGCATGTTTATTTTAATTTGAAATGTCAAATTTGACTTGTCACTGATGCGACTGTCAGTGTGAAGCCATCAACAACCGGAAGTTACTCCGGTTGTACCATTTAAAAATAAAATTCAGTATTACCAACTCAAACAGTCCTTCTTGATCACCCCATACTTACAGAGACGCCGCAAAGTCTTTCTATTTATTATTTTCCAGGTTAAATCTGTGGCGGTCGTGAAAAAGTAGGTAAGTCAAATAATTTCAAAAATGAGTTAACGATGTTTACACCTTAATAATAAATCATGGAATTAAATAATTCAGATTTTCACAGTTTAAAATTTACTTATATTGAAAGCAAGTACAGGTAGAAAGAAGTTTCTATTTAATTACAGGATTTTAGGAATGATGTGGAATTTTGAATCGTTGCCCTGAAAAATTAACATTTTCGACTTACCTACATTTTCACGACCGCCACAGAAATTGCTCATGATTCATATGCACCGAGACCACCGAGACATGACCTAAAACGTGTCATCTTCATATCGCATCGTTTTCTAAAATTTTAATAACTTGCTTGGGAATTTCAAAATGTTCTAGACCAGCCACACAATTTCCGGTCAAACTTCTTTAGCCGGCACGGGACGGGAATAATGTTCGGTCGGATTGACCGACGACGGACGCCGATAATTTTCATATCGGGAACGGTTAAATTTAAGAATCGATGTGTACGGCTTATATATTTACATTTCGCGACATAAAATTATGAGATTTGGACATGAATGCTTGACGAAGATTCTGAATCTGAATGACAGCGATGACAGTTATATTTGATTTACACGACACACAAATTTGGTGGAAAAAGTCAAACTTACAAAGCTACCTATGGCCTGCTTGATCGCATCCACCACTCACCAAGATAAAGAATGGAGTATGTAAATCTTAATTGATTCAACATTTTAAAAAGGCATATAAAAATTACGTTTATATTATTCACAACTAAAGATCGTTCGTTTAAGACTCCATGAGAAATTGTTGCAAGCGATTAGTTTAACTCAATATGTATCTTCAAGCGGTCGAAAACCGCGCCTTTGTGTATCTCTATAGAAACGATTGAATTGGCTTCTTTTGGTAACCGGACTTGAAGAAACACTTCATATCCAAGGAGTTGAAATGTCCAAAGGCGGCTCGATCGAGTCAAATGAACATTTTGAAGCATTTCTCACGATTTTTTTATCAATAATTGCACGAAATATTTAATAATATGTAATTAAATTATTCCTATTAAAAAAAAGCCTCTAAAAAAGCGAAATAACTAAATTTTTACCCAATACTGTGATGTAACGCGAGTCGCCCAAGTGTATGAATGACAGATGTCAAAATCTAAAATAGAAAGATGGCCGCCCAACGTTAAGAAGTAAACTTTAGAATTTAGTAGACTTTACTAACGTTATTGATCCTTCAAGTAACCGGGGCAATGGGGGAATGGGGCCACCAGAGGCAATAAGGCCACCCCTATATTTTAAAAACCGCGTTCTTATTGTATTCTCAATTTGGTTGTAGGTCGTAACATTTTATTGCATATTATGAGGGATTAACAGGCACAACGGTTGGGTTTGAAAAGGTTTTCCGTACAATGCAAATATACAAAATGTACAATACAACCCTGCTTAAAATATTACCTGCTAGTGGTAAACTAGGATTTATAAGCCCCCCAAGATCTTTAACTTAAAGTACCATAAAATTTTACGACCTACAACCAAATTGAAAACACAGTATTTCCTTCAAAATAGGGTGCTGCCATCTTCTAGAAGGAAGAATAAGTTGTATAGCAAAAATGGTCGTTGTGGTGATATCAGTTGGTGTTTTATAAAATAAAAAGCCAAAGCGTCAGTTTTGATCTAATTTTAGGTGTAAGTAAAAGTAAATATAAAAATAATTTAAATAAAGAAGAAGAAATTTTTGTGTTTAATATAAGATTATTATAACACAGTTTAGTATGTATTTGATTGTCTTATTGAATATTACAGATTATATTTTTTAAATGTTTTTAAGAGTCAAATAATGGGGCAATAAGACCACCCACAAAACAAAGTGGTGTATGTGCGTTTTTCCTTTTTTCAGATGATTCTCAATTATAAAAGAACCACCAATAAGGATCATGATGGTGAAAATTGCATTATTTGTGGTGACTATGGTAAAGGTCGCGAAACTTGGTTCAGGTGCACCATATGCTGGAAGTGGGCGCAGATACACTTAGGGCCGGTTTTTCAATCGATGATTAATTTTTGATTAAGGTTTAATTTGTAATTAACACAATGTTACCGTTTTTCAACCTATGATTAACAAAAAAGTTCATGTTAATTCTTGATTAACTTAATCATACGATGTTCTGTGAATTAATCGGAATTTGATGATTAACGCCAAAAGTGACATTGCCGATTTATTGAAAATAAAACCATAAGTAAAGAATAATGATTGATGATATTTATGACGTTAATGCTTATAGTAGTGATGAAGAGCAACGAAAGCCAAAAACTATACGTTTCAGGCCCAATCACTTCGAAGAATGGAACCAAAAAGATTTTTTTAGTCGCTTTCGTTTGTCTTCGCGAACAGTAGAAAGATTGTTAGAAAAAATAGAAGAAGCTATTTCCTATCCAACTAACCGATGAGTGTTATGGAGTAGTCTGTATCAAATTCAGGTGTTACCAGCAACATTTTTGTTTCAGAAATGACTGTCTATCACCTCAAAATTAGTTGCTTTTGAGTCTCCGATTTTATGCAACAGGATCATTCGTCGCTGGAGAGTTTTGTGGTGCACACAAATCTACAGCCAGTGAAACTGTTTTGTGCTTTTTATTTTTTTCAATTTTCAACAATATGTCTATTTTGTGCCACTAGGCTCACAAGCAATTGCTCTTCTTCTTCAGAGAAATTGCCAGATCGCTTAGTTGAATTGCTCACACTTGTACTCGCCATGTTAATTACAAAATGATCTTTCATTTTGATAAATCCTGCATGTTTAATACATTTACTTATCTAAGAAATGGTTTTTAACTAAAATTACCATGAACCAAAATTACAAATTTGAAACTGTCACAAATGACAAATCCCCAAGTTGTCAGATTTAACAGAAAAGCTTCAGAAAAGTTAATACCAACGTAACAAACTTTCGATTAATTTTTAGTTAGTTAATCATAATTGAATTTTCGTTTGAAAAACACTATCCATGATTAATTTGAAATTAATCAAGAAGTAACGATTAGCTAATCAAAATGTTAATCATCGATTGAAAAACCGGCCCTTAATGATTATATGTGTGATTTTTGTAATAATGAATAATAATCAAATATACTAACATTTTTTAAATCTAATTCTAATTGGTTTTTGGGGTAATCAGGCCAGGCGTGGTCTCAATACCCCAGACCCTGGGGTAATGAGACCATCTGTAGGGTTGATTTATTTTCATTATAAATCTCAAAATTTTAAAAATTGTCCTTATCTCTGGATTCAGGTTGATAAGAAATATGTTAAAGTTTAACTTTGTCTGATAATGATAAACAAACTCACCCAAATAAAAATAATATCCATACTTTCCCTTAAGGTGGCCCTATTCCCTCGGTCTCCCCTACACTTAATTTTCTACAGTGTAAAATGCACACATTTTTTGTCAAAATCGATAGTATTGCCGTTATAACTTTTTATCTGCTCCGCCCACTAAAATTGACCAATCAGAATCAAAGCCAGATTCAATCTGTACAACTTTTCATCACATTTGACACGTAAAAAAGTTAAGGTTAGAATTTTGCTGTCAAGTCCACAATTATTGTTTTAGGTTCTAAAAAATAAAATGTCATTAAGACAATTCGAATGTCAGAAATTTTTACTGTGTAAATCAGATCGTCTTAACAACCTATTTGATTGGTAACTAAGAAAATGAAATGGGCGGGGCAGATAAAATGTTACGTTGTCCTTAGTATAACTGAAAACGCGAAAGTGCTCATTCTTTCTAAATTAGAACAAGGGTGGTCGATCCAAAGGGTGTAAAGGATAAAACAGACAATACAGGGTGTTATTGAAAGTTGTACAGATATTTTAACCACGAGCTACTGGCTTCATGTAGAACTCGGAAAAAAATATCTAAAAAATTCTGTCAAAAAATAACATGACATTTTTTTTGAGCTACAATTTTTTTTAATTGCTTTTTGTCTTCTACGTTGTCAAACAACCTCGTAGGTAAAATTTCGGCACATTTTAAAAATCCACCCTGTATATCATATTTTATAAAACGTACATCAATGCGGTTTCCTTGTTTTAAAGCATATTTCCTATAGGTTACTTGGCATTGGCGTACATTTTATAAAACATGATATTACTGGGGATACTGGACCACCCAAATCTAAGTACACAACGTTGCCGGTTGATTTTCTTTGTTTTTTTGGTTTTGGCAAAGAGGCAAAGACTATGGTCCTATCACGACACCGTTATTGAAGTTGTCGTTAACTAAAATCGTGATTAAAGAAAGTAAACATAAAATGATATAGATTTATGCAATTATAATCTGCCAGAAAGAGATGAATTCGTGACCAAGGTAATTAGAGTCATGATGAAATTTAATAAGGATGTCGTGATACAACCCAAAATAAGTTTGAAAATTGTCATTTTACTGTATGTACTGTTACGTTATATATTTCTATCCGGCCCTATAGCCGAATAATAGTATATAACGGTATTAGGCCGATATGGGTTATATAACAGAGGAGGTTGAGATATTGTAAAATCGAGGCGGAGCCGAGATTTTATAATCAACCGAGTCTGTTATATCCATATCGGCCGTATGTTGTTTTATAGTTTTCTTTATACCAATAATACTTAACATTTAACGATGATTTATTTGTAAGACTGACATTTCTCTTTACTTCAAAAATTAAATTTAGTTGTCATTTGTGCCGTAACCGTAGCAACGGCAGCAAAAATAACGGCCTCGGTCTGATAATTTTGAATAACGGCCTAGACTGTTATAGGTGTCATATCAATCAAGCATTGAGTACTGATAAATCCTAATAACAGTATGGTATAAAGAAAAATAATGATTTAGGTGTTAGCTTCGTGACCAGGAATTTGACCGAAGACGGCACCGCTGGAACGCAAACAGAAGGAGAGGGTGAATGATAAAAATCTTACCCCAGACCTCGCTATAATGAACTTAAAATTTATAAAGTTTACAAAAATAAAAATTATTAACAATAAAAAATATTGGCTTACAAAAATGAAAATACAGTTACATTTGAAATTATTAAATAATAGTAATGGTAAAGTATTCAAACCAAAATGTAATCGAATCTTGGACAAACAATAAAAAAAAATGTCGAAATATGGTATAAAAACTTCGTTGATCGGTCTTATCGCGGGCCGAGACCTCGCCGAAATAAGACCATGAAAAAAAAATGGATGGTTCTCTATTGGCGGATGCTGTCCCTCTGGAGGCGGCGAGGACGACAGGACGGGGTTGCTCCAGGGTACGTCCTTTCGACAGAGAAACCTCCCTCGTACGGGTCCTGCTCTGACGATGAGGGAGGTCTTGAAACGGCCAGAGGACCACGTAGTTGGTTAGTCGAGAGACTTCTGGCGACCTGGTGGAGATTCGTCGCAGTGGTGGAGCTGCCACCGATCGTTTTCCGTCGCCCTGTACGCGTACACGTGTATTTTAATATGAGGTACCGCTTGCACCCGAAACGGGAGAAAATGTTGAGCCAAATTTCTAACCAGGCCGAAAGGGGAGAGTGATTACTATCCGCAGCGAGCGATTTGTCCCACAAGGGAACCTCCTGGCGGCGCTGTCTCTTAAATCCATCTGTGACGAGCGGGGTGGTTCCTACTTGACTTATGCTCGTTGTTATAATCAAATTAGAGCCTCAAATGTTCGAACAATACAAAAACTAAAATGAAAAAAAATCACTTAAGAAGAAATGTTTAAACAGACTTTGGACCATTTTAGTCTTAAACAATATTAGATCATTTTGACAGTTCACTAACATTTAAAAGAAGCAATGGCTCAGCAATTAACGTCGACAGAAGTTAATAGATGTGTAACGTTACGCGAAGAAGAACATTCACAACTTTATGTTGCCAAACAGCTTATGGTTGTGCAGGAAATGTGTGGAAGCTTTCGAAACGATACCGAAAAACAGGTACCATAACAAGGTACAGGTACAGGTCCAAAGAGTAAAACTACGGCAGGTGATGAGCGTTTTCTGCGATTGCAAGCCCTTCGAAATCGCACACATACTGCGCGGAACCTGCAAAAACATCTAGTGAGGACAAGAGGAACAAGAATTGGCGACCAAACAGTCTGCAATGGGTTAAGAGAGGCTCAATTGAGAGCAAGGCGTTCTGCAAAATTGCCCAAATTTACCCGAGAACATCGTTAAAGGAAATTTGAATTTGAAAGAGAACACTTAAACTGGCAACTTCGTCATTGGACTCCTGTCATGTTTAGTGATGAGTCCAAGTTTGTTCTGTCAGATAATGGTGAAGGTGTAAGAGTCTGGAGAAGGGCTTTAGAACATTTCATGTCAAATGCAGTGCATGAAATCGTCCATTTTGGTGGTGGATCCATAACGGTGTGATGTGAAATAACAATAAACACTCGCAAGGACCTTGTTTTTCTTCGCAATGGTCACCTAACATCTCGAAGGTACATTGATGAGATTTGAGAACGTCAAGTGATCCCAAGAGCAAATGTTGTTGATCAAAATTTTGTTTTTATGCAAGGTAATGCCAGACAGCACATTACTCACATTGTCACTGATTATCTTGATGATCACAATATCCGTAAAATGGACTGACCCGCATGCAGCGCAGACATAAATCCAATCGAACATGTTTGGGAACAATTAGGAAAACGTGTTCGAGGACTGAACAGTTGGCGTAGGCTTTAGTTGAAGAACGGGTCAATTTTCCCCAAGATGGGTTGCAAAGGCTTATTCGAAGCCTGCAACGACGCTTGGCAGGCAAGAGGAAGCCGCACCAGATATTAACATCACAATTGGTACAAATTAGCCAAGTTGTCAGACTTTTTTTAATCCAATTTGATTTCAAACTCTTTATTTTTGCACATGTTACTACATAAAAGTTAGTAGAAGGTTGCTCAAGTGTCTCTCTGTTCTTAATTTGTTAAAATAAGTTCAATAATTAATGGTTCCTTACATATTCCAAGTTTGAATGAAGTCTCTTAAAATATAAAAAAAAATATCGAAGTTCAAAAAAGTGACTACTTTTATTTTTTGAGTAGTGTATTAATACAAATTTATTATTGGGCGGAAGTCGTAAAGCAAACAACAAATGGTGGTTCTAAAAAGAAGCGAGTTTAATAGAACGAAAGCAAATAATAACAAAACGAAACACAAACAAAACTCAAAGAAAGAAGAATTAAAGGAGATGCTCAAAATGTCCACCATTCATTTCGAGACACAGTTGTGCACGCCGTAGTAAGTTTAATTTAGAGGCTCTGACCATTTCAGGTGTAATTGTTCCAAAAGCTTCTTGTAATCTGTTTCGAAGATCCTCCTCGTTATGAATGGGTCGGTTGTAAACAACGTTTTCCACGTACCCCCATAAGAAAAAATCCAGAGGTTTGAGATCCGGAGATCGTGCAGGCCAGTGGCGTAGACCACCTCGTCCGATCCAACGATTAGGATATATTCGATTCAAAATACCTTGCACATTGCGACTGAAATGGGGTGGTGCCCCGTCATGTTTGAACCACTGATTTACGAGAAAAATCAATGGAATATTTTCAAGTAAATGAGCCAGTTCCATGTTTAAAAAGTTTGCGTACACAGCTCCTGTTATAGGGAATTCAAAAGGTCCGATCTGTAAATAAAGAATGCCTAAACACGCTTTCTTTATTTTTTACAATCTTGACTTACCACTGAATCTTCCACTAGTCCTGACTACAAATTTACGGAAAATCGACGCTGAAATGCACGCGGATGAGTAGTCCTCAGATTATCGTACGACCAGACATGCAAATTTCGATGGTTGAAACATCCCTGCCGACCAAAACTTGATTCGTCCGAAAACAAGATCCGTGAAATAAAATTTTCATCTTCTGCCGCTTTATTAAGCAACCAAACACAAACATTTCTTCGAGATGTTGCACCCGAGTATAGTGGAAAGGATGAAATATGTTCTCATTCATAACGCGATGTACCGATCTGCTGGAGATATCTACCTCTTGGGCAATTTCTCTTATACTCCTAGTTCCATCTTCTTCAACGATATTCAGTATTGCCTCTTCATTAGCGAAGGTCCGTGCGGTTCGTGCACCTCCGCCAATTTCATTTCGATTCGGCAAAACTTTCCCTGTTTCTTGAGCCCTAGCAAGTACTCTCAAAATTGTTTTGTGATCAGGAGAAGGTCGGTCAGGAAAACGATCAGAGAAAATTCTTGCTGCCTCCCTAGCGTTCCGTCCGCATTCTCCAAAGATAATCAACATCTCAACATAATCGGCATAGTTTTGCAACACGATTTCAGATCTTGAGAAAACACAATAACAAATTAAAATGTTTAAATTGTCAAGATGACACAAACATCTGTCAAAAAAAGCAGTGGACCATTTGATTATAAAAAGTTTCGCGCGTAGCGACCATTTAAGTCCTCGATGGTATCCTCGTCTGATTGGTCAATTTCGCAATGTATTTTCTCGCTTATTTTGAGAGTAAAAAAAATATAGTTTTTAATTTACGTTTCAGCGTAATCCCACGAATTTGCCAGTCTTCTGTGGGGCTTCAGTCCTGCCATTCCCTGTATAAAAAATATTATAAAATAATAATCCCTCCGCCACCCGGCGGCAGGGCAATTTTGCCGGAGTACATACACTATTACGGATATTACTATCAAGTAATAGTGCAGTGCTTATCAACATAATTATTATTATTCTTATCCCACCTCCACCCGGCGGCACGGCAATTTTGCCGGAGTAGATACACTATTACGGATAATACTATCAAGTAATAGTGCAGTGCTTATCAACATAATTACCGGCGTCTCGCCTCCACATTTTGACTTTTTTGTGTTTTATGTTCTGTGTCAATGTTAAGGAATTTCCTCACGATATGACATGAGTATAATAATGTACCTTTTTGAATTTCAACCACCAATGTGTTCTCTAAGTCCGAAATGTTTAAATTTTTAAAAAGAGATTGCGGTACTATTCCTATTATTATTATTATTATTATTATTGAATAAGTCAACTAACAGACTACTGTCCAAATAAAAGTTGACTAAAGCAAGAAAAACATGAACAGAATTCAGTAACAGTCAGCTACAATTATTACTACTGTCCCATGTCGGGAGATAATACTGAATGAAGTGTTCATCAGGCAAGCCGATGCAATCGATCTAAATTACACATTATAACAACCAATATACTCGGAAGTGGCATAGTATGAAGATCACAAATATCGTTAAAACAGTTAAAGATGGAACACATCCTGAACAAAGGAGAATTATTAAGAATATTTGTATTAGCTCTAGGAACATAGAAATATCTATGTGATCTTGATGAAATCTGAGGGACACTGATGAACAGACCAGTCAAAAGAGTGGAGCAGTCTACTTTATTGTGGAATAATTTAAAGAGGAAGGTCACCGTATCAAGTACCCGTCTAACTTTGAGGGGGGGTAAAATTAAACCTGGAACACAAGAAATCATAATCAACACCAACGGGCGGATAAGTTCCGTCTTTCTTAAAGGAGAGATACTTTAGAAATTTACGTTGTACAAATTCGATAGAGTTAGTATATGTCACATAATACGGAGAAATATTATAGAACCATATTCCAAACGAGATCTTACAAGCGAAAAATACAACGTTGTTAAGCATTTCTCGGAACGAAACTCATTGCAAGATCTAAATAAAAATCCGAGAAGTTTCAATGATGCAGCAACAACAGAGCTAATATGCACCTCAAAAACCAGCCTAGAATCAAACCAAATACCGAGGTCCTTGGTGGAAGAACGACTAGACAAAGTATGGTTGTCTATCTTGTAATCAAATCAACGCGAATACGAAACAGAAATGCACTTGTCCTTATTCAGAAGTAATTTGTTTCTGAAGCACCAATCAGACAGCAAGTCAACATTCGATTGTAGTTCTATACAGTCATGCATGTTATGTATTCTCGAATATAACTTTAAGTCATCAGCATATAAAAGGGAATCAACGGTGAAAATCTCATTAATGTCATTTATAAACAACAAGAAAAGCAATGGACCAAGACTCGATCCTTGTGGAATGCCAGAATTAACTGTAAAGCGAAACGAACTGAATCCCATATACTCAACATATAGAACCCTATCAGACATATATGATTTAAGTAGAGATAAAAGAGAAGGACTGAAACCGAAGGCACTCAATTTACTAAGAAGGATGTTGTGGTTAAGCTTGTCAAAAGCCTTCGAAAAGTCAGTGTATATCACGTCAACCTGAGTATTGTTATCAAGAGCATTGGCAATGTAGTCGGTAATGCATACTAGATTTGTAATCGTAGAACGCGAAGAGACAAAACCATGCTGACTTTCAGAAATATGACACTTAACATTTGAATAGATAAACCTATACAATACAGATTCAAACAACTTAGAAAAATTAGACAGAATTGTGACGGGGCGGTAATTATTAATCAGACTTCTATCTCTAGACTTAAATATTGGACAAACACGCCCAACAAACAACGTTCAACCAAGGTTGAACAAGACACGAAGAGGAGGGAGAAGTAAGTACTTACAGTCTTTAATCAAAAAAGCAGGAATTCCATCATCACCCGAATATAGACCCGACTTAAGCAATCCAATGGATTCCAAAATATCAGCATCCGAAACAGTGTTTCTAATGGAATGTAGCATTTCCAAGAACATCTATTAAATTCGCAGGAGCATCTGCAGTATCGTATGAATTCTTAAAATGAGTCGCAAAACTGTTCACAATTTCAGAAAATGAGTTCAAAGAATGACCACCATTGCTCATACGGGAAGGAATCCTACTTCGACCCTTCCTGTTGTTAACAAATGACCAGAATTTCTTAGGATCACCGACCAAGTTTTCTTGTAGTTTAGAAATATAATCACGGAAAGCCATATCAATTTCACGCTTCACGTCACGTCTTAAGTTCTTAAATTCTAAAAAATATGATGGAAGACCAGTGCGCTTGTATTTTTTGAAAACATTGCTCTTCTTCCTGATTTTAGTAATGATCGCAGAATTCAACCATACAGGATAGTGCCGCGTCGTACATTTCTTGAGTGGTACATGAAGATCAAACATTTCGTATAGTTTAGAATAGAAACGTTCACACATAACATTAACATCATCACAAGCTGATACGAAGCTCCAATCAACATCCATAAGTTCTCTATACAAACCTACAAAGTCAGCCTTCCTAAAATTGTAAGTGGCAACATCAGGAATCTGACGTGCAGTAAACGACTTCGCAACCTCAATAGTACAGGAACAGAACAGGGCAGGATGATGTCTGCTTTCAATCAACATCGGCAAGCAATCATGATGTACTTCACAGTTGAAATCAGCAATCAAGAGATCAAGTAGTCTACCTAAATCATTGTAAACGACATTATGTTGAGAAAGATTCAATATATTCAAAAAGTTTGTAACAGCTGAGCATCTGGAATCAGACACACAACCATCGACACATCCAAACCCAGGAGCATTGAAGTCACCAACAAGTAGGACTTTTGAAGAAAGAGAACTAATCATCAACTCAAGACACTCCAACGCAGTTAAAAAATCCGAAATAGTCAAAAATGGAGGAAAGTATAAAACAAACACATAAATATGTGTCAAAGAGTTCAACAAAACCTTACAGCAAACCACATCAAGAGAAGGCACAATCGTACGAATTGCCGATACATCAACCATTTCAACACTAAGAGTGTTACGAGCTAGCAGCAAGACACCACCACCCCTAGACAGACCCAGAGTAGCAAAATTTCTGTCACATCGAAATACATAAAACAAATCATGATTAACAAGTTCGGAGGAATAGACACAGTCAGATAGCCACGTCTCAGAAATGGCTATTAAATCAAAGTCGGATGTAGAAGCTGAGTTAAAAAAAGAATTAATCTTACTATTCATACCACCAACATTTTGGTAGTATAAGCTTAAAATAAACGTAGAGTGAGATTGTGATATTGTGTCATTCATAAGTTCATAACAGATGGGTTGCGGGAAAGTGAAACATCTCTCCCCCGATGATACGAATGCAGTGGTTGCTATTCGAGACTAAGGACCCTGCTTTTGAAAGTAGCAAGTTGTGATTTGTAAGTTGTACACTTGGAATTGTCCCATGCCGCATGGGTACAGTCAATGTCCGGATGTTCATCTCGAAGCGCCGAGCAGTTAATACACTTTAAAGTTGTGGATGTACAGTCCTTAACACAATGATGACCGGCACACCTGGGACAAGTCGGTTCAGTCTGACGACATTGTCGCGAAAGGTGATGAAAGCCCGAGCAATTAAAGCAACGCCGAAGATCAACAGCATCCCACACTCTACAGTAATCGTACCCAATGAGAAGTTTACCCGCAGCCAAAATGTTACGATAAGACGCAACATCCACCTCCAACAACGCCTGATTAAGGGTGGTATTGTTGCGCAGCGGAGAAAACTTTTTCAGAACACATTTAAAGCTTTTACTGAAGAGGGATTTGTTCTGACTCAATATATATTCTAGCAATTTATCTTGGGATACAGAGGAATCAATGTGCGAAATTCTAACTCTCGGATGCAGCAGAGGCAGGTCCTTCACGTTATAACCTGACAATCTGTCAGATATCAAGCCCTTAATCCTGGTGGAATCTTCCAGACTATCACAAGTAATAATTACTCCACCACTTCGGTTCCCCTTAATGTTAGAAATCGCTATCTTGGAAGCTATGGGGTCAATATTAGTAAATAAACATTTCTTGATATCGGAAACAGTCTGATTTTCATTTTTCGGTCTTAGAATGACAGATGACTTTTTAGTGACTTCCGAGTAAGAAAGAGGTAGATCATTGGTAACTGCTCCGAGCTCAACCGTGTTGGTATTCTTTAAGTCTTTTATCAAAGTATTGTGAACTGTAATAATTTGACTCTGTTCTTCAACAATTGACACACATTTATTTACGGATTCAGTCAACAGATCAAGCTTAGATGAGCCCTCAATTGCAAGACATTCATCACAAACAAATTGAAAATTGTTATATTTATTAAAGACCTTTACATCATTATCATCAAATTTCAAACATTTTATGTGAAATCTAGATTTGCACACGTAACATTCGATGCATTTATCGAAATGTTTCAAAATTGTGCTACATAATTTGCAAGCAGGCATTATGCAGATACAAGCAATAAGCGAGAGAGACGAGAAACAAAATTGGCAGTAAATTCAGTAGAGTGTGATAGCACTGATAGCACAATACTATCAGTAACGCAAAAAAAGTGGTTTTTGCCGCCACGAAATCACATTTCCACCTTCAACAATAAGAAAAAGGTATAAAATGGAACAAACTCACCCAGCAACTAGAGTGAGAAGAAAAAAAACAAAAAAAAAGGAGACGAGAGGACACAGGCCCTATGCAGCTATGCTGAATTCGCTCCCAAAAATCCCAGGGAACACTCGACAAAAAGCGAAAACAACGGAGCACACACGCACGACATGCACACGCGTCCGTCGCGAATTTTAATTGTCTTATAGAGAAAAGCGTATTTTAACATAACATAAGGTGTGAGCTGAAATGCACCATGAAAACAGTATAAGATATTACGATATTAGTGTTAGAAAAACGATTTAATTTAATTTAAAAAGGACAGACCAGATTTAACAGAGATTCGGCAACAATGTACCTATTCAGAAAATATAATCCTAAACTGAAAGCAACCTAATCTAACACAAAAAGTGTCAATTTCCTTTAGGGAATTTAGTTATCACCGATGTACTGCCAACAAAATCACTAGATGGTCATAGCCAGAGGTTACACCGTTACAACGTTTGCGTTTGTCGTGTCATCGTGTCTCGTATCCGCCATTGTAAGCAGTATGACTTCTAAAGAAGGATTATTAGGACATTATCCGAATATTGGAAGCAGTAAGTTTTAATATATAGGTATGGACTTATGTGTCTGTTGGTCTTTTAATGTATAAATAAATTAGACGAATTGCCCTGGTTGATTGGGTGTCTACCTGAAGAGGAAATAGACGACGCTAAGAAGTTTTTTTACGCAGCTGCTACAAAGATGTGACTATACATGATGTCGTACCAGTGAAACGAAATTGTCAACCATCATGTGCATGGAGGGTCTTGTACAAAATGAGAGATCGAACTCCCGATTTTGTTGAAACAGGTAAAAGCGGCAAGGATTTCATCATTCCGTTGCCGGACAATGACGAATAATTAAAAAAATTGTTTAATCGTGTAAATGCAACGGTTTTTGGAATGAATGTGGATCAAAAAGGCTATACATATGATAAAGTTTATGCTAGAGTAGACTATGTTCCAATTCGTTGTGTATGTCCTGTGCAGGATCTTAATGTGATCGCAGAGGTACCTCGTATGCGGTCCTCAATTACAGAGGTGTCCATGACTTTCTACAACATGAAATTGTAATTTGATTATTTTTTAGTTTTTAGTTATTATAATGTGAAATTAAGTTGTTGAATAATGTTAAATTAAGTTGTTATTATATATAATGTGAATTAAGTTGAAAGGGTTGAGAAATTAATTTATTTTGAATAAAGTAATAGTATATTATGTTATGAGGAGCAAAAATGAAGTTTTATGTGCTGCGGCTGGTAGATTGGCTGCCGAACGCAGTGAGGCAGACAAACCAGCCAAAGCACATAAAACCATTTTTGCTCCGAATAACATATACATACCAGTGGCGGCTCGTGCCTTGATTAGTAAGGTAGGCGACAAAATATTATAAAATCTAGGTATAAACTAAGTACTTATAATCTATTGGTGATAAATAGAGAACGGAATAAGATGTATTTTCTTTCGTTGCTTTTTTGACTTATTTTTCCGGCAAGGTAAATTTCCACACCACCCTAAGTTTGAGGTATTACCGCGGCGCGTTATCATTTTTTTTAGTGAGTGATTCGCCAATAGCCCTATTCTCACTTAATAACTAAAATAAATTCTTGAAAACTTAAAATTATTTAAAAATTCTATTAAACAAAATACTTATACGAATAAAAAACAGTAAATAAAATAATAAAAAATAAAATAATAACAAATCTCCTGTTTAAAGATGTCAGTCGACAGATTATTTTTTATATATTAAGTTAATGCGCCTGTCTTTACTTGTAGAGAAAATTTGAATTATGTCATCATAAAAAGTTTCATTTTTGTAAAGCTCGCAGAGTAGTTCTTTTTCAATTGAAAGTAAAGAAAGTGAAGTGAGTCTATTTTGCGTCATGGAATTTCTGCTGTAACTTTTTATTCTCTTTAGGCAAGAAAAATTTCGCTCAACACTAGCTGTAGCAGCTGGAATCGTAGCGATCAAAACAAATAACTTATAGGCTTCAGAAAATATTTCGATTAGTTCATTTTGAGTAAATGATTGCAATATCTCTACAACCTTTAAATTTTCAAATTGTGTATCGTTATAAATTACACTTAACTCGTTAATTAATTTCTGTTTGTCAAATATAGAGGAGTACTGTGTAAACAAAATATTTATTAAATGAAGAGGAAAATTATTTGCAAAACTTTGAAATTTGGAACTATCAGCCAGAGCAAAATATTTTAAGTCTGCCAAGTCTTTGAAACGAACTTCTATTTGCACTATAATATTATCAAGAATTTCAAAATATAGCGCTTTACATACAGTGGTCTGGTCCATATTGTTATTGGATACTTTCATTCTCTTAGGTGGGTTCTGTTCTATAACTGATGATAATTTGGACTGTGCTTTTTGATAAAAAACAATAAAATTGTCCTCATTTCTTAATTTTTTAATTCTCATTAAAGCATTTTCGATTTCTTGTTGGCAATAATTTATATCTAAGCATTTACGTTGTAAAATAGAAAAAAGCACATCAGTAATGTTGAAAATTTCATTATAGACACCGGTAAGAAAAGCAAATTCAAAATTTTGAAAATGTTTTAAATAGCCTCGGGCACCATTTATTGATTCTGCTCCAGAACTTTGATCATCAAATATTCGTGAAAATACGCTTATTAAATTATTCCACTCTGAATCAACGATATGTATTATTTTTGACCTTGAAGCCCACCGAGTTTCACAACTTTTCGGAATTCTCTTGCCAATAACTGAATCCAAAACAAATGTTCGTTTAGCAGACTGGTTGAAGAAGGCAGGAATAGATGTTAAGGTGGCGAAAAATATACGACAATTTCGAATGCATTTTGAACCGTTCTGCAATACTAAATTCAAACGATGAGCACAGCAATGAGTAAAAAGTGCTTTCGGAGCATCACCTTTAATTTTCATTTGTAACCCGTTCAAAGATCCAGCCATAACACTTGCCCCATCGTAACACTGGGCCACCAATTTGCTCTTAAATTCATATGGCGCCAAAACATTTGTAATAAGAGTATATAGAGCATCGGCAGTTCTGTCTTCACTGACATCAAAAAATCCTAAAAACCTCTCCTTTATTTGACTTAGTTTGTTCACAAACCGTATGGACAGCGCGCATTGAGATTTTTCGAGAATATCCGTTGTATCATCCGCTTGAATAGCAAAAAAACATAGCAGATGTTATTTCCTCGCGTATTTTAATTCTAACAAAATCAGCAACACATTCTATCAAATCGTTCTGAATAGTCTTTGATAACCCAGTGAAAACACCCCCAATTTTTTTAATGTGTGCTTGAATTTCAGAGTCACGTTTAATTAGAAGATTGAATATTTCTTTAAAATTGCCAGTGTTGAACGAATTATTGGATTCATCTCGACCGCGAAATGCAAGTTCTTGCTTTGCCAAAGTAACGGTTACGTCAATCAAATATGTCAACAAAATTCGATTTTTCCTTACCTCTTCATTATATAATTTAATAGATAAAGCACCATGCGCTTCTAATGCATCCCCAATTGTGGGAGCATTTTTTTCGAGGCGTTTTAAACTTAAACAGTTCTGCAAATGGTCTTTAGATGCCTCGTGTTTTTTTACAGCAGCCGATAAATTTTTTAAATCTGAATATCCTCGCGAAACCCAAATATTCTGTCTCAAATTTGTCAAAAGTAAACATGGCCAACAAAATAAGTTATTTTTAAAAATGCTGGCACATAACCACTTATGGCTTGTATACCACGTATATTTAAATGACCGCGAAAATGATTGACCATGTTTTTTATCACTAGATAAAATTGAAATGTTTGGCACGGGACGGCCCAATGAAACAATTTCAAAACGTTCCTCATTCCGGCGCTGCGAAAAAGGGTTTTCCATAAGGCTGCAGACAATATCGTGTGGTACATCCATCTCTAATAAAACTTTAACTTATCCAAGGATAGAAAAAAATACCTATTACCCTCCTGCCTCCTGAATTCCTGCCTTGCACCCACTCACTTAACTACACAACGAAGTCAAAACAATGGGCATTTCCTTAACGACACTGGACTGAACACCAATCCCCCTACCTCACGCCCCGCGAATACGGAAAAAATCATTCGTCGATCCGATAAATCCTAAAGGCAGCCGAAGCTCGTGCCTGCTTGAGTCGAATAATATGCGAAATTTAACGCAGAAGCGAGACATTTTTCTATATGGATAGGGTAGAGCGAGCGAGATAATGCGCTATGGTTGACTCGTTTTTCAGGCGTAAATTAAATGTCGCCTGGGTTCTCGTTCTGGATTGTGGAATTATAATTATGGTAGGTGTAGATTTTTTTATTCCGACGCATATCTTTCCTATGCTTAATAGAGTAAAAAGACTTGAATAAATATATATTGATATATTTTTTAAATATGTATATGTAATTACCCATAAAAAAATTTAATTTGATTCGGACGGCGGGTAGGCGGCGCCTACCTTGCCTACCCTGGCGAGCCGCCACTGATACATACTATTTTGTCTTCAAACCCAGTGGCGGCTGGTCAGGGTAGGCAAGGTAGGCACCGCCTAACCTTCGAAATTTAGAAAAATAAAATTTTTATTTTAATACTGTTACGTATATTGTATTAATTTTAATTCTCATTTTTATCGGATCTTTTGGTAACTTTTATAATGAAGTGCGAAATAAGTCGTGTGCCATAGCTATCCATCTCACTGCTCTGCTCAGCCTTTAGCGGGTCGGCGACAATCTGGAAGTCAGTGTTGCCAGATCTCACGATAAATCGTGAGATCTCACGATTTCATTGCAAATCTCACGATCTCACGATAAGGGCCTTTTATCTCACGATTTTTCCATCAATTCATATGAAGGTAATTTTTTTAAAAACTGTAACGAGAAATGATGAAATTGAAAAAAATTTTTGTCAACGTCAACTTCGTTTAATTTATGCTGTCAGTGATTTTTATCATTTGCTGCATTATCATCATAGACAAATCATAGATTATCATGCGCAGTTCAGATTTAGTAGGTCATGATATCATCAAATACTGCTGCCATCTATGGTTAACATAAAGTAACAGTATATAAGAGAAGGTCATGAAAGAAGTAACGTTCACGTTGTTTTGGGCGTAATGGGAGGTCATAATTTATTTCTGACATGCGAACTTATCAAAATGAACATAACATGTAACCAGGATTGAGTAGGCGTTGAAAATACGTAGTTAACCATTTGGAACAGTTTGAATTTCCCGCCGTTTGACACGAATGACATTTGTTTATGTTTAATCGGCACATACCTACTTCAAAATGCTTGTTTTTAGTAAAGGGTGCGCTTAGACAGAATAGGAATTGTTAGTTATTCTATTTTTAATGCAAAACATTGCAAAGAAAAAAAAAGATTTTTTTTTGTTTATAAATTTTAGGTTAGCTGTCAAGATGCTCTATATAATAAATTACAACTGTTAATTTATACTTAAAAAAACTAAACAATTGACAGTTTCCAACGCCTTCCCAGCCCAGGATTTCACTTGCACGGCTGATACATTCAAAAATCATCCATTTCCGAATTCTCACGATTTCTCACGATTTTTTCCGACAAATCTAACGAAATCAGCTTGACACGATCTGGCAACACTGCTGGAAGTTTTAAGATTCGACTGATTTATTTTCCACTACGACAATTACAAAGCGAAAAACTAAGCGATCTTGCGCGAAAGCAATGATTTCAGGCAATTTCTTCGTTCGCCTCCGCCGCTTTTCGTAAGCACACGTGAAAAATGTATCGTGCTCGGCTAATTTCAACTTTATGGCAAGTTTGCTTTAGTCAAGGTTGTTTCAGTGTTTAGCGGTAGTAGTTAAAACAGGAGATTTAGGTGATTCCTCAGAGGTCCTCGGGTGTTTTTTAGGTGTTGAATTGCTTTGGCAGGTTTTGTTCAGGTCAGGTCAGGTTGGTATAATAAGTACTGTCCCTAAGTTTATAATAAAAGACAATAACAGGTTGACCGTTGGCTTTTCGGCATTGGCGCCTAAACTAAATCAGGTCGATCTTTTAATATTACCTTACAGTATTTTTGATTATTTGGAGAGCTAATTAATACTTTCTCCCATTCTTATTTAATAAAATGGATGTATACAGGGTGTTTGAAAATTGCTAGTACAAAAAAAAACTGTGGCATCTGGAAGCCCTAAGAAATCCAAGAAACCAATTTTTAATTTTTTGAAACAAAAGGGATAAAGTAACCCTATTCCTGCATATTCTACGCCTCAGGCGGGGCAATATTTTTTAAACCTTGGTAACCAAGCGTGATGATCGTAGTGATAATGAAGGACTATACAACAATATGAAAAATTTATATTTTTTTGCAAGATCTTGGCAACCACAGATTGACAGTTTAAGAACATCAAATTTTTTATTTCGTTATTGCTTAACAACGTGAAGTGTCTTTTTAAAATACCTTAACTCAGTGGTGCACTAACAATTTTAACCCAATTTTTAGTAATTTTTATCTCGAAAACTAGAGGATTTTTATTAGAATTTTCTTTTGCTGATGACTTCAACTCACCATCACCAATTACCAGGTTTTTTTTGTACTAGCAATTTTCAAACAGCCTGTATAACGACATTATATGCAGTTTGATAGAAACGCCGTTTTCACGGCGAAATGAACAAGAACGCAGGGAAATTCTTAGCATGAATCGCCCCATACCGAATATTAATATTCTGTCTTCAGATAAAAAACAAGGTCAGGTATTTTCTCGGTCATTTAAAGTAAGTTGGTATGAAAATCATAATTGGTTGTGTGGAGTTTATTTAAAAAAGCTTTATTTTGCTGGCCGTGTTTACTTTTATCTACCGTAAAACAAAATGTTTGGGTTTGTAAGGTGTATTCTGATTTAAAAAATCTGTCAACGAGCGTAAAAAACCATGAATCATCGAAAGAACATTTGACGAATATTTTAAGTCTCAAACGTTTGGAAAATAATACAACAACAATTAAAGATACTCTCACTGAACATAGTGCTCTGTCGATTAAATTATACAATGAAGAAGTTAGGAAAAACCGAATTTTATTATCGTATTTAATTGACGTCACAGTTACTTTGGCGAAACAGGAGCTCGCTTTTCGAGGGCATGATGAAAAAGACAGACGAATCATTTTGATATATAAAACCTAACAGGGACGGCTGGTCCATGAGGTCATTTGGGTAATGACCCCCTAAAAAATAAAGGTTTTAAATAAAGAGCTAACAGCAACATTGGGGCGATCATTTTAATAAATAATTCTACAAAAATTTTGCTTGCGGCGCGTTACTCGGGGGGCGGCAGCTCCCCCGCTGTCAGCGACTCGCCATTCTAACCTATTTTGTTTTTACTTTGCTGATGTTACAACCCTTCTTATTGAGAAGCCCAGGGTTGTACGTAACGCTGTGTAACTCCGCAGGGGGGGGGATAGTTTTACACTTGTGCTGGATTTAATGGTATATTGTTCGGCTAATATTCATCTGATTCACACTGTGGATCGCTGGGTTTCCGGTGCTGGGTCGCAGGTGGACAGCTCCGTGCTCGCCCGGAGCAGTCTCCGGCTAGGGTTGATGTCGGGGCTGGATGGTGTGGGCGGGTGGCCTTGATTGCTGCTGCGTGATGGGTCCAGGTGGACCTGGGGAGGAAACGGCGTCTCTCGTCCCCGGTGGTGATACTGTTGACGGTGAAGCCTGCTCTCCACAAAATGGCGTGGTTGTTACTTTCGGAGAGATAAGGAGTTTCAACTTACTCTTCGGTCTGGTGACCCCCCTTGATCCGCTCAACGGCGATATATTACGAGTGTCCCAGGGTTGATCCGCACGACGGCGATGACGCAAACCTTTTTCCCCGGGTTTTGTCACTAATAGCCTGGGACACTAATTCGCGGCGGGTCTACCGTTGATGTTCTTTTCGCCGACAGACCAACCGTCGTACGATGGTCCTAATGTGGTGGTACATTAGACCTCGTAACAGTACCCAGTCGCCTACCCAACACCAGATGCCACGAGCCGCCACTGTTCAAACCTTCATAACAAATTATTTAAGACATGTTAAGAAACCAGGTAGGAATTTCAAATGATTTAGCTAGTTCACTTTACAGCCGCTGATCAGCGGAGATAATCACTTCACGGACACTCCTCAGCGGAGATAATAACTTCACTGACGCTGGTCAGCTCGTTAGATGCCATGACAATAAAGTGACACTTTAGCATTATCAATGCAGCAGTGCAATGTCATATTTTACGGACGTTTGAAGGAAAAAGTATTATATACAGGGTGGTCCCAATATAACCTGCCAAAAAAATTCGGGGTCATTAGAAGGATCTAACAAGTCCAAAACACCCCTTTTCATTAGGTCCAAAATAATGGGGATAAATTAACCCCTATCCACACCTACTCAGGAATTAATTGTTGGTGTTTGTAAGGATGACAGTATCCAAGCAACATAGGTACCTGAATCGTTCATGACAAATCTCAAATCTGACAAACTAAATCAAATTAATGACATTTATTGAAAACGTGTGCGTTAATTCACCAGCTAATTTAGGTACAAAAACTGATTTTGTAGACTGAGATGAATGAGTAATAAATAAAGTCGTGTAAATAAATGTAAAGGTAGTGTGCGCAAAATTGTGGAAGAACTGTGTAATAAGAGTATCGTCTTAATTATGGTTAAATAGCCAAAATAATGTATTGAATAAATTTATTTACACTTTACATATTTGTACTTTCAACTCTAACTGAGAATATCTACTAACTAATGAAAGGTAAACTAGACAAGAAAAATTATTTTATAATAAATGTTCTGTGCCTTCCGTTGGCATTTAAGCACATTTGAGTACGTCGGTACCAATTTTCATAAACAGCATTCAGCATTTCTGGGTTTTTACGAATCTGGTTCGCGGCGTCTGTTACGCGTTTCTGGAGTTGCCCTTTTGCATTTATTTCAACTTCGTATACCAAATCTTTCGTGTGGCCCCAAAAATTAAAATCCAGAGGGGTTAAATGGAGGATCGGGAACGCCATCGTATTGGAATCAGTCAGAACCAATCTCACATAAATGCAGATGTAGTTCCACAAAAGTACAACGGGACGGAAGGACTACTTCAGGAAAACGCTCGCCGTATGGTCGCCTTGCCGGTCTTGAATTACCACGTGTTTCGCCATAGAGTAAATGCAAATCGGCGTATTCTTGTTTTGTGAATTTCATAACTTTTTGAAGGATTCGCAAATTTAAAATTAAATTTGACAAATGTCATAGGTGTTACAGGTACCGTTGCTAAAGAAATTGCAGCCAAGTAACCAGAATTACCTTTTTAAAACCTATTAACTCATTAGCGTACAGCAAATTTTGACCAAATTTTCAATTATTTTTATCTCGAAAACGAAAAGACTTTTCTTAGAAACATTTTTTGTGTATAAGTTCTACTCATCGTCACCTATTATAGGATTTCTTCTGGCAGGTTATATCGGGACCAACCTGTATGTATGTTTGTTTGCTTGGAAAAGTTTATATCCCTAAATTTAAAGGAGAATATTATCTACAATTCAATTTAAAATAAAAAATCAAGTTTTTTTTAAGTTATTCCTGATAAAGAAGAATCTGAATTGTTAAAAAAATTATCTCGTGAAGAACAAATAATATCACACAAACAAGGTGTTCCTGATAATTGTTTAAACAACATTGATTTTATCAATACATACAGTATGTTATTGAAATGAGTTAAGAAAATTTAAACGGTGATAGAACTCATTAAAACAAATTATTTTCTTTCTAAACCCAGATAAAATTTTAATTAGTTAATTAGCCAATGTCTCCGTGCCTACATTAAAAGCGAAAGAAGATAAAAACTTAGATAGTCAAGCAAAAACCAATTCTTTGTTCGTAGTAAGTGAGAGTGACATTGAAGTTACGCACCACACTTGATCAAGGGCACTAACCTTTAAATTAAATGTTCGAAATGACGCCCTCCGTAATCGATGTACGTTCTTGTGTGCCCTTCGAGCCACAGACGCTTGAGTTCTCATCAACATGTCAGAAGTTTATCGAATTGTCTCGGTGTCAACTGGAGTCTCATACACAATCTGTTTTAAATTGCCCCATAAAAAAAGTCACAAGGGTTTAAGTCCGGTGAACGAGCTATTGAAGAAGCCATTGACAAAATGCAATTCGATGTGGTGGATCTACTGATTTTAAGTGTTGACCGTGTTGAAGATGATACGGATGTAATCCCTATTCGGGCAGCGTTCTCTAAATTGTAAAACTGGAAATGTCAATTCCTAATGCAAGTCGTCGGCAACTAACCTTCCGTTCTTCGTCAACAGGACAGGACAGGATCCCTTAAATGCTGGACAGCATTCACAAAGGTACGTGGACAGGGAACTTGGCGACCGGGAAATCTCTTCATGTGCCTACATACAAACGCCTGGTTGCATCAGCATTTAATAAAGCTTCCCAGTAGATGAGCACCATGTCTGTTAACTCTGGATTAGTGTACTTCACCATTTTTAACGATAATTACGGGAAATTCACTTTCTAATAAATTGTAAACACGGCCGCATGCAGGTGAAGGACGTGACTAAATTGTGTCAGTAAGTTTTTGCAAGGCCTATCCGCCTGGGTTTTTGCCATATTTACTTTTTTTGCGTTAACGTTTTTCGTACGAAGCCGTTGTTCTTTCACCGTCCCATCCATAAACGACTCGATGACACGGAATACGGTGAAAATAAATTCGAACATAAATCTGAGTTTTCGAAAAAATGGTAAATAGAAAAGTAATTTGTTTTGATGAGTTCTATCACCGTTTAAATTTTCTTATCGCATTTCAATAACACGCTGTATATCAGCTTGAAAGTAAGATGTGGGTTTATCACACGTCAATTTCAAAAAATTAGAGAGATGACCACACATGTTTGATCATTTGGGCTGTATTCTTTTTTTATTACCTTGTTTCCAAATAAATTGATATTTTTTACCTTCCAGACTTTTTTGACCACAAGAATAAAAATAAATTATAGTCTCATTTTGAATTATTTAAACAATTAGAATCTTTTCATTCTATTTCGATTTTCATTATAATAAGGTATTGAATTTCAATACATCTTAATTAAATTCAATCTATTAGAACTATTACATTTTGAATTATGTATCTTTCTTTTTATTTCTTAGAATAAAATTTCTATCCGTTGGAACAATGGAACAATGTTAAGCAATTAAAAATAAACAACCAAAAATGATCAGATTTTATTTAGTAGTCTAATATGTGTAACTTTTTAACTCAGATTATTATGCCTAGTTTTCTTAGTCATTTTCTTATTTTTTATGCATTTTTTTTTTTACAAAAACCACA
Source organism: Tenebrio molitor (assembly GCF_963966145.1). NCBI lineage: Eukaryota > Metazoa > Arthropoda > Insecta > Coleoptera > Tenebrionidae > Tenebrio > Tenebrio molitor. The sequence goes on along the minus strand of NC_091051.1, from coordinate 19,661,831 downwards.
GATTCAGTTGTTACGTCTGGCTCACATTTTTTAAGAAATCATGAAAAAAAAAGGTAGTTTTCCTTATTTTTTGGCATACAAATCTGGCTCACATTTTTAAAAAGGCCATAAAAAATAGGGTAGTTTCCATAAAAAAATGCTGTTTCAATAGATACAATGGGCATAAAAACAGATCATTTTCTCAATTTTTTGTGTTTTTGAACAGACCTCAATGGGCTGTTTTTTAAACTCAACAAACTTCAACGACTAAAACTTGAAAATCAACTCATTTTTCTAAAAAATTGATGTTTTTGGAAAATCTGAGTTAGAAGTTAGGGGTTATAGTATTGCCGTTGTAACTTTTTATCTGCTCCGCCCACCAAAATTGACCAATCAGAATCAAAGCCAGATTCAATCTGTACAACTTTTCATCACATTTGCAACGTAAAAAAGTTAAGGTTAGAATTTTGCTGTCAACTCCACAATTATTGTTTTAGGTTCTAAAAAATAAAATGTCATTAAGACAATTCGAATGTCAGAAATTTTTACTGTGTAAATCAGATCGTCTTAACAACCTATTTGATTGGTAACTAAGAAAATGAAATGGGCGGGGCAGATAAATTGTCCTTAGTATAAAAATCAGGTCAAATTCAACGTTGTTTTTGATGTTTTGGTAGAAATATCGGTTTTTGTTGAAAAAAAAAATGCATAGAAAATAACCCCCAGCCCTTCAGCTAACACAAATGACAACTTCCAGGAAGTTAAAAGAAGAAAGAGTCATAGTCATAGAACCTCGTACATACAGGGAAAGAACGAAGCCAAGAATACCACTCTAAAGGCCGCACCAAGAAACGCATGGATATACATAACGAAACTGGATAAGGATACTACCGAAACTAAAATTAAGAACCATCTTAAGCATATTTGCCCGAATATATCGTGTGAAAAGTTAAAACAGAAAAATTCTCAAATCAGTTCCTTCAAAATTGGAGCACCCTTTGACCTCAAAGACAAGATTTCTGATGCAAATGTCTGGCCAACAGGCACACTGATTAACCGATATTTTTTTCCAGCAGCCTCCAAGAAAATGACAACAAGCTGAACTTCCAGATATTTCATGTCAATATTCAATCATTAACAAACAAAATGAGCGAACTAGAAATATTAATTAGTGACATCCAACCAGACATTTTATGTCTTACAGAGACCTGGCTGACCGCTGAACAATTGACAGCTGCCAGCCTTCCTGGTTATTTTTTCGAGTCGTACTTTTGCAGGTCTCAGACCATTCATGGAGGCTGAATAGTTTACTGTGAAAATGGACATTCGGCAATGCCAGTAACATTAACAACATGAGTATATCTGTGGCGGTCGTGAAAAAGTAGGTAAGTCGAAAATGTTAATTTTTCAGGGCAACGATTCAAAATTCCACATCATTCCTAAAATCCTGTAATTAAATAGAAACTTCTTTCTACCTGTACTTGCTTTCAATATAAGTAAATTTTAAACTGTGAAAATCTGAATTATTTAACTCCATGATTTATTATTAAGGTGTAAACATCGTTAACTCATTTTTGAAATTATTTGACTTACCTACTTTTTCACGACCGCCACAGATATAATACATTCATTTTTGTTTTAGACCAGAGTAGGCTATTTTAATTTTTTTAAATGTTGGTATCGGCGCTATGTCAAAATAACAAAATCAAAATTGTTCGAACCGCCAGTGTCAAATTTGACATTATTATTAAGTACCTATTAAGGTAAATTAGTTTTAAATTTGTGCAATATTTGCATTTATCACTAAATACACACATTATTGAGTCCTCGAAACTATGTAGTTAATTGGAAAATGATAATGCTTGGCTACATGGTCATGAATTTTGACAAGAAAGTGTAACCTCAAATATTATACATAACGTATATTGTCATTCAGCCACAGTCTTACCATACAACTCGTCAAATTTCCATAGCCTACTCTGGTCTAAAACAAAAGTGAATGCACTGTAGAGATGCATATTGAGTGTGCAAGCTCATTATTGACCATAAGCAATCGCAAATACATTGTAATCAATATTTACCGCCCACCATCTGGTGATCTGCAGATATTTTTTGACTGCCTCAGTTCTATGCTCACCTATGCAGCAACACATTGCGAAAGCCTAATCCTCTGCGGCGATCTCAACATAGACCAGTTGAGTCACTCCATCAACAAGCAGTTGCTACTAGACATTTTCGAATCCTTCTGCATACTCAATACATTGAACGAGCCTTCCAGAGTGACTACAAGCGAAGACTTGGTAAGGACAAGTACAGCTATAGACTACATGGTCACTTCGTTGCCTGCTACCAAATTCAGATGCCATATGATACACTGCTGCATCTCAGATCATTACGGCCAGCTACTCAGCTGCGACATGGATCAAACACGCACCGTAACAAACAAACAAAACTTTAGAAACATTCGAGTACTTTTTTGACGAGTTCTATTACCAGTTAAAATTAACACACGTATTTCAGAAACACCTGTATTATAATAGTATATAATAGTATGTTCATCAAGGAAGGAGTTACGACTGCGTCTTGTTGTAGCATACCTAAAGTAATATATTTTGTTTTAACTGAAGCTGTGCGTTAACTAACATTGAATTGATGATGCTGGTTATGTAGTTAGAAACATTACTTTTTAATTTAACTGATTTATTGTGATTATTATGAAAAAGGAATAAGTAAACATGATAAAAACAACTTTATCAAATTCCTCCGGTTTTAGTATTATTCCCGCACTTTATCAAAATTAAAATTTCTATACGTTGTGTTTCTGTTAAATGAGTCATTTTCGAAAACGTCTTGTAAAACAAATAACACATACGAATGAAATTGACAGTAACATTTAACTGTTTGATTTTTTGACTTGTTTTTGTTCGTTATAAAATTTATTTTTTCCAACTTTATTTTTTTTTTCTCAAAAATTTCCTTATGTAAGATAACACATTTTTTTACTGTCGTTTAGACAATTAAAAGGGCTATCAGAATTAATAAAAAAATAGAAGGTTTCCATTTAAAAAAATTTCGATGACGTATTATTATTTTTAATATTGAAGGCTAACAGGCTAGACGCCCAATTACAAGCCCTGCCAAAAGGAGAACGCAACGCAAGAACCATTACACACAGAGCATCCTAACACCTAGGCTACAACTGGGTGGAAATATGTATTTTTATAAACTAAAATTGACCTGTCCAAAGATTTTTTTTTTAATTTTTGTTTAATTTTAAAGAATTTATTACATACTTTTGCCGCTCACTGTATTTGTTTTTTATTACTAAATTTAATGCAAATAAAGACATGAGCATCCTGGTAGATTGACTAATCGTTACCTGTCTGATTCTTAATAATGAGTTAATGAGTAATTCTAATGACAATGAGATATCCTATTTGCGTCTTGTTTTTGTATTTGTTGAAGCATTTCTACCATAGACATCTACTGAGAGGAAAGTGGAGAGGTGTTAAATGAATTATATTTATAAAAAAAAGCCTGTAAAAGTATCCTAGTTTCATTTACTATGATAGATACTTAATTTTATTTCTATACATTAGTACATCACAAGAATTTGCAGTCACTTTTCGGCCATTTACATCAAAGTAAAAGCTGACCCTTTTATTGAAGAATGTATTAATTCTTCCTATACGGTATTTGTTCTTAGATTTTATTCGTCCAATGTAGTAATCGCCTTCATAATCTATTTTATCTTCGTAGCCTCCAATAACAGGTTGCCATTCGTCGTTTGCACTAACCATTTCGTTTATTCGTTTTTTATCATATTTAATCCATTTGTAGTTTTCACTTGCACCACAAAGAATCTGCAGTACATATAATGTTTTTAAATATACCGGGATATTTTTTTAACTTTGAACATATTCCTTATGTTCAGTTTTAAAAAGCACAAATCAATGCATTGAGAGCATTTGCTAGGCAACCAATTTATACCTGACGCTCCGCAGTTGCTAAATTTTGAAATAATGTTAAAAAGTGTTCCGACTGATGAAACTGACGAATAAGTGACTGAAAAAAAACGTCACGCACATTTCTTATGCTCTGATTGACATGGTATAAATGCTTTATGTGTAGGTAATTTAATTTTCCGACGACCACTATGAAAAATGCGTAAATTCGCACAAATAACTATTAATACTATTATTGAAAGTTGGCTATTGCATGCAAATAGCGAACCCGTGTGCAATGAAACTGGTTAGCCAATCAGATACCTTCTAGCCTGTGCGCAATGAAATCATTGCACACAGTTGTAGTAACCATGGCCACCAATGTATGTTTTGTCCGCAGCTCTGTCGAATAATATTTGAAGTTTGAAGGAATACCGAATATTAGCGTTTTTTTTGTGGTCGTCGGAAAAATATCGTGTATACCACGTGTTGAAAATTCGATTTCACACTCGTTTGCTTAAGCCACGCGCCTACGGCTTGTGGCTCAATTCTGCAAACTCGTGTGAAATCTTTCATTTTCAACTCTTGATATACAATATACTATTGTTTTATCACGATAATAATTCAAACAATTTGACTTTTTTTTATTGTCAAATAGCTATTTTAACGTAACGTTGGTTACCTGATTAAATACATGCATTGATCTATGTTTTTTAAAACTGAATATAGGGATTAAGTAAGGACTATGTTCAGAGTTAAAAAACTGTCCCGGTATATTATTCCAAAAATGCTATAGGTATAGAAAATATGAAGGACATATGTTTTTTTAAACTTTTAACTGATAAGTGATAAGTAACTCACTTTCACCATTTTATCAGACTTCTCACTGATGGTGTCATAGGGTATGCTAACTTCTTCTTCCCCAGGGTAAATTTGAACAACAACTAACCCCGTTCCGTTCAAATAAACTTGACCTATGTAGGTCTTGGATTCTTCTGAAGATTCGTCAGGTAACGCATCGACCGGTATTTTTCCTTCAAAGAAATCGCGCCAGTAGGGACCTACAATTCAGTCGATTATAATTTTTTGAACTGACTACTTTCAAACTGACATTTCGCTACCGCAACAGTTAACCGCGAACGTAGATTACGCGCACTAGTGCTTCAAAATCATCCAAAAAGCATTCGCTTTTTTGAGCATTCTGAAAATAATTTGACTTGATAATAATAAAATATGGTTTACAAAACGCCATTTTTCCAATTTGGATGTTGAAAATTGTGAAAAAATGAACATAAATCGCTATTAATTCGATTCACATCTTGACAAGCGCATGGGCAAGCGCCATCTATTCACAAAGACTACACGACGAAACAGACAAAATGTTCGTTTCAAAAAATATTGTACAAACTTCGATTCGCGAAGACGAATTCGACACATTTACGCAAATGAAGCACTCGCTTCTTCGTCGCTCGTGCCTCAAATATTGCGCTCAAGCGAAAAATGTCTTCTCGCACTCGGTTGGTAAATAACTACATGTTAACTTTGGTTTCAGAAAATTTTCTATTTGGGTTGAAAGAAAATGCTTAAATTGCATGTTTTGTGTACTTTTTTTAATGAATGATTTAATATCCATTAATTTTCTTCTCCTATGTCTGGCGGTGTGCAATTTGGTTCTATATCCGATATTTTAAACACAATTTCAAATCACCGAAACTGAACGAAGAACATGACAAACATGACAAATTACTGTTACATAAAATATGATTGCCATAGAAATCGATTTGATTTTCGCAAAAATGCCATTAATAGTATATTATTAAACGAGCAGATAATGATGGCTATACTCGTGAAGTTAATGGTAAATGGCGTAATTCATTCGAGAGACTAATAGCCATTATCCGAGAGTGGAATGCTATACGTTTTCTACGGCGATGAAGAGAAATTGATAATAAGTAAGTTCCATTATTAGACAAACTGAAACTGACATTTTAAAATTATTACTCTGCATACTTAGACTTCATAAACTAGTTATGTATTGTGAATTTGAAATTATTATTCAACGGGTCGTGGGTTATGAACCCTATTATCTAGCGAAAAACACTTTAATAATTTAGTAATTACAGTATTATATCGAGTGTTTTTTAACGTTCACCTTAAAGTAGGCGTTGAAGAGTCGATTGTGAACGTACCACTCGTGTAAAAACGTAAGATTTAAACAGCTGATCCGTGATCCGTAATCCGTATAGTGTGTTCACAATCGATTCTTCAACGCCTACTTTGAGGTGAAATTTAAAAAAACACCCTATACAATAGGAGTAGAAAAGGTATATTTTCCAATTTTCGGGTAAAAGATGAGTTGTGCATAATGTAGCATACATACCTCCGCGAATTGTTTCCTGCTTTAGCAAACATTTAATTTAATTTTTATGTATGAAACTGATTTAAATTAAAAAGAAAGTTGAAAAATTTCTACTTCCCTGGTATTACCTCCGCGGGTTTGCCTGGTGGTCCAGGGAGTCCAGGTTTCCCTTTAAATCCACGTGGGCCTGGTGGTCCATTTGGTCCTGGAACACCTTGATTTCCTTTTGGTCCCGGTGGTCCTACTGGTCCTTTAGGACCTGGTGGACCTGCTGGTCCTGGTTGGCCGGATGCACCGGCAGGTCCTTTTGGCCCAGGTGGCCCCGGTGGTCCCACCTTCGCCGGTCTTGTATCTATCACTTCTACTATTGGTTTACGTGTCGTTTTAAATAGACTGTCGAATAACGAACGTTCTGTAACTTTGCTAGAATCTTCATCGTTTAATTTATCTGAAAGAAATTTATACTGCAATTGAAAGATTTGTTATTGGACTTAAAAAAATCTATTATCTTTACCTGTTAAAGTAGGGTAGATATGAAAACTACAAAGAAACAGGACCCAAAAGCAAGGCAAGGGTTTCATCATTTCTTAATTAGGTATATTAGTTGCTTTGTTGTTGACCGGTTGTATTTAAACTAAAAGTCATAAAATAATAAAACCTATGTTTTATAAATATTTTTGCAATTACATATGTGTAACGTAATTTTAATGAATCAATTAATTTTTGTTTTTAGCAACCATTGTTTTCACTAAAATTTATAAATACAGGGTGCGTCCTTAAAAACGCCGCAAGCCATATCTCCGTTATTTATGGCTTGATTTAAATAAAACAAAAACTGGCATAAATCAATTTAAAAGTACTATAAGTACAACATATACTGTTTTTTTTTAAGTAATTCAAGGTCAGATGATAATCAACTTTGCTTTTTTAAAAAGCTTGGTATATTTTTTTTATACCCATTTTGAAAGAGGTTATTTTTCTGAATCCAACGGTATGCCGCATGTTAAAATACATTTAACAGTTACCGTGAAAATAAATAAATTAAAATTGGATTATTGGAAAGTTTTACTTTGAAAAAAATCAGGTATACTATGGAAAACAATCCTAAACGCAATAACAATACTTTCTGAAGAACAGAAACAAAAAATAATATGACAGAACGTGTAATAAATATTGCGTTTAGGATTGTTCTCCATAGTAACGTGACTTTTTTCGAGGAAAACATTTTTAATAATGCTATTTTATTTATTTATTTTCTCGGTTTCTAATAAGCGCATTCTAACATGCGGCATATCACTGGATTCAGAAAAATTGTCTCTTTCAAAATCGGAATAAAAAAATATACCAAGCTATTTGAAAAAACAAAGTTGATTATCATCTGACCTTGAATTACTTTTTGAAAAAAAAAGTCTATATTGTGCTTATAGTGCTTTTAAAGTGATTTATTCCAGTTTTTGTTTAATTTAAATCAAGCCATAAATAAGGGCGATATGACTTGCGGCGTTTTTTAGGACGCACCCTGTATAGTGAATAATGTTTGAAACAACTATTTATTAAAATAAATCCATAAAATATAATTGCAATTTTACAGGGATATTATTGGGATTTTACGTCTTTTTTACATGATATATTAAAGCAACATGCAGGATGTGTTCTAGAAAAATGTATTGAAAAATGTGGAAGGACATTTGGGTATTGTTTATATGCATTTCACATATTAGTCCAGTTTTGTTAGGTAACAATTATTTAATATTTATAATATTATTATTATTCTACATGTACATATTTTATTTATATATAATTATTTTACAGATGTGGCTGAAGATGGGGTTACTGAACGGTTTTATATTGATAAGATATTTCAGCGGCCCACGTCTACGCCGCCATCAAATACAAGTACATACGTAGATAAACGCCCGGATGGGCCTCCAGGATTGGCAGGACCATCAGGACCACCAGGAGATACTGGTAAAGTTGGTTCACCAGGTGGTCGAGGATTAGCAGGGCCTCCCGGTGAACAAGGACCTAAAGGGCCGGAAGGAGATACGGGAAAACGGGGAGCTTGTGGACGACGGGGGCCACCTGGACCACCAGGCCCACCTGGCCCTCCTGGCCCTCCAGGGAACTAATGTTACTGTCAGTGATTCTAGTTTTAAATTAGGTTTTTAGATTTTTTTCAAATAATGATGATAATAATTAATTATTCAGCACGGGAAACTCATTTTAAGAAGTAAACAACAAATAATGATAACATTATAAGATTAATTTAAACAAGAGGTCGCCGAGCGGTCGAAATTCAACCGTTATTCATTAAATTTTTAAATTTGAACGTCATTGCATTTATTTTTTTTAAATTTTGTTCTATTCATGGCCTCCTAGATCAAAAGAGACAAAGCGTCTCTTACCCGGCCCGTCGCATTCGCAAAATGTCTGTTTTTTGGATTTGACATAAAGGGGTTGTACTGTAGGTCCATCTATTAAATTATTATGGAACATACATTTTACAAATGCAACCAACATTACACTAAATTTTGAAACCATTTGAGTCTCTGATCTACTTTGTTCATGTCAAGCCATTTGCCAATGTGGTTGTCAATTTGAAATATATATTAATAGCACAACAAAATGCCGCAAATTAAAAAATGTTGCGTTCTTGACTGTAGTTCTTCCGGATTAACAAAAAAAACTTCGTTTCACTGTTTTCCCGCGAATTTAGAACTGAATTTACAATGGAAAGAAGCTTTAATCAATCATGCTGGTAGTACAATCTCTATGATTTTTTTTTTTAGTAAAACGCCCATTTCGTTTTGTTTTTCAACAGATGTTGAATGTTTTACTGAAAGTTCTGTCGTTTGTGGTGAACATTTTTCAACAGATAGCTTTCTGACCACAACCAAACGGCGCATGTTAATTCCTGGAGCAATACCTTCCATATTCAAAGTATATTTAATATATTATTAGATATAATCTTACCATCTTGTAATAACATTTTTAGCATATCAATTATGAAGTTGATAATGTTTCTAACAATTTAACTTATTATGAAAATTTAGACGAGGAATATCAAAATTTTTGTGATGTGGGTACTCAAACTAACACGACGTCTTCGGAAATAAAAGATCTCTATTACACAAAGCATTGTTTGGCACAAAAATGCAAACGTTTACAAATTCGGTGCAATCGCTTGAAAGAAGAGCTAAAAATTAAAAAAGAGAAAAATCATGAAAGCTCAAAATGGCTATGTACTATGCAACAAATTATAACAGATGCCAACAACATGAATCCGCGGGCAATATTAATATTAGATCAAATTAAAAACTATAATAAAAAAAATCCAAGATGGTCAGAAATGACCATTCGTCAGTGCATTGCATGGCGATTTTGTTCTCCAAAGGGTTATGAGTTTCCCAAGAATTCACTATTTAAACTACCTTGCAAAACAACATTGAAAAAATATTTTGGCATTGGAAATGAAGACTTAATTCGGAATCGTCTTATATGCGAAATTAAAAATTTGAATGCCCCGGAAAAAGTGTGTTCTTTGGTAGTGGATGATATGGCAATCAGGGAATCCGTTTATTATTCAAAAGCAGAACATCGTATATTTGGATTAGAGACAGTCACTAATAAATCATCTAACAAAATTGGAACTAAACCGGTTATTGCAAATCAACTTCTTTGTTATGTAGTTCATGGACTTTCAACAAAGTACGTTATACCAGCAAGTTATTACTTCCACAGGCTACTAAATAGTAAAGAGTTGTATAAGTTAACATTAGATGTTTTAAAATTACTAGCTGATTGTGGATTTAAAGTTATTAGAATCGTGGGAGATAACCATAAAAATCACGTTGCCCTGTTCAAGCATTTTGGAAATGGAATGCTTCAAAATATTATTGCTCATCCTTATAATCCTGGACTTAAATTCTTTATGAGTTTCGATTATTGTCATGCACTTAAAAATGGTAGAAATTTATTTTTGGATCATGATATGGCTTCATCATATGGAATTATTTTTAGCAAATTATCTGAAAGAACTATTAGGAATTCAAGAAAAGTTAATAATTAAACCAGTTCGATATTTAACGAAAAAACATATTTATCCATCTAATTTAGAAAAAATGAAAGTACGTTTAGCAGTTCAAATATTTTCACCGCCAGTTACTGCGGCTCTACGATATATTGCTCATCATGGTGGAGAAGAATTCGCTTATTTCAAGGATTGTTCTGCAACGGTGAAATATATGGAAAATATGTATAAGTTTTTTCAAATCCATGATGTTAGCAATAAAACACAACACATTCATCAAAGGGATGTTAATACTGCTCCATATACTAACATTGAAGATGTACGTCTTCTTTGGTTAAATGAAGAATTCCCACATTATATAAATGATGTTCAGTCCACTTCAGCTGAAGCAGGTATACAAGGCTTAACAAAAGAAACTGCTGAAGCGTTAATTTTTACTGCGAAGAGCACGTATCTATGTATCAAATATTTAATTAGTGACCTAAATTTTTTTTATGTTTTAACAAGAAATTTCAGTTCCGAGGCTGTAGAATCAATATTTTCTAACGTTCGACTCCGCGGTGGTTCAAATGACCTCACAGATTGTAGGGCAGCTGAACATGCACTTCGACAGATTTTGAAAAGCGGTTTGATAAAAAGCGTAAACAACAGCAACATAATATCTAACACTGAATACATTAGTAATGCAAAACTGGCAATACCTCGAAATTCAAATGACACTGATGAAATTGTTATTACTTTGAACGAAATTGTAATTGAAAAACTTGAAAAATTATCTGTGTTTGTACATGATGGTTTTGAAGTTAATAGTTTTAAAATGGAATCGGCAGCTACAGCTTTTTTATGTGGTTATCTTATAACGAAAGTTGCAGAATCTGTGAACAATTGTGAATTGTGCTTATCAACGTTACGGAACACCTCTCCTGAAAAAACGAGCCCTTTGCTAGAATTAATTTATAATCAAGACCGAGGAAAATTGAACTATCCCAACGAAAGATTTGTAGGCCTAATAGAATTTGTGGTGGATATTATGATAGAAATCCTTCCCAGTCTTCCAAAAGAAAATGTTGATTTTATTTTAAAAAACGTTTTGAGTTCATATTTGCTTCATAATCCTTATTTCAATGTAGTGTTCATTATGGTATAGTTTGCGATACAATAATGAAAAAATGTATTCCCCCTGTATTGATAAATTTTTGTAATTTACACACTCAAAATATTTAAAAAAAATGTATCAATACTAAAAAAAGAAAACTGTTAAAATTAAATTGATTGTTAATTAATGGTATTTTATTTTAAAGGCTGTAAGCAGATTTTTTTTTGTTTTATAAAAAGTAATGAATATTTAATTCATATGAGGTATCGAGGTATGGACTGTGTGGACTCGGTCACCAATGTCACCAGTTGAAATTGATTGTAGGCAACCAATAAGGCTACTTACTGTGGCGCACTCTAGAAAACAAAAATAATGCGTTGAACTAAATATGCGACGGGCCTGGTAAGAGACGCTTTGTCTCTTTTGATCTAGGAGGCCATGGTTCTATTACGCCAGCTGCGAGCGTATACATACAGTGAAGGCTCGTGTTCCGCGAATATAGGTCGGCCGAACATGGATAGATCGGTAAAGCTCTAATTAGTTAATTTAACATTTTGATAGGCATCCGCGTAACAAATGTAGGTGCATAATTTAAAAAATGTTACATAGTAAAACTAACAAGTGCAAGTTACATATTAATCACAAAAATTAAATCTTACAAGAACCACGAGGAAGTCTAGAGCATTCTTGCCAGGAAAGGAAATAGGAAAATAGGATATAGGAAAAGGTCAGGTTCGGGGGTAGATCACAAAAAAAATCTAAAAATTAGAAAACAAAATAAATTCTAAAAATTGGAATAACAAATTATAAAACTCTGAAAACAAAAATAAACTTCTCAAAATTAAAATAAAACCCTTAAATCTAATTTAAAAAAAAAAAACAATAACTAAACTCTGAAAACATAAAACAAACTACCTACAAAAACAACTAAATAATTTTCTGAATAAAAACCGATTCATATTTGTATATTAAATCAATTTTACGCGATTTTGTCGTTGCAAAATCAAGAATTTTTATATACAAATTTTCGTCTTTTATTTATTCTTTAAGCAACCCTCGTGCAATCGCTAAAACCGACAAATTATTTCAACGGGATTGGGACATTGTATTTCTACTGTTGGATTTCACACGTTTTAATGCCGAAAAACTTCTTTCTACCGATGCTGATGTTGGCGGGAGAGATACAATTAAACAAAACAATTTATACATTTCCGGAACAACGGAAATGATATCATTTTTATAAATGAATTCTATCATTTCTCTAACTGTCGGTGAATTACCAAAAATTAATATATCCGAATACAGAACTTGCAACTTTCTTTAAACCGTATTTCAATTTGATTTATAAGTAAATTTAAAATTTTTAAAAATAATAGTTTCTTAGACAAGTTATCTGTTAAATCAGTCTTGTGTCGCTTAGCGGACGGAGGCAATACATCCTGCATTTTTTAATTTCCAAATAAAAATAATTAAAACAATTATCATTTCGAAAATTTTTTAGAGTTGCTACAAGTGAAATTATTCTTTCATTACAGTACGTTATATCGGATAACCTATTTTGAATTATGGAAAAAAACGGTTTCTGTAAAATATGACATTGCACTGCTGCATTGATTATGCTAAAGTATCACTTCATTGTCATGGCATCTAACGAGCTGACCAGCGTCCGTGAAGTTATTATCTCCGCTGAGGAGGGTCCGTGAAGTTATTATCTCCGCTGAGGGCGTCCGTGAAGTTATTATCTCCGCTGATGAGCGGCTGTAAAGTAAACTAGCTAAATCATTTGAAATTCCTACCTGGTTTCTTAACATATCTTAAATAATTTGTTATGAAGGTTTGAATAAAAAATAGTATATGTTATTCGGAGCAAAAATGAAGTTTTATGTGCTGCGGCTGGTAGATTGGCTGCCAAACGCAGTGAGGCAGACAAACCAGCCAAAGCACATAAAACTTCATTTTTGCTCCGAATAACATAATATACTATTATTTATTTCATGCTGGAAATTTCTTGTGCATCATTATTTTATTTCAAAAATTAAAAAATCATATTATACTGTGAAAATAGCATCATCTTTTTTCCTGCGGCAACGGCCGTTGCTATTGTTTTTTTAGAACATTTTAGTATACTGTGCTGGCAGTAGTGTCTACTGCCTTGACGACGAGTCCGGTATACACATGTTTATGGTTTAGTCCGTTTTACTTTACACGACGGCCGGTAGGAAATGTCAAATAATTTGTCAGATTTATTGGTTTTTATTTATATAAAAATTAAATGTACAATTACTTATATCATTGAAATGGTTTCCTAAAGGCAAGCATTACCCTTTGATCAATCCAAATTCCAAACAACATTATTTCGTACTCTCCAATTGTAGAACAACCTGTACTCTGTCAAATAACTTCCCGATGATTTTGGGGGCAATAAGTTTGATCGCACACTATCTACTTTCTCCAAAAGGTGGTCTGGGAAGAAAACTTGACTTCTGCTTCGGTTTTGTTATGAGAATTTATTTTATTAAAGGAAGTTAGCGCAAATGAAAGAAATCACATGAAAAACTTCGACAGACTGATGATTTTGATGAATCGTTTGTTATCATAGTAACAAGGCATAGCAATCTTTTTCAAAACCAATTTTTTTTATTTAAATTTATTTTCTTTTGAATAATTGTCTCAGTATACTAAAAAATCTTGTACGTCACACGACTGGTAGACGCTAAATGGCCTCGCTAGTTTACAAGTCTCGCCCTATCGGGCTCGACCTGTAATTCACTAACTCGTCCATAAAAACGTTACTACCGGTCTTGTAACGTAAATAGCTATTTCAATGTCAGATTTGATGTATAAAAATTAAACAGTCCGGTAGGTGTTGCTTAGTGACAGTTTCCGGCTCTGATACTGTTATAACTCACCTACCGGACTCAAATTGATGATGTAATCGAACATCTACCGACAGTATGAAATAAATGTTATTATGTGCAATAATAATCTACCCCCTTAATAGTTTATTTTGATCCAAAACATGGATTCAGGTTCAAATGACATCACATTTAACACTGAAATTTAGTATCAATACCAACCCCACATTCAATAATCACTAGAAATGATACTATAAGATTGATCTTTGTGAAACTGTTTTCGATGTCACAAAATGCTCATTGTGACACCGAAGTAGAAAAATATATTAAATCGTGCGATCATTTAAATTATCCTCAAAGTTGGCGTTAAAAACTCGATTGTGAACGCACTATGCAGATAACGGATCACGGATCAGCTGTTTTAATCTAACGCTTTTACACGAGTGCGAGTGGTGCGTTCTCAATCGACTCTCCAACGCCAACTTTGAGGATCAATTTAAATGAACGCACGATACCACATTTGTACAGACACATCTGATTTCAAATTTGCCAAAAAAATGTGATAATATTTTATCACAGGTATCATTAATGAGAGTACTTGTAATATTTTGATTGTATCTACATTAGTAGAACATGAAGAAAGCAGTGATTATTACAGATTTATTAATATCTGAGGAATCACACAAAGAAAAAATCTGATTAATCTAAAATTTATTTTTGACAACAAATCGGAAAAATAATGTTTATCAACAAACTTGTGATAATTCGAATTCTATGACACTTCAGAAATAGTATAAAAGGTGTTGTAACTCATTCCACTGCAGTCACAGATTCTGGCAAACAAACACCATGTACAAAAACTTCTTGTTTTTTGCTCTTGCAGCTCTGTTTTTGGGCAATGTAAGAATTGTAAGGACTAGTTGTATCATATATAATATTTCATTTCTTTCTTAGGTCTGCAAATCTGATTTGGTGGATGATGCAGAAGATACGCTTAATCTTTTAAGGACAGCCACAATTGACAATCTCAATGGAGCTTTTCTGGAACACACCAAGTTAGCTGTGGAAGTAGACACAGCAGCCATTGAAACAAAAGCAGCTGCCCAGAAACAAATAGAAGAGATTGGAAAACTTTTTAAAAGCGTTAGATCAAGCAAATGTCGTACTGCTTCAAAACTGATAGAGAAAGTAACTTCAGACGCGGTGGACACCTGCGTCAACAATCAAGCTGACGAGGCATTAACTCTAATCTATACAGAAGGTTCTGGACTGGCGGATTCGACTGTGAAAACAATTTTTGATCAGGAAAAAGAGATTATTTTCTGCGGTCAAGCCGATGAGGATTGCCTCAATGGTGTGATTGCGACCATTCAGGAGAAGGCAGATGCTGTTCCCGGTTTGATTAATGATGAAATCGAAATTGACCGTGCAGCTGTAGAAGAACAAATTGGACTCATCACAGCTTGCGCAGATGCTGCTGTTGGAAAAGCCAAACAGTTGGTTGCCAGTTACAAAGCATGCATCGTCTGATTTGTGAACAGTTCAAGTATTAAACGAGTAATAAATGTAAATGTAAACTTTGAAAAAATAAAATAAATATAGTTTAAACAAATTGAATAATATGTATTTCTCCACGACTATTAAAGAATGAATGCATTCTTGTTGAATATTTAATGAAAGAATGATATCAGTTCCACGCCCCGTGTTAGCATATACTGAAATCCACGGCTGTCAGCCAATCACATCTCTCGTATTTTCATTCTACAACGGCAGATCTCCAATCGGATGCGTTTGTAAACAATAAATCGCCATCGTCCAGCAACCAACAAACGAGGCACAATTTTAATTGCCAAATATTAAAAATCAAATTCAATTCAATTCTCAAAAAATGTTTTTTCTTGGTATAGCCGTGGAGAAAGTATAGTCTTCAACTGGAGTATAATGGCTATTATTCACTCGGGCAATTCCACCACTCGGCTACGGCTCGTGTTGGAATTTTCATCCTCTTGAGTAATAACAATCATTATACGCTCGTTGAAGAATGTACTATTATTTGTTTCCCCTCCTATCAAAAATGTTTAGAATATTTTTCTCGATAGGTATATTTGCTGATTTTCAAAAATATGCTATCCGCTTCACATATTAGGTGTCTCTCAATTTTTGAAAGCGATGATTGATATCTAAATTCAACGCAGTTATCGTTTATTTGAACATTCTGTTATCTCTTATCATCAAGAAGAATTGCATTGTTTAGAACTTGTTTTTAAATTATTTAAATGACAAGTAAATACAGTTAGTGCCAGAAATTTGAAATAATGAGAATATTTTTATTTCCAGTTGAGCATTTCGAAAGGAAATCGGATAGCCATCTAAATGATATTTTATCACCAAAGAATTGTTTGTGGGACTTTCAGTGTAAAATTGGAATTTCCAACCTCCTTTCTCCTTTAAATATCGATATCTCAGGAAGTATTAGTTCAAAGGTGATAATTAAGCAAAAAAAAAAACACTTCTATTATTCAAAACTAAAGATCGTTGGTTAAAGATTCCCTAAGAAATTGTTACAAGAGATTATTTGAACTAAATATTTAGTTAATCATATTCTGTTGAGGTCAACTATATAAGAAAACTTCTACCGGATATCAACCACCAAACCTGGCCATAGGCACATTACACATATTAAAATAATATACCGAGTGGAACAAAAGTATCAAATAATCGCTGTAACTTTTTAATTTGAAAAATTATGAAAAAATGTTTAATATAAAAATTGTTTGGTTTATTATCATGCATGACATTCAACAAAAATTGTCAACATTCTTGATATTGCATTTTATTACTTAGTAAGTTAATTTTATTACCTTTGTTTTTTTAAATTTTATTCTTTTGCCCCATAATGGCAAAACTATATTTATGAATACAGAAAGATACGCTTGTTTGAAAATCACACAAAAAATGTATGGGTGCTATTTAAAAAACCAAAGTTAGTTGCCATAGCAGCGAAACAAAAGAAAATAGGAACAAACTAGAAAGACCAGATGATGCAAGATAATACACCAATCAACTTTTATATTAAACATTTTTTCATAAATTGTCAAATTAAAAAGTTACAGCCAATATTTGATTCTTTTGTTCCACCCTGTATGAGTTGCTATGAAATATATTATTGTGTAATGTCATATTGACAGCTATAATTATCATTCGTACAAACAATGCCATTAGGAATTCAGGAAACTTTTGATGTAGGTAACGTAGAAAGTAGAAATACATACTTCTGAAATTTGGAAAAGGGAAGAACGATCACAGAGCAGTATTATGCTCAATTATTGGGCAAATTTGACGAAACAATAATATGTTTCATAGCAACTCATATATTATTTTAATATGTGTAATGTGCCTATGGCCAGGTTTGGTGGTTGATACCCGGTATAAAAATGTAGTCAAAGATTTAGACACATTATCAAACTTTAGTTTTGTTTTTCCGCACCCAACAAACCACATTAAAATGAATTTGTTGAAGTTACAAATTTGATAGCGCCTGTAGCGTGATCTTAGCAGATTCATGTTTCCGCTTTTCCTCAAAAAGTGGTAAACTTGATACCATTTTATTCAGATTTTGTTGAATGTTGTATCTATTTTCCATTTTTCAAAAATGTGTGAAATAGTAATTTTCTCCTATATCTATTCTACAAGTTAGTAACTAAATAGTTCGTATCTAGTACTGGTTTCTTAAACTTGAACTTTTAAGTTAATAATAAGAAATATGTGTTGATTTTTGCAAAGCTTTTGACCATATTGATCAAAAGGTTATAATTAAGCTACAGTAATTCTTTCTCAGTAATTGACTTTCTCTTTTCCTGTTCATATTCCGTCAATTTTGGAGTACCTCAAGGTTCATTTTCAGCCCAAATTTTTTATGTTTGTTATATCGATGAATCGATGATGCTAAAGTCTTCAGCACTAACAATTCCTTTAAAGATGTTCTGCAACTTTAGAAGAATTTTGGTATTGGGTTTACTCATTTAGTCGGAAAAAATGTTTGATTCAGTTCAAGCATCTTAACTAACCAATAAACAATAGGTAGCAGTCTTACCTTGTTTACGAGTACGAACAAGACGTCAACAACCCGTCTTAAATGATCATTCGTTCAAAAATCTATGGCTTACTTAAAACGGGTTAATTTACAATGTAATCCCCAACGACGTCAACTCAGAACCTGAAATAATTATAAAGTGTTTGCAACAATTCTCCCATCTTGTATTTTAAAAAACATATTATACCACATTTTGTACAAACACTATTAAGTTCAAATTTGCCAAAAATTATGATATTTTATCACAATTTTCGTATTAATGAGAGTACTTACTTGTCATATTTTGATGGTATCTACATTAGTAGAACATAAAGAAAGCAGTGATTATTACAGATTTATTAATATCTCAGGAATCACACAAAGAAAAAATCTGATTAATATAAAATTTATTTTCGACAACAAATCGGAAAAATAATGTTTATCAACAAAGGTGTGATAATTCAAATTCTATGACACTTCAGAAATAGTATAAAAGGTGTTGTAACTCATTCCACTGCAGTCACAGATTCTGACAAACAAACACCATGTACAAAAACTTCTTGTTTTTTGCTCTTGCAGCTCTGTTTTTGGGCAATGTAAGAATTGTAAAGACTAGTTGTATCATATATAATATTTCATTTCTTTCTTAGGTCTGCAAATCTGATTTGGTGGATGATGCAGAAGATACGCTTAATCTTTTAAGGACAGCCACAATTGACAATCTCAATGGAGCTTTTCTGGAACACACCAAGTTGGCTGTGGAAGTAGATACAGCAGCCATTGAAACAAAAGCAGCTGCCCAGAAACAAATAGAAGAGATTGGAAAACTTTTTAAAAGCGTTAGATCAAGCAAATGTCGTACTGCTTCAAAACTGATAGAGAAAGTAACTTCAGACGCGGTGGACACCTGCGTCAACAATCAAGCTGACGAGGCATTAACTCTAATCTATACAGAAAGTTCTGGACTGGCTGATTCAACTGGGAAAACAGTTTTTGATCAGGAAAAAGAGATTATTTTCTGCGGTCAAGCCGATGAGGACTGCCTCAATGGTGTGATTGCGACCATTCAGGAGAAGACAGAAGCTGTTCCCGGTTTGATTAATGATGAAATCGAAACTGACCGTGCAGCTGTAGAAGAACAAATAGGACTCATCACAGCTTGCGCAGATGCTGCTGTTGGAAAAGCCAAACAGTTGGTTGCCAGTTACAAAGCATGCATCGTCTGATTTGTGAACAGTTCAAGTATTAAACGAGTAATAAATGTAAATGTAAACTTTGAAAAAATAAAATAAATATAGTTTATCCACAGTTACCTTATAATTGAAGTTTTATCCACACTTATGAACCGTATAAAGTAACACTTTATCCACTAGTGGAATAATGAATTCACTTTATTCCACTAGTGGAATAATGAAAAAATACAATCTTAAATCAATCGAACAGGATCACTTTCTTCCATTTTCACCAACTTGCACAGCGTTTTGTACAAATGGAGTCGATAAACAATCAAAAACAAATAGCGACTATTCAACACCTCCCATGTTTTTTAGTTAATTTCAATGATTTTTGAGGTGACATCCGCTGTCAGAGTGTAATGTCAAATCATTTTTTGATGACGAGATGAAATTTTGGCGATTCTGATTTTAAATCGCTGTAATTGCGGTTAAAACGTTATATTGCATTCGTGTTTTAGTCGCATTTTATCCACTTAAGATTATTAAACGCTCGTGCGTTCGCACTCGCGGTTGAAAATTCTTGCGTGGATAAAATGCTATCTAAAACATTTATACAATAAATAACTATTATCCACAATTACCTTATAATTGAAGTTTTATCCACACTTATGAACCGTATAAAGTAACACTTTATCTACTAGTGGAATAATGAAAGCACTTTATTCCACTAGTGGAATAATGAAAAAATACAATCTTAAATCAATCGCATTCTATTTATTATTAATATTGACATTAACATTTACATTAATAGACATTTCGTTTTTTGTTTTATCATATTTCACTTCGTTTCCATTAATAAGAAGCTTGTAGTTGTTATCGGTTCCAGAACGAATAGTAGTTGTAGGAACAATGGACGTCTCTAGTAAGGAAAGACTAGTACCAGGAGAACCTTGGATTTTCCTTGAGATATCAAGCTTATTAGATACAGAATCTTCGATATAAGTTTCTGCTATGGCGGAGCTCCTCCACCCACCATGTCGTTTAATTGTTGTAAGATTAGCACCTCCATTGGCCAGTAAAGTTGTTGAAGTGCGCCTCATACAATGGCCGGTATAAGCTTCTGCGTTCGCCAGATTCAAAAACGAAGCAACTATTGAAGGAACTTTCGATAAAGTGTTAATTCCAACAGGTTGCGATGTACATTTTTGCTTAGTGTATCGTAAAAAGAATCTCTCAATGGATAACTTTTTCGGACGTAAGGACATGTATTTCCTACACTTCTCCACAGTGTTGATAGAAAATCCTTCTTCTAGAATTGTGAATTTTTGTGAAACGCCCGTCTTGGTATCTGGTATCGAAACAGTCAGGTATGCGCCCGTGTCTTCTACATCACTGATTTTCAAATTTGTCAGCTCACAGCATCGACAGGCACCAGACACCCCCATTATTAATGCAACCTAACATATTCCAAAATTTATTATCTACAATGTCTATGTAATGACAGAGATTACCTTGATCATCAAATATTCTTTATCGCAAGCCCTTGTCAAAAACTCTTCCACGTGTGTTCTTTCCAATACTTCAGCTTTCTTCGGCCTGTATCCTCTTGACTGATTCTTCAGATAGGCCATGAGCTTACTATATTTTCCAATGTCTATGTTTTTATAGACCTTTATAGCGGCCTTCAGCATCGAGTACTTCGACCACATGGATGAAATTGCATACCTCTTCTTCAAATTTAAGAAATACGATAGCAGAACTTCCTCATTTATTGTCATTACCCCCCGTTCTTCTTTCCAATCATTAAATTCTGAAAATACTTTTTCATAATGTTCCCTGCACTTCGCAGGCAATAACTGGCGAGTCGCTTCTTCAGCTTCCTCAAGAATTGTCTCAGGAACAGGATCACTTTCTTCCATTTTCACCCACTTGCACAGCGTTTTGTACAAATGGAGTCGATAAACAATCAAAAATAAATAGCGACTATTCAACACCTCTCATGTTTTTTAATTAATTTCAATGATTTTTGAGGTGACATCCGCTGTCAGAGTGTAATGTCAAATCATTTTTTGATGACATGAGATAAAATTTTGGCGATTCTGATTTTAAATCGCTGTAGTTGTGGATAAAACGTTATATTGCATTCGTGTTTTAGTCGCATTTTATCCACTTAAGAATATTAAACGCTCGTGCGTTCGCACTCGCGGTTAAAAATTCTTGCGTGGATAAAATGCTATCTAAAACACTTATACAATAAATAACTATTAAACAAATTGAATAATATGTATTTCTCCACGACTATTAAAAAATGAATGCATTCTTGTTGAATATTTAATGAAAGAATGATATCAGTTCCACGCCCCGTGTTAGAATATACTGAAATCCACGGCTGTTGACCAATCACGTCCCTCGTATTTTCATTCTACAACTGCAGATCGCCAATCGGATGCGTTTGTAAACAGTAAGTCCCGCATCGCGCAGCAACCACTAAACGATGCACAATTTTATTGTAAAAGATTAAAAATCAAATTCAATTCAATTCTCAGATTGTTTTTTCTTGGTATAGCCGTGGGAGAAAGTATAGTCTTCAAGTCGAGTATGATGGCTATTATTCACGCGGGCAATTCCACCACTCGGCTACGGCTCGGGTTGGAATTTTCATCCACTTGAGTAATAGCCATCATTATACGCTCGTTGAAGAACGTACTATTATTTATTTCCTCTCCTATCAAAAATGTGTAGAATATTTTTCTCGATATATTTGCTGATTTTAAAAAATAATCTATCCGCTTCAGATATTAGAGTTCTTTCAACTTTTGAAGGCGTTGATTGATATCTAAATTCAACGAAGTTATCGTTTATTTGAACATTCTGTTATCATGATTTATTACAAGACAAATTTAATTATCTAGAACTTGTTTTTAAATTATTTAAATGACAAGTAAATACAGTGAGTGCCAGAAATTTAGAATAATGAGAATATTTTTATTTCCAGTTGAGCATTTCGAAAGGAAATCGGATAGCCATCTAAATGATATTTTATCATCAAAGAATTATTTGTGGAAATTTCGGTGTAAAATTGGAATTTCCAAGTTTCCAACCTCCTTTCTCCTTTAAATATCGATATCTCAGGAAGTGTTAGTTCAAAGGTGATAATTAAGCCAAATTAAAAAAAAACACTTTTTTATTATTCAAAACTAAAGATCGTTCGTTAAAGATTCCCTAAGAAATTGTTGCAAGAGATTATTTTAACTAAATATTTATTCAATCATATTCTGTTGAGGTCAACTATATGTATAAGAAAACTTCAATAAAAATGTAGTCAAAGATTAAGGCCCGGTTTATTCACTTTCAAGTAAATTTATCTGGCCAGTAGTTGCTATGATTTAGAATCTGCTATTGGTAGATCCATGGTAATTACCATTCAAATAAAGTTACTTGAAGGTGAATAAACCAAGCCTTAGACACATTATCAAACTTTAGTTTTGTTCTTCCGCACCCTACAAACCACATTAAAATGAATTTGTTGAAGTTACAAATTTGATAGCGCCTGTAGCGTGATCTTAGCAGATTCATGTTTCCGCTTTTCCTCAAAAAGTTGTAAACTTGATACCATTTTATTCAGGTTTTGTTGAATGTTGTATCTATTTTCCATTTTTCAAAAATGTGTGAAATAGTAATTTTCTCCTATATCTATTCTACAAGTTAGTAACTAAATAGTTCGTATCTAGTACTGGTTTTTTAAACTTGAACTTTTAAGTTAATAATAAGAAATATGTGTTGATTTTTGCAAAGCTTTTGACCATATTGATCAAAAGGTTATAATTAAGCTACAGTAATTCTTTCTCAGTAAAGTCCTCGTCTAGAAATAGTCAATTTTGACTTAAATTGTAAATCATTTCACAATAGGACAGCAAACCGTCTTATAACTACCATAATACCCTCTAACTTTATTGCCCCTTTGTTGTGCAGTGCCGACTCAAGGAAGAGCAAACATCAGGTAAAGTAACAGCCCCTATTTATTTATGGAATTATTTATGGTAGTTATAAGACGATTTTCTCTCCTATTGTAAAATGATTTACAATTTAAGTCAAAATTGACTATTTTTCGACGAGGACTTTAATTGACTTTCTCTTTTCCTGTTCATATTCCGTCAATTTTGGAGTACCTCAAGGTTCATTTTAAGCCCAAATTTTTTATGTTTGTTATATCGATGAATCGATGATGCTAAAGTCTTCAGCACTAACAATTCCTTTAAAGATGCAACTTGAGATGAATTTTGGTATTGGGTTCACTCATTTAGTCGGAAAAAATGTTTGATTCATTTCAATAATCTTAATTAACCAATAAACAATAGCTAGCAGTCTTATCTTGTTTACGAGTATGAACAAGACGTCAACAACGCGTCTTAAACGATCATTCCTTCAAAAATCAATGGCTTACTTAAAACGGGTTAATTTACAATGTAATCCCCAACGACGTCAACTCAGAGCCTGAAATAATAATAAAGTGTTTGCAACAATTCTCCCAACTTGTACTTTAAAAAACATATTATACCATATTTTGTACAAACACTTCTAAGTTCAAATTTGCCAAAAATTATGATAATATTTTATCACAGCTGTCGTATTAATGAGAGTACTTACTTGTTATATTTTGATGGTATCTGCATTAGTAGAACATAAAGAAAGCAGTGATTATTTACAGATTCATTAATATCTCACACAATATCACACAAAGAAAAAAATCTGATTAATCTAAAATTTATTTTTGACAACAAATCGGAAAAATAATGTTTATCAACAAACTTGTGATAATTCGAATTCTATGACACTTCAGAAATAGTATAAAAGGTGTTGTAACTCATTCCACTGCAGTCACAGCTTCTGACAAACAAACACCATGTACAAAAACTTCTTGTTCTTTGCTCTTGGAGCTCTATTTTTGGGCCATGTAAGAATTGTAAGAACTAGTTGTATTTATAATGTTTCCTTTCTTTCTTAGGCCTGCAACTCTGATTTGATCGATGATGCAGAAGAAGCGCTTAATCTTCTAAGAAAAGCCACAATTGACAATCTCAATGGAGGTTTTTTGGAACACACCAAGTTGTCTATTGAGGTGGACACAGCAGCCATTGAAACAAAAGCAGCTGCCCAGAAACAAATAGAAGAGATAGGAAAACTTTTTGAACGCGTTGGGTCAACCAAATGTCGTACTGCTTCGAAACTGATAGAGAAAGTAACTTCAGACGCGGTGGACACCTGCGTCGACAATCAAGCTGATGAGACGATAACTTTTATCTATACGAAGAGTTCTGGACTAACGGATTCATGTTTGAAAACGATTTTTGATCAGGAGAAAGAGATTGTTATCTGCGGTCAAGCCGATGAGGACTGTCTCAATGGTGTGATTGCAACGATTCAGGAGAAGGCGGATGCTGTTCCCGGTTTGATTAATGATGAAATTGAAACTGACCGTGCAGCTGTAGAAGAACAAATAGGACTCATCACAGCTTGTGCAGATGCTGCTGTTGGAAAGGCAAAAGAGTTGGCTTCCACTTACAAAGCATGCATCGTCTGATTTGTGAACTGTTCAAGTATTAAACAAGTAATAATGGCGAAATGTAGACTTTACCTTTTTGAAAAAATAAAATAAATATAATTTTAACAAACTGTACCTATCTGTAATAAGTATATATTTTATCCAACACCTTATGTTTATCATAGGACCATAACTATGGTGATTTTAAACAAATAAAATCGCATGTAAGTCACTAGTGATCTAAAAGCCATCCATATAAGTCACTAAAGATCTAAAAACCACGTAAAAACGTCGATACATTATTTCCTCGTTTATACCATTAGTAATTCCTTTGTCTTCCATCCTTTTCGTAAGCTTCTCTAGATTTCTTCGATACCTATTAAATTCGAACAGGCTAATTTAGCTGCTTCTTGAATTTTCTTCCATTGCTTTCATTAAAATGAAATATTTTTTTTGTTCGACACTGTCAGAATTTGAGAAATTTCTCCTATGTGAACGGATTTTGATTAATGTCACCACTTATCAAAACGAAACCTCAAGCTAATTTTAAAGATTTTAAGCGATTTGGAGTCTTTAAGAGGGTCGTCGTTTCACTCGCGTTTTAAACTGGCCCACTCGTGCCAAAAAACCCCAATTGACACACGAACGAGTTGAATACAACGTTTTTTTGTTTGACGACCCCCTTAAAGGCCAAATCGCTTAAAATCTTTAAAATTAACTTGACGTTTTGTTTTGACAAGTTGTCACATTTATCAAAACCTGGGTAGAAGAAAATTCTCAAATTCTGACAGTGTGGAACAAAAAATAACTATATTATAATTCAGAATAAGTGGCATCGCGGTAGGCGTTGGAAATTCAAATTTACGTTGGCAGCAAGACCCTTGCTAATAATACCCTAGTTTCGATGCTGTTGGTAACCTTCGCTTTTAATTTGGCCTTGATATTATCATTGGAATCGTTTTGTGTTTATTTTCTTGTTATAAGTATTTGGAATTTCCTTGTTTCATTTATGAAAAGTGTATTATTTGTCTGGGGGTTATCTCTGCTGTGGGTGAAAACCATGTCAAAATTATGTAACGCATAACCTCAGAATAAAGTAATGACGGTTTCACATGTTTACTAAACTTTTTGACATAACATAAAGCTCACTTTAGAGAATCAACGCCTACGGCGATGCCATTTATTCTGAATTATACTATATTATACAGGGTGATCCAAACTTTTTTAAAAATGCTCTAGCAACTTCATTTCTTGTCCGATTTCAATAAGCCATATATCAAATGAAAAGGCGTTTAAGGGACTATGAACTGCTATATAATATTTATTTTTTAAAGAAGCAGTTTAAGTGGGGTGATAGTTAACTTTCTTATTTTAAATGGTGACATATGTTTTTCATTACTTATTTTTGAAGTCACTATTTTTATAAACATTGCTGTATAAAAATATTTTTTGTTTTTTGAAAAGTTTTGAAGAAATAAAAATGTTTAATAAATAATAATTGAGACATTTTAATGAAAAAGCGAATAAAATCAAGTTGCTTTGTGAGACCTGTCAGCTAGAGCTAATCGTCTGTAAAAATGAATACCTTTGAAGAAATGACCGACATGCTACATGTCAGATCTAAACTCCATTCGAGGTACGGAAACAACGTGTTCTTGTCAAATTCTTTGCGTAACAAATGCTCTAGCTGACAGCAACTTGATTTTATTCGCTTTTTCATTAAAATGTCTCAATTATTATTTATTAAACGTTTTTATTTCTTCAAAACTTTTCAAAAAACAAATAATATTTTTATACAGCAATGTTTAGAAAAATAGTGACTTTAAAAATAAGTAATGAAAAACATATGTCACAATTTAAAATAAGACAGTTATATATCACCCCACTTAAACTGCTTCTTTAAAAAATAAATATTATATGGCAGTTCATAGTCCCTTAAACGCCTTTTCATTTGATATCTCGCTTATTGAAATCGGACAAGAAATAAAGTTGCTAGAGCATTTAAAAAAAAAATTGGATCACCCTGTACTCTCGTGTCAAAAATGGATTACTCCCTAGGATTTAGGGATATTCGTTACTAGGTTGCCATAAATTTGGTTAGGTTGGAGGCTATGTAGTTTCTGGTGACAAACAAAAGATATCCCAAAAATGTAAGACAGCAAATTAATTGTAACAATTGCAAATGACTAATTTCTCGCTAAGTGATAGATGATTTTTCGTTTAACAATCAATTTTGGTTACTGGCGGCATATTTATTTGGATTTAATTTCTCAATTCAAACTAACCAACCTTAGGCATTCAAAATAAATTTGAAAATTCTAGTTACACACAACATGAAAAACGTTATTTCCCTAAAGTTCGAATTCTAGGGAGTAATCCATTTTTGACACGAGAGTATGTTTCTAAAAATTTTCTCAACATATTTGCTGATTTTCAAAAATATGCTAGCGGCTTCAGATGTGTTAATATTAGATGTTTTTCAATCTTTGAAGGCGTTGATTGATATCTGATTCAACGAATATCTCGTTTATTCGAACATTCTGTTATCTCTTATCTTCATTTATTCCAAGAACTGATTTATTTAGAGCTTGTTATCAAATTATTTAAATGACAAGTAAATACAGTGTGTACCAAAAATATAGAATAATGGAAATATTTTCTTTCCGTTGAGCATTTCGAAAGAACTCGGATAGCCAAGTAGGTACTAAAGAACTAAAGAATTTCTTGTGGAATTCTCTACGTAAAATTGGAATTCCATTTCCAATCTGCTTTCACCTTTAAGTATCGATATCTCAGAAACTATTAGTTTGAAAGTTATACAGGGTGTCTCAGCTAAGACTTTCGAGCCTAATATCTCGGTTATTTGCCAACGGATTGATTTTTGTGAAATTTAAAATGCAGATATTTTAGGCAGTGAAGGTTCAATTAGTAATAATAAAATTACCTAAGTTAAAAAATGTTTTTTTTAACACGTTTCCTTTACCGAAACTTAGGCGCGATTATTATTAGATTGCTAAACATTAAAAAATAGGAGTCTACACAAACAATTAAGGAAATCACTTGTCTGATTCAACGAAAAGATTAGATTTTGTCGTTAAAAATTTATTGTAACATTTGAAGGTATTTGAGCAGTTACCTTTTGAAAGAATTGTACACCCTTTGAAGTCTATCAAAATTGGGCGCGCTTATTAGAAACGTCAAATTGTGTAAAGGAGAACGCACACTTTATATGTAATTCTAAAGACCACTCAAATGGGGATATTTTGATATCAATGGACGCGTCTTGAAATGACAAATATTTGATACCCTGCGCCAAAACGCTAACTTTATAAATAAAGCCGCAATCTATAATTGAAAATCAAAAACTTCCATTTACTTTATATGAGTGGGAAAGAGAGCGGTAAATACCCGGGGGTTAGTTTTGGGACTCCATAAATAAAGATAGTTATTTACGGGGGCAATTGACTTCTTAAGAGGGTTCACAGTAGGATGTATAATTGCAAAGATGACACTCAACCAGTAAAATGCCTTTAAAAGGGAATAGCCGAATTCGTAATCCCCCATAAATTACAAATGACAGTTTTATGAAGTGTTCTGACAGAAATCAGTTGGAAAATATGGCAAGTTTTATCGATTTTGTCGCTTTATTAATCGAGTTACACATTTGGCGCAATGATATCAAATATTCGTCATTTCAAGACGCGTCGATTGATATCAAAATATCCCAATTTGAGTGGCCTTTAGAATTACATATAAACTGTGCGTTCTCCTTTATTGAAAATACTCATATATTATACAACGAGAGGATTGAAAATTCTCGATTATACGAGACGTGTTTCCGGCAACACGTCGAGTAATCGAAGAATTTTCAATCCTCGAGTTGTATGCGGGTAGACTATATCATGAATAAAATAAATAAACAGGTTCCCGAAACCGACTGGGCGCATTCAGTAGCAGAGCGATTTAATGTGACGTTAATGTGACGGCTAGCGCAAAAATTTTTGTAAGTTAAGGCGGCGAGCGAAAATACAAAGATTGGTATATTCGAATATACAAAGGTTCGTATATTCGAAATCGCCCTAGTTACTACAATAACCGCTGTAATACATGGTAACTAAAGAAAATCAAAGTTTCTTATTGGTTTATAAAGTAATGAATGATATAGTCTAAAAATAAACTACAGCGGCAGAAATTTTAATATTGTTGAAAAATGAAAAAAATTTTGCCTGTGGAGAGTGTCGTAAGAACTTCAATGACACAGTTCGTTTTCTCGTGGAACACTATCCAAATGTAGGCTTTACAAAATGTAAGGTTAAGAAAGTCGTCAATTTATTTGAAGACACAGGAATCCCGATCGTGTTTTAGTCCTTTATGGAAGAATTAAAGCATCCAGTATAATAAAAATGTTGTCTTTAACTTTGTAAGCGTTTGTACGGTTAGCAAAATAAATGTCAAATATGTCAACTGCGCTTCTGTGAAAAGGAATGACCAAAATTCTGCAAAACTGCACGTTTGTTTCATACGCGTCTACGTTTTTGCATTTGCAGCCACGTTTAACACAGTTTTTTGCTTTTTTCTTGCAAACCAGACGTCTTTCAAGGACGAGATTTTCCCTAGTTACAGCTGGTTGCAAAAAAATCGGGAAATGTCAAATCAAAATGACGTTTCTTTTATTTTTTTGATAGTGTGAAAATGGTTTCTTAAAAATAGGTTAGGATCATTTGAAGTTACGTCAGTTTATAAATAAATAGGTTAGATTTCATTTTGGTAACAGATTCAGAAGAAAACTTTAAAGAACTTAAATTCACCAAGCAGACCTTGTAGGAATAAAAGCAGAATAACAACAATAGAAATAACGAAGGACAGTACCTAGTACCAACGAAGGTACTATAAATACAATTATTTTTATTCATTTGAAGAACACAACAACTTAATACTTAATTGCAGCCCCGTTATTCTCTATCACGAAATTTAATCGTCCAGGCATGGACGAAATTAAGTGCTGACAAAATTCTGGCGTCAAATTGTGCCATTCAACATTTATGGCATTTATAAGGACCTGCCTGTTTTGGGGACGAATATTTCTTCGCCGCATACTATTCATCATTATGCCCCATATATTTTCTATTGGGTTGATATCTGGGCTTCTAGAAGGCCAGGGCAAGACATTAATATCGTTATCCCCGAACCAGTTTTGTGCTATTGCTGACGTATGTATTGGACAATTGTCCTGTTGAAATGTAAAATTGTCCGGAAAGGTTTGGGCAACAAATGGTAACATAACTTGTTCAAGAATGTTGACATAAACGTTTGCATTCAGTCTTTGCTCTACAACACACAACACTCCTGGACCTCGGACACTGATGCAACCCCAAACATTAACAGAAAAACGGTTAGGATTGACCTGCTGCGTATAGCTTTCTTCGAAACGTGTATTTCTTGATCTATATACTTGTACTCTGCCGTCTTTATGTGATTTAAACGTTTTTTCATCAGAGAATACTACTGCATTCCAGAAATGTTCTTCTTGTAGGAACTCAAGAGCAAATCCTACTCTTTGCTCTTTATGAAGATTCGTCAGAAATGGCTTCTTAACTGCCCAATAGTTGCCCAATTCAGATGAACGAATTCGACGACATGCAGTGCTTCGAGAAGCTGGAAAATTAGTTTGATGGATTGCTTCTACAGCATTTGACATAAGCCTTTCTCTTAAAAAGTTTAATAATTCCTCATCTTGCTGTTCATTTGAGGCTTTAGGGCGACCTGAACCTGCTTTTCGTCTTACACTTCTCTCAATTTCCCATTTATTTTTAATTCTACAGGGTGTCCCAAAAATGACGTGTTAACGGTGCACTACGGTGTAGAAGAGACTACCGTAAACGTCAGAAAAATGTTTAAAAAATTCTATTGGACTTAATTGCTGATTTGGCGGTCCTTGAAAGTGGCACTTAACAGGAAAATTATTTTGAAATATATGTATTAAATTGTTATGACAGCCACCTCTAATCGTACATATTATCACAAAGTACAAGATTACTCACTACCAATATCTAATCCTGCACAATAGTGAATTTAGAAGCTTTGGAAATCGAAAAAAATATTTTAAATCCACTACGGTAACAGTGCAAGGTAATGATGTACGAGTACATCTTTGTTTACATTGTATTACCGTTAATAATAAAAATAATTATAATTAATTTTTTTGTCTGAAAAATTTTTTCCATATTTTTTTCGTGTACATTTAAACATCCTGGATACGGTAGTAAGTATATGCCGTTCACGATTATTTTAAACACGCAGGAGGCCGCGATATTTTTTTGTTAGATTGGCGTCAAGTCCTGTCATATGACGTTTCGTTTTTAAATATTCGCATTGTTGTCAATTCCGTCATTAATTTAGTTAATAAGAATTTACCCAGAACTGCCCTACAAATATGTATGTTTCTTTCAATTACAATTTTACGATTATTGTTCCTAATATGTTCAATTATTTAAAAAATGTAACAACTTGGGAGCAGTGTTCGATTGAATTATAACCTAAAATAGATTTATTAAGACAAATTACAATACTGCCAACTAAAATGTCTGATTTTCATAGATAGTCCGAATTTGAAATAATCGTGAATGGTTTATAGTTAGTACGCCATTTTTGGGACACCTGTATAAATACTGCTTTTTCCCACACCAAATTCTGCCGCTAAATTGGTAATTGGTCTACCGTTTTCTAGGTGAGAAACTACCCTAGCTTTATCTATGTCGCTTAAGTGAGGCATTTCAAAAGTCAATCTGAATTTTATGACAATTATGTAAAAATAATTTTATGACATTTTTGATAGGTGTTGTCAACTCAATTAATTGTCAAGTTGAACCAAATTTACATTTGGAAAATTTTCATTTCCTGATTTTTTTGAAACCAGCTGTAATTGATTCAACATTTTAAAAAGGCATGTAAAAAGTACGTTTTTAGAACTTGAGTGATTGCATTAATGAGATTTTATTCTTAACCGTCTAAAATATCTGCATTTTAAATTTCACAAAAATCCGCTGGAAAATAACTGAGTTATTAGGCTGCAAAGTCTTAGCTGAGACATCCTGTATACGGTACATGGACATAACTCAAAATTTGATAATGAAGGCAATTTACAAAAAAAAACTCTTTTATATTATTCATAACAAAGATCGTTCGTTTAAGATTCCATAAGAAATTGTTGCAAACGAATAGCTTAACTCAATGTTTATCTTCAAGCGGTCGAAAATCGCGCCTTTGTGTATCTCAATATAAACGATTGAACTGGCTTTTTTTGGTAACCGGACTTGAAGAAACACTTCATATCCAAGGAATTGAAATGTCCAAAGACCGAGTCAAATGAACATTTTCTCACGATTTATTTATCAATAATTACACAAAATATTTAATAATAATTAAATTATCCCTATTAAAAAAAGCCTCTAAAAAAGCGAAATAACTAAATTATTATCCAATACTGTGGTGTAAAGCGAGTCGCCCAAGTGTATGAATGACAGATGTCAAAATCAAAAATAGCAAGGTGGCCATTTAAAAAATTGGTGATGACGTCATTGCGCAAAAACCAATGACGTCATTTAAACAAGTTGTACGCCACAGGATGGCATTTTTCAAAATAAAATCGACCTGTCCGAGCGATTTTCCAAAAAACATCACAATACGCTACTATGAACTAGGTCTTTTTGTGCTTCATTCAGTTGCCGACCTCGACTTTGTCTCAGTCTTCAATCTCTGGGCTTAATACTTATAAAAAGACTCACTTCTGCTCTTAATGATATACAGAGTTATTCACAAGAGACTTCCGATGAAAATTTCGTTATACAGGGTGTTAGTAAATGGTTGGGAATAAATTTCAGGGTGAACTCCTTACGAAAAATGTGGCTTAAAACCTAAATAAAGTTTTTCGTTAAAATGAGTAGTTTTCTCAAAAAAAGAAAAAAAGAAAAATAAACGTATTGTGGCATATCCGTATTTTTTTTTAAATATATACTACGATTTAATAATGGTTTAAAGAAAAAATTTAAACGTGGAAAGTTGAATTTTTTAAAATTCAAAACTACCTAATGCGATTTTACGCAAACAAATGAACTAATAGAGAAATTCTCCAACAGTGGACTACATTTTATTTTTTGAGAAAACTACTCATTTTAACGAAAAACTTTATTCAGGTTTTAAGCCACATTTTTCGTAAGGAGTTCACCCTGAAATTTATTCCCAAGCATTTACTAACACCCTGTATGTATGCAAGCAAAACTACAATTTCCAAGTTTCTAGATTCCTAAATTTATAAAAAGTAAAACTTAAATCAACGATTGCTAGCCCTTATATTGTCTGTCATGTCAGTTTTCACATTTTTATAGTAGTTTATTTGACGAGTTCTTGTGTAAATTGGGGTTTTTTGGCACGAATGGGCCAGTTTAAAACGCGAGTGAAACGAGCCAAGCTACTTGGATTGCTAAGTTATTTCGAATTAAACAAAATATCAAGTTCTAGGTATTTCTTATACAGGGTTATTCTAAATGATTGTACTCGAAGTAGGCCATGCCCATGTTATTACGTTTTTGCCGCTTTCATGTGAACTGTCAGTTGTGTCGCTGTCACTGTCATTTTGTAGGTGAAAAGTGCGGTGATGAGATTTTTATTTATTTTTGTTAAATTAACGATTGAATCCAGAAATATTGAGTTGTTCTACAAGCAATTTTTCAAAAATATTGAGTTGTTTTGCACCCAATTGAACACATCATTTTGATGATTTTTTTATGTGGAGCGGCAACCATAAATTTTACATTCAGTTTTCACGCCTACTTCGACTACAATCATTTAGAGTAACCCTGTACATATTTTGGGTTGCATATAAGGAAATTTTCATCGGAAGCTTCTCGTGAATAATCATGTATGTATGTCTTAAAAAAACAGCCCACGCTATAACCTATCGATGACCCAAATGAAAAAAACTATACAGGAAACGAAATGGCTCTAAAAACACTACAAACTTGAGTGAGCATATAATTTTTATACCATCTACCCACTCATGGACAATGGGCAACGTCTATTTTTCAAACGGTAACCTATAATTTTTTTATTGATTCTGTTAGTTTTTTTATTGTAATGGCATAAAAAACTATACCCTTTGATAACAAAATTTCCCAGAAAAAAAGGAAAATGTATTTTTTGGCTCTGTAATTATGTTTTAAAATAGTGGCATGCAGCTAACCAACATAATGCGAATTTAGCAATGCTCAATCCAACGTGAACAATATTTACCTGCATGTCACTATTTGCAAAATTATTTGACCTTGAAATGTTCAATTCAACGTGAATAACGTATACAGTGCGCTTTTTTAAGACTGGCCAGAGAGTTTTACATGCTAATTTTTCAACCCCCTGTTAACTTTTATTTTTGGGAAAATTACAAAACCTAGCGCTGTTTTTAGATTAAACAATAGTATTATCTAGTCATTTACTTCATTTTGTAATAATTTAATAAAAATTAAATGAAATGTACAAAATGGCCTCCAGAGGCAGTTAAGCAATCACACAATCAATTACATATCAAAATTACAACTGTCAGTTGAAATTTTAGCCTACTGAAAATTTAAAATTGGAGCAAACGGAATTCCAAAAATGTCTTTTTGCTAACTTATTCCTTGATTCTGGTTATTAAATTGAAATTGTTTCAATACACATCCCACAACTTTACTACAAAACTGGGTTGAATATTTTCATGAGGACAAAAGTTAACAGGGGGTTGAAAAATGTAGCTTGTAAAACCCTATGGCCAGTCTTAAAAAAAACTCACTGTATAACAATTCATCACTTTACATAATTCATCACTACGGCCGCCGAATATGCCCATCATCAGTACAACTTTCTGAAGGATCCACTCTTGGTAAGCCGCTTCCAGTAAAAACTTGCAAACATCGTTTCTTGAAAAAGTTGTAGCTTTTTTCGGCTGATAGTTTCTACATTTTGTTTTCAAAAAGGAAGTGAGAGTGTTGAACCTGTACAATTTATTATATTAAAACAACTAATAGCTTATTAAAAAGCTCTTACCTGGATACCTGGAGATATCAACGTTTTGAAATACAAACAGTGTACTCTTCAACATTGAATATCACAACCGCGCCGATGATGCTGCTTTCGTCTTTTCCCTTGATCTCGGTCTGCCATTGTGTAAATATTTCCAATTCTTTCTGGTATCGTAATTTTGATTTCGTAGGCACCATTAGGTACTTGGCGGCACTTGCCTCTTCCAGGACGTCATCAGGAACACAGAATTCTTCGTCATCCATTTCCACAACGTGGTGTGCACAATCACTTTATTGACTTTGCAAAACTTTGTTTATTTTGTATTTTATTTTTTTCCATAGCAACAGATCTCTCCGAAAATGTGATTTATTTATTTTATTTTAATTTTATTTAAAATTTTGAATATAAAGTTACAGACTCATTTTCTAAGGAGTCAGGTATCGAACAAAATCAAATACAGCACTCGAGAGTAAGGTCGCTTTGTTCACTTGAATTGCATCGTCCACTCCCCTGCGCGTCGTGGCCGAACATGCAATTCGCGTGAACAAAAGCTTTACCTTCCTCTCTCGTAGTGTAAATAACTATTAATGATTAAATAATTAAAAATTGGACTCTAATAGAAACAGGTGTTTTACCACACAGTTCTTTTGGGCCCGTTCTAAGAGTAGTACACTGAGTCATGCGAATCTGACAAGTAGAATCTTACCAGTGGCGTAACGTGTGCGCACTTCATTGAAATCACGTGGTTAAAAAAATATTGAAAAAAGAATTTTTTATTATACCTGAATCATAATCCCGGTTTTTGACACTAAAATGCGTGCGAAAAAGGGCCCTGAAGACACTAAAGCTTTAAGGGTCGCTTAGGTAACAACAAATTCACCTATATTTTGAACAATGGTAAATACACAATTTATAATAGCAACGAAACAACAACAATTGACCATTTCTATATCAACGATTAATGACACAGATTACTTCCGAAAAGGTGTTTCAATTTAATTTTTTTGTTATAATTTTCAGATTGTAGCGCAGGTATAATAAAAAATAGCGTATGATACACGTTTATAAGGGCCTTTAAAGCACTTGCGACGTTAAAAGCACTCCGCTACGCGTCGTGCTCTTAAACTCGTCTCGCGTGCTTTAAAGGCTTCCTTATAAACTTGTATCATAATATACTATTTTATTATACCTGAATCATAATCCCTGTTTTTGACACTAAAATGCGTGGGAAAAAGGGCCTTTAAAACACTAAAGCTTTAAGGGTTCCTTAGGTAACAACAAATTCACCTACATTTTGAACAATGATAAATAGACATTTATACACAATTCATGATAGCAACGAAACAACAACAATTGACCATTTCTATATCAACGATTAATGACACAGATTACTTCGTGTAGTAGGGTTAGAATAAAGGTTAAGTTGGCAACCCTAGACTTCCTAGAGGTGCCATTAATTAATAGCCATAAGACATTGTGTCAGGTTAAAAAGAAATAGCGGCGTCAAATCCAGGATACGGGCGCAACAGTTTAAATACGTGAAAGTACGTGTAGTAGTGCAATTTCAAGTGAATTGTACGGTAAAAAGTGAAAACAGTGTTGTGCGGGCGTGTCTGGAAAATTCCACGAGCAATGGCGGCAATGGCGGAACTCCGCAAACAACTAGAAGAAATCCAACAGGCGTTGGCACAGCTGCAAAACCAACGGCCTCCACAGGCAGGACAACAGAGTGAAACACAAACGATGATCAACTCGGTCCCAGCACCAGAAAAATTCACGTTCATCAAAGACGATTGGAAGTCGTGGATAACGCATTTCGAACGTTACCGAAAAGCCACAAAACAAGAAACAGGAACCGAAGAAAGTCAAATCAACTCCTTGCTTCTGCACATGGGCGCGAAGGTAACCTCATTTTTAGAGTCGCAACAGCGTAATGAATCGGATTTTGGAACGTACAAAGAGTTAATAGTATATTGTGATACAATTTTATAAGGAAGCCTTTAAAGTACGCGAGACGAGTTTAAGAGCACGACGCGTAGCGGAGTGCTTTTAATGTCGCAAGTGCTTTAAAGGCCCTTATAAACGTGTATCATACGTTATTTTTTATTATACCTGCACTACAATCTGAAAATTATAACAAAAAAATTAAATTGAAATACCTTTTCCGAAGTAATCTGTGTCATTAATCGTTGATACAGAAATGGTCAATTGTTGTTGTTTCGTTGCTATTATAAATTGTGTATTTACCATTGTTCAAAATATAAGTGAATTTGTTGTTACCTAAGCGACCCTTAAAGCTTTAGTGTTTTAAGGGCCCTTTTTCGCACGCATTTTAGTGTCAAAAACCGGGATTATCATTCAGGTATAATAAAAAAGAATTTTTTTGACAAAAGCTTCTGCGTAACAACAAATCTGGTCTACGCACCTGCAAAGTTTAATCTGAGACAACAAAAAGCAGGTGAAACGGCCCAGGAATATATCAGCTGTTTAATTTCGTTAGGGAAAGAGTGCAAATACCAAAACCTCGAAGACGAATTGATAGGAGATCGGTTAGTAGTAGGTATAAGAGATACCAAATTATCAGAAACATTGCAGTTAGATTGTGACTTATCCCTACAAAAAGCAATCGAGAAAATTACTCAGGCAGAGAGAATCAAAAACGAAAATCGAGAACTACGGGAACAAAACAGCAGAGTGGATCAAGTGAGTAGAAAAAACTACAGTAACCAGTCACGAAAGTGGGAAAACAAAAAAATTGAGAACGATCGGAGGCAGCACAACGAAAAAACCAGTGAATGTTCAAGATGTGGTGCGAAGCCCAGACATGATCGAGAAAAATGTCCAGCGAAAGAGTTAAAATGCAGGAAGTGTAAACTTGTCGGACATTTCGCCAAGTTCTGTCGTACAAAAAAAATAAGTACAGTCGACGCAGATAGTGAAGCGCAGTCAGAAGAGTCTGAATACACTTTTATGCAGGTCAGAAGTATTAATAGTGTACATGCAAATAAACCATATCACGTCGATTTAAAAATTTCAAATGAAGACCTCCGTTTCAAAATAGACACCGGCGCAGATGAGACAATAATCTCGCTAGAGGACTACAACATGAAATTAAGAAAAAAAATAAAATTGGAAAAAACCAATGCAGTCTTGGTAGGACCAGGGGAAGGTCATCGACAACTAAAAGTTTGGGGTCAAATACGCTTACCAGTCAAGGTTACAGGAAAAACAGAAAGCATAAACGGTTATGTAGTAAGCAACAAAGAAAATTTGTTAGGACGACTAGCTTTAGAGC
Source organism: Tenebrio molitor (assembly GCF_963966145.1). Classification (NCBI taxonomy): domain Eukaryota; kingdom Metazoa; phylum Arthropoda; class Insecta; order Coleoptera; family Tenebrionidae; genus Tenebrio; species Tenebrio molitor. The sequence goes on along the minus strand of NC_091051.1, from coordinate 19,623,431 downwards.
AACTTCGAATTGTGAAGTGTGTAGAAAATCGTCTGAAGATACAGAAATCCATAAGTCAAATTCAGACACAAGAATTTCAACAAGAAGTCTTCAAGAAATACCCGAAATTGTTTCACGGAATAGGAAATTTAAAAGAGTACGAGTACGAAATAAAGTTAAAAGAAAACGCAGATCCCGTTCAAGTAAGTGCTCCAAGACGGGTACCGTTTCCGTTACTCAAAGAAGTAGAAAAAGAAATTAAACGAATGGAGAAAGAAGGCGTAATCGAGAAGATCGAAGAGCCAACGAATTGGTGTTCGCCGATGGTGATCGCGAGTAAGATAAACGGAATAGTGCGCGTATGCGCGGATTTTACAGAACTTAACGCGTACGTGAAGCGTGAAAAATTTCAATTACCGTCGGTCGATGAAACATTGTCAAAATTACAAGACGCCAAATTTTTTAGCAAACTCGACTTCTCTAGCGGATTCTGGCAAATTAATTTGGAGAAAAATTCCCAAAACGACACTTGGAAGATATAAGTATAAAAGAATTCCCTTTGGAATAGCTCCAGAAGTGTTCCAAAAAGTACTTTATGAAATACTTAGCAAATTGAAGAGTGAACAGGTGCAAGTACATGCTGATGACATTCTCATAACAGGTCGTACAATTGAAGAACATGATCGTAATTTACAGTGTTACGCCTCTTAGAAGAAAATGGGCTAACGTTGAACAAAGAAAAGTGTATACAGGCTGTTTGATGAAAAACGCCTCAACCCATAACTTTGTTATTTATTACGTTATTATTTCAATGAACAAAAAAATCAAAGATATGGTTTTTCATAATAAGCTGAACCACAAAAAAATTTTTTTTTTTTTTTCAGTTAGCTATGAACCAAACGATAACTTTCAATACATCATTAGATCCAGAAAAAAAACCTTACCAGACCAAGCCTAAAAAACTACATGTGTCCATTTAAAAAAAAAAGTTGACTATCGTAAGCTAGTGAAAATAACGCCAAAAAAAAAATTATTTTATGGCTGCTTCGTAGCGCATGAAAAACCATATCTTCGGTTTTTTTGTTCATTGAAATCGGATAATAAATAAAAAAGTTATGGATTGAGGCGTTTTTTATCAAACAGCCTGTATTCCAAGCAACGGAAACATCATATCTCGGATATGTAGTCAATGACGAAGGTATAAACCAGACCCAAAGTGCCATCAAGCAATTCTGCGAACCAAAAAATCAAAATGAAGTGAGACAGTTTTTAGGCATGGCCAATTATGTCTTCAAATTCATCAGTAATGTTGCGGATAAAACACAACTATTACGCGAACTCCTTCGAAAAGACAGACAATTTATGTGGACAATGAATCATCAACGCGAGTTTGACAAACTCAAGAATGAAATCGTGTCACCTAAAGTGCTAGCAAAATTCGACGTTAACAAAAAGTCGCGAGTTTCGACCGACACATCGTCATTTGGTATCGGAGCAGTACTCGAACAGTTACAAGAAGACGACAACTGGAAACCGGTATATTTCTGTTCCAAAAGTTTAAGTCCAATGGAACGCGGATACGCACAAATCGAAAAAGAAGCACTCGCGATAACGTGGGCGTGTGAAAGGCTAGAACAGTAAAGTCCTCGTCTAGAAATAGTCAATTCTGACTTAAATTGTAAATCATTTTACAATAGCACAGCAAAGCGTCTTATAACAACCATAAATAATTTCTAATTTTATTGCCCCTTTGTCGTGCAGTGCCGACTCAAGGAAGGGCAAGCATCAGGTATATTTAGCAACCCCTACTTAGAGAAAATGTACGTAAAGCATTGGTTCAAGAAATTTTCTCTTTAGTTGTCGATTGATTTTCGTACACTGCGAATAGAAATATTTTGAATTCGCCACAATAAAAAGAGTGTATTTTTCAACTTATAACCTGTGTTTAAATATGTGGCGTCCTTTTGAAGAGAACTGCGAGGAGGAGATGGTCGACGTTGAAACAATTTTTGATAATAACGAGGAAAATGAAGGTAAAAAAATATATAGATAAGGGTGTATATTTTAATGCAAAATTATAACAACGGTACCTGTAATTTTTACAGTAGGATCGAAAAAGAAACGTCTACAAAAATTTATTAGAATCGGGGGATGTAAAGCTGTCAGTAAAGAAACAGCCCGATTAACGGGAGTCAACAAAACCACCGTTTCAAAAATTTTGATGAGGATGACGAAGAATTTTTTGAAGAAATCGAAAAGGAACTAGAAAAAAATTAATTAACGTTTGTGCATGTATTTTATTTGTTTAATAATTTACCTACTTATAAATTTATTCCGTTTCAGTTGTTGTTTTTTTTTTTTGTGGTTTTGTTAGGGGTTGGGATTCGGTTACGTTTTTCGATGCGTAACAAATTAAGTAATTCCGAAATTATTATTAAAAAATAATAAGAAAGTGAGTGTGAGAACACAGCAAAAAGGAATATTTACCTGATGTTTATCCTTCCTTGAGTCGGTACTGCAGAACAAAGGGGCAATAAAATTAGGGGGTATAATGGAATAATTTATGGTAGTTATAAGATGGTTGGCTGTCCTATTGTAAAATGATTTACAATTTAAGTCAAAATTGACTATTTCTTGAGGAGGACTTTACCTATTAGGTGCAAAGTTTATAGTGCAAACGGACCATAAACCTCTGACGGTTATTTTGAAAACCCGAGAAGTGAACAAACTCACAAATCGGCTACAGCGGTTTAGAATCCGTCTCCTAAAATTCAATTTTGACATTTCCTATGTTCCAGGTAGCAAGTTATACGTAGCAGACGCTTTGTCTAGGGCACCGCTGGCAGAAGGGGTCAACGACAGGTCGCGACACAAGACGTCTTCATTGGTGCTATCAGACAGGAAGTTGACACAACAATATGTTCCGAAGACCGAATAAGGGCAAGTCAGGAAGAGGACGAAGCTATCAGTCAAATAATGAAGTACATTACCACGTCTTGGCCGTCAAAAGAGAAGCAAAGTAGCAGAACGCAGACGGGCACTTCGGTATTAGCAGATGCATGTCACGAGCTAAAGAGACAATATGGTGGCCAGGCATTACACGTCAGATAGAAGACACTGTGAACTCCTGCGAAATTTGCATAAAGCACAGACAGCCAGTGACAGAGCCAATGTTGAGCAGCGAAATCCCAACGAGACCATGGCAAGTCATCGGAGCTGATCTGGCCGAGCATGAAAATAAAAAGTATCTAGTGATTCAAGATTACTACTCGAAGTATCCAGAAATTAGAAAACTGAAGAAAACTACCAGCAATGACATTATCGAAGTATTCAAAGAGATTTTTGCAAGACACGGTATACCAGAAGTAGTTAGGTCCGACAATGGACGACAGTTTGATTGTTTACAATTCAGAGAATTTGCAAAAATGTACAGCTTCAAATGGACCAGCAGCAGTCCCCAATATCCACAAAGCAACGGGCAAGCAGAAAGTGCAGTCAAACTTCTTAAGAAAATACTCAAGAAGAACGACGATCCATATTTAGCACTCTTGTCATATCGTAACACCTCGCTAAGCTGTGGAGCATCACCAGCACAGTTATTGTTTGGAAGAGCACTACGAGATAGACTTCCTATATCATCAAACAAACTTTTACCACAACCGCTCGACCACAACGAAATAAGGAAAAAGATGACGGAAGAAAAAGAAGCTCAGAAAAGAAATTATGACAACAGGCACAGAGGAAGAGAAAATATTGACTTAGAAAAAGGGGACAGAGTGTGGATTATCAACATGAAAAGAGAGGGCACAGTACAAGGGAAGACAAACGAGCCCCGATCATTCCAAGTCGAAACCGAACAAGGGGTGGTGAGAAGAAATAGAAAACATCTCCAGTTACTACCACCAACACCATCAACAACCCTGCCCGTTGAAACCAACAACGAAGCAACTCAGGAGCTCGGTAGAGGCAAAAGGAATAAGAAAAAACGTTTAGTTTAGTTTACGTTGTATTAGAGTTTTAAATGTATTATTTGAATGTTAAGAAAGGGGGATGTAGTAGGGTTTTAGAATAAAGGTAAGTTACTTTTTTTTTATAATTTTCAGATTGTAGTTTATAAGGGCCTTTAAAGCACTTGCGACGTTAAAAGCACTCCGCTACGCGTCGTGCTCTTAAACTCGTCGCGCGTGCTTTAAAGGCTTCCTTATCATATCTTGTATCATAATATACTATTTCGCGCAATCGTGTTGTTATAGCTACTTACAATTGTTGTTGACACAATCTGAAAGTTGAACCTAACAACCCTAATGCTGTAAGTAAATAACGACATCGATACCTACTGAGGTAAGTCATTAATGACATTAATGTCTAACAAAATATTCCTGTCAAAAAAATTATTTCGAAGCCATTTTTTTTTCGTATAAGCGATTGTGCGAAAAACGTTGTGGGATATACCTACGGTTAGTAAGTGCCAAAACAGAATCTCGAAAGTTGAAAAATCTCGACTTCGTCTCGATTTTTCAAACTCTTTCTCGATTCTATTATAGTGCACTTACTAACCTTATATCCCAATATACTATAATGATTATAAAAAGGGATATCCAGTAAAAGTAAATACATTAGAATTTTTTTATTAATATTTTATACATTTTATTCACTGTCGGTATTACCATCTTCACTTTCGCTGAATTCGTCAGAGTCCAAGTCATCAGATTTACGGTGGAAATAATTCGTTGGATGCTTGATCAAAATATGTTCGCAAGTGTTCCGCAACAACTCTTCCTTTGTCAATTTTTCGAGAATAGGATTTAGCTCCGGGTGATAGTGATAGTGAAGTCTTTATCTGCTGTGAGTGCCATTTCGTGCGTTGATCCGCTGACAATGCGAGATACGGTCATGTGCCGAATACCTACTCAATATTTACTTAAGAACGTGTATTTTTAATCAAATACATTATACATAATTTATTTCTCGTATTTACTATGTTTCGCTGTCAAATAACGTTATTCAAAACTCTCCAAATTGGGACTGATTTCGTTATTCGTTTACTTGACTGTAGACTTATTTCTTAGGCTTCTCATACTGGTTTGATTTTGCTTAGAATAAGGTACTTTGCCGAAAAGGCTTTATGATAAACTCCCACTTACTTACGCATTTAAGTGCGTTTTTATATTAGATGTGAAGAGGTTATATCGGGTGTCCCAGAACTCGCGCGTCAGCCGTAAACCACAAATTCTGTTCTTCCATCTGATATAGGATTTTCAAGATTTTTTTTCTTAAACCATTTAGTTTTTAAATTACAGCAATTTTAAGATAGCCAATCACAGAAGAATGATTAGTAAAGGGTATCAGGTGAATTATTCCGTGTACTGTTGTTACCAGGTAACAAAATTAATGTTAAAAAGTCAATATTTGTCTGGTCAACTATGCAAACGTTTTATACTAACGTCAAAGTGACATTCAGTGCGATTGTGTTTCCAAATGGTTATAATATCGATCGTTACATTGAAAATTGGATGTTTTAAATATTTTTTTAAAAATTAGAAAATCACTTCCGAATCAAAATTTAAAAAAATCAAGTTAATTTAGCAAATATATATTTGTAGAGATCATCAACTTGCTTTAAGAAATCAGCAAGCTCTTTAAAAATCATTTAAAAAATCGATCGCTAAATCATAACAATGTGTAAATGGAATCGCACAGATTAATTAGTACATTTGAAAAGTGTCGATTTTTGGACGGCAACATAGTAAGAAATATTCACTTCCGAAGAATACACCGAAATGATGATAATCTACGGGGAAAGTGGCAGGAATTCTAAAGCGGCCCCAAGGTTGTACCGTGAACGCTTTCCACATCGTCGGCATCCTAGTGCGGACGTATTTTTAGGTTTAATGAACAGAACAAGAACCATTGGTTTTTTGGTTCGAGATAGAAAACGAGTTGGTGGTGTTGACCGCACGGTTCGCAGTCCTGATACGGAAGGAGTCGTACTTCAATCATTTACGGAAGATGGAGCGAGAAGTATTAGAAATGTGGCCGACATCCTGAATCAATCAAAAAATACTGTTCAAAACATTTTAAAAGGTCACCTTATGCACCCGAATCATTACACCAAAGTTCAATGTCTATTATCGGAAGATTATGCACCTCGATTGGAACTCCAGGAACACGAAGAGAATACAGGCTTTCTTGCAAATGTGTTACTTACGGATTAATCCTATTTTTGCCACAAAGGGACTTTTAATAGTCACAATCTTCACGTATGGTCAGGAGAAAATCCACAATTTGAACATTTACTTTAAAAATGTACTTTTCGTTTAATGTTGTTTCCGTTTTCTGTTAAATGTCAAAGTGACAAAATTTAATAAAAGTTGTCCAAACGTTTCATCACAGTTTTTTAGCAGCAACATCTAAAGTCATTTCCTCGGGAACGCATACATTTAGTAGAGTTACCTTCGGGAAGGCGTGTGTGATTGGTTATCTTAAAATCGTTTTCATTTGAAAACTAACATGCTTTTGGCGTTTTTTGTTGTAGAATCCTTGTCAGATTAAATATTACAATTAGCAGTTAACGGCTGACGCGCGAGTTCTGGAACACCCTGTATAATAACTTTTCCCTTTTAGCCAGTTTAGGTACAGATACGAGTATAAATTGGAGTCAATTAGTACCATTGCAGAGAAAGCCCTATAAATGACGACGCACAAACAAGCACTATCTAAATGTACAGCAAATTCTTGGCGCCCGAAACGGCAGGTAGCAACCCAAAAATGCACGAAACGGGAAAAGACGGATTTGGCAACAGCTTGGTTCTAACCCAGGTGATAAAATTAGTGTGATTCATTTCGTCCTGATAATCTCCCAACTTGGTACCTGCAATTTCAAAGAAAGATCAACCATTTTGTTTATTTTTATTGGAATTTACCTGAGCGAAACATTAGCAAAGCATTCGGATTAAACCATCCATTAAAAGTGCTTTCTGCGAATAAATAAACAAATTAACTGGTAAATTTTATATTTTTGTAGGTATTTTACCTAAATAAAGAACACTATAAAACTGTGTAGCCCTGAAAAGAACTGATTTTATAAAAAGGAGTAAAAAGACTCGGAAATAACACAGGAAATCACCAACACGCTACGTAAATTCGAAATGAATCTGGAATCGCCGAAACTAGACATTTCGACACGGGCGCAACTGCGCAGGTAGAACACCCCTTAAATGTAAAAGTGGACTCGGTCCGACTCAAATTTGTCATCAACGCAAGTTTATTGGTGTGCTACTCTTAGAACGGGCGGACTTCTTGTTTTGTCTTCATCGACAATGATCGATTTTTTTCAAAACTCACTGGACCAACGGTATTCATACTCGTATTTCAACAAATTTACTAAAACTGCACAAATACCTGTTGTAACCGGTGCACACGAGTTCCCGTCAGCATAATATTTTATACCTGGGCTTGGACGTAAGCCCTTTAATCCTGCACACGAATTCCCGTCAAGGTAAAAATGCACCCGAAATTCTAGACTCGAATTCCGGTCAGAAAAAAACCTTGGTTATTGAAAGCACTGTTACGAAAGTAAGATTCAATGATGAATCTTGTATGTTCTGAAATAAAAACCATTTTTGCGTTAAAATTCGGTTAATAGTGACAGTTGTTTGACGTATATTAGCTGACTTAGCAAAGATACGAAAAATCTGACACTGTCAAAGTCACAGCCGCCCCTTATCTAAGTATATAATTGTTGATCACACGGTATTTGTAACTTTTTAAAATTTTAAACATTTTTTTTTTGGTCCACGTAATGGTAAACAACAATGGTACCTGGCAACGGCTAGAGGGATAGGTAAGTAAAGGATTGAAGCGCTCTTACCCTTGACGGGAACTCGAGTTATGGATTATATCAGCTGATAATTACCTGACGGGAATTCTTGCATTACTTTATGACAAGAAATAAGTCAGACGGGAATTCGAGTGCGCCCGTTGTAACAACCCTTTGTATCGCCGGCCCAAGTTGGGGCCTTTGGGTATCGGTACCGTCGTGGGTCGACAGCTGCAGTACCTCCCGGGTTCGGGCCTTACGTGGGGACACTCATAACACTTCTTCGTGTATTGGTACCCCACACCCACATCCACAAAAATTACTTGACGGCATCCGGCATCTCATTCGTTTTAACCTCGCTTCGGGAGTTTGACCACGTATTTATAATCTGTTTCAAAATCAAAAATCCACCAACAGTGCATTCTACCTCGAAAATACAACCGACAACGTCGCCGACTTTTCTTTTTAGTGTGTCTGCAAGTGTCGTTTTGGTCGTAGTTCATCGTGTTTTTTATTCTCATTTTATTTTTTTGTACATAATAATTATTTTGTGTTTCGTAAATAAACTCAACAGTTTAATGGCAAATTTTGGCGAGAGGTTGAGGCAACCCAAAAAAATTAAACTTTTTCAAGGGCTTTCTTTTTTTCTGCCAACATAATTCAACAGGTGGTGGATTTTTGATTTTGAAACAGATTATATGTTTGTTTGTTTTCCTTAGCATTTTTCGATTTGTATTACAAAATAGTTTTTTTCAAGAGTTATAAGAATGACAAATGGCAAAGAACCTGCTTCATTGTGAAACAGGCTTCGGTGTATATCGTTCTACGCAACTAGGCCACATCCCCTTTTTTTTATTACTATATCTGTTGGTTGGCCCAAGTATAGTGCTAACACCCAGTTCGGCAGCAATGTTTCTAATGGTACGGTTGGCTTCAAAAAAAACGGGAACTGTCAGAAAAATTTCTGTCAGATTTTATTAAATTTTTATAGTTTGAAAAGGCCTTTTAGAATTTAGGTTAAAAAACTGCACTTATGTATCAGAAATACAACTGTCAAACAGACATAAATTGACAAATTAAATTTCCAATTTCCCGTTTTTTTTTGAAGCCAACTGTACCACCATTATGTATTCGGGTTTGAGAATGTTTTTTTTGAAAATCTCTAATTGCGGAATTTTTCAATTGTCACAATGACATTCATTCAAATTTACACAGCCAAATTTTTAGTGTAGTCGTTTTTAATGATCACGATGGTACTCCCAATAAAATGTGACTAAGAATGACAAATGGCAAAGAACCTGCTTCATTGTGAAACAGGCTTCGGTGTATATCGTTCTACGCAACTAGGCCACATCCCCTTTTTTTTATTACTATATCTGTTGGTTGGCCCAAGTATAGTGCTAACACCCAGTTCGGCAGCAATGTTTCTAATGGTACGGTTGGCTTCAAAAAAAACGGGAACTGTCAGAAAAATTTCTGTCAGATTTTATTAAATTTTTATAGTTTGAAAAGGCCTTTTAGAATTTAGGTTAAAAAACTGCACTTATGTATCAGAAATACAACTGTCAAACAGACATAAATTGACAAATTAAATTTCCAATTTCCCGTTTTTTTTTGAAGCCAACTGTACCACCATTATGTATTCGGGTTTGAGAATGTTTTTTTTGAAAATCTCTAATTGCGGAATTTTTCAATTGTCACAATGACATTCATTCAAATTTACACAGCCAAATTTTTAGTGTAGTCGTTTTTAATGATCACGATGGTACTCCCAATAAAATGTGACCTAATGAACATACCGTTGCCGTTGTCACAGCCGTCACTGTGGAACGCTGTTTTGTTTTTTGTAGCAAGTGTTACCACCGGCCCCCTGGAGCGGTCGAACTGTCGAGTCCATCTTCGGGGCCGGTGTCGAGATTTGTTGACCGATGCCGTTTTAACGCTGGAGTAGCAAATGCACCCCGTCGAAGAAGATAGCCGTTTCGCAATCCAGCCGGTTTACCCGGACCGTCAGGCCCTTTGTGCAGAAGGAGAGGAGCACGGAAAAAAACAACCTTCTCCTCTTAGATCAGGTAGAGAAGTGGCAGTGGCCGTGCCGTTTCCGGCCGGCGTCGACTATTTTTAGAAAGTTGGGACCAAACGCGACAAAAGAACGAGCGGGGGTGGTTTTGGACCACCCAAACAGCCCACGGGTAACACACTCTCCCCCTCCGGAGGCCCAACTTTCATAATCGTTGACGCCGGCTTCAGCCCTCACCTTTTTTCTTTATTCAAATAACACAAAAAAGGACACATAAAACGACACAAAAAAAAGACGGAAAAATGAAACAAAGATTTAAACTACAACTAAAATTAAAAAATGACACAAGATGGTGGTGCCGAGCGCGTCTCGGTGTCGCCGAACACTATGACCTGTAGGTCCGGGACATTGTGGGCTTCGCGGTGCGCCGTCTTCGACGGTGGTGGAGCCTGTCACGAGCTGCAGGGGTCCGACTTCTCAGCGGGTCCCTCTGAATCCCGGGAAGCCGGAACTGGCCTGGTGGACGACCTCCTCGATGGCGTTTGGGCGAGGATGCGGGAAGCGCAGCGACAGAGTTGCTCATTATCGGGCCCCCGGTCGTCGCCTCGGTGCACTAGTTGAGGGGCTGTCGCACGGCCCGGACGGCATCGCCACTCGGAAAACGACACGTTCCGCGAAACACGCACAAAACCGTTGTTGGGGACGCGCACAAAAGGGGGCACACACACCTGTCTCTGGCGCGCCGGAGTCGATGTCCATGGGCGCTGTGGGCTCCAACCGTTGGCTCCTTGGGGCGGACGTGGGACCCTCGGTGGCGGCTGTGGTGGCTCGGGGACTCAGCGGCCCCGGGGTGACGTCCTAGCGGGGACGACCGACGGCTGGGAACGGCGGCGTCCTCACGGATCCTCTTCCGACGTGCAGGCTGGTGGTGGAGGAACCAGGTGTCTCGACGGTCGACCTTTGACACGCCAGCACCGAGAACTGTCTGGGCTGGCCGTCGGCCTTGAAGGCCTGACCGGAGACGGAGTCGAACGGGCCCTGGGGTTCAACTCACCATCCTCTGGCTCCTTGGTGGTGTAGGTGTGACTCCTCTCCCTCCGGGCGACTGGCTTGACGATCCGGCCGAGTCCTGGACACGATGGGCAGCTGACTGGGTCGACGATGAACAGCGGCTGACCCACGACTTCTTCTTCACGTCTGGCTCTTGTTGACGGACGGGACGGCTTCCTGCTGCCATCCGGGACGTTGGCATCGGTCGGGGATTTGGGCTCTCCGACGCCTTGTCGGAGGAGAGCCCCACGTTGGGCGCCATTATGTTACCACCGGCCCCCTGGAGCGGTCGAACTGTCGAGTCCATCTTCGGGGCCGGTGTCGAGATTTGTTGACCGATGCCGTTTTAACGCTGGAGTAGCAAATGCACCCCGTCGAAGAAGATAGCCGTTTCGCAATCCAGCCGGTTTACCCGGACCGTCAGGCCCTTTGTGCAGAAGGAGAGGAGCACGGAAAAAAACAACCTTCTCCTCTTAGATCAGGTAGAGAAGTGGCAGTGGCCGTGCCGTTTCCGGCCGGCGTCGACTATTTTTAGAAAGTTGGGACCAAACGCGACAAAAGAACGAGCGGGGGTGGTTTTGGACCACCCAAACAGCCCACGGGTAACACAAGTGAACGTGCAGGAAGACGAAAACTTATTTGATCGATCTCCGGCCGTTCATGGGATCCCTCACCGTCATTCACGTGTGGCGACCTCTATCGACGCACCACAACACGTACGTGTCGACACTAGGGGGAGCCAAACCGAAGGGATAAAAGACGCCGCATCCCTTAGACTCGCTCTCTCGCCGATCAACTTCAACCACGGCACCACCAACCACGCCGTTCACCATTTTGTTATTCATTTGTTACTTGTTTGTTATTCATCGTTGTTACCGTTATTGTTACATTAAACTCAAATCACGCATCGAACCGTCTCATTCATTCCGGACCAAAAGTACTCCACAATTGGTGACCCCGACGATCCGGAAGACCACGAGGCAACAACTTCTGACCCCCGACGATCCGGAGCAAACAATCAGCACCACGTGCACCCCACAAGTTGGTGAGTACAACATCAGACAATGGCACCGGTCGGCGAAGAGCAAACCAACACGTGCGACCGCTGGAGACGGCTTCCACTCGACCACGAGCCCTCATCGTGGCAGTGAACCCCACGTTTCGGTGAGTCGGAAGTGGAGTACCCGAGTCACCGAATTTCAACAAACAGGATGCAAGCCTCCGCCAGACAAATCGCTACGACCACCACAGCGACGGGAACGACATCGTCGACCTCACCGACCATCGTACCCACCGCTCATCACAAACGGCAGAGCACGCACTCGCCACCACAATCAGCACGAGCCACGCGCTCGCTATCACAAACGGCTCGAGCAACGCGCTCGCCAACACATTCAGCACGAGCAACGCGCTCGCCAACACATGCAGCACGAGCAACGCGCTCGCCATCACAAACGGCACGAGCAACACGCTCGCCAACACATTCGGCACGAGCCACGTGCTAGCCAAACCAAGCAACCATCGCCTCGGCACATCAACTGCAACCCACATGGACGCCGACATCAAGCCGTGTCTACGACCGCGAGCACCACGCTGTGTACACCGCGACCAGACACCTTCATCTTCCCCGCACGCTGGAATCCAGTCCATCGCAGACGCCAGGTACAAACGCACCAAACTCTGAGAACGCTCCCGCCGACGCCGTGTCATGCTCCGAAAGCATCTCCTTGGCCATCGACTTTCGCGCCCGCAACATCGAGCAAGAAGCCGGCGACCGAGTCATCGCCAACGACAACACAACCTCATCCACGCATTCGCGCCATTACTAAGTTTGTTTCAGATCGCTTCGTATGGCCGAATCACAGCAACATCGACGCAACCTCCGTCGCATCAACCTTGGCAGCTCGCTGCATCTCCAGGTTCGGCACGTCCCTCCGTCTCGCAACAAGCAGGGCCTGAACCACATCGCACACGCGGGTTCGGCACGTCCCTCCGCTTCGTCAACGACCAGGGCCTGAACCACTTCGCACACGCCTGCCAACGAAATCATCAATCTGCTTTCGTGACTGCGTCCCCTCACAATGCAGCCGTCGCGACGCTCAACTCCACATCTTCGAGAGAACGCAGCCACTGAGGGGGGAGTACTGTGGCGACCTCTATCGACGCACCACAACACGTACGTGTCGACACTAGGGGGAGCCAAACCGAAGGGATAAAAGACGCCGCATCCCTTAGACTCGCTCTCTCGCCGATCAACTTCAACCACGGCACCACCAACCACGCCGTTCACCATTTTGTTATTCATTTGTTACTTGTTTGTTATTCATCGTTGTTACCGTTATTGTTACATTAAACTCAAATCACGCATCGAACCGTCTCATTCATTCCGGACCAAAAGTACTCCACACACGGATGTTCAATTTTTGTTTTTGTTTTTCTGTTTTGTTTATCCTCTACTTTTAGTCGTCCTCACTTCGTCGAATGATCAGATTGTTCAGAACATCTACAAGGTTATTATAAATGATTGTAGCCGAAACTGGCCACGCCCATGTTAAATTTTTGCCGCTTTCATGTAAACTGTCAATTTTTGTCGCTGTCACTTTTAGGTGAAAAGAGCTGTGATGAGCATTTTATTTATTTTTTATTGAATCCAAAAAGATTGAGTTGTTTGCAACCAATTCTAAAAATATTAAGTTTTAACTCCTGCGTGTAGGTAACATACTCACTTATTCACATCATTTTGATGCTTTTTATATGGGGCGGTAACTATAAATTTTACATTGGGTGATATGCATAAAAGTTAGCAAATGCTTTTACTTACAATTTTTATGCAAATGCTGAATCCGTATGCATAATCCTAGTACTTAGTTTTTCTTTTGGCGGAAAAAGGTTCGGAATGCAAACGGTGAGGGTTCCAGTCGGAAGAGTGCCCCAAATAAAACACACATGTGAGGGGCGCAAAATACCTTTTATTGAGAAATGCCTGTGATAACGTTGATTTTCGACGAACAAATGAAATGAATCCAAAATTAACGGGGGCCAAGTATAATAAAGTACAGAGAATTAACTAGCTGACGCCATTATTCATTTTTGAATTTCGGGGATTTTATTTTCATTGCGTATGTTGGTAGAGAAAAAAAAAGGATGGCCGCTTGGTGGGATTTTTGAATTGCCCCCTTGGTTCATCACAAAATACTTATATTTTTTCAAATTACTATTCAACTAGCTTGAACCAAATAGGTATTTGACAGTAGTGGCAAAGTGTTGTGAATAATTTTGGTCAAAATGGCTGAATTTGTACCGCCAGTCCAAGAAATTAAAATTTATAAACCACGAAAAATCGCTACCACAAACATTTACAAATCAATGTAGGTATAGATTTCAGAAATAAAATTTTGAATATGTTGTGGATACCTTGCTAAAGGAAAAAAATGAAACACGAGATGGAGTGCTACTCGTATCTCCTATATAGAATATGGAAACGTATCTTCAATTTGTGCAAGAACCGGGTTTTCAGGTATTTAAAGATGTATTACTCTTTAATAAATACTTTCTTTATTGCCAGGTTGGAGTTGGCGAAGATGGTGGAATTCATCAGAGCACTCTCTCGGTTTTAATAGGTATTGTTTATCTTTTTTGAAATTTTGACGTTTGTAATTTCTTCGCCAAAAATGTGTGCATAAGATTTGCAAAGTTCCTGAAAAGCCCTCTTTTTTTCCTTTCACTGCAGAAATTTGAGACTTATTTAATACCACCGGCCATTTTTTCAACAAATTTAAAAATCTTCCTTGTTTATCCTCGGACCTTTTACCTTCCGATAAGCCGTTCATTTCGCAATCGATGGATGAATCGTCGGAATCCAATGAACACATTTTTATTTTTGGTTTTAGGTACTATTGTTTATGCCGTTTTTGTATTTCACGAATATAATCTATCTATCCGATTAAAGCCCGGTTTCTGGAAACATTTTATTTGGCCAGTTAGTTAACTCTCCGATAAATACAAAAATCATGCAATGTGATTGGTCACTTTCTAGCGTTTCTATAGCAATGCTTGATTTAACCGGCCGTTAAGTTATCGGACCGTTCCAAAAACAGGGTCTTAATCAATCTGACAAGTGAATCTGACTGTCTACTTTTTGTTATGTACAGACGAGTAAAGTTTTAAAATAAAAATACCTAGCATGTGTTTTACTTTGCTTTTACTTTAAAGCATTTACTTTGAGCAAATGCTAACACTTTATGCATATCATATCACCCATTGTTTTTACGCCTGCTTGGACTCTACAATCATTTATAATAACCCTGTATGTCCAGAAATCTAGGCTTGCAACATCAACTGATTGTAAACGACACGAATGAAGTGTTTGGAATAGTGACTCGGAAAAATCTGGAGCTTGGAGGCATCAAGGCAGAATGGGGAAAGAATAATTCAATTTCCAGAGAAATCTGACACTTTTACAGTATTATAATTATGACAATTTATTAAAACAGTCAATCTTTATGTTGTCGTTATGACTAGGAATCTATTTTATTTATTGTTATACTAAACCAATCTTGGCTTTCCTTATGTTTTACTTGATACCTTGTATAGGTAAACAAAGCTACAGATCTTGCAGTTTATTAATAAAAATGTGATAGACTACAATAAAAATAAAAACAGTTTAAAATAATATACGTTACAATAGAAATAATACGATATAATCACTTGGTAGACATTATTTTAAAAATAATTTTTGTATGGCATATGAACTTTTAAAGCTCTTATTTTCAGAGCAACATTTTGCAACTTTCAATAATCACGAAAGTACAAAACTCACTTTTTAGATGTATATTCATTATAAAAAATATAAATATCTTACAAACAACCTATGCAGCTCCCAAACTTGGATTTTCTGACAACCGACGAATGTCTTATTCTAGTATTGAGTGTTAATGATGGGGCACCCAGCATTAACATGTTCCATCACCTCCAACTTCAACAACCCCACATGTTCTTTCAGCTGGTTAACCACTGACGCCAATTCGGCATTTTCGTTCTTCAACACTTTTACTTTATCCTCAAGTTTTGAAATTCTCTCCAACTTTCTCGACCGACACTTGGAGGCGGCCAGCCTATTCCTCTGCCTCTTCCTCTCCAGCTTCATCCTCTCCTGGTACTCCATGTCGACCGGCGACATTGGGGGCGTCGTGCTCACGTTAGGCACGGTCTGCGGCTCTTCTTTGATCATGGGCATAAAATTCGATTGATCGTTGAACACCGTGCTGGCATTGCTGTCAGAACCTTGCTGTGAATTTCCGTTGTGCAGGAAATTGAGAGCGTCGACGAATCCTCCGGCGAATTTCTCCTGTTCGACGGTGACGTCACGCGGGGGGAAGATCAATGATGGGGACGAAGAACTAGTGATGTTGTTCGCCAAAATAATGTTCTCAATGGTGGGTGTGTCCACTTTTAGTAGATCCGGAGTGTCCACTTTGAGGACTGAAGTGATGTCAGGAGACGCCAGTAACGATAGGCCCGAGTTTAATTTCGACTGGTTCAAGTCTAGGGTTAGATTCTTCTTCATGTTGTTGAGGGATTTGTGGTTGTCATTGAAGTTCGAACTGCTCATTTTGTGTCAGTTGTTTTTGTACAACTCCCAGCCCAACCAAGACCACAAGTTGAAAAATAAGTATACGGGAATGACCACCAAAGCTAATAACGAATAATACACGTTATCCGAAATTTCCATAAAATCTGCAATGAAAAAGTTAGGTTACATTTATGTCACTTAAATAAAAGAACATCAACGAGAAAACAACTGCTTTACAAGATTTTTTGAAAAGATGATTGGAAAATAAGAAATGTGAAGGTCTCGAGCCCTAAGGCGTGTCACAACCTTTACACACACAAACACGTTAATTACCGCCCATTTAACAATATCGTACTTACTTTACTGTTTCACTTGTGTGTTGTGTGCTTGTTGTGTGCACTAGTTTTTGTTTTAGGTGACTCACAATGTTTTCGTTGCGCGCTACACTGATCTGAAATCTTCTTGAACGCTGTTTTAACCAACTTCGCGTATTATTCTTGGAATACTATCGAATACTAACAAATACGACGTAATAATTACCGATGACTCATTCCTTTCACGGATTTTCACAAAATACCATGACGTCATTTCAGTATGTCAACTCGATTCGATGCGCCACAGCGCCACCTATGTGATTTAGATGAGAGAATAAAGGAGTTTTATTGGTTGCATACACTGACAAAAGTTTTTGGATGTGTTTGTTTTATTCACGACCTGCTGTATAACAGTGGCGGCTCGTCCGAGGAGGCAACGGAGGCAGTGCCTGCTCAAATAAAATTAAATAAAAAGAAAATAAAAAATATAATATTTAATTAAATATTATATTAAATCATATTATTTATGAAGATATTTGCTTATAAATGATAATTGTTGTCGTAAAAATGTATTACAAGAAGATTTTAGCGGTTCCGGTTAGTATTATTTGTTGCTTTTGTCGGCCGGAGGCAGAGTTTAATTTTGCGCAGCACTGTTCGCCGCTAAACGGACGAAATGCGCCAAACTAGCATCGACTCTCTCAGAATAAATCGTTTTGCGCCCGAGAAATAACTTCGTTCGGAGGCTTGCCGCCGTTGCAAACGTCACGTACGGACATATGATCCTCGCACTGTGTCGGGTCTATTCAACTACAGCCGAGCTCTAACGACTCTTGACTCTTGACCTTCATCATGCAGTGGTGGTGTAACGGTCGTTTATAAGTGTAAGTTGTTGTAGGTGGTGGTGCTCCTTTGTTTTTGTTTTAGATTTGGAGGGTGTTACTGGTCCCTAGTCAAAAGTCTGTATTTTATTTATTTTTATATTGTTTGATAAAATGAATGAAGATATGGAAGTCACCTTAAGAAATTGCGAAGATATTATTGATTATTTGTTAAGTCATCCATTTCATTCATTGTCTTATGACGACAAATTATTTGTAAAAAGTCTAAAACAGCCACAACCAAATTTAACCGGCCTTATATGCGTAAGTGGAAAACAGAAACGGTCATTTAACACCACGTGGTATCAGAAATGCACATGGCTCGTCGGAAGTGTGAATAAAAATCTCTTGTTTTGTTGGCCTTGCTTGCTATTTGCTGCTGAAGCAGAAAACACGGTTTGGTCGCGTTTAGGATTTAATGATCTTAAAAATATTGCCCGTTGTATCGAACGACACCAAAAATCAAAAGAGCACATCAAGTCACGCGTAAAATTTCAATTACTGGGTAAACAGAACATAGCGACAGTATTAGATTCGGCACACAAAATTGAAATAGAGTCATTTAATGATAAAGTTCGGGATAATAGAAACATTATGCGTAGATTAATAGATATCACCATATATCTTTGTACACAAGAGCAAGCTTTTAGGGGTCACGATGAACGGGAAGAATCTAGTAATAGGGGTAATTATAAAGAATTGGTAACTTTGCTTAGCAAATACGACGACAATTTAAAAAACTTTCAATGTTCTAGTAGTGTTTTTTCAGGAACTTCAAAAACAATTCAAAACGATATCATTAATTCAATTGCTTTTGTTTTAATAAATGAAATTCATAAAGAAATTTCAGAATCATCTTTCTTTTTTTGGCAAGTTGACGAAACAACAGATATTACGTGCCATTCTCAATTGTCAGTGATATTTCGATATGTTTTGAACAGTCAAGTCGTAGAGAAATTCCTTGGCTTTTATGATGTTAGTTCTGGGCGTACTTCGGAGAATTTATTTAAATTGTTAACGGATAATTTTGCCAAATTCAATTTGAAAGAAAAATTAGTTGCTCAAACTTACGATGGTGCAGCTGTATTGGCCGGTGAATTAAACGGTTTACAAAGAAAAATTAAAGACGTCGCTCCTCAAGCAACCTTTACTCACTGCTATGCACATGTGTTAAATTTAGTTTTAAGTAAGTCGTGTAATTCAATTAGAGATGTACGTATATTTTTTTCAAACTTATCTGGGTTTTCCTCATTTTTTTCAAAATCCAGCAAACGGACAAATGTTTTGGACAATATCTGTGGTAATCGGATTCCCACTAATGCTCCAACTCGATGGAATTTCACGTCAAGAGGTGTATTTACTATTTATAAATATCGCCAAAAATTAATTGAAGTTTTTGACTATATAATCGATAATGATGAATTTCACAACGACCAACAATCCGTGCGGGAGGCAATAGGTCTAAAAAGCTATTTGTTAGACATAAAATTTTGCTTTTTATTAGAAACATTTCAATTGATTTTCGAACAAACAGACGTCGTATTTTCAATTCTTCAAAATAGGACTACAGATATTAATTTTGCAAAATCGCGCTTAAACAATGTGGTACGCAAATTGCAAGAATTTAGAGATGATGACAGGATTTTTCAAAATCTTTTTAAGAATTTATCAGGAAAATTAGATTTGGAAGGGGTTATTAGCAAAAAACGAAAAATAGACCGTGATTTACCTGATACATGTCAACGTTATCGGCAAATATTCATCGAAATTTTAGAAACTATAATTGGTCAAATTAAAGTTAGGTTTGCTGATTTAAACATATTGAGTTTTCTTGACCTTGTGAACCCAGACAAATTTAACACTTTTTCTAAGCAATTTCCGGCAGCTTTATTAACAGACTTACTGCAACATTATCCAAATTTCGATCCAATTCAATTAAAGAATGAACTTGTTATAATGTATGAAGACCCAGAAATTATCGGGCAATGTAAGACCCCTGCACATATGTTGCGATATATAGATCAAATGAATCTTACTGACTCCTTGCAAAATTTATATAAACTGCTTTTAATAATCGTCACAATTCCTATTACGTCCGCGTCGGTAGAAAGAAGTTTTTCGGCTTTGAAAAGAATCAAAACTTACTCTAGAAATTCTATGGGCCAAGACCGTC
This sequence comes from Tenebrio molitor, assembly GCF_963966145.1. Classification (NCBI taxonomy): domain Eukaryota; kingdom Metazoa; phylum Arthropoda; class Insecta; order Coleoptera; family Tenebrionidae; genus Tenebrio; species Tenebrio molitor. The sequence continues at coordinate 19,603,623 of NC_091051.1, read as the reverse complement.
TCTGTGATGTATCTGTCATTTCAATTGAAAGAGAATTGGTAAAATTTTTGAGTAGAAGTGATGACTTTTATAATAACGTGATAGAATTTTTCGCCGAACAAAAAAACCGTCGTATTCCACTTAACTTTCTCCCTGCCCACTACGATTTTTCAGTTCCGCAAATCCTACATTTATCAATTATCGATTGTAAACCGCATATGTGGTTTTTATAATTTCTTGTATTTATAACACGATCTTGTATTGCAAATATAAAACCCTCCGTCTCAGGGTGAATATTTGATTTCTTAAGCCATGCATGAGAGGCCTGAATATTAACTTCTGGTTGTTCCAGTTCTTTAAAGTATCTCCCATGTAAAGACTTCTGTTTTATATTTGCTATAGTGTCAGGTATATTTGGCTTAACAATATCTGAAATTATATTATCACTTAAATTTGAAGGTGTGTAGCCTTTATCGGCTGAAACCAAAGCATTAAAAAAGGTGTTATCACGAGCTCTATTGAGGAAATAATTTTTTAGTGAAGCAATTTGATTTTTTAGCAGTATTTCTAGATTTGAAAAACCCCTACCACCGTTTTCGCGTGGTAAATTAAATCTTTCAATAGCAGATTTAGTTAGGATGGTGTTTACAAAATTTGGTAAAAAGAACTCTAGTTTTAATGTTTATGTTCTGTAAATTAGTTTTGGACCATTTTATAACACCGAAAGAATAGGTCAGTAATGGAACAGCATATGTATTAACTGCTTTAATTAAATTATTACCGTTTAATTTTGATTTTAAAATAGATTTAATTCTTAAATAAAATTGCTTTTCTAAATTTTCTTTTATAATTGAGTGTTGAATATGATTTGATTGATTAATACCTAAATATTTATAAAATTCTCCTTTATTTAAATTTTTAATGATTTCTCCTTCTTGAGTTATACAGGGTGTCCCAGAACTCGCGGATCAAACTTACAGTGCGTTTTCCTTGGTGATAACTGAAAGCAATAGCGTTTAAAAAAAGGGACAGGGTATAACCGATTTTTTGTAATGAATAATTAAAGTTGACCAATCAGAAGGACGCTGTTAATTTGAATTTCACGTAAATTTAAATTTAATGATAATTCGAAAGTGTCAAACTTCGTATTAAAATCATGTATACAGCTGCAGAGTATGCCGAAATGCTCATAATTTATGGAGAGTGCCGGCACAATGCAAGTGAGGATGCAAGGGAATATGCAATACGTTTTCCACGACGTTTGCCACATCCAAATTATAACGTATTTCTATGGTTGGTGTAACGTGCTCGAGACACTGGGTCCTTGGTGCCTACCTGACAAGCAATTGGTGGTCCCCCCCGAGAAGTTAGAACGCCAGAGACTGAAGATGCTGTTCTTCAGTCCTTTGATGACGACGGTAGAAGAAGTATATTTGAAGAACTATATTTACCGCGAACCTATCAATATTTTAGAAGAACTAAATGACCAAATTCACGAAACACTGGCTACTGTTATTCCTAATATGCTTAGACTGGCAAGGGAAAATTTAATAAAACGAGCTCGCCTATCCCTTCAGATGAAAGGTGGTCATTTTGAAAACTTGTTATAAATTATTCTTTTTATTTTGCATGTTTCTTATTTCATTTATTGCATTCTACATCATTTAGTTACAAAATTTGACCTTAAATTTTTACTAATAATGATGCTAAAATAAATAGGTTAGTTCAATCCAGTTTTGTCTTCTTTCTTTCAGAACTGCCACTATGCTTGATCTGTTGTTCAAAACCTACGTGTAACTCCAGCTTTTTTTGCAATGTCAAGAATGTTCCTAAAAGTCTTTTCTTTCATTTCGACGATGAAAAGTTCCGCTCGTGTATAGCTGCGCTAATACGTTGGAGATGCAGAGTGTATGCACAGGAGTCAGGATAAATTTCTTGTGATTCCGATTCACCGATTAATACCTAAATATTTATAAAATTCTCCTTTATTTAAATTTTTAATGATTTCTCCTTCTTGAGTTATATATTCTAAATGTTCGTAATGACCGCGACATATTGATTGCATTTTACACTTATCAATACCAAAACTCATCCCAATATCATTTGAGAAATTTTCAGTTATTGTTAGTAAAGATAAAATGTGATTCTTTTTTGATGCATAAAGTTTTATGTCATCCATATAAAGAAGGTGATTTAATTTGGATAGTGTGGTATTATTAAGTCTAATATTGAAACCATATCCAGTGCTATTTAATAGATTTGTCAAAGGATTAATGGTTAGACAAAACCATAAAGGACTTAAAGAATCTCCTTGATAAATTCCCCGTTTAATTTGAATAGGCTCGGATTTTAATTTAGTATTGTTTATTGATAAATTTAAAGTAGTTCTCCAAAATGTCATAACATGAGATAAAAAGTTAATCAAATCCAAATTAATTTTATAAATTTTAAGAATTTTAATTAACCATGAATGTGGTACTGAATCATAGGCTTTTTTGTAGTCTATGAATGCGGTATAAATACACTGCGCCACAAAATTATCGCATAAAGTAAAAATGAACCGTAGTTTTTTGTATTTTACTTCTTCTGCGATTTCCTTATGCTGAATCACTTATTTTATCGTATTTCTTTTGTTTAGTAGCAAAAATCGCCATGTTGATAACTTCTAAAGTTATTTATTATGAAAAGTTTGTATTAGTGTTATTGGTGAATTTCGTAAAGCATTTTGATTGTGGATTTGAGAGACGGTTAGTAAGAAGTTTTGGTTCCTTCAGTCATAAATTTCGAAAATGAATCCCTACGAACGTTTAAGTTGACATACAACGGCCGAACAATGTGCACAAATTGTTGTACTAGCCGAAGACGGTATTAATCAACAAGATATTGCAAATGGTCTTGATCTGCACCAGTCAACGGTATCTAGAGTTTTGCGTCGTTTCCACGAGACAGGAGAATACTCTAGAAGACCTGGACAAGGACGCAGACGAACAACAACAGCTCAACGGGATCGTTTTCTGCATTTACAGTCGTTGAGACACAGGACTCTGACTGCTCCAGCTTTGCAAGTTATGAGACTTTAGGAAGATATCAATTCCAAATTAGTGCAAATACTGTTAGAAAAAGACTTGCTGAACACGATTTAAGGCCCAGGATACCAGCAAGGGGCCCACAGTTAACAGCGGCTCACCGAAGAGTACGATTGCTGTTTACCCAAAATCACGTTGATTGGGAATTGGATCAATGGGGTTAGTAATGTTCTCTGACGAGTCCAGATTTTCCCTGGATCAAAGTGACAGACGTGTCCGGGTGAACCGATGCTCAGGAGAGCGATATGCTCAATGTAACATTATCCCGAAAGTCAATTTTGGAAGAGGTTCCGTTATGGTTTGAGCAGGTGTCACTTTCGACGCTGGCACAGAGTTGGTGGTGCTAGAAAGAGGAAACCAAAATACGGCGACGTACATTACCAATATTCTGGAACCTCATATTGTCCCATTCCGACCATTTATTGGGATGACTTTATTTTTATGCATGATAATGGTCGACCGCACGTTGCGGGAATAGTGCAGCATTATTTCCGTGAGGTCGAAATTGGGCAAATGCAATGGCCAGCAAGGAGTTCAGATCTAAACCTCATCGAGTAATTGTGGGATCCTACAGATAAAAGAGTTAGAAGGTTACCAAATCCACCAACAACTCTTCATCAGCTGTCTTTGGGTCTAACTCAAGTTTGAGAAGAAATTAAGCCAAGAGTTATACAAAACCTCATTTTAAGCATGAGATAATGTTGTGCAGCTGTAATAAAGGCACGGTGTGCCAACATGCACTATTAAATGTTAAATTTCTTTGTTTTCTCCGAATTTGATTTTTTTTTTTTTTTTGTTTTCTTGATTTCCTTGTGTTCTGATTATTGTAGTGTTTACTTTTATAAATCTACTTCTTTAATACTCTACAGTTCGAAATGTTGTAACTGGAAATAAATTTGGCTCAAAAACACGAGTTTTGAAATTATGCGTTAAGTTTGCGGCGCAGTGTATTTCTATTATTTTTTCTAGCTTGTTCCATTATTACCGTATCTATTATGAGTTGTTCTTTACAACCAAAACACTCTTTAACACAACCTTTTTGTTCTTCATTAAGTATATTTAATTTTTGACAATGGTCGTAAATTATTACTTTAATGCAAGATGTCATAATTTTATAAATTGTAGGCAGACATGTGATTGGCCTATATTTTGATGGATTTTTAGTATCGGAATCTTTTGGTTTCAGATATGTTATACCATGGGGCAAAAACTCTGGAAATGTGTTAGGTTCCCTAATAAATCCGTTAAAGTGATCAAGTAAGCATTTATGAATACAAGTAAATTTTTTTAACTAAAAGTTATGAATTTGGTCACCTCCAGGGGATTTCCAATTATGTGAACTATTAATATTTTTAACTAAAATTTCAAGGCTAATTTGAATATGATGTCGATTATTACTATCTGGTATATCATTTTCTAAATGAGGAATCCATTCTGCCTGATTATTAAATTGAACTTCATTTGACCATATGTTTGACCAGAATTCTTTAATTTCGTATATATTTAGTGTACCATTATTAATTTGAGTTTTATTATCTGTTAAATTTTTGTAAAACAACTTCTCATTATTTCTAAATAGTTTGTTTTCAAATTTCCGTTGTTTATTATTTTTATATCTTTTGAGTCGTTTAGAATAAATATTTAACTTCTGTAATAAAGTCTTTGATTTCTATTAATGTTTTATTATATTCATTATATTTTAAACAATGTATTCGGTTGTTATTTAAAATGGATTGAATACAATTATTTAGATGATTAGAATTTATACCCTTTAAATATTGAGTTATTCTACCTAAATCTCGTCTGATATTATTAATACGTTTATTTAGTCTAAAAATTTGTTACACAGTCTAGGACTGGTTTACAAATCTATGAGGGGCATGATGACCAACTCAATAGACCGGGACCAATGGCTTAACGTGACTTCCGAATCACGAGACAGAATATAACTTTTTTTTTTTTTTTTAATTAAAAAAATAAATAATAATAATAATAATAATATAATAAATAATAATATTAATAATAACCCTATTGTATGAAAACCCAAGGTATCGCCAGTTCCGCGCAAATTAAAATGTTTGAAAAATCAAATACACTATTTTTCTTTAAATTATATTAAAGGTACGAGCTTATATTAATAACATAATTACATAAACATTTTTGTTTTATAATACAAAAATTTCCGATAATATTGCGGAATCTGGAAAAGTGCCCCGAATGCTTGCAGCGTTTCCACGTTGAATGGCAAGGGAAATCCTCTCGAAAAGGAATTTCTTTGATTTTGAATCGCCTGATTCCGCGATAAGTCGGTTTCCGATGACATTAATGAAATCGTTAGCTTCTTTGCACCAAGGGCCTATGGTTTCAAATACTAAACCTTTAAACACGTAGTTTGACGAAATGATTAAACTATATTTGCTATGTTTGCGTTTGCAAGCCATTTCAGCGGCAGAACCTGAGACTTCAGATGATTTCAATACGTAACTGTCTGCAAGTGTATCTACAACAGTGACGTCCCAAACCAAAGGTTGACCTTTAATCCACGGTACTAAAGTCATCCCATCTGGGTGTTTTCCGTCATCCCGAGACAGTCCGTTTGGTTCTAAAGTTGAATTCACATGAATAGAAGTTAAAGACCGGTTGATAATGGAATTAATTTCAGTGTGTCTCGAAAATCTACCACTGCTTTTGAAACAGCTTAGACCGTGGGTGCCAATTTCGTCAACTTTCGCATTGCATTTGCAAATATGAGGTGTACAAAGATTACAACCCAATCTTAAACCAATACAAACTTGGAAGGAAGTGTTATCTAAAAGAGTACCAATATTAGGAGAAGGTATTGCATGTAACCAAGATCCTGATTCTCTGCATTGCAAAGCTTTAAAACGAGCCAAGTCTCTAGGTGAATTAAAGATTAAGTCATTGGCAATTATTCCTTTGATATTAATATTATCCCAATTCTTCTGAAATTGTGGAATTGTTGGTATTTCGTTCTCATTTGCTACACCCCAGACTGCTAAAGCTTCATCATAATGGTGAATATTAAGCTCATTATCCTTTGAGTTTAGTAATGAAGAAACAAGCTTTTTAACCCCATTAATTGAAGATAGGAAAGCAGGGAGGCAAATATCGGAAATGCGACGAATTCCCAAACCACCAAATCTAATCGGTAAAGTGGACTGACGCCATTGTAAATCAGTTAAACGTAAATTAAGTATTCTCTCTAAACAAGACTTTAAAGAAGAATCAATTGAATTAACATAATTAGAAAATTTCCAAAATGGAGTTGTTCTTAATAAAAAATTAAATTTTGGTATGAAAAGACAGTTTTTGATTAAAGTATAAGCGACGTGTCTGTTAAGGAGTTCAGCTTTGTTTAAAAGATTTTCAACTGTAATTATAGTTTTTTCGACGGTGTTTTTGAAACCTTGGTCAAAGATTGGAGAGCCTAAAAGAGATAAACTTTCTCGGTCACAGATTTTAATGCCTGGTGCTAAATTTTGAAATTCCTTTATGACTTTTAAATCTGTGTCTCCAGAACAGCAAAAGATCTCGCATTTGTTAAAGTTTAATTTAAGGCCAATTTCCTGAGATAAATTTATAACTTTTTTAAAGTCGGATAAAACTACTTCTGGGTAATCAGCTAAGGTTCCATCATCTAAATACCATATATTCATTTGAGAATCCAAAGATAAAATAATTGGTTGAATCGCAAGACTAAAAATCATGGGACCGCAGGGATCTCCTTGCTGGGCTCCAACAGAAGAAGAAATTAAATGATTACCGAAAAATAAAGTTGAAGGATTTCTATAGCATTGATAAAGATAAGGGTACAGAAGTGGGGTATGACATTGCACTTCTTTCAGAATACAATCCCGTTCGACTGAGTTAAAGGCATTTTTGAAATCTAATTTAAGAAGAACTTTGCCACGGTTTTGATCGTTATTAACAAAGGTTCGTGTGGTATGAATTGCTGCTTCGCATCCTAGTTTAGTTGCAACTCCAAGTTGGTGAGGAGATAAATACGAATTTACAATATTTCGACTTTGAAAACAGGCTAGCTTTGAGGTCAATCTTCGCAAACAGTTTCCGATAGCGATCGGTCTAAGTCCTCCATCTTTCTTGTTAAGGGCACATAAAGACGCACCATACAATAAATGGCAGATTTCTAAAGGAAGTTGCCCAGATAATAAAAAATTGCACAGTTTGGTTAACGCTCTTAGTGCCTTCTGACCTGCTTCACCCGCTGACAAAGATATGATATCTTTCAAGTATTGTGGTCTCATGCCATCTAAACCTGGTGAAGAACCGGCAGGAAATGAATTTATAGCTTCTCGAACGTTTTGCTCATTGACTATTAAACTAATGTCTCCTGGTTTGAAAGGGTCTGGGAAAAAAAGTTCGCGAGATGGTGAAGGATGTTTTTTTTTAAGTTCTTCAGCAACATCTTCGTTGAATGAAGCTAATGAGTCATCCGAGGACAATAATTTAACAGCTCCTCTGATATCAAAATCGGCTACTTTTGCTTCTACTTTCTTAGCTAATGATAAATTTGTACGTTTCTTAGAACCAGTTCGTATTTGAGGTTCTTCAAAATTAGAAAGATTTTCTTTTATATGCTTATTCAACGACTTATCAGATTTCTCTGCTACATTGAAAGCTCTATACGAAAAAAGCAAAAGATTCTCAAAGGATGATAATGATTTGGTCGAAACACAGTTATTAATAATGGAACTTAATGTATCTGCAGCTAAATGTCTACAAGCTTTTGGAATTCGTCTAATAGTTGGTAACTGAAGTTTCAAATTAATTAGCAATTTTGTTATTGAATCGGTTGAAGAATAAGTAGAAGAAGTTGATAGATTATTATCGACATGATACTTATCTACGTGAATTTTCAATCTGTTGTTATCCTTAAATGATTTTCCAGGACACAGAGTACAACATAATCGTTGAGATCCATCAGGTTGACTATCTTCTAATCCGGATTGTTTCTCAAAATCCATGGAAGTAGGTGGAGTTTGATGGATTTTTTCATTTTTCCTTGTTTTATCAATTTTTGAGGAAAATGATTCACACAAAAAAGATTGTCCCATTGGTCAATGGATTCTTGTTTTATACATTTTAAAACCCTTTTCATTTTTAAAGTTCCTGTTGCACTCTTCACATTGAAAAACTAATTTATCTTCTTATGTTAAATTTTAATTTATCTTCATAAATTGTATTGTGACATTTCTTGACATTTCCGAATTTTTCGTCAAGATTTATATTAACGTTTGAAGGACCTGCGTCGGTTAAATCCTTATCACTAATTTTCCAGTGAGTAGTTCGTAAACGAAATCTTGAGTCTTGAGGATATTTAAATTCAAAAAAACTATCATTTTCGTCAAGAGAAATATTAGATGATGTTGACATAGACATGGCATACTTTTTCTTTTGGTTTTCCTCTTTTATCAATTGTATCAATTTTTTAGTAATGACCGGCAACATTACTAAAAAATGTTGCAGGCAACATGTTGCCAATTGTTGCCTTGGTGTAAGGCCGCCTTTACACGCGCTCACGCAGTCGAAATGGAACCAGGAAAATACCAATTATTCTTGCGTTAACGGCTTTCCTAAAAGGGTGATTCCGTAACACATCAACCAAGCCTTCATCTTGTTCAACAGCCGAAATGGGAAAATCTGTTATTTGAGTTTGTCTCCATTTCTGTATAATGCAGTAAATAGTGCTTTTGGGCAGTGGCGGCGCGGCAGTGGAGGCAGTGCCTCCAAAAAAAAAAAAACAATACAAAAAGTCCCTTAAATATATAATTTATTATTTTACATTATTTATTTGGTTCGTTTTCGTACGCATATTTTACGAACTTGATGAAAATACTGCAACGTTTAAAACAATTTTTAATTGCTGACGTAGGTAGTACGCTTAAACGTGTCCAATTGTATCGTTCTACATTGCATGTATTGCCGAAGGCAGACTGTGTTTTTACCATGACCAACTTCATTCATATTCGCTTCGCTTCTATACGGCCGTTTCAATTTTGAATTTTACATGCAATCAAATGTTCCCATTTGATGGACATCTACTAGCGACATCTCCTCAACAAACAACCAAACTACAACTGAATTTGACATTAACGTCAAGGTCAATGGCCTCATTTTTATGTTATTACTGTTATCAGCCCATTAAAAAAAAACACGAAGACGAAAATGTTGGGTTTAATTTAACTAGATGACAACACCTCTGACAACACTAACAAAACACATTTTTTAAAGGTAAGAGCACTATTTATAACTTCAAAACTTTTCAGCTCAGTGGTTTACTGTTCAAGCTTAATCTTCAAAGAATCCATTTATTCTACAAAAATATTACTAAGGACTGGTTTCGCAGCTGTTTTAATAATAACATTGCATACTGCAGCTTTGTGGTCTGCACAGGAAAACGCTGAATTTTGAAGGAGGTGATAACACAGCAAGTCATGCAAATGAGTACATGGTTTCTCATATTGTATCGTGTGTTCCAATAAAAACTCACTCGCAGTAAGCCATGACTATAGAGATAGATAGACTGGTCATGTCGATTTTAGGATCATTGGAAGTAGTTCATTTGTTACTTACAAATTTTCATCATATTGTGTGTTGTGACAGATAACCTATAAATTTACTTTAGTAGTTCATTTCACATCTGGTACTAAGACATACTTCACTTTTGTCATGGCTTGCTGCAAGTGAGTTTTTTGTGGAACACACGATAGAAATGGTACCTAACAGTTTTTGTACTATATTCGCAATTCTCAATAATGCCTACAAATGAATCACTGGGATACAGCAATTGACTCCGATCATAGATAAAATAAAAATACTATAGAATGCAAAGCACATTACAAATTTTGTGCAAATGTTTTTGCGCACCTACCACAAGCCACCAGAGGGCGTATAGTCGGAATTTAAATATTTAAATAAAACAAGTGTTTTCAATTGTGTCACTTTAGACATTTTATGTTAAAAAGTTTTGAATTCACAAATAAAGATGCGAGTCTGCAGTGTTAAGATCTGTTATCGTTTAGGTCCAACGCGGCATAGATTTCCAAATCTTGTAAGTACGCTCAACGTTTCAATGAGATGTTGAAGCAGCGAGGCAATACACATGTTGGACCCTCACACGGTTTCTTGTTTGAACTTTAGTTGTTTGTACTTTAAAAGTACATAAGAAGTTTTTAGCAAATAATAAATTTACGAAGGTAGCCATACCCAGTTTACAAATTCCTCATGGTATACAAAATTTTCAAAATTTAAAAAATTCTGTTTCAAAACTAAGGAATTGGGACAAATTGTGTACTTTAATTTTTGATGAAATGTCGATGATGTCGATAATGCTGCACGTTGGTTACGATATCAACGAATTTCATGGTTTCGAGATGGATAGTCCAGAATTAAAAATTGCCGAACACGTAAGTATCATCAATAAAATAATTAATATCTCCATATTTAGGTTTCCGAAAGGAATAAATACCATTTTGAGCGATACAGACAACAGGGTGGTTTCCTATAAAAATGAATTTTATAATCAAGCTTTAGCAATGTGTAAAAAAAGTTAAAAATAAAATAAATAAAAGAAACACCTAAAATAATGGGAGTATTTTATTTGTGTTGTAATTAAAAATTAAAACGAATAGTAAAATAGAATGGAATTTAGGGAAGGAGGTAAAAATCACAGCAGGCTCTGAAATTTTGCACCTACCACAAGCCGATAGATGGCCTCGGCTTTAAAATGTCGCATGGACTTTGCATTCTATAGTATTTTATTTTATCTATGACTCCGATTTTGAAGGGCTATTAATCTTAATAAAGATCCTAGTATGATGGTGGATAAAAGTGACATAAAAGATCACTTTGACAAATATGTATTGTATATGTATTGTTTTGCAGGGAAGAAGCAGGTTCATTGTCATTTGGGGACTGGGTCAGGATATGAATTCGTACAAACAACAACAGGGTTCTAAAATAACCAAAGAAAACATTTTGCATGTTGTATATTTTGGATCTAAATTCCTACAAATACGAATGGGACAGCATCTTTAGTGAGTGTCACTTTTTTTGAAGATGATCTGTAATTTTGTTGAGATCTATAATACCATTTAATAAACTACCTTCTATAAGAAATTTTATTATTCAAAAAATCCTACAAGATCTTTTAAGAGACTTTAGCCATTTGTTTCTCTGATCAGAATCGCTTGGAAATTGGAAAAAGGCTTCAAATTTCCACAAATAAAACACTTTCTGCCCATTTTGTTAAAAAAACAACTTAACAGTCCCGAATTTATTTAAACTTTAGAATGAATAAGTCGTCAACTTGACGGAAGATGGCGACACATGATGCACGTTTCATGGACTACTTTGCGGGAACAAATTTTTGCTAAATTGAGACGGCCATATAGAAGCGAAGCGGATATGAATGAAGTTGGTCATGGTTTTTACCTCCCACAGCTGACCAAGATCCATGGGATTTATCCACACGAGATTGACACTGAAATTTGCAAATAGCAAGCGTTAAATACACGGCAAAGGCGGTATACCTCCACCGTGGCTGTGTGGATATCGCGTCCGGTTTAAATTCGGGTGCTTCGGGGTTCAAATCCCTGGCAGCACTGTAGTTGAATAGGGTTTTTTAAAGAGGTTTTCCTCGTCTAGTCCTGTGTCAGGTCAGGTCCTCCCAGTAGAGAGACTCAAAAGAGATCCCAAAAGACCTCAGTTGGCGTGAGGTCTTTTTTTTTGGGCGACAAAAAAGCCAAAAAAAAGTCCGTGACTCCCAAGATCCGGAAATTCCGACAGAGTTGGGGTTCCAAAAGGTACGCTATCCATCACGAAACGGAGAACCTCGCAACTCTTCTGACGGGCACAGGAGACTTCGTGAAAATCCCGAAAATCGGTGCGATACACAAGAAAACGCTGGCACGAAATTCACCCAGTCACGGTACTTTAACGAAAAAGGAAGAGCGGCATCGAAACGAGAATTTATCACCTACCCCAAAAAAGTCTAACCAGTCTGGTGAAGGAAAACAGACCTTAACGGCTGTCGACATGAAGGAAAATCGAGAACCGACAGGTCCGTGCGTTCTAGAGTTTTCGACGCGCGAAAGCGGGACCGAGATAGGTTTGGAAAATCAAAACAAAAGGACCAAAATCCCTACGCCGTCGATCGTCGATGAGAACCGTCGATAGAGACCGTCTCCAGGTGTTTCGGTAGATGAAGAGAGCCGTCAATGGGGGAAATAGGTAGGACTGAGAGGTCCACGAAGGAAGGAAAAAAAATGTCTAGAGACGAGAGAAGGTGAAGGAAATGTATGGAATTGGAGTCCAAAGAAAAGGGAAAGGTAAGTTAACGGTACATTCAGACGACTTACCCAACTCCGATAAACTCTAGGCCGTGAAGAAAGAATTGTGAGCAGGAGTTTACTGAATTCGTCAATTTTAAGGTTACTTTCGAGGTGTTCGAGTAATGATGGTGCATCCTCAAGCATTAGTAGAACCCATGGGCCTTCCACTCCGGCCAAATCCGCAAAAACGAGGAAACGAACGGAACGGTATTTTCGAACCGTGACAAAATCTGTCCCCAATAGTACAATTTTTTAATCTTTTCAAAACCTGCCTCCCCCATTTATGGATTCACGAGCCGCCACTGCTTTTTGGTATACCTAACATTTCTTGAATCTCCCTGTATGGTCTACCAGTCTGCATGAGAGATATTACTCTAGATTTGTTAAATTCAGATATTGATGGCATGTTCAGATTCAGTTAATTTGACGGTACTTTGAAGTATTGAGAATAGTTATTTATTTAACGAGTTCGTGTGTAATTTGGGCTTTTTTTGGCATGAGTGGGCCAGTTTAAAACTCGAGTGAAACGAGAGTTTTAAAGGTCCACGAGTGCCAAAAAAGCCCAAATTACACAAGAACGAGTTGAATACAACGTTTTTTTTGTTCGACGAGCTCCCCCAAAGGCTCCAAATCGCTTAAAATCTTTAAAATTAGCTTGACGTTTCGTTTTGACAATTTGTCAAATTCATCAAAATCCGTTCACACAGGAGAAAATTCTCAAATTCTGACAGTGTCGAACAAAAAAATAATTTTCCTAGGCACCATTTGGTACTTCGCGGCACTTGCCTCTTCCAGGACATCATCAGGAACATAGAATTTTCAATATTTCAACATCCATTTCCACAACGTGTAGTCACTGTGATTTATGTGATTTATTTGTTTTATTTTAATTTTATTTAAAATTTTGAATATAAAGTTACAGGCTCATTGAAGAGGATTTAAAATATTTGTGGCAATATTAAAACATATAATTTTTGATTTTATATGTTTGCTGCTGCTTTATAAAATTTCTAGGCATCTTCATAGTAAAATGTAGTAAGTAATCTTTTGTTCTGTTCATGTAAATTATATGTTTAAAAAAAGCTCAAGATAACACAATTAATTAGCACTCCCTAACTTATGTGTTTATACAATAAGAATTTCAAAATAAGAACGTATAACTTTTAATTCCATAAAATTTACTATTTAAAGCCTCTTTGGCTGAAACGCATTGTTCTAGATACTTTTAATAGGTAGGTACTGTATAATACAACGGGAAAAGCCAGTGGCCAGTATTTGTACCTACACCCCTTCCAACAACCTGGAAAGTATCCAAAAGTGATGGATATTTATCAAATAGGTACACCAGTCGTCGATCCCGGCTTTAGAGTTCGTGGACAAGTAGACCATGTAGGCTATGTGGGACTGAGTGGTTAATTTTCAGTAGAAGGTATCAAATAGTAATCTTCTCGGTATTCAAGTTAAAGTGCACTAAAGCGTAGAGTTGTTGGAGAAGTATAAGTATATTTATATTTCATCTCACGCTGTAAAAAAGTTGCCACTTTAGAGGCATAATATTTAAAAAACAAGTACTTTTTTGTGCAACCGTACGGGAAACTAGCACTACTTCGCATACCTTAAACAAGCCGCGTAATTGGATTTCGCGGCCGTTGCTTTTAACGACGGCCGTTAAAATAAACGTAATTTTTTTGAAGAATAAGTATGTGTATATTACAAATAAAAGTTTTATAGTGCTGATTCTCATGATATTTTTTTTTCGACAAACTTTTCCTTTCCCGTCCATTAACAGGTTTTTCAAATGTTACCACTGTTTCTTTCTATACATTGAGCAAGCAAAAAATTAAAGCAGAATATTTCTTTAATTCAAAATATATGTATTTAACCATTAGTCCTAACAATTTTTTTTACAAAACATATCTTAAATTTTCAGACCAGTGTTTCCTGTTTACTTAAATTAAAATAAATGTAAATGAACTGATCGAAAAAAGTTAGGGATAATGATATTATATCTTATCCCAAGAAGATATTAAGAAAAAGTTTGACATAAGAAAACATTTCAATAATTTTTCTTAAAAAAACTTACTGATGCATTTTGATGAAGTTAACTTACATATTTAGCAATAATATCCCTAACTTTTTTCGATCAGTTTATTAGTAACATCTACAGTATATCATATGTAAAATAAAAAAATATACCTTCATAGTCACTATATTAACTCACTATTCAAATTTGGTGGTGTGTAAGAAGCCAACACTTTGAAAATATTATCTGTTAGATTTTCAGTCATCATATATTCTGTGCAAGGCTCTCTTAAAGCTGCGAAAAATTTCACTTTCAAAGTATCCATTGAGCCATCTGTCGGACAGGTCTTATCTAGTTGAGTTATAGTACACTTTTCAACACCAGTCATCATTCTGAAACAAAACTTTAAATACGTTATAATAAAAAAATAATAAGCAGATAACTAACTCGCACATTTTTTTAATTTCCAATGAATTCGATTCGTTGCCACTAAAACATCTCATCAACTCAACTTTAGCTTCAGCATCATGAAAATTTTCCACACAATTCATAAAATAATTCCTGAATTTAGATGCTAAAACATTTATAAATTAAAAGCACTACAAAAACAACATTAATACTAACAAATAAGTTGGTCTTTGTTCTCGTAGCTAAAGTCGATAAGCGAATACACCATATCGAAATTTATCTGCGGCCAATCTTTTTCACCTTCGGGCAGACAATTTTCCAGCTCTTCAATAAGATCATCGTAGCATCCTTGTATCTTGTCTTTGAAGTCTTTCAAAGGAGTGACAAAAATGGGTGACTGCGTCAACTTGTTTTTAAAACATTCGGTAGAATTGTCGGCGAGAACCTGAAATTTTTGAAAATCCGTTTCTGTCAAGTTTTGATAACATTTTTCTTTGATTATTTTGAAAAAAATTGCCTTGATTAGGGATACTTCTACATTTACATTACCAGTTGGCATACCATCTGAAAATAAAACACTGTAGAGAAAAATTTCAAATCAATAGCCCTACTTACAACAAATACAAATGCCAAATGTAAAAAATAAAATATGCTTCATCATTTTGTGTGTATGGTCGAGTTGCTGAGGATATTATGGACCGAAATGATAAAAGAGGTTATATTAATAATAGCCCTAATTATTCTTTTGAAACGTTTCTAGGCTCTCTATGATTAAATTGAAGAATTGTCGAGATATCAGCGTCGTAATAGTGGCATGGTAAGGATGTGAATCATTTTTTGAGAAGATGGCCAATTACCTAATGAGAGCAAGTGAAAAATTATATATTTGCTTGAATCCCTCATACAACTAAACATTCGGCTGACTAATGTTTATAACATTTAAAAAAATTAAAATTCAGAAACACTAAAATTACTGAAGTTAAGGTATCCAGAAAAACTGGTATGTTTGATCGTTTCAGCTTTTCTCATTGATTTAAAAATATTACAGAAGTTTCAATTAGTCATCATTATTTTGAATTGTAAATAATAATTATAAAAAAACCAAATAATCTCAGGATATTCAATAGAGCAATCAAACTATTAATTAGGCATATCTTTAAAACACTTTTAAGAACAGTTTAAATTAGTGCCAAGTAAACGATCTCTAGGTGAACTCATTTAAATGTTACATGATCTCTTCCATTAACAAAATTCATGCGTCAGATAACAAATACGTACAATAACGTGTTACTCCGTCGTTAAAAGGTACTCGACGTTTTAGTTTTCATTTACAGATTTTTCACTGGTTTATCGCTCCGCCTTCGCGCAGATAATTCCAAGGTCACACCCATGAGAGAATCCAACACCTCTACCATATTATGGAATACCAAAATGAAACTACGAAATTGGATTATAATATTCCAAAATGTAATTTAGTTTTACAGTATCCAAACAAACACTTTAATATAAGAATAGATTTCCAATTTTTACTTAAATATAAAATAAGGATAATACCACTTTTCCAATTTATAGAAAACTCCCTATAGTAACAGATTTTAATTTTGAATGTAAAATGACATTAATTTTAAACAATGCACATGGCGGCACCATTTACGACAAGAAGTGCATTGAATCTGTTATTTTCCCTTTAATTATCACTAGAGGTCAGAATAACAAACACACTCTGCATCGGCTACAAGATCATGAAGACATAATACAAATGGAACATCACGAGAAAAATTCGAAAAAAAATAAAGTATGTAGATGTTTTAAACAAATTTTAAAATGTACATAAAAACGATAAACTCAGATCTTCAGGCAATAACCATAACAAAAGTACGTAAGTATAAAATATTGTAACTCCTTGCATATGACTGCATTCAATTGAGAAAACTTTTTTTCTCTTTACAGAAGGGGTGGGAGGTGGAGTGAAATTTCTAGAAATAACCCTTGCCTATTTTTTTTAGCTATGTCGTTATTCCATATTAAGAGTGAATACCGTAACTGGCTCGTTTTCCTTAAGATCAATCCTGAAATCTAGTAGTAATGTGAAATAAAGTGAAGGAAATGGACGAAAAAATGAACCCTCGACAGTCCGATGTTGAATCCGTAGATCAGAAGATAACATAAACATCTATTACTGGAATATATACTGAAGACAACTCGGAGTTGCTATGAAAGTTAACAACTGGTTAACTGGAGGAGGAGAAAGCCATAGTACTAGTCTTGCGATGACAAGCTTCGACACAATGTTGGAGCAAAAACAGAAGAAATACTCAGTAATGGTGAAAGTATTAGAATTACGGTATGGTGATTCTCATTTGAGCCTACTATACAAGTTTAGCTTAGTAGGTATAACAAGATCATCTAAGGTGGCGACAGCAGACTAGTCAAGAGGAATTCTTCGTCGATTTCGAGAGATTAATCTATCGGACTAATCCAACAGCATTTGTGGAATTACGCCACCTACTAGAAATCATCAGTGTTTTCATTGACGATATCTAAGAAAAGGACGTAAGGGAGAAGGTGTTAAAACCAAATGTGCAGCAGCGCCTTTGTACATGTTCTAGAGCAAGACGCAGTCAAGAGTAATTTTCGTCAGCTCAACAAATTCGAGCGATGACGTTAAAGAGGACCACAACCACTAGTTATGCTTTACGAGAAATTAAGAAGATGCTGTAGAAGATGTTGATAAAGATATTGCCAGTCAGTTCACTTAAGTGCTTCGATTGTGGACAAATTGGACATTCGAGGAGAGATTACCGCAGAGGAAAAATACGACCTTTTCAAATGTGGGAAAATTGGCCATCTAAAAATATACTGCTCAAAGATGAGGCGAAGAAGCACAGAGAGTTTTTCTGTATACAGAAGATTGATTATACAACCTCAGAAAAGTTGGACTGCCGTTGAGACGAAAAAGTAATAGACAGTGATGTCCGCCCAGTTCTAGAAGCAAGGGAAGAGGCAATGGAAGACTCAATGGCAAGAGGCTTTCGAAAAAAGCCTGCTCTAAAAGGGCTATAGGTGCAATGGAATTCTCTCACAGTTGACAATGGGTTGCTGCAGTGAGCATGGAAAAGTACCAATAGGAAGAAGGAAGAAATAGAAAAAATAGGGAACCATGCAGTTGGTTCAACCGAAGTGCTGTATAATAGAAATGTTGAGGGAGATACTGGGGAAAAAAGCTGAAACTACGTGGAATATTAGTGTCTATGGTGTACAACATAGCCCACTCTTCAGGGCGGGCCAACGTATTCAGAGTAGGGAATCTGTGAAGCAAAAAGAATTTAAAACTTACGTCGACAAACTTTAAAATGTTTTGGGCAGGATTTACGACTTTACCCGATATCGCATTCGAATGGCTAGCAATCAGATGAAGACACGCTATGATCTCAAGGCAAATTCGACAGATTTCCAGATTTGGTGTAGATGTACAGTCTTCAAATGAAGAAGGGGCGACGACCAAAGCTACAACCAAGTTGGGAGAGCTCGTGTGCAATGATGAAAAGGATCAACGGTCTAGCTAATTCAGCGTCATGTCAAAGCGAAGATGAATATTGTACAGCTGGACACTAGGTATATTTCAAAACGAACAGCATGAGAGATAATAATTCGAGGCGAACAATTATTTTGTGGACGTGAGTGGTGAGCAAAGTTGAATAGATAGTCTTCCTCTAGTTGGAAGCTCTTCAAAGCGCCTGGGTCTACCTGGAATCTTGGAAACTAGACCACATCGAAATAAAAGGGAGATAGTACGCGCCACAAGTTAGTCAGTCAGTTAGTTAAATAATAATTATAAATAATTATTAAATTATTCGTTTAACCTTGCTAAGCGTGTCTGCGTACTTATCGTACAATGTACGAGATAATCGTGTTGTTGTCCACTCTTATTGCATTTCCGTAATAGCCTTTTTTTCGTATAGTCAAGTCTTGCATAAACCAATTAATCTAGAACTCTATTAACTACCTATCTTGGGCATTTCTGTTCCAACGCGTTTTTTCGAACAAATATGCTCTAGTGACTCCTTAAACCCTGTTCAAAAATCAAAAAACCATTGTGGTGCAAATAACACACATTTTTCAAGACATTTTCTATTACTTAACACAGTGACAGATAAGTCATTTACACCACAATGGTTTTTTGATTTTTGAACGTTTTTAGTTATAATTTACTGATCTATTATTATTATTCAAAAAGAAGATTCTCCTGGTTCGCTGAAGATCTTCGTTAAGTTCAGTAGTTCTTTAAATTGAAGTGGTCAGCAGAAATATCTACCAGTTGGAAAGTTGCATTCTAAACTGGATGCAAAGTTTCCATCTGAGAGAATGATTAAATATATGTAATATGAATTGCAATTGATAAATACTGTTACGTTATAATACGCTCCCGAAACTGGGCAACCCTGTTACCGGTTACAAATCCGGAATGTTCAGGGGTATAACGAACAAGTCGTGGCTTCGACTCGGTTTACAATGCGAACCACGAGAAACGCCGACTGAAGCTGAAAAATTGGTGAGAACAGCCCGGAGTACGGGAAATGATACACAATCTTCCAACTAATCGTTTATTCAGATGTCAAACAATGAAAATAATGATATAAATGAAAAAGAAAACAACGAAGCCTGACTAGCCTAAGGGCGTGTACAAATTTCAATAACCTAACTCCTCGGAGGGTCCTCCAGGTCCCAGACGTTCAACAAACGAGTACCGGCAAAACAATAAAAAAAAATCCTTTCTTTAGCGAAGGAGGAAGGCCGACGGATCCTACGTAACGTCGCTATTCGGCTACGCCGCCCGCATAAGCGGAGAGGTCCTCTAAGTCTTTCTTCGCTCAAAAAAAAAAAATTGAAGTCAAGATGTTTTTCTTCATGAAGAACCACGCGCAAAAAAATGTTCGGTGAGCGCGATACACAATTCCTGGCGAGGTCGCTCACGGATTGATAATCGTTCGTGAATATAAAAACCCGACGGACTTGATAAGGAAATTTTTTCTTAAGTTGGTACAATTATTGAAATCACGCGCCTTATGACAAAACTGGAACTTTAACAGTCGAACAAATTATAAATCCTAAACGCGACATACAAATTAAATGAGTTTGATAGAACTATTCACCCGTCGAAATAATGAGTGACAATGGAAATTTGACTATAGTTAAATACAAACGCTCAATTAGTTCGACGGAGTGACAAAATACAACCGAAACTTTGGGAAGCCACGGCCTGTGGAAAATGGGGTGTCACCACTGCTCCTGACTTGCTGGAGGGTAGATCCGGCACCTTCCGGTGAGTCCGGGGACGACCTGGACTGACAGGACCCGACGAGATCCTGATCCGCAAAAGCGCTCGGTCTGGAACCTTCCGTAGTGAAGTCCGTGATCCGCTTGGCGATGTGGGCGGTGGTACTTAGACGAATCGTCTCCAACGGCCCTCGTGAACTCCACTACGTCGTCTCGTCGGCCCTGCAAATTCACTCGATCACTGTCCCCTTGACTCTCCCCAGGCACTGACAACACTCCCCGGCAAAAGGTCGTGAAAAATCCCCGTTCTGTCTCTGGTTCCTCCGATTTATAGCTTCCACCCCCTCTGTGCGCAGATTTTTCGGCGGAAGTCCGAGTACGTTTCCGTCGCGATGGATTCTAGAACATTCTAGAAAAATCGCGAAGATTTACAATCGCGCGGCGATTTAAATCGTAACAATACCTATTTGTGTTAAGAGACCAGTTTTTAATAGATACAAAAACTGCAAAAGAATCTAAAGAAAGAAAAGAGCTCATATTAATAACATAATTACATAACATTTTTGTTTTATAAAACAAAAATTTCCGATAATATTGCGGAATCTGGAAAAGTGCCCCGAATGCTTGCAGCGTTTCCACGTTGAATGGCAAGGGAAATCCTCTTGAAAAGGAATTTCTTTGATTTTGAATCGCCTGATTCCGCGATAAGTCGGTTTCCGATGACATTAATGAAATCGATGGCTTCTTTGCACCAAGGGCAAAGGGCGAAGGTTTCAAATGCTAAACCTTTAAACACGTAGTTTGACGAAATGATTGAACTATATTTGCTATGTTTGCGTTTACAAGCCATTTCAGCGGCAAAACCTGAGACTTCAGATGATTTCAATACGTAACTGTCTGCAAGTGTATCTACAACAGTAACGTCCCAAACCAAAGGTTGATCTTTAATCCACGGTACTAAAGTCATCCCATCTGGGCGTTTTCCGTCATCCCGAGACAGTCCGTTTGGTTCTAAAGTTGAATTCACATGAATAGAAGTTAAAGACCGGTTGATAATGGAATTAATTTCAGTGTGTCTTGAAAATCTACCACTGCTTTTGAAACAACTTAGACTGTGGGTGCCAATTTCGTCAACTTTCGCATTGCATTTGCAAATATGAGGTGTACAAAGATCACAACCCAATCTTAAACCAATACAAACTTGGAAGGAAGTGTTATCTAAAAGAGTACCAATATTAGGAGAAGGTATTGCATGCAACCAAGATCCTGATTCTCTGCATTGCAAAGCCTTAAAACGAGCCAAGTCTCTAGGTGAATTAAAGATTAAGTCATTGGCAATTATTCCTTTGATATTAATATTATCCCAATTCTTCTGAAATTGTGGGATTGTTGGTATTTCGTTCTCATTTTCTACACCCCAGATTGCTAAAGCTTCATCATAATGGTGAATATTAAGCTCATTATCCTTTGAATTTAGTAATAAAGAAACAAGATTTTTAACCCCATTAATAGAAGATAGGAAAGCAGGAAAGCAAATATCGGAAATGCGACGAATTCCCAGACCACCAAATCTAATCGGTACTCTAAACAAGACTTTAAAGAAGAATCAATTGAATTAACATAATTAGAAAATTTCCAAAATGGAGTTGTTCTTAATAAAAAATTAAATTTTGGTATGAAAAGACAGTTTTTGATTAAAGTATAAGCCACGTGTCTGTTAAGGAGTTCAGCTTTGTTTAAAAGATTTTCAACTGTAATTATAGTTTTTTCGACGGTGTTTTTGAAACCTTGGTCAAAGATTGGAGAGCCTAAAAGAGATAAACTTTCTCGGTCACATATTTTAATGCCTGGTGCTAAATTTTGAAATTCCTTTATGACCTTTAAATCTGTATCTCCAGAACAGCAAAAGATCTCGCATTTGTTAAAGTTTAATTCAAGGCCAATTTCCTGAGATAATTTATAACTTTCTTAAAGTCGGATAAAACTACTTCTGGGTAATCAGCTAAGGTTCCATCATCTAAATACCATATATTCAGTTGAGAATCCAAAGATAAAATAATTGGTTGAATGGAAAAACAAAAAATCATGGGACCGCAGGGATCTCCTTGCTGGGCTCCAACAGAAGAAGAAATTAAATGATTACCGAAAAATAAAGTTGAAGGATTTCTATAGCATTGATAAAGATAAGGGTACAGAAGTGGGGTATGACATTGCACTTCTTTCAGAATACAATCCCGTTCGACTGAGTTAAAGGCATTTTTGAAATCTAATTTAAGAAGAACTTTGCCACGGTTTTGATCGTTATTAACAAAGGTTCGTGTGGTATGAATTGCTGCTTCGCATCCTAGTTTAGTTGCAACTCCAAGTTGGTGAGGAGATAAATACGAATTTACAATATTTCGACTTTGAAAACAGGCTAGCTTTGAGGTCAATCTTCGCAAACAGTTTCCGATAGCGATCGGTCTAAGTCCTCCATCTTTCTTGTTAAGGGCACATAAAGACGCACCATACAATAAATGGCAGATTTCTGAAGGAAGTTGCCCAGATAATAAAAAATTGCACAGTTTGGTTAACGCTCTTAGTGCCTTCTGACCTGCTTCACCCGCTGACAAAGATATGATATCTTTCAAGTATTGTGGTCTCATGCCATGTAAACCTGGTGAAGAACCGGCAGGAAATGAATTTATAGCTTCTCGAACGTTTTGCTCATTGACTATTAAACTAATATCTCCAGTTTTGGAAGGGTCTGGGAAAAAAAGTTCGCGAGATGGTGAAGGATGTTTTTTTTTAAGTTCTTCAGCAACATTTTCGTTGAATGAAGCTAATGAGTCATCCGAGGACAATAATTTAACAGCTCCTCTGATATCAAAATCGGCTATTTTTGCTTCTACTTTCTTAGCTAATGATAAATTTGTACGTTTCTTAGAACCAGTTCGTATTTGAGGTACTTCAAAATAAGAAAGATTTTCTTTTATATGCTTATTCAACGACTTATCAGATTTCTCTGCTAAATTGAAAGCTCTATACGAAAAAAGCAAATGATTCTCAAAGGATGATATTGATTTGGTCGAAAGACAATTATTAATAATGGAACTTAATTTATCTAAAGTAGATTTAGGCATAGGAATAAATAAAAAAGTAGATCACCTTGCAAAAAATAGGGTCTCACCGAGCGTTGATTGGATTAGAATGCTTGTACGAATCTTGAATGAACTACTGTTACTCCAGGGTATCTATAAATGATTGTTGGGTCAAGCCAGTTTTGGAAAAAATATTATTGTGTCACATTTTTGAAACAGATGCCCAATTTTAATTTATTATTACGGTCACTTCTGACATTAACGGCGTTTTATTCTAGCTTTTCAATCCAGTTTTCGTTCCTTATATTCGTTTTATCACAGTTAATAAACACAAAAAATCTGTATTTTTCGATTCAAATTGTAAATACGTCCGATTTTAGAGCTAAACAAAATTTTTGAGGGTGGATTTAGTCAACAACCTAACCTGAAAATTTGACGTTCAGAATTTGCCGAATTTGTTTTACATATAAAGCGGCACATTCAAAATTTGACAAGTTTTCATAGCAGTCTGAACCAGACAACCTTTTATTGGTACCCTGTATTGTAGCCCCGAGAAAAATAGCAGATACGGAAACGCGTGTAAAATGTGTTCCAATAAAGTTTTTGTAATTGTTTTAAAATGGATTCTTCTCTTGGAAGTAAGCAAAATTAAAATGTATAATTCGTTTTTCATTTTATAATGATGTCAATTAGCAAATTAACAATAAAGTCGCTAGAAATTTTGTTGGTTTCGTTATGGAAATTAGTTATTAAAAAAGCAATAAATTACGTCATTGGTTGCCAGTGGCCAGCAAATCCATTTCAAATTGCTTATTGAACGTTTCTTTAACTATTTACAAAGAACTGGCTGCATCTTTCTGAATCTTTGCTTTTTGTGATACTTTTTGTGAGATGCGCGTAAATTGAAGCACTTTTACAGATCCAAATAACAGGGGAGTAATTTTTTTGTTAAAGAAGGAAATTTTTGATTTGTCATCAAATTGTACAATCCTTGATACATCCTACTGGACAAATGTCCGAAGAAGCTCAAGAGTTGTGAAATAAGAATATTAAAAGATTCCGCGAAGATTTTACAAGAAAATGTGATAGCAAAAAAAACATTGAAGACGTTTTCATACTACTAAAACTTTATATCCGAATATCTTTTTTAATTATAAATTAAGTTAAACAATATTTAGCAATATTATATTTTTCAATGACCTCTTGACATATGCTTAACAAAAGTTAACGAAACCTGCAAAGATACAGAGTTATTTGAAAAATAACCGCAGTAAAAAATTTGCGTACCTCATTGTTCATTTTTAATTAAAAGAGAGGACATTATCGACAAATGCCGTGAGTGTGACAAAGACAGAAGTATGTATACACAATTTTAAGGGATGTTTGTATCGTCTTAAACAGATTATTATAATTTACATAATTAATTAGACTCCAAATTAAGTGAGATGGAAATATTGGCGCAACCGTTGTGCGAGACAGTGTTTACCCCCACCACTTTTCGTCACACAAAAAGGTTGCCGATCAGAATTTCAAACCCCCCCCCATAAAAAGTTTCACTTCAAAAATTATTTTCTCAAAAAGTATACGGGCTACTGACTTAATTCTTTTTTTAAAAACTTTTACAATATCTTAGTTACATTTGACTCGCTGCATGTGTATCGAAATTTTCAACATTTCACATAGGTCCCAGCAGAGTGAAGTTTACGATGCGCATTTTTGATTAATCTAAATTTATTAATTATTTTTTTCAAAACTATCGATATTTGCGAAATTTACGATTCACTATTGGAAGCGCTGTACTTTTTACTACAAATATACAGAAAATCATAATTATAGCTTCAAGGGTTGAATTAACACAACGTTAAATGTTACGAGAAACGTAGTTTTTCGGACTACACCTCAACTACGTATAAAGGCCGTTTTCAAAGTTCCGTCCTATTAAAAAAAGTTGTAGATGGCCATTCCTTATGCCCCAAAATGTCCTCTACAAGATAGTATAGGTCTCATTTAGTTATAACAATGGTTATACCTTGGAATCACCTACCCTCAGAAATAAGCGAGCTAGATATGTGATTTTACTCCACTATTAAGTGAGATGGAAATATTGGCGCAACCGTTGTGCGAGACAGTGTTTACCCCCACCACTTTTCGTCACACAAAAAGGTTGCCGATCAGAATTTCAAGACCCTCCCATAAAAAGTTTCACTTCAAAAAAACTAATTTTCCAGCTGTGTTCAAAACAGAGTTTATACGTAAAAAGTTGTTACGAATTTGTTTCACAGCTGACTCATTTTTCAGCAAATAGTTTAGATACGTCAATTTGACGGGGCATTGTTATCTTATTTAAGATTCTTTTATTACTGAACTGTTGGGTAAAATACAATAAAAATTCAAGGAATAGGTATGTATCCGGTGTAGGTAGGTACATCTGCATCCAAGGGATCAGTCTTTATAAAGTAAGTTTTCAATAAAACGAATTCAAATGTTATTAATTTTATTTTTTAAACAATGAATCATGGGGTACCCAGTACCCTCCTTATTTTTTTGTTTTTATTTATAAAAGTGCCTATTATGGAAGTGGGTACGTCAAGCTTGAAGAGGGGGTGAAGGTGAATAAATAATTTAAGTACTAAATAACAAATTCAACAATGTAACACAAAGAAAATTTAAAAAATGTACTCAAAATAATTGTAACTAATTAAATAAGATGTTCAAAATTTCGACCATTAACTTCCACACACCTTTCAATTCTGGAATAAAACCTCCTCCGCACATTTCTTAGTGTCTCTCTTCGGATTGCGGCGAATGCTTGTTGTATTCGTTCCATCATATCTTCTCTTGTTGTGGGTATTTCTTGGAATACTATCTCCTTAACATAACCCCATAAAAAAAAGTCCAGAGGTGTCAAATCAGGCGAACGAGGTGGCCACTGGATCAAATGGCCTCTTCCTCGACCTATCCAATTTTCCGGAAATTCCTGGTTTAAAAAGTTTACCACTTGATTGTGAAAATGTGCAGGTGCGCCGTCATGCTGAAATATCATATTTCTTACGACATTTAAAGGGAGTTGGTCGATTAAATCTGTACATTCATTTCTTAAAAACTCCAAGTACATTTGGCCGTTCAGATGACCTTCAAAAAAGTGAGGACCTAATACATGCTCCCCTATAATTCCACCCCAAACGTTG
Source organism: Tenebrio molitor (assembly GCF_963966145.1). Lineage (NCBI taxonomy): Eukaryota > Metazoa > Arthropoda > Insecta > Coleoptera > Tenebrionidae > Tenebrio > Tenebrio molitor. The sequence continues at coordinate 19,577,208 of NC_091051.1, read as the reverse complement.
ATAGACCATCGAACTTGATGATCTACATGACGAACCCAATGGGGGTTGTCAATGCTCCAATAATGCATGTTATGCCTTGTGACGATCACTTCCGGTGGTGACGTCACGGGATGCGATTTGACGCCGGTCGGTCGCGGTATGCCTCGAGCGCCAGTCCCTTTTTTCGGCTGTGGTGGGACGCCACACGGCCGGGGTAGCTCTGCGGAGTGACGGCGTCCAGGGGTCAGCTGTCAGGGCGCGGGGTAAGGGGGGAAACAAACAAACAGTCGTCGCAAAACCTTTATTTACACTATGTACAAGGGGGACCACTTGGTGAAGGCGAGATCCTCCGGGGATGGTGCCCGTGACCTGGGGGATGTCCTCGGCGGCAAGGAAGATAAGGGGGTGTTCGTACTTACGTCGGTCGGCCCTGGAACTTCCTCTTGGCGGCGTGCTTCCTCTTGACGGCGTAGCGAGAGAACCGGTCGGGGTATGACGGGGCTGCGGGGGTGTGACGGGATCCGGGGGGGATTGGGGGAGCGAACGGGCCGGAGACAAGGGATGAGCGGGATGACCTGGTTCGCTCACTAGGGCTGTGGCGGTGGGGGAGCTCTGTTCAGCGCGGAGTCCGGGTATTGTCGGCCGGAAGAAACACGGGTTCCGGGGCGGATTCGGTGGACACGGTTGAGGTAGCCGGCTCCGCGCTAATTTTCTGGCCCGGCTCGGAGAAAGAACGGAATTTTTCCGCCACCGGGAGCGTTTCCTAAGTAACTTCGTTACAGCCTATTCACTATGGAGTCACTCCTGAACGTAGCTTCATCACTGAATAAAATACGAGAATTCTGTCTTTGAATAAAATTGCAAAATTCAGTTCGCTTTTGGAAATCTTCGCCATGAAGTTCTTGTTGCAGGATCATTTTCTATGGATGAAATTTCAAAGCCTTTAAAGTTCTAATAATCGTGCTTTGTGAGACATTCAGTGTAGCCGCTACTGCTCTTGTGCTTGTATGTGGATTTTCAGTTACCTCATCAACAACGGCATTTTGAAAGTTAATATTTTTGGGGAGTGCATACCTTACTCGTGGCAATTCTTTAACACTGCCAGTATCTTCAAACAGCTTTACAATTCGTCTGATATTCATTTCGGAAAATTTATCATTTTCTTGACAGGCCTGAAGAATTCCTGCTGTGGCTCGATAGCACCGGTGACACTCTCCATACGTAAAAATAATATTAATTTTCTCTTGCTGTGAGAACAACATCTTGTATAAAAGATTATTTCAAAGATTTTACGAACTTTTGTACTTTGACGTTGTCAAATAATAAATTAATTATTCTTTTTTTTTGTAAATCAGTAGGCCGTGAAGTACTTTTTTACGTAAATACACACTGGTGAATGATGTCTGGAAATTGTCTTTATTTAACATTAATTTATTGGTCAATAATAAGCACTAGGATGATTATTGGGCAGAAAATCTACACAGAAACCTTTGATGTGCATGTTAAAAATTATAATGTTAGAAAATGCTGAAAATATTTTTTTTTCATTCATTTTTTTCTTGAATATTCTTCTTCTGTCAAGATCCGTGTTAATTTTTGTAGTGCCTATGTAAAGAGGGCAATGCAGCCTTTATTAAGACTAAATATCATTAAGCAGCAATTTAAAATAACGAAGATATTCAAATATAAAGTTTAAGCAGACGCACCCTGTATATGTATAACATACCAAGGGACAGATATATTGCCGGAAATTTTTTCGAGCAGTCCTGACACATGAGTGTTTGTAGCAAGAAAATTACACGAGGGCGCTAGCCCGACTGCAAGGAAAAATTTCTGGCGATATACTGGGTGATTCAGATTGGTATTCGCGCCCCTATATCTTTTTTATTTTAAGAAAAAAGTACAGCAAACCATATACAGGGTGATGAAAAAAAAGTGCCCGTGCTAACCTGCACGTTATAAAGTATTTTTAACTAAACACGAATTCGAAATCCAAAATTAAATTTGTCCACTCTTCGCCAAGATATAAGATTTCCTTTTTAGACAATAGAAATCTATATGATTAACCGTTTACTAATAATTTTATTGTTGAAGTCTAGATTTTGGTCGAGCTGATAATGTTCTTAAGTAAAAAATGCAAAAAGTCTATCGGAACCAACGTCATTAAAGATGTTAGAGTACCATTTCTTGGGTCCAAAGAAAATTCGTCAATGTTACAACATTGCAAAGCTCCTAAGATACAGAAACATGTAATTTTTGAAAACGATAGCAACAATAATTCAATTTTTAATATTAATGGTTTTGTCAAATTTAACCTGTCAATTTTCCAACAAGTCTGAAAAAATGGCATACAATTTTAACGAATATGTAGACATGTTACTCTGCTTGGGTGCATCAAATGATAACGCATCTGAAGCAGCAAGAGACTATGCAAGACTGTACCCTCAACGACGTCATCCTGATGCTAAGGTAATAAGAAGATTGATGCAGCGATTAAGAGAAAACGGCCAAATAATGCCTCTTTATGTAAATCGTGGAAGGCCTCGTGAAGTTCGAACACCAGCTTTGGAGGAAGCTATTTTGGAAGCAATTGAAAATGCGCCAGGACGAAGTATACGAGGATTGGCGCGAGAGTTTCACGTAGACTATCGCACGGTACAAGGTATCCTGGCTGACGAACATTATCATCCTTATCACTATGTTAAAGTACAAGCTCTTCGTCCAAGTGATTATCCCCTCAGAGTAGAATTTTGTGAATGGCTACTTGGACGTCACAGAATCGATCCTAGGTTTATTCAAAACATTTTATGGACAGATGAATCATATTTTTCGCAAGACGGCATTTTTAATCAACATAATAATCATATCTGGGCGACTGAAAATCCTTTCGCTGTGCATCCTCGTGCACATCAGCACCGCTTCGGAATTAATTTGTGGGCTGGGGTCATTGATAATAACCTCGTAGGACCTTTTACGCTACCTGCCAGAGTGAATGCAGAAAATTTTCTACAATTTTTACAAAATGACTTTCAAGTTTTGCTTGAAGATTTGCCCTTTGCAATTTTGAGGCAAATGTGGCTACAAATGGATTGTGCCCCTCCACATTTTGGTAGGATAGTACGGGATTGGTGTGACGAGACTTATCCAAATAGATGGATTGGTAGAGGTGGCGCGATTGCTTCTCTACGATGACATATGTGAAAGTTAAGACAGTCAACTTTTTCTTTAAATAGTACATTATACATTTCTTAGTCTATTCTTGTAAAGCTTTTTTTTTCTACATTTGAATGTGTAAAAAAAGTTGACACTTGCGATAGGAAAAAATCGAGCAAAAAAATAAAATATGATTTAATTTATTCGAAAGTGTTATTTTCTAAAAAGAGCTAGTTAGCCATGGAGACAATTGAATTTTGACATTAATAGCGTCAATTATTAAAGTACCTACATTTAAATAAATAGCTATGTTATAACCTAAATTTAAATAAATAACTATGATACAGGTGTCCCCAAAAAAAAAGACGAGTCCATAGCTCCTTTATTTATCGGAGGATTTTAATTATCTATACACCAAATTAAATGGTTGTTAGTAGGCTACAAACGGCTTAATTAATTCACGTATAGCTCCAAGGGCATCAAGACTAAACTGTCAAAACATTTTTTTTCAAATGGGATTACATACTTTTTTTTAGTAATTCTGATAGAGATTTTAATTCTGAAAACAATGTATCACAAGTATAACTTCACATAAAAAAAATAACACTAACTTTTGAAACAAATGACGAGCACCAAGCGAAAAGCTATCAAAATGCATTGCGTTACAATGTAATAACCAAATTAAGGTAGCTGGAAAAACAAATGACAAATAATAACATGTGGGATTGCGCAGATATGCCGCCAATGTTTAGCGCAAAACATAGAACATAGACGATAGTAGCGTTTTTTAATTTTTTTTGTGTGAATTTTTGGTATTTAAGTGTATATTTGTGATACATTGTTGTTTTCAGAATAAAAATCTCTATCAGAATTACTAAAAAAAATATGTAATCCCATTTGAAAAAAAATATTTTGCCAGTTTACCTTTGAAGTCCATGGGGCTATACTTGAATTTATTAGGCCATTTTGTAGCCTATTAATAACCATTTAATTTGGTGTACAGATAATTAAAATCTTCCGATAAATAACGGAGTTATGGACTCGTCTTCTTTTTTGGGGACACCCTGTATAACATCTGGCTTCGAAACCTAACTTTTTCCTGACTATACCGCTTTGAATGCATACACGATGAAAATATGTAGTTGAATTTTGATAGTGCATGAATGACATGATGAGTCTTGGGAATCGTATTCGAATTATTCGAATATTTGAATAGGTGACTATGTAAAATTCGAATAAGTGTAAATTCTAATATTCGAATAAAGTAATTTCAGGATGGATCGGGTATTTCACTGTCAAATAATTTTATTTTTTGGCTATGTAATTCTTAAAATAGTGAGATGCAGCGAACCAACACAACGCGAATTTAGCACAGTATGTATTTGGTATTTCGTCCGAGTCGAGTTTTCTGGCCGAGGCGCACCCGAGGCTTGAAAACAAACAAGGTCAAATCATTTTATTTTTTGGCAACGTGGTTGTCTTGTAAATAGTTACATGCAGGGAACCAACATAATGCGAATTTACAAATGTTTGGCTTACTAGCTCTTTTTAGAAAATAACGCTTTCTAATAAATGAAATCATATTTTATTTTTTTTCTCGATTTTTTTCTGATGTAAGTGTCAACTTTTTTTACACATTCAAATGTAGAAAAAAAAGCTTTACAAGAATTGGCTAAGAAATGTATAGTGTACTATTTAAAAAAAAAGTTGACTGTGTTAACTTTGACATATGTCATCGTAGAGAAGATTTGACAACGTCATCTATTGTAGTTTCATAAGCCATTTACAAATATTTTGTTGCTATACTTTTTTCTTAAAATAAAAAAGATATAGGGGCGCGAATACCAATCTGAATCACCCGGTATAAACAAAAAGATCAATACGATAAGAAATTAACACTATGATCACTTACCAATTCATGAAAATACGCCAACATAACACTTTTATTTTCAGTTGTAACCTTATTTAGATCTTCCTATTGTTTGATTGTCTCGTTTGATTTCAGATACCTGCCTTTTGATTTTTCCGGTATTAAGCTATTTGAAGCTTGTTCTGCTTCATTTAAGACATCTTCCGGTAAAACACAATCATTCAAACACATTTTGCGAAATTGCTACTTTTATAAACAACCAAATGTAACTATGACACCTGAACATATCATGCAAACGCAATTTCCAACTCGAAAAAACTGTTTTTGTGCTTAACAGGCTTAAAAATTATAATAGGGGTTGCTTTTTGTGGGTGTCAAGAGGCGAAGGTGACGATATACTCAGAGAATGAAATAGGGGTGAAGCGGCGAAGGTGAGGGTATTTCCAACTCGAAAAAACTGTCTTTTTTTCTTAACAGGGTTGAAAATGGTAGTAGGGGTTGGTTTTTGTAAAATTAAAGTATACAGTAATTTTCTTCTTGTTTTGAAGATCAAGTGTACAAAATTTCATCAAGATCGGAGTAAAACTGTAGATTTGCATACGATTTTGTTTGACATATCATTTATTAAAATCGGATAAAAAATAAGGAAGTGATAGCACCAAAGGTTTTTCATAATACACCCGGTATACAGGGTGACTGACGAAAAACCTTTGACGCTGTACCTTACTTATTCTTCATCCGATTTGAATAAATGACACATCAAATAAAATAGTTCGAAAAGGACTTCATTATTATCCTATTCGATATTTTTTTCGACATCTATTTTTTGACAGACGATAGCCAACTATTTTTTTTCAAATTACACTCTATATATTTTTTTATTCGTTTATATAAAGAATTTTCTTCTGAATATTTGTGCATTAAAAGAAAAAACAAAAAATGTATTTTAATTCGAAAAAATTTAAAATCAAATATCAAGTAATCAAATTTGTAAACAATAGAAAATATATTCTGGTTGCTCAAAATTTCCTCAATGCTGTTGCAGACACTGTCGATACCTTCTTGAAATACCCACCTTTGCATTCAGTTAAAAATTTCGGGGTTTTTCCTGACATACTGGCACTATCCATTTTCTTAACTCTTTTTGGGTACCTGCTGGGGTCAAATAAACATTGTCTTGAAAGTTTCGAATGAAGATAAAGAAATCCAATGGATTCAAATCTGGGGATGTAGCGGGCCACCGAATAGCTCCATGAGCACCCATTGATCGTTCACCAAAATGATTTAAATGATTTAAAAATACAAAATTCATGCGTGCATTACGGGGTATGGCGCCGTCCTGATGAAACACGACTCTACACTGCTAATGGTATTTCATCCCGAAAGTTGCTTATTTCGTTTGATAATAAGTAATATCATATTTTGTTTGATCGAAACTGCTACCAATAAAAATGGGATAGTCCATTCTATCTCCAAAAATGCCACACCACACGTTAACACTAAATTGTCTTTGGAAATTTTCTTCCACACCAACATTATTATTATTATTATTATCAAACTGTTTTGACAAATGAATATTCAGAGCTTACTTAATCATTTCGAGCATTTAGAACAAACTTCTCTCTTGTCTTGTTTATTTTGGTCATTTGATTTTTAAATTTTGTACATTTACTCTTTAATTTCTCGACTTTTGTTTAATGAATGGGTATAGTTCTTTGCATTTTTATATTCAGAAGACAAATCTCTATAATACTGAATAGAAAAAAATGTACAGTGCTGTTTGAAAAAAGGAAGTTGATGTTCATCTGTCAAAAACTGGATGCAAGAATTTTTTTTATTAAGTTGGTATTAAAGTGTTTTCAAAATTATTTCATTTGAGGTGTCATTTATTCAAATCGGATAAAAAATAAGCAAGATACAGCATCATAGGTTTTTCGTCAGTCACCCTGTATATAGATTTAAATTAATATTGAAGGTTTTTGGCACATACTTTGGACGTTTTGTAGCCGCCATTTTGTTTTTTCAAAATGAGATTTTGGATTCTTAATCAGCGAGCTGAAAAACCGTATACACGTTTTCACAGAAATTAATAAATTTCTTCGTATTATGGCCAGCTTTTCGGCGTTTCAGCCCATTGTGCGGTGATGAAAGAATGTGTAAAAACTGCAGCGTTTAAAGGCACGAACAGTGCACTATACTTGGGCCAACCAACAGATATAGTAATAAAACCGCCCCCTAGTGCCCGCGTATTTTAAATAGCAGCTTCTAATTGGCTTATTCAAAACGTGCGCAAATTTTCGAGAGCCTGATGTACATCCACAAAAATCACTTGACGGCATCCGGCATCTCATTCGTTTTAACCTCGCATCGGGAGTTTGACCATGTGTTTATGTTTGTTTGTTTTCCTCGGCGTTTTTCGATTTGTATTACAAAATAGTTTTTTTTCAAGACTTTTGTTTCTCTATTTGAATGACAAATGGCAAAAAACCTGCTTCATTGTGAAACAGGCTTCGGCGTATATCGTTCTACGCAACTAGGCCACATCCCCTTTTTTTTATTACTATATCTGTTGGTTGGCCCAAGTATAGGGTCCCTCTACGGCAAAATCCAAATGTGTAATTAATGCTTCAATGACACTGACATGATGGCTAACTTTTTTTGCCGGCCACCGTACTTTATGTTACAGTGGACGATACGCCACTGGTAACATCCCCATCAACCACCCTTATTTAGCAACCTTTTATGGCTCTCCAGGATTTGGCGGGTAGCATCACTTTTTCAAACTGGCCTTCTCTCCTCTTATTTTAACCTCCTTGATATCGACAGTTTTTCTCAGTGCGCATTATGTCCTATTTAAAAATGTTTTAATAAATATCTATATCACGACCTGCTGTATAAATAATAACCGGCCTGTTCATTTCATTAAAAAAGCATTGCGAAAATGTTTCCGAGAAAGAGCCAATTTTCGCCGATGAGGGCGCTACAGTACGGGCGCTTCTGAAGAATAAAAATGCGGAAAAATAGGTTTAGACATGATTTTAGATTGAGCACAGTAAGTTGATATTTTCTTTCTAAAACAATACTGAATACAATTGCATTTTTGTGTTTTTGATTTTAAATTCGAATGTCATTTGAACCATGCATTTGAACGAGAAAAACTCTCGGTGACAAAAACTTAAGATGAATAATATCCCCAAAAAGCGCCCGTACACTAGCGCTCTGCGGGGATCACTCAAATTACACTTTTGAACAGGCCGGTTATAATACAGCAGGTCGTGATCTATATAATTTGAATTAGTCTATTCTTACAATATATTTTTATAACATCTGTGTATTTAATACTACAACGTAAAATTTTTCTTCAGTATTTAAAAAAAACAAATTATCCATTTTGTCCGCATAACACTCATCATTTTGAATCAGATTTCGAAAATTCTGTAACTGAGAACTGATGATTCGTGTTTTAGAGAGCCCGAGTCGATAAGTTAGGATTCTGTACTGTCATGTCACTTGACGTGTGTAACATGACGTGTAAATAACCAACTAACCTAAATTAGTTCGGAAATTCAATACGGTGAACGAAATCAGTTTTGTTAAAAGTTTGTTATTTAATTATTCGCGATGGTTTTAATGACAATGATAGCCCGTGTGGCTGACGGACTTCCGTTAGCTGCAACAATGCAAGAAGATGAACAGGTAGTCAATAACACACCTAAGCGTTAAATCTTTATTAATCCACTCAATTTGCAGTCCGGTCGTAGCATTTTAGACTACCAAAATCAAGCGAAAATGTTGTTTCGTAAATTGGGTCCACAGTCTCCACCGAGATGTACAATTGAAACTGGACCGTATTTGTTCCAGTAAGTGTTCAGTTCTCATTTTTACATAGTGTTTCATCATGAGTATGTAACTTTGCAGTTATTTAATTGAATACGAAGTTTGTTATTTAGTGTTATGTGAAAAAAATTACTCCAAAAGATTGGCTTATTCGTATTTGGAAGATATAGCACAAGAATTCCATTCGCAACATGGTAAAAGAGTGAACACAGTCACTAGACCGTACACATTCATCGAATTTGACACATATATTCAGAAAGCGAAAAAAGTGTTTACTGATTCAAGGTCGCGACGTAATTTAAACACCATAAATAATCAATTGCAAGATGTTCAACGGATTATGGTTCAAAATATTGATGATGTTTTGCAAAGAGGCACAGTGCTTTCAGGTATGTTTTTTTACAATTTTATTGATTGTATTGATGGTGAATTTGCAGAGCTCGACACCAAGACGCAAAATCTCTCAATGTTGACCCAAAAATATAAGAAGGATGCAAGTTACCTGAATACAAAGTCAATGTATGTTAAAGCAGCAGCAGGATGTATTGTCGTTCTAGTTTTCTTTTTATACTTCTGGGTTCTGTAGATAATGGGGAGAGACCGAACAAGTGTATTTTGCAATCACTACTATGTGATAATGTTAATTCTTTCCTACTGGGAATCTAATATATTTCTGGTCTAGATATTGTATTTAATTTAATAAAAAGCATGGTTTTATTTTTACATACTTTCTTCTTATGTGGATGATAGTGTGATGTTGCCAAACTGAATATTTTTGGATTCATTTCTTTTTCTAGTTCATGCATAATTAATATGAATAGAATTATGCCACTAAGTTCACCACAATTTATTGGAAACCTTTTTTTCCTTTATAAACATTTTAGTGAATTTAATTTTGGTATAAATAACAAGGTAGTAATTATTTTTTAATCAGTTGTACAGTAGTATCAACTTTATAACTGATATTGTGTTATTAAAATATACTTTTTATGATTATATTTTGAGCATGTTTTTTTTTTTGTTGTCACCGAGATTTAAACTTGTAATTTTTAATTTGTTTTTCTTTTGTCATTTCATTTATTTTTCTTTTTTCTATTAGGAAGATAAGAAAATAAATGATTTAAATGATAATTTTCTAAGAAACAATATTAGTATCACAATGCTGTTTCCCATGCCGTTAAATCAATTGTTAACTGATTGAAAAATAAAACAAACAAATGGGATAAAATGATTTTAAATTTCCTCAACTGGTGAACGATCTAACAAATGATCGTGTTACGAGTAGGTACCACCGGCGATTACCAAAGACACTTTCCATCCTTGGCATCGACCACGTAAGTATTTCTACCTTCGTTTTGGTCGCCTGATCATCCCTTTTCAACTTCAGGGCCACAAATGACCGCTAGAAATTAGAATTTTTACGAACCATGAGAAAAATGAAACCTTTATTGTTTTGGTAAATAGAAGTCTGTTGCCGATTTCAGTACAAAATTTTTTCCCGCATTAATTTGTGATACCAAAATAAACCCGCTTACGCAATGTAGTGACTTTGGGATAATTAAAATTTTTACATTAAAAATTAAATTAAATTTTTGAATTAAAATTTATCATTTACTCAAGAAATGGTAATTGTCTACTTGTGGAATTTTCGCGTTTTTTCTACCCAGACACCCTTAGGGCGTCCTCCTATATCGTTTCCCACCGCTCAAACCTTGTGTAAATGCCCTTGTTTTTCTCTCTTGTTGTGTTTCAAGGTCGCATTAATGTCTAGTATAACTAAAGGACAAGGAAAATTCATTTGTACAAGGTTTGAGTGGTGGGAAACGATGTAGGAGAAAGCCCTGAGGCTGTCTAGCTAGAAAAAACGCGAAAATTCCACAAGTGGGTAAAGTAAACAATTACCAAAAACCGTTATGTAAGGTACCAATTTTTTACACCATCATTTTAGTAGTTGGATCATCCATAAAAAATAACAAAAAAAATTGAGGTTGTCATTGAAAAAAACTAATGATGACGTCATTGTGTAAAAATACATGTCGTCATTAGTAAAATTTGTAGGTCACAAGGCGGCTAATTAAAAAATAAAATTGACCAGTCCGAGCGTTTGCTTGAAAACAAATATAATAGGTAGGTAATATTATAGGTAGATTTTGTTCCTTTCATCACCATACTGTAGTTATACATACATAGCATTGCGCATGGGCAAATGTTTTGTCTACGTTTTGTCCAATGCATTTCGTCGACTTGCGAACTTGTTTCTCCCACTTCCAAGAAAATACACACTTCCCGCCAATCCCGCGTCCGGCCATTAAATTGCAGCCGTTGTCGGTCGTACCGGTAAGCAGTTAAGCACGTTTTGTATTCGAGTGATTCAAGACAAATTCCGTTTTCAAGTGATTAGTTTGAACTATCAGCTGAAGAAGATGCAAGTTTTTAATGACAATCCGTGTATGTGTCTTTTCGTGTACCTAGTTTCTTTCGGTTCTCGTGTTCCTTTCAACGAATTGTTAGTGTTGAGTGACTTTCCAACGCATTTGGGGGGCGATGACAACACTTGGTAAGTAATTCTATTTATTATTTAAACTTTTGCAAGATTCTCAAATCATTTGTCTAATATTACAAGGATGCATGAAACTTAAAACAAATAATACAGGGTGATTTACGAGGAATAATGAGCCCGGCGGAATAGAAAATGCAACCCACAATACATTGGAACAAAAAGCCGGACATCGAAGCAGTAAATGTCCGGGTTTTTCTCCTGATGAATTGCGGGTTGCATTTTCTATTCCATCGGGCTCATTATTCCTCGTAAATCACCCTGTATATTTTGGGGTAATCTTCTATAGGCTCTGCCATTTCTATTGAAACACCACCTGTTGGATTTTTCCTAAAATTTAGCAATGTGTAACAGGTTCGGTTGGTTGTAAAACGGCTTTTAGTGAGAAATTTGAAATTTTGACATTTTCTAGTTCCTAAAACGTCAAAGCAAATCGCTGTCAAAATAAATATTTTAAATTGATAAATCAATGATCTAACTACACATTTAACAATTACATATTTATCTCGTCGACGCATCGTGCATTCTTAATATAATTTAATATAAATGTTAATAGAAATCTAAAAATTTTACGCCTGCGAATCCTACCACCACAAATGTGAGTGAGTGGGTTTTTAGCGTGGTTATCTGTCGTTGTTAGTGTTCCTGCTGGAAGGTAAAACCCAAGGGAAACTCAAAGAATTTTAATCAATGAACAAGGAAATTACAAAATCAAAGGATTGGCGCCAGTTTTGGAATCTTGAAGGATTTTGCCTCTCAGGTGTGATTGGATAATTCTGTAGACAGTAATATCAGATATCTGGAAAAAGAATTTGGTATTATGGGGGTATGTGGGCAATGTGGGGTAAGATTGTAAGGATTAAAAAAAATCAGGACTTTGAGGAACTCAAAACTCATAATTGAATGAATTGGGGAAAAGTTTAAGTAAAAAAATAATTATTTTGGTTTATTTCAATGTACTTATATGTATTAAGTATTTTAATAAACTACACTTGCTGAAATGCTTTTTTTTATTGAATTTTTCTTATGGTGAAACCACAGAGGATGAACGAAACTTACACGTAACCTCACTTTTCTGCTGTTAAAGTTAAATGAGTTATAATAATAACAAATAAAACTGCACTCGCTGAAAGTTTAGCTGAAGAGATGAATATCAAAGTTAAAATTTAGATTTTAGAACAATAATTTAAGATGTCCCCTTAAGGCGCATGTGCCAAGTGGCGTGTGAAAAAAAGTGCGGGATTTAATTTTGATGTTATAGCTAAATGTTAGCAAATGTAAATACGTTCTAAGCCGAAGACGCTCACGCTTTTTAGAATGATAGAAAGACGCCTTTTTTAACTTACAGAAAAGATTTATGAAATTTCAACACAAATTTTTCTGACTGACCACATTTGGTGACTTAAATGCAGTTTATCATATAATTTAATAAGAGCTCTCTTCATGTCAGCACCCATAAGGACTCGTTTTTTCTATTTTGCTCTATTTTCGCGAAAAAACAATAAATTCTTGATAATTATTGGTTTATAATTGAACGAAAGACGCGTTGAGTCAAATATGACATGACATTCAACAAAAATCAAGACTGGCAATAATAGTCAAAAAATTACTAAACATATTTGCAGCGTTGCCAAACTGACAATCAACAGGTGGTGTTTCAATAGAAATGGCAAAGCCTATAGTTTACGTAGACTGCGCATCGCATTGCGCACCGTGCTAAATGTGTAGCGTTGCCAGACTTATGTATTTGTCTTGAATAAGCGAAAATTCTCAATTATAAGATCACGGTACGTAATATTTCAAAGCGTTTTCATCTCGCGACATCGGCAATTTGTGTGTTAAAATTATTGGGAAATCTTGTAGTTTATAATCTATTCATTTTGATTGTGACCACTCCCTAGTAAGTTTTCAGTTGCTAGGTTATTGATAGGGAATTGTAGATAACACTAAATCCAGTCGCAGTTGGCAACTCTCGGAGGCGCCATTTTGACAGAAACGTCACGCTCACAGAAGACAGAACGGAGAACGACTTGCGCAAAAGTTTTTCGACGTACACTGTGCGCATATCTATAAAATTGAGTTTTGGTACAAAATTTTAGAATTCAAAAAAAAAATGCCACGTCGTTTTCTCAAAGTTAGGACCAAACGGTTAATATTGACTTGTTTCGAGACATTTATTGAAGCCAACGGGAAAACAACTCACAAAGACGAACATCACCAATAAAGTTAACTCTATTTGTGCTTTTTTGTTGTACATTTTGGCCAGTAAGTGTTGTAGTTTGATACCTTCTGCCTTTTCATCCCCTGTAAATCATTTTTTTGAACTTTCTGTCTGATTAGTTTTTATCTGAAAATATTTGTATTAATCAATGCTAATTGAAAGTTCTGATTAGGTACCTTTAGTAATCCCCAGGTATTTTTCGCGTTTGTCTTACTGCCAAATGACCATTTCATTCGTTCTTCATTAATATCGAGAATTGCATGAGGTGATTTCGAAGTTTTTACGTTAAATAATCTGTACCTGGATATAACCCCACTTTTCAACAGACGTGATCAGTATCACAGAATCAGACAGACGTTTTTAGTATCTCCTACTTCAAATATTGATTTCCGTTATTAATATTGATAAATACATTAAAATCATTGCTTTACTGCCATGGTCAAGTTTTGACAATTCTGACATTTTCACATCATGTTCACACCACACAAATATTTAGTGTAAAACGTATGCAGCACACAGCTAAACAGCGCCTACTATGTTTTTCGTTGTGGTCACAATCAAAATGAATAGGTATTATGTCGCTATCTCTACGACTACCCATCGCTTTGCGCACCGTACTAAATGTGTATCAGCGTTTTCAGACTAATGTATTTGGTTTGAATAAGAAAAAAATTACAATTATAAGGACACGTGACGCATCACTTCAAAGTGTTAATTTTGCGACATCGGTAATATCGTGTTTTTTAAATTTTACCTCAAAAGTAGGCGTTGGAAGAGTGGATTGTGAACGCACCACGGTTTGCAGATCATGTATCCGCTGTTTAAAACTAACCTCACTTTTTATTTTACGTTGTTTGTGTTTTTCACGGCCTCCTAGATTTATAAGAGACGAGTCTCTTATGAATCTAGGAGGCCGTGGTGTTTTTAAATACTGTGTAGACTGACGAACGGTGCGTTCACAATCGACTCTTCAATGCCAATTTTCAGGTGAAATAAAAAAAAACATCCGATCAAATATGTGTTCTGTTTAGGAGTTTTCTGCATAACGTAGACAATTTCAAACTAGCCTTTATCCCTGATTAACAAGATTCATTGGGCAGTATGCATAAGAATAAGCATTTGCTTATACTATATGTTTGTCTTTTTCTATCTAATAGAGTCCATGTATTTCTATCTCTCACTAATACAAGTAAAAGCATTTGCTAATGGTTTATGCATACGACCCATTGTTGCCAATTCAACTCGCAATTTTGTGTGGTTTTCTTAAAGAAATATGTAAATATACCGGGTGTATTATGAAAAACCTTTGGTGCTATAACTTCCTTATTTTTTATCCGATTTAAATAAATGATATGTCAAACAAAATCGTTTTAAATGGGCTACAATTTGAATTGATCCAATATTTGTTCTTGAGTTCTGTTTTTGACAAATGGTAGTCAACTTTTTTTTTTCAAATGGCACTACTGTTAACTTTTTTTGCTCAGTTTTATAGAGATTTTTATTTTAAATATGAAAATGTAAACAACCATGCTCATGCATAGAAACAAAAAGAAGAAATTAAAAATGAATTTTTTAAATCAACCAGTCTCATTAAATAGTAATAAAAGTGCATTCTAATTTTGCAAAGTGACTAAGACAGCTATGGACATTCAAGACAATGTCTATTTGACTCCGGCCAATAACAGAGATGATTTAATAAAAAGAATCGTAGCAGTATGTGAACAAATACCACCAGAATTTTTATTAAACGCCGCAATGGGCGTCAGTAGAAGGTGTTGAATGTGCCTTAGAGAGAATGGAGGTAATTTCAAACATTTGCTATAGTAAAGTTATGGTTACTTGATTTTTGGAAATTCAATTTTTTTTATTAAAACAATTTTTTTATTTTTTATTTTAATGTTTGTGTATTCAGAAGATAAACATCTATCAGAATTAAGATAAAAAAATATACATCTATCAGAATAAAGATAAAAAAATATACAGTGCAACTTAAAAAAACAAAGTTAGCTGCGGTCTGTCAAAAAATACAATGTTAAAAAAAATCATAGCATGTCGGGCTATAGTGTTTCTAAAACGATTTTTTTTTGACGTATCATTTGTTAAAATCGGATAAAAAATAAGGAAGTTATAGCACCAAAGGTTTTTCATAATACACCCGGTATAAATATAACCCATTGAATCGTATAATAAAATCAAACTATGATGAAGCCTGTTCTTCGCGAATCCAAGCGACACCGGGGCCGTCATGTTTTTTTACTGCCACCTCCGAAATTACGACTTCTAGTTGAACATTTGGTATATGTGACTGGTGAATCACTAAGAACTTTTCTCGATGATTGATACCATTTTTTCATAAATGATTTGCGTCCTGCAAAAACGAAATTATTTAACAATCCAATTTAATTTTTGTAATTTTGATTGCTAATGCTTATTATATTCTTAATATTATTCTAACGTTTAGACCGGGACTTTTTGTATGAGTAAGAGAAATCGACAATTTTAAGAATATAAACCTGCAAAAAAAAAACCAGCTAATTCTTGGTGCATAACACATCTCCTCGGCATTATTTTAACCCTCTGACAATATATCTACAATTTTTGTGACAAGCACTACAACACGAGTCATAGAGGACCCTTTTTGGAAATACATATAATAAGCAAAAATAACTTTATTTTTTAAATAAAAAAATACAAATTGAATAACATTCTGACTTAACAGTAGGTAGGTAAACATAACTAAAGAAAAAAAAAATACAGGGTATTTCATGAGTGATAATGAGCTCGACGAAATTAAAAATGCAACCCACACTACATTTCTAAAAAAAGTTGGTTACTGAAATTAAAATATCGAACTTTTTTCGAAAATGTATTGTGGGTTGCATTTTGACTTCGGTCGTGCTCATTATCACTCGTGAAATACTTTCTATACAGTACTGACAAATACTTAAACTGTGCTCTGCACAAATTTATCTTCGGCATTTGATGCATTGGTGACGGCCTATTCTATCACGGACCCTGGGGCAAATGGCACAGCGTTTGCTTGAATGTTCAACAGAAGGTCGAGGTGCAGTTGTTTCTTGTTCAAAACCCAAAATTTCCATAATTGACGCCCTCAAATTATAAGGAAGATTTGTCACTTCAAGTCGCTTTCTGAGTTGTTCCTCGGCAAGTTTTACTCCTAAGATCTTTTAAAAACATTCTTCTGGATTTAGAATTACCATAATTGTTGACTCTATAGATAACATAGGTATTTATCACTGCAGCATCTAACATTCCATAAACTATTCTAAGCGGCCTTCTTCTAGATTTTCTCGTAACACAGTTTGAATGGCACAACTGCTCAAATGTATCTACGCCTCCCTTTGTAGCGTTATAAAGTGAATTGCATGCATTGTTGACAGAAATAAAACAATCTTGTTTTTTTAGGAGAGTGAGAAAATGGTTTTGGTAGCATCAAAAGCTAAGAATGTTGATGGGAAATTGTTCTTCTTCTTGGTCAAAAATTCTGGAGGTGTTTCTGGTTTATTTTTGCGTAATGTTCCTATTAATGTAAGACCATTATTTAGCAGTTCAAAAGCTAGAATAATAAAAGTGAGCCAATTGTCGACCGTCACGTTACGATTGGTGTTATAAATTGCCTTCATCATCCGATTCTTCTGATTCAGCGCTAGCCTAATCTTCAACTATATATTTCATCCTCTAACTCGTTACCATCTGATTAATTTGCATCTGCCTCTATATCAGTGTCCTCATTATCCGATTCTTTCACTTCATACGCCCTAACGATCTCCTCTAGCTCTATTTCGGATAAATAGTGACTACACGAAGCCATCTGCAAAAAACATACACAATAACACGGGAATTGTAACACATCAGTAGAATTATCAGTTATAATACCACGAGTAGTCAAAGATTGTCGAATATTTTTGTGGTGGTATTACGAATGGTCATTCGCTTTATGAACACCATGAGTGCTACGCACTCATGGTGTTCAAAAGCGTAATGACCATGAGTGTTACCATCGGAAAAATATTCTACTATCTTTGACTACGAGTTGTATTCAACAGACTATTCAATGAACCAAATCAATTTTTAAAATAAAAATTTTCAAAGCTAACTTCGTAAGAAAGTAATAATTTCCTTGAATAAAAATAATAATCAAGGTTTGTTTAAAATATTCACCTCGACCACTAGTGGAATAGTCAGTTATATTTTCACTAGTGGAATATTCGCTGGAATTTTCTGTTGCTAGGCTACGAAAGAAAATATCTGCTATTTTATTGGTTAATATTTGAAAAATAACAGGTGAATTGAATAGTCTGTTGAATACAACTCGTAGTCAAAGATACTAGGATATTTTTCCGATGGTATCACTCATGGTCATTACGCTTTGAACACCATTCGTGCTACGCACTCATGGTGTTCATAAAGCGAATGACCATTCGTGATACCACCACAAAAATATTGATAAATATTGATGATTTAAACTTAACAAAAATAGATTTATTACGAATTTGTGACAACTACAAGGCGTCTTGAACGTTTAGCTGCTCAAGTAGAAGTGACCAGTGTTCCCGCCAGGTGTTGAAAATTTGTACTAGATTACAGCCTAAAATTGTACTAAACTGGGTCTAATTGTACTGACGCGGGAAATTTGAAAGAAAAATGTAAAAAAATTAAACATTTTTATTCCAATAAAACAAAGAACATCTTATAATGTTAATATAACAAAAAAACATACAAAGAAAAATTTATTCTAACGTAAATATAATACTTTAAAGGTGGACTGTTGATAGTCTTTAATTCTTTAATAAATCAGTCTTTTTCTTTTTGTCTCCATTATTACACAAAGATATTAACACATATTACCAAATTTATGGCCCTTGGAGTTGAATGATATGTATTCTTTAATGCTTAAAATATTAGAAATTGTTTCAATTTTTAACCTATTTCTTTTGTCCGTTTTAATTATAAATAATTTAGAAAACGTACGTTCAGCGGAAGCAGAACTATGTGGTAATATCAATATGCACTTGACCACTTCAAACAAATTTAAAAACATTGGTTCTCCTCGATAATTTTTCATTCTGGGTAATTTCTCCCAAAATGATGAATCATTACAAGATTTTAATTCGTCAACTTCTGAGAGTAATTGCCATTTTTTATTGACTTTATCTGTATTTAAATGTTGTAGCACAGGAAATAGATTTGTAAACTCTGATATTGTTAAAATTCACTACACTTGTAGCTGTCATTGGTCTGAAAAGGGAAGCAAATTTTAAAAATTTATCCTCAAAATCAATTTTTTTTTATTTGGAGTGTTATCTCAACATAGAACTCCAAACATTTCATTTTAAATGTGTGTAAATCTGAGGTGGAAATTTTAGAAATATTGTCAGGGTTTTTTAAAAAAGCGTCAACTAATAAATTTGATCCATACTTCTAAAGTTGCTTGGATTCTGAACATTTATATCATGTAATTTATCTGAGGAGTCTAAAATATTTTGCTTAACAAAACATTTTTAAATACTTTTATACAGGGTAGTAATCTTGTCTAAATAAACTGGCATTTTTGACTGCTCAGACTGAAATTCCAGATTTATAGTTCATTTCAGAAATATATGCAGTGACGTCACGTTTGAATCAAGAAGTCGACATGCCGTTCGTCCGTATTTGACATTTGATAGCAAGACATAATGAGTTGTTTATGTTACCGCCATTGTCAAGAAATTATAGTATTTTCTATGTGTTGGCCATAATCGATATATTTTGATAATCGAATAAATCGAAATAATCGCTTTTAATAATCAAAATATCATTCGACTCTCCTATTATGGATGATGCGCATGCACAGTGTTGTGCATTTATTTCGAATTTCTTACGCCGCGTTGAGTCAGACGCACGTCGATAGTTCTATGTTACTCAAATCGTACGGTTGGAAGTGAGATACATAGAGCGACCATCTTAATAACGCACGTAGCAGAGCCAATGAACTTGTTTGACATGTGTTGAAAGGAGATAGCTGCATACACGTAGTTTGTGTTATAAACTGATACAACTGCATATATTTTAGAAATAGACTATAGCTGAGTTATACGCTCTAAGTTAAATTTAAGAAATTGCCAATATAGTTTGTAAACAGGATTGTTTAGCGCATTTAATATTGCCTTGGCAGATGGCAAATTATTTTCCGACACTGTGGCTTGAAAATGTAAAGTTAATGAATTCCAGTGCTCTAGCACTCTAGAGAAAACATTTCCGATTTTCGCGTGAAAGTTTCGATTTTCAAGGAATGAGTTAATCAATTTGACCATCGCCAGTGGCACGCCGGCAACGTGGAGCTTGTAAACAAGCCCGCCGTACCAGACTGTGTCAAAGGCTTTGGCCACATCGAGAAAAATCGCGCCGGTCGAATGCCGTTGACCGTTGTGTTACAATAATTTTCTTCCCTCCATCCCACTTCTGAAATTGTTACAATAATTTTCCTTTGAATTTCCACTTTTGATTAAACTGTAGTAATATTTTCTTCATTGCTCTTGTCAGGATGTTTAATCAATTTCGAACACTGAATTAAAACACTAACTTTATTATGAACGATGATTTATTATTTCCATACACTCGAATTACTCTTAACTCTAATTCTTAAGTCTACTCAGTCTTTGATTCACACTTTCTCTCCTCAACTTACTGTAACTCTCTTACTTTTATATTCATACATCCCCATTTTATTCAAACACCACATTCATTATAGCTCCAACGGCCAAAATTACTAATCCAAGAACAATCGAATGTTTAAACTTAGAAACAATCCGTTGAATCCAACCGACTCTCCTAACCGACAATTTTTTTGTTAAATCTAATTCGTTCCGAACAATCTATTATATCGAGTGTTCAAATGAAATCCTGGGCAGGGAAGGCGTTGGAAACCGTCAATTGTTGTGCTTTTTTAAAGTGTAGATTGATAGTTATAATTCAGTAATTAGAGCATGTTGACAGCTAACCTAAAATGTATAAACAAAAAAATATTTCTGTTTTTGTTCGTTCTTTGCAATGTTGTTCACAAAAAATAGAGTAACAAACGATTCCAATTCTCGAAGCAAATATCTAAGGACATCTTTTGCTGAAACAAACATGTTCAATTATGTTCCGATTAAAGAGATCTGATGTTCCAATTAGGGCATTTTCAAGCACAGTGTCTGGGATTTTATTAAAGTTGTTCATCTCAATGCATATGATGGTACCCATGAAACGAAACTTTGAAATGCCAAAACTGTACCTACACCTGCACAGCGTTTCCTTTCCAGTGGTTCACCATGTAAATTGTCGCGTTTTAAAATTGGATAGTAACCCACGATGTCAGAAATTATAAACATCAAATACGCGTCTGGAGATTATTTCAGCAAGATTTTACGAATTTTGGGAAGTGGAGAACTTTTTGGTAAATTAATTACCTGGAAAAATGTTTAGATCTAAATAAAGCACAACTTGCATAAATATGAGTTTTTATTTCCACCTTCTAAGTAAATGACACTTTATAGGTATTTGTGGTAACTAAGTAAATGGGTAATTACAGGCAGAGCCCTGTAATATTTAACAGGCACGTAGAAGAGACCTGTAAAGACTTTACAAGGCTCATCAAAAAATAAATAATCAAAACTAATTGAATGATTTTTTTAAAAAGTTTATTACAAACACAAACAAATTTAACTATCAATTGTTGCAATTACATACGTTAATAATGCATTTTGATCCGTTTCGCAAGTCATTTTCATATCGCTCCTGGGATCGAATCAGTAGAGAGCCGCACTTGCAGCGTTGGTAATTCCGTGGTTATTTTCTTGCATTTCAAAAAAATCGCCTTCAAAGTCTATCGGGCATTAAAGCCATTCTTTCTTTTCTTTCTTTTTGCAACAAATTTCACAAAACTTCTGACAGTATTTTTGTTGTTTATCTCAACACCATGACGACGTAGGTATAATTGCCCCACCGCCTTTCATTACAAAATTTTTATAAACATAAATAACAATTAAAAAACGAAATTTAAAGGCTGAAGGTGGAAATAAAAGTTTGTATGCAACTCGCTTAGCAATTAATCTTTACTGGGCTTACTGGCTTATGGAGACTCGTTCCTTACGTCACTCGTCCAACAAGTGCCAGCGCGCCCGTAAAGATTAATTTACTAAGCTCGTCACATAAATAACTATTATTGCAGACGTTCACAATAAATGCTGAAAATGTGCACCCTCTTGTAAGCATAGCGTAGCCCGCCTTCTAACTCCATTTCTGATGACATGCTCAAGAACCACTGGATCTTCATTTATTTAATCAATTTTCATCCGTATTCTGTTTTGAAGTTCTGCCAGATCATTTATGGTGGTGTTATAAATGGCATTTTTCAGAAATGGCCACAAAAAAAAATCGCAGGGTGTGAGATCACAAGATCTGGGAGGCCAGTTATTGAGTGTGTTTCGACTAATAAGCCTGTCAGCGTAGAAATTGGATAAGAAGTTTATTGTAGCGCCAGTTGTATGCGCTGTTGCGCCATCTTGTTGAAAATACCCATAAATTAGTTCATCATCATGAAGTTCATTTAAAAACGGTGTTAAAATTTCAGCACGATATCTTTCTCCATTGATATTGCCTGCAAATATGTTTGAGATAATAAACATGAGTAACAAATGATTACAGTAATTTACCTTGGAAAAAATATGGGCCAATAATCCTACGTTGGCTAATAGCAGCCCAAACTCCAATTTTTTGGGGGTAATGTGGAGCTTCAGTAAAAAAATGTGGATTTTGTGAACTCCACATTCTCATGTTTTGTGAGTTTACGTAGCCTGATAAATGAAAATATGCTTCATCTGTAAAGAATGTTTTTTCTAAAACATCATCAGCTATTGTGTTTAAAAACCATTGACAATAGTTTAGTCTTTGGGGCAAGTCATTTACATGTAATTCTTGGACAGCGGTGGGCCGATATGGAAATAAATGCAGATCTTCTTTTAAAATTTTTTGACAAGTTCCAACAGAAAGATCAACCTGTTGTGACAAATGCCGAATTGAAGTTGTAGGTGAATCTTCCATTATTTGTTGAACATTCCCAATTACTTCCTGAGTACGTTTCTTTACTTGGCCACTTCCTTCTTTTCGTCCAATAGTACCACTTTCTCGAAAATTATTTAAACAAAGATGGAGAGTTTGTCGAAATTGCTCATACACAATTGCAACAATCGGAAATCGTTCCTGGAACTCCTCAAAACATGCACTGACAGAATATTCCCAGTTGCCATCAACTTTTGTTCCGTTTCGAAAATAGGCTTCCACCATGAAAACTTTATGTTCTCGTAACAAAACCATTGTAAACACACCTTGGCTGGGTTTTAAAAAAACCGAAAATCAAACTATTGAAATTCTCGAAAGCACTGGGAGACCACAAAAGACGAAGTTCGAAAAACCACAAACGTATGTCAATGACATAAACAAATGTCATTCATGTCAAACGGCGGGAAATTCAGACTACACTGTTACAAACCACGGCCTCCTAGATTCATAAGAGACGATCTTATAAGAGACGAGTCTCTTATAAATCAAGGAGGCCGTGTTACAAACGGTTTGATTTTCCAACGCCTACTCAGCCCAGGATTTCATTTGAACACACGATAGTACGAGATCCCACTGCATGATTTCTACGTTCATCTGTTTTTTAATCAAAATAATTTTTTTTATAGATTATTATGAATAGAGAAATATGTTTCTGCCGGGTTGCCTATCAAAATATGGCCGCAAGTATTTTTTAATTAAAATTAAATGAATTATTTTTTTCCAAACAGTTTCGTTCACTTTTTTTTTTACATAAATTATAATTCATTTCAAAGAGAGATGTGTAAAGAACTTGAAAAGTTTGAGTTGCCATTTCTCACTTGCCAACTTCACGTCATTTTTGCTCAATTAGATAGCGTCATTTTTATTTTAACCACGCACAATGCATCCTTGTCTGATGCACGGTGTGGTGCGCTAACTCTCTTTCGCTCTTATCTATTTTTAACAGTTACCCCTCTTTGCGGCCACTTTTCCATAAGCAACCGTATTCCATGGTGTAGAGAAAAAAAATTAGCTTTAATTTGATATATAATTTATGAGGATACGTTAAGAAGGTATAAATTAAACAGGGAGGTACAATCGCGGCCATCCAAAAGTGAACGATAGCTTGCCAAAATTTTCGTATTTTTCGTTAGATTAAATCAGGCTGTATTCATTGGCGTTCGTGCAGCAGTCGTTACTATTTTAATAATAAAAAGTTGTAATAAATATTTTTTTTAAAATGAGGCTCAGAAGTAATTCAAACTTTTCAAGTTCTTTACACATCTCTCTTTGAAATGAATTATAATTTATGTAAAAAACAAGTGAACGAAACTGTTTGGAAAAAATTAATTAATTTAATTTTAATTAAAAAATACTTGCGGCCATATTTTGATAGGCAACCCTGCAGAAACATATTTCTCTATTCATAATTATCTATAATAATGGTATTTTGATTAAAAAACAGATGAACGTAGAAATCATGCAGTGGGATCTTAGACTATTAGCACTCACTCATAACCAAATACACTTCTACATTTCCTTATGACTAACGGATTTTAACCAACTTCTATCGATAGTCTAAAAATTACAACAGTTGCTTTTCGCAATGAATTCGGTGACGTGAATGATTTGATCCGACGTCGAATGTTGGGGGCGAAATCC
Organism: Tenebrio molitor; assembly: GCF_963966145.1. Classification (NCBI taxonomy): domain Eukaryota; kingdom Metazoa; phylum Arthropoda; class Insecta; order Coleoptera; family Tenebrionidae; genus Tenebrio; species Tenebrio molitor. The sequence goes on along the minus strand of NC_091051.1, from coordinate 19,552,848 downwards.
AAATTGTTCGTCAGGTAGTATTTGGTTCTCGTTAGTCGCTCTGACCAGACGGGTCAGAATGATTTTTTCGAGGACTTTCCCTATTGAAGATAGGAGACTGATCGGCCGATGATTCTGGGGAAATTTCGGATCTTTCTCGGGCTTCGGAATGAAAATGACGTTGGCCTTTTTCCACCAAGAAGGAAAGTGGAAGAGTCGCAGGCTGGCGTTGATTATTCTGGTCAAAGCGACGACAACTTTGTCCGGCAACAATTTCAACGCTTTGTTCGGGATGTTATCTGGTCCGGGTGCTTTTTTCACCTTGAGAGATCCCATGATTTTTCGGACCTTCGCCGGCGAAGTTGGTGTAGCGCTTGTTTGGGTTTGTCTCGACAGAATGTCTCTGACCTGGCGCTCGATTTGCTCGATGTGGTCAAGGTCGGCGTCCTCCATATTCGGTCTGCATTGCAGTTCCAAACTGTCAGCGAACGCCTCCGCTTTTTCCTCATTCGAGAAAACGAGTCCTCGCGTACCGTGAATCGGTGGTAGTGGCTTTCTGTTTGAGCGGAGCGCTTTCGCCATTCTCCAGATCGAGTTGTCTTCTGCAGTGAGAGATTCGAGTTTTCTTTCCCATAGATCATTGCCATGATCAATGAGCGCGTACTTGACTTCGTTGCCGAGTCGATTCGCCTCCCTCCTGTCGACGGCGTCGCGGACTGGCTAAGGTTCTCGATGATAAATAAGGTAGCGACAACTCATTGATCGTTTTTGAGACGCCAAATTAAAAGAGAGGACATAACGACAAATGCCGTGAGTGTGACAAAGACAGAGTTATACACAATTTTACGGGATGTTTGTATCGCGTCACGGGATGTTTGTATCGTGTCGAACAGATTAACTTGCATAGACGCCAAATTAAGTGAGATGGAAATATTGGCGCAATCGTTGTCGTTACCTTTTATAATCGAGAACCTTAGGACTAGCGGGAGCTAAGCGCCTCGCAAGATTTTTCGCACGAATGAGGTCAACGATCCATTGCGGTACATTGTTTTTGTTTTTGTGTCGCGGCTCGACCCGAATTCGAGTTGAGTGAGTTATCGCTATTGTGATTTTACGTTCGAGGGTGCCAGTTGCGCGCTCAAGGTCGTCGACCGTCTGAATGCGGGGAACAGGTCCGTACTCGAGTTCCATTAATTCCGTAAAACGCGGCCAATTAATGTTTTGAACGTGTGGGTTGGGGTTTCTGTCGTTTGCCTCGTCACCGATATGCATCAGGACGGGCACGTGGTCTGAGTCGAGCGCCTGAGAAGCATGTAGTCGTAATTGAAACGGTACATTTTTGACGAATGCAATGTCTAAAATGTCGGCGTGAAAATCGCGTGCATCGTAATACGTCGGCTCCGGCGGAGCTTCGATTAACATGTCTGTGTTGTCCGCGAACTCGAGTAAAATTCGACCGTTGCGGTTGGCCCTTCGACTGCCCCAGACCTGGTGCTTGCAGTTGAAGTCACCCGCGGCGATGACCTAGGCGCCGGTATCTCTAATATTTCCGTGATGTCGTTTTCCCGGAGCAGAATTTGCGGCGGGTGGTAGCACGAGATGATCGTCAATGGACCGTTAACGGTCGCGATTCTCACCGCAGTGGCTTCCAAGTTCTGGAGCACGGGAAGCGCGATCTGATATTGTGGGTGTGCGGCGCACGTAAATGGCTGTTCCTCCTCCAGGACCGTGGGGACGGTCGCTGCGATACATTTCATAACCCCGAATTTTGGGGTCCGCAATCCCGGCGTTAAGGTTGGTTTCGCTGACCAACAAAGCGTCGAGTTCGTGATCGTCTGCGAAAATCTCCAGCTTGTTGCGGGAGTTTCGCAGACCGCGTGCATTATGAAATGCGATCTGCAGCGACCTCACTCTCCCCTCTTGTGTTGGCATTTAGCAACCAGAGAGGAGATTGGGGAGGAGAGCGAGCACTTTTCCAAGAAGAATGTCCATGAGGGCATTTCCGTTCGCGGCGGGTTTTTTGGCGTTCACCGTCCGAAAGCTTTTTCCCGTGTTGGGCTTCTTCCCTGCATTCGGTGCTGGGGCTGATTGCCTGGCAGCTGCAGGGGGTTGTTGCCTTGAAGATGATCGGCGGAATCTTGTTTGCGGCTGGTTTCCCGCCACTTTTGGCGTGGGAACTGAGTTGATTGACGCCGGCTGCGAGACCTGAGGGGTCCGGGCCATTTTGGTCTTCTTGACCTTTCGGGGAACCTCTGATGGAGGTTCCCTGTCGGGTCCTGAAGTTTGGGGTTTGGGGTGAGGTAAGGGGTGACGCTTCCGGTACCTGACCTCGACGAACGGAGCTCCGTTTGCAGGCTCGACTATCTCCTCCACCGAGGTGGAAGGTTCGGCCTGATCGGACTCTGGGGTTGGGGGTGTTGACGGGGAGACTTTCATTTTTGGATCGTCGTCATCGTCGTCCTCTGCGATGTGGGAGCGAACATCTGAGGTGGCAAGCAGTGCCAGGGTGTCGTCTCTCTCCTTACGAAGAGTCACGACCAACTCCCTCAGCATCTGCAACTCCTCCATCATCTGCTTCACGTCCCCCGGCGTGAGGTTCACGTGGGGTGCCATCGTTCAGTTGGCACTAACACAAGGTTTATTGCCTTTATTGTAAAAAATGCTCAGGCCTTCAGCCGACAAGCGGCTTGGGTGACTGAGACTTTGCTTGGAAAAAATTTATTATTAAATTTTGACTACTAATTCGTACGTAAGGCCGTAAGGCTGTCTGACTAAGAGTGTACAGGTCATAGACCCATTTACTCTAATCGGAAACAATGGTGAGTTGCATAGGTGGCAAAACACTGGTTGTGACCGATGTCAATTTGGTCAACCCACGTTAACTGTAGAAATCGGCACGGCTTTGCGAGATTTACCTACAGGGGACCGTGGGCATGGGTGTTCGACGATTGTACAGGGTCTAGCGTGACTGATTACAACCGTCAATAGGAGTTTTGCCTGTTGACAGTGGCCGGCGTGGCTGATTCAACAAGGCAGACAGGGGAACTAGGTTCGATGCATGCACACTAAGTTTAGAACTTAACTAAAACTTAAATCTAGCTTACATTATTGTTATTTACCTCTCCTTTGCCTCTCGTAGCCAGCTCGGGGGGGGTTTCTGAAACAGAGGGCGTGTGCGTGGCACGCTGATTAATGTTTTTTGGCTACCTCTTTCGGTAGGCAATTTTTGGCTCTAGTTTTAACCGTTCAGCACCGTTTTAGGGCGCTTACATCTGGATGGACCTGCTTCGTCATAATCGACGGCTTCGCGAACGAGGGGGTTCTCGTGTTCTTTCACTTTCTCAAACGTCCTCTGGGCGATTTCTAAAAGAAGCTCCTTCAGCATCGGGACTTTGGCTTCCCGGTGCAGTTGATCGTTCCGGACAAACCAAGGGGCGTTGAAGGTCCTTCGGAGGAATTGGTTTTGGATGACCTGCAGCTTGTGGAGTTGAGCGTCGGAGACGTGACCCCAGGCGGCTGAGGCGTAGGTCATGGTGGGGAGGACCACGGATTTGTACAGCACCAGCTTGTTTTTGATTGACATCTTGCTTCTTCTACAGGTCAGGGGTGACAATTGACCTGTAACCATCTTACCTTTTCCCACGGCGTAATTTACGTGCGGGATGAAGGCGAGTCGTTTGTCGATCACGACTCCTAAGTATTTCACCTGGCCTTTCCAGGGGATGTCTTCTCCGAACATGCGAACCTGACCTTCACGTGCTACATATCGGCGGGTAATCAGGAGGGCCGAGCTCTTCTCTGGATTCACTTCGATCCTCCAGCGACGGAACCACGTCTCGAGGGCGTTCGCGGCTTCCTGCAGGTATACAGTTGCCAGTCTGGGCTGTTTCGAGCGGGTCATGATGGCGGTGTCATCGGCGTACATAGCCAGTGTTGTGTTCCGTGTTTTTGGGATGTCCGCAGTGAATGCTGCGTATAGGAGTGGTGAGAGGACTGAGCCTTGAGGAACTCCGGCTTCTATCGGATGGGGTTCCGACAGAGTGTCGTTGATTTTTGCTCTGAAGGAGTGTTTTTCCAGGAAGGACTGGATCAGTTGTGTCATCGCCAGTGGCACGTTCGACTCCCGGAGCTTGAAGACAAGTTCGTCATGCCAGACCGTGTCAAAAGCTTTGGCGACGTCGAGGAACACGACTCCGGTCACGTGCTTTCGCTCGAAACCCACAGAAGCGTATTCGGTGACGCGTAGTAACTGGTCCGTTGTGGAATGTTTGGGACGGAATCCGAATTGTTCATCCGGGATCGTGTGATTTGCGCTGATGACCTTCGCTAATCTGAAATGGATCAACTTTTCAATCACCTTACCTACTGTTGAGAGTAGACTGATTGGACGATGATTTTGCGGGAACTTCGGGTCCTTTCCTGGTTTCGGAATGAAGATGACGTTGGCGGTTTTCCAGCGAGCTGGAAAGTGCCGCAGCCTGCCTCATCTGCAATTTGCTCAGCTTGCTCTTCCACCTTCTCGACGTGGTCCAGGTCGGCGTTCGCGAAGTTGGCTCTGCATTGCAGCTCCAGACTGTCGGCGAACGCTTCCGCTTTCTCCTCGTCGGTGTAGACCATACCGTGTGCTCCGTGAATGGGCGGGAGGGGCTTTCTGTTGTTTCGCAGTAGCTTAACCATTTTCCAGATTGAGTTGTCTTCCACGTTCAATGAATCAAGCTTTCGCTCCCATTGTTCGTTTCTGAAATCACTCAAAGCTTGCTTTACCTCGAACTGGAGGCGGTTAGCAGTCGTGCGGTCCATGGGGAAGCCTGTCCTGCGGGCAACCTTTCTGCCGCGGATTTTCGCGCGGATTAGTTCCACGATGTGCTGTGGGACTGTAAATCGGGTCCTCGGTTCTGAGAAACGTTTCGTCACGGCGTCGATTGATGTCTTGATCCCATTCTCAAGCCATTCGACCGCTCGCTCGAGGTCCTCCTCGGTGTGGATTCTTGGAATGTTGCCAAGAGTCGCAGCGTTGTGTTCGGTGAATTTACTCCAGTCCGTTTTGCCGTAACAAATTAAATCCGGGTCATTCGCCTCGTTGCCGATATGCATCAGAACGGGGATGTGGTCCGAGTCTAATTCGTTAATGACCGTCAATCTGATCTGATGAGTGACGTTTTTCGCGAGCGCGATGTCCAAAATGTCCGGCCTGTCGTCCAGGCAGTAGTCGTAATAAGTCGGTTGAGGTGGATCCTCAATGACGACTTCGTTGTTGGCTGCGAAATTTTGAAGAATTCGACCGTTCGGATTCGTGGTTCGACAGAACCAGTCGACGTGTTTCGCGTTAAAATCGCCAGCTGCAATTGTGGGCTTGTCGTCGCCGAGGATTTCCCGGAGTTCGCGCTCGATCAATCGACCTTGGGGCCGATTGTAGCATGAGAACAGGTTCAGCGGACTGTTCGCTGTGACGATTTGGATGCCTGTAGCTTCCAGGTGATGGATATATGGAATTGCTGCAACAGAATGCTTTAACGGTATTCTTACGTAAATGGCGACGCCGCCGCCAGGTCCATAAGGTCGGTCTCTTCTGTGGAAGGTGTACCCGGCTATTTTCGGGTCTCTGGTTCCGTCCCGTAGATGTGTTTCGTTCACGAGAATCACATCTAGTTCGTGGCGGACAGCGAACTCAGCGAGAGCTCGTTGCGCTTTGCAGTGTTGAGTCCGTTCGCGTTCCAGAACGCGACGTGTAGAGACTTGGGCGGGGGTGGGTTTCGTTGGCGGAGTTCGGCGAATTAACGTTTGGAGGTTAAAATCGCTGTCAGCTTCGGAATGAAGCTGACGAAATGCTGAATCGCTTCCGTTCTGTTTTTGGCGGTACCTGTGGCGGTAGCGCTTCGACGAGGGCGGCGCTCAGACCATCGAATTTTTCCGTTGACGCGGATGTCGCGGGTTTCGCAGGCGTCGCGGCTTGGGCCAACGATTTGTCGGCTTTTGAGTGCCGATGAACGGGTCGTGTTGAGTTTACCTGAGGGGCAATTTCAGGGGCCGATTTTGATTTTTCGTTTTCCGATGGCGGTTTCGGTTTTTGTTGTTGACGCGGTTTCGCTGGCGCGTTCTTCGGTTGAGGAAATTTACAGCAGCCGCGGTAGCTGGCTGTATGACTTCCTCCGCAATTTGCGTAAATTGCCGGCGTTTCCTTGCTTTTTTCGCTAGTGTTTGACGAGTGGTTGTTACCACATTTCACGCAGCGCGGCGCGGCGCGGCAGTTTCGCTGTGAGTAATGAAACCACTGACAATTGTGGCACTGGCTCACCCAGCCGTTTCTTCGCGGTTTCTCGACGTTCACGGTGAGGAAACACACGGTTTTTAATTCGAAGATGTTTTTCTCCGAAGGGGGAAGCTCCACGAGGACGAGTGGCAGCTCTTTTTTACTGGTGAGGCGGCGCATCCGGTGCACGCCAATCGGGTGGGCTTCGAGATCTTTGGCGATCTCCTCGACCGGGATTTCTCTTGGCACTGGTTTCAGTACCACGCGAACCCTTTTTTCCTCTTGCAGAGTAAAGTGTGAAAAGGAACCCGCTTGTTCTCGAGAAGGCGGGTCGCGGCGCGGAATTCGTTCGATCCGGCGAACTGGACGCGGATCCCTTCTGCGCATTGTCGGGCTTTCGTGAAATGAATTTTTGCGGTGGACAGAAGTTTCGATACTTCGGGGCTTCCTCGCCGGTTCTGAGTCTCCCTCTTGGGGTTGGGTTTGTGGGGCCGGTGGCACTGGGGTTGTCCTCTTCCAGGTTGTACCTGTGGGAGGATTTCCACTTACCTTTTTTGGCGTGGGGTCCTGGGTGGCGCTGGTCTGCTCCTTCCGCTTCCGCTTTTGGGGGACCGTTTGGAAACCGTCATCATTCGACGGTGGGGCTGGTGAGGGCTCGGGCTCGGGCTCTTAGGACACGGCGTCCATGATAGAGTCGGAGTCGGAGATGGTTTCCTCCTCTCTGGGGGTGGGTTGTAGTTTCGCGGCTATTTCCTGGCACCGGAACTCGATAATTTTGTTGATCGCCCCGACGATCTGATGAACACCATCAGAGTCGATGGTGATCAGTTCGTCGAACCATTGTTGAAGAGTTTTCCCCATTGCTGCTCGGCTGCGACGACCATCAATCGCAGTTTCTGGTGAGCACCGCAACAAGCGGCACAACCATCAACCGCAATTTTTGGTGTCAACTACATCAAACCGCACAATGATCAGCAAACGCACTACAGCAAACAGCACAATAACCAGCAGCTGCACTACGGCAAACAACCAGGACAACGGTCATCAATTGCACATATAAGCTGTGCTCTACGCGGACGGACGACTGAACACTTTGCAAGCGCAATCGACACGAACACAGAGAGAACACAGTAAAACACATCCGTCTCTCACCAAAGCAAGATTCAGACTCGAATATATGATGATGAGTAATTCGTTTCGCAAAATGTTACTGGTGCAGATTTTAAGGCACTTGTTTGTTTAATAGTTAAAGGTGTTGTCCCTACGCCCTCCCTATGAATTACAGCTACATCCATAATTGTTTGAATTCCAGGATTTCTGGCTAGCACGTCCTTAAATTTCGTCTGAATTTTTTTACCCACATCACCGGAAACTTTTTCAACAGCAAGTTTAGCACCCTCAAAAATATCTACATATTCAACCAAAGACAAGCCACGGGTCTCTAAATCTTTTATTACTTGTGGCAAAGTTGAATAATGTGTTTTAATAAAAATTAATCCACTTTTTACAGCATTATTGCGAAACGCTGCTTGTGATTTTGCAATGGCCTGTGCAGAAGCTGAATCAAAAGCATCCACAACCTAGTAAGAGTTAAATAAATTAATCGACATAATGTGGAAATGTATTAGTATTACCTACCTCTTTGATTCTGGGAGAATGTCTTTATATCTAGCTACTCGTAACGGTGCCTTCAAGAATATCTGTAAATAAACTTTTTTTTATTTTTACGAGTTAAGTTTTGATCTCTACTTTTTTTGTCGAGGAAATTAATTTATTAACAGCAGGATATTTTTCTCTGATTGTTTCACATATTCTATGCAATCCATGGGCTAAACAAGTAACATGAATCATGTTTTGTTAAAATATAAGAACTTCACCAGCCTTTTTCATATCCGGTGCGGCATCCGAAAGGAACAACAAAACTTTGTCTTTTTTGACTCCTTCAGGGTACAAAATTCCTAGAGAGACAGGGCATTTAAAATTAAAAAAAATATATTAAATTTCACAGACTTACTTAAACTATCATCGACAAAATTAACAATGGCCTTGTGGTTCGTTTTTTCGAGTTCCTTTGACGCTAAAAGATGAGAATTTCCAGCTTCTTCCTGGGTAAGTTTCCCAACTATCATATTCGCTATATAGCGACCCTTGACATCTGTAGTTTCATCGACTGAGATCCAAATATAATTCTCGGAAATATCTTCCTGAATTTTTTTAATTCTCTGTGAATTAACCCAATAAGAAACATATTTTAACAAAAAAATTGTCACTTACGGATTCATAACACATGTGTAGATAATTCTTGCGTAATGTAGATTCATCTGGTATTATCTCTTTAGTTGTTGTTGCTAAAAATTCTTTTAAAACTGGATTGTTCAATTTCTTTAAAGGGATATTTGCTGCAACAAATGCTTCACATAATTTTAAACAAAATTCAGATTTAGATGGCCCAGATTTTTTATTGGCATCGCTGACAAAAGTTTTTAATAGTGGCTGTACTTCGTTACTTTTTAAATTTTTTAAATGTCTACCACTACTTAAATGTTGTGTTACATGAAACATGATACTTCTTTGTAGCATGTATCTAAAAAGTAGAAATAGGACATTAAAGCAACGCAAATTTGAAATCTGTAATTTAGCTTACCGGTTTGGAACAAGCTTGACAAAATACATTGCTTCCGTCAACACTTAAATTTTTGTCCAGTTTGGTCCATTTTTCAACTTGGCACGTTTTCACCGGTGGCATTTTGAAATAGCACACTATCACTACCTAGCACGGCACTACACACGGCACAGACAACACAGAAATTAGAATGAAAGAGAACTGGTAAATTCGGCTCATTTTATATACACTTTAATCTTGGATTTTAAACATTTTAAAAGCCGAAAACCCATTAGGCGGCGATAAATACTTACCTCAATGAACTCATTGTTTAGTTCCAGGTAAAAGAGGATTATTGGTCCGACAACTATCAAAGAGACAATGTGGCGCTGAAAGGTACTGAGAAATATTTAATTTTAGGGAAAATTAAAAAGCAATTAGGTGGTTCTTCCAAAGCAAATTTCTTGATAATTGAAGTTTGTATTTTAAATTTTCTTCTAAATTCAATAAATCTGACCGAAAAACACCAAAAAAGGCAGAAAAGGCATCTTTTTCTTAAAAAAGGCAAATTTAGAGAAAATGCATGAAAAAGGCAAAAAAAGGCAGGCAAAAGGCATTTGCCTAACTATCCGCTCTCTAATTATCGCTCATAAAATTCTATCAACTCCAGCAAACCAGTTGCCTGTGTCTTGCAATTTCAATTCCGATTCATTCGACAACCATGTTTGAGAGGTCTTTCAGCTATAACGCCATATTGTTATACAACGATGTTCCCAGAGATCTGAGATCTCTGGATCAAAAGAAATTCAAGAGAAAATATAAGGCCCATTTACTAGATAATCAGTAATGTACATTCATCTGTTTAATCTTATTATCCATATGTAGTGGCCTTCATTTGTTAATTGTTATCTGAATTTAAGTTGCAGTTTCTTTTTCTTTCTTAATATTATTTATTTCAAATAACTTAGTAGATAGTATAATTAATTGGGTATATAGTCTATTTTTCCTTTTCTTTTTATAATGGAGGTTGAGTGGAGTAGCTATAGCTAGACTCCGCCTCCTTATTCTTACCATTTAATAGGATACTTTTTTATTTTATGTATTATCTTTGTTTTTTTTTTGGTGAGAAATAAAGTCTATTATTATTAATAAAATGTTTGCTGCATAAATTCATATATTTTGTTATTGGTTTTCATATTTTTAATCGCAATTGCCACAATTTTTTTAGTCTCTCGTCTTTTGGAAAGTAATGAAGCCAAACAACTTTCCTGTCATAAGTATTGCATTGGGATACTGAGCAATATCTTTTGGATTTCGATGTCATTATGATTATGAAATGATTATGAAAAAACGTTCTGTCACTTCTATCACACACTTGTTTTTTATTGAGCTTTAGACCACGAATTTAACTACACGTGTTTAGCAAGGGGATATCGAATATTTTCCTTATTAGACCGACGTTTACCGTTGCGCCGGTAAACTTTGTGAGAACTGCTAATAGGGCTGCACATTGCTACTGCGGCCATTGCATGAGTTGAGACAGTTTTCTCTTTGAGAATTTTGCCGAACCAAAGTTTTCTCTCAGCAATAATTATTTCTGCGTTGTCGTTGAAGTCTTCAGAATAAAAGTTGAGTAAAAAGTTCTTTTGTGACTCTTTTTGTTCTCGTGATCTGCATTATTCCTCAAATTCTGCATTTCGGAAGTCGTGCCTTCTGCCAATGGGACGGCTTCTTTTAAATCTGTATCTATCTTTTGTAAATATTTGCTTAGTGGACGCCCAAGAGCAAAAAGTCTGGCACTAACAAATAAAGCTATAATGAAGTTGCCTTGCGTAATCCTATTAACAGGAGATTTCTCTTCATTGGCAGTGACCATATCTTTCCATTCTGAGACTTCAGAAAGCGCATGTACCACATAGACATACATTTCTTTGAAGTCACTTACCGAGTCAAATCTCTCAATCCATAGTGTACCCCAATTTTCAACAACTCCTCAATATTTTTCATGTGAAAAAGGTGTATACTGGGTTGATAATAATTAATAGCAAAGAGATTGCTGTGTAATAGAAAACAATATTACTTTCTTCCTATACCTTTCATGGTTTTACAATTCGTTGAAAAATTGAGGCCAGCTTGAACATAGTGACTGAAAATTTGGGCTGCCAATTTTACTCTCATCTTATGTTTGGAGGTCGGATCTACAGGCTGTTTGATAAAAAATGCCTCAACCCATAACTTTTTTATTTGTTATCCGATTTCAATGAACAAAAAAACCAAAGATATGGTTTTTCATGCGCTACGAAGCAGCCATAAACATTTTTTTTTTCGGCGTTATATTCAATAGCTAACGATAGTCAACTTTTTTTTAAATGGACACATGTAGTTTTTTAGGCTCAGTCTGGTAGTTTTTTTTTTCTGAATCTAATGATGTATTAAAAGTTATCATGTGGTCCATAGCTAAGTGAAAAAAAAAAACAATTTTTAATTGTGGTTCAGCTTGTTATAAAATTTTCAAGTAAGCCGTGAAAAACAATTGGAATATAAATAGCAACAAATGTCAAGTGTCAGTTTGAAAATTTTCAGGTGCAATCTTGAGGTGTTTTATTATTATTTTCTTGGAAAACATGAATTATTAAAAATAAAATGTTATTTTATTCAACTATCCCACCTCCACCCGGCGGCACGGCAATTTTGCCGGAGTACATACACTATTGCGGATATTACTATCAAGTAATAGTGCAGTGCTTATCAACATAATTACCGGCGTCTTGCCTCCGCGTTTTGACTTTGTTGTGGATTATGTTCTGTGTCAATGTTAAGGAACTTCCTCACGATGTGACATGAGTATAATAATATACCTTTTTGAATTTCAACTACCAATGTGTTATCTTTTTATTATTATTATTATTATTTTTCTATTAAATTTTTGTTTTTGACTAATTACGATTTTTATTACACTCGAATATAAAATAATAGTCAAATGACTGCTATCCTGCATGACTGGCAATATTGTTATTTTATACTTAAATAAAAAAAGTTTAAAAAAGCAGATGAAAATTTCTAAGCTGACGTTTGGATGACATTTACCGCACTTTGTATTCCAATTGTTTTTCACGGGACTTAAAAATTTCATAATAAGCATAATAAAAATCGTTGTCAAAGTTGACGTTTAGAGAAACTAACGGAATCGTTCTCTAAAGTGTTAGAGCACGATTTCTCGCTTTTATGGCACAGAACTGTCAGAATACAACAATCGAATTTGTTGGAAACATTGTTTAGGTTGCTAAACGACGTGTTTCTCAAACGACTTTGGTTATTCATGAAATATTGAACCAATGAATTATTTTATACAAATTTATGTTGAAACCGGTGTGATGATCTTACGATCGTAGATAAAATGTTGTAAGACATACGTGTAAAAAGTTCCTTTGTTGCACTCACCCGTTCGTGCAATAAAGGATAACTTTTTACACTTATATCTTAAATAACTATTTTTTTTTCAGTGAACTATGGACCAAGTGATAACTTTCAATACATCGTTAGATTCAGAAAAAAAACCTTAGCAGACTGAGCCTAAGAAAACTACATGTGCCCATTAAAAAAAAAAAAAGTTGACTATCGTTAGCTATTAAAGATAACACCAAAAAATATATTTTATGGCTGTTTTGTAGCGCATGAAAAACCATCTTTGATTTTTTTGTTCATTGAAATCGGGTAATAAATAAAAAAGTTATGGGTTGAGGCGTTTTTTATCAAACAGGCTGTATATGCGCCTTACCCCCAATTTCATAATAAGCCTAAAGTTACTTTAACATTAAAGTTTACCATTTACCATAGAAACATATTGTTGCAACAATCCATTAAAGTCACGTGAAGATAAAGTCGACTTTAAGTTTATTATGAAACTGGCCCTCAGTTAATTTGACAAATTTTTGAATCCGATGTCATACCGTCTAGTTCATACGAGTATAAGGTTTCTCGGTCGCTCAATTTTGCAACAAATTGCATAAGCGTTATATCTTTATCTAAAAAATGATTCCTAAAACATTTTAGTAAATGAGGAGGATCAAATATATGAAAATCATTGTTAATTTCATAACAATACATATTCGTCATTGCAGTCGCTTTTCTTGCTTAATTCGCAAATTGCTGCCTGATTGGCGGTGCCCATATCCGAAATGGACCCAACAATTTTAAATAATGTTTTTTCGTGAATGTGTTCTATAATTTGAGTAATTAGTGATTGCAACTGCAAACTTTTTGTAGCCGACTTTGCAAAAAAATAAGTTATTGGTTGCTTCCTTTTCTTTGTAACGCGTTTTATCATGGACACAAGCTCGTTGTCTGCAATTGTTTTTTGTTTCCCACCTATACTTCCTAAATCGACTTTATTTTGACTCAAAAATTAATCTATGAGATAAAAAACAAAATAACATACTGTTTAAGTCCCATAAGATTCTTGTCGCGTATGGATTCTGGTGCGGTCTGTGATGCCCGAGCAACATTTGGCCTATAAATTTTATACACTTCTGCCTCGTGGAAGCGGGAACGCAACTGGCCAGGTGACCATACATAGATCGATTCAGTGGAGGCAGTTACCTCTGATCAAAATTGGTAGAACTGACTAATTTGTATAATAGGTTGCCTCGTTGAAAATTGGGGGGAGGGGGGAAAAGTAACTCGTGACGTAAAATCAACCCAGAAATTTTGTGTGTTCCAATAGAACCCAAGGTTTATAAGCTCCGTGGAATTTATTGGGTGGCTTTTTGGGCTTTATTCTAGCGGGGGAACACCTAATGCGTGATCGACAGATTCTGTCGTAAAAGTTGTGCATTGTGACGTCACGAGTAACTTTTGCGGGGAAAAATTTTCAAACTAATGTTTTAAATGGCAACCTACTATACAAATTAGTCAGTTCTACCAACCTTGCCTCTGATGCCTGATTCCGCTATCTATCGGCAACGTACTTAACATACCTCTGGGGGTGTCAGATCCCACCAGACTTCCGGAGGGTTAACCCTTTCGCTCCTGAGATTTTAAAATGTGAATTTCAAATGAAATTGTCATTATTGTGCCAGTTCCGTAAATATTAAGAGTGCTAATTTATCCATAAGATAGATAGATAGATAGATTATTTGTGATTAACATATAAAATGTTTACACACGTCAAATATAGACATTAAGAACATAAAATTATTATACTTATCCAAAAAATAGAAAAAGAAAATAATAAACAAAACTAATTTTCAATGCAGACAGTTTCAAAATTATTAAAATAATTATTTAGAAATTCTCCAATTGAGTAGAACGATTTAAAATTCAGATGTTTTTTTATTTTACCCAATAATTGTAAGGATGGTTCTTTTTTCAGAAAAGGGTGTAAGACATTAAAGACTTTAATGCAATAATAGTTACAGCCGTGCCTGGATCTTATTATAACTTCAGGAGGTTTACACAAATATCATTGCCTCTTGTATCATAGTTGTGATGAAAATTAAGGGAGATTGTATTCAACATACATAACACGTGGGCTAAAGCATATTACAGGAAGCTCGTGTGATTACAGATGAACTCGGGCGAACGCCCTCGTCATCTGCAATCTTCACACTCGAATCCTGTAATATTGCTTTCATCCCACTAATTGTGTAAATAACTATTATCTAAGACCGCCTCGAATTAAAAAAAAAAGGTAAATCTTATTTATTTCCGCCAGTTTCATTACACCACTCAGTGGAATAATAACTTACTTATTCCACTGAGTGGGGTAATGAAGCTCACTTATCCCACTGAGTGGAGTAATGAAATGCGTCCGGTAATGAAGTTCCTTATTCCACTCAAATGAGTGGGATAAGTGTCATTTATCCCACGGGATTAGATAAAAGCATTAAATTCATTAGACGGTCGTTTTAAATACAGTCAACCTCGGTTATAGCGAACCTCAAGGGACCGACAAAATCGGTTCGTTATATCCGAAGTTCGCAATAAACGATAATAACAAAATAAATACATACAAAAACTTTTATAACGCATTTATTGTCTAATCTAATGGATATGCATAACTATAATTTTATTTGAAAAAATTCGTAATTTTTGTCTGAATTACAGGGTTTTTTATGTATAAATTATCCATGTATGTTTCAACTTGATTCAAATTGTGAAAAATTGCGTCCGGGGCACCTCTTGATTGTAAAAAGAAATAGATATTGCTTAAACTTTTAACGGCTTCTTGAAAAGAAACAGGCTGCAATGTTGGTAATTCTTGGTCATCCTCAGTAACTTCGTCCTGATCACTTTCAGCTCTAGTTTCATCTATCACGGACGCAATTATGTCCTGATCATCCAAATCTTCTGTTGTGAGGACTGAATTGTCCACATTTATGTAGTCGTTCATATTTAGTTCTTTAAACAAAAATAAATTTTCTATTTGTTTAGTTTCAGGTTCTTTATCGGTTTCTCTGCGAATCCACTCACGAACGATTTTCTCGAAGACTTGGCCATGATAAGCACCCACTTATAATAAACTTCTGTGCTGAATGCAGATCTCTACTGTGTTGTGTCTTAAGAAAACAGGCGAGTGGCGACGTTTTATCGGTAACATAATATTAAAGATTATAAAACGCGCGGTCGCAAGTAAAACATGGGAATTACCAGGCTAGTCTAGGGCAATGCAAATGCAAAGTTCGTTATAACCGAGGAAAATTTACACTAATTTCGATTTTGTCGGTTCGTTGTACCCGATGGTTCGTTATATCCGAGTTCGATATAACCGATGAACTTTTACATTGAAATATAGGATAAAATGACGGGACTTAAAATTTAGTTCGTTATATGCGATGGGTCCCTATAACCGGGGTCGTTTTAAGCGAGGTTGACTGTATTTGATGTGGGTAATATTAAAATCTTTAGCGAAAATGAAAGCTTCATTTTCTTCTACTCGTAAAGGCTCCTCTAAACATTTTAAAAGTACATCTGCACAATAATTGCATTTAAATTTGTTTAGTACAGAATTTGCTAAATATCTAGCTACGTAAGTATTTGTACATGTTTGTAACGAAGCTGGAGAATCATCTAAAACTGCATCTTCCACTTGCCTGTCTTCATCTTCCGAGCATTCATTTGCTAAGACATTACGAGTACCTTTAAGCATAATAAATAAATATTTTCAATAACGTATGGGACTAAAGTTTGGAGAAAAAGTTCGTAGTGTGTGAATTAACCCTAAAGAACTGAAGATTTGCTCAATATTACAGATAAACATTCAATATTGTTTAAACTTTAGTCCCATACGTTACACACACTCACACACAGAGAATACTATACCTTCCAAATCTGTCGTTACTGGGGCATTGTTTAAGAATGCTGTGCCTTCTACATCACTACTAAAATCTAAACAACATACATCAAAATCAAAATATACCGAACATTTCAATAAATAGGGTTTACCCACCTGGTACGTATGATGACTTTACAGCATTGTTTAAATTGCTCACTTCTAAGTTCTCAATGTCTTCATCTACTTCGCAATTGCTTGGTTTTATGTCTTTTTGAAGTCTTATGATGAACATATTGTGTTGCATCGAAATTCTGAATTGCTGGATAGTTGGAAATGGATTGTATCCGCCTCTGCTACGAATTACAGAAAAAACGTTTTCAATTGAGTCCTGATTCAAATGTGAAGTAAGTAAATATTTGATGTTTTCTTTTTTCAAATCCTCCCAAAGTGATAGTATTCCCGTAATAAATCCGTCAATGCAGTAGACATTAGACTTTGGTTTTAAATTTTGCGACGTAAGTTTTATGTTTTGAAATAACTTTTTTACCTTCTTTTAGAATATCTTCAGGGCTCTTATTAAATAGTGATAACAGACGTTTATTCTTGTTGCGATCTAGGAAATGTCTGCTATTTAGTGCATCAAAAATGTTATTCATATTTTCAATAAATTTCGCAGTATCCGTAGCAGAATCGGTAGTAATCTGTTTCAATTGCACTGCAGTGTATAAAGCTGACGACATTGTGTGGCTGAAAATCTGTGTAGCATATTTCACTCGCATCTTTTGGAAAGCATTCGGGTTTAAATGTATATCCGAAATTTTGTTGAGAGCTCTAGTCGTGTTACTTTTCTTATCGATCTCATAAACCTGTCTAATATCGTCCCACGAATTTTTTTTATTTTCAACAAAAAAAATTATCTTTGGATTCATAAGATTGTTCCTTACAGATTTTGTTAAATGTGGTACATCATAAAGGGTATAAATTTTAGAGTTGTTGATAAAAAAATATGGACGTTCCTTGTTGGTCCCCAAAAGTGCAAATGCACCTCTATTGTTAGACCCTTGATCGCAAACAATTGCCCTTGGCTTTATAGAAATAGATAACAGTTTTTCTATAACTCCTTCAACTATCTGCTTCAGTTTCTCCTTTACAATTGGGCCGGCACTAATGTAATAATAAAATGGAAATTTCCATTTATAATAAAGTCCCCGCAGGTAGAACACAAGTGCAGAGTTACCTATTTTATTACATTTTCCCAATGTACCCAAGTCTTCATATCCCTCAATTTCGTCTAAAGTCCAATTAATTTTTAAATTTTTTTTAACGATATTTCGTCCATTAACAGAACAACTTCTTTTTCTTTCTCATTCATACTTTTAGCCTTTTCGGATAACTGTTCTATTAACTTCGTATCTAGCCCTGTTTTTAAATTTGTAATTTTTAGCCAATTGTAAATAGCTTTTTCAGATGGTAATATAAATTTTAAATTATTTCGTAGAAATTTGTAAGCGGATGGAGATTTGTAAAAAATACTAAGAGCTAATTGTTTTTGTTTTCTTGTCCACGGTGTTTTATGTGTATGAAAACATTGCATTGTAACAAATGTCTTTAATGCTGTACTTCTTAACACTAACAATGACATTACAATGTTAAAGTATCCCTTTACACCGGTTTTCAATGACCTGCTTTTTTTTAGACGCTAATTTTTTTGGTTGCTATAGCGTAACTCTTAAATCGCATATTTTGTGGCAAAGTTTACGGCATCTTGGAGTCAAAGATGACGAAGGCATGAACAAAAATCTATCGCTAATTTTTGAGGATCTCTCACTTGCCATATCTGATGAGTGTACATGAACATCGGGATCAGGATACTTTCTTTTTCTTTGGTAAGTTTTACAACTTTTTGGGCTGGATGTATAAAGTTGTCCTGTTCGATTCCATTTCTTTCAGCAGATTGTTCTGCACGAAGCTTCTTGGCCGGTGCAGATGATATTTCATCTAGTAAAGACAAATGCGCTCATCTGGGACAAGAGTCTTCCCGAATTTGGTTCGTAAATAACTATTAGAGCTTGTGCCAACTGTCATGATCAACGACCTTGACAAAAGCTGCGCGACGGCGGAGCCCAATTTTAATAAATGAAACGTAAAAACATCGGTCGTTTGGTTAGAATTTTCAGGGTGCCACCAAATTTGCATTTTACACTCTCCAACGATTTGGGTTAGAATGCCAGACATTATCTAGGAACCTGTCGCTAAATAAATATCAACATAAATTAGTCCACAAATCAGTAAAGTGTGATAAAATGGTACTGATGTTTTTAGTTCGAATAGTAAGGCCGCTTCGGTACGCATTTTGGTTTCTGCGTCATGGATCATGAGAGTTGGCACGAGCTCTACCTGTTCTGTTCGATTTTTTTGGGACTGCATTCTTCCTTAAGTGTTTGTTCCTTGTAGAAACGACGATATCATGTTCGTGGAAATGCTTCTCGCATACTTTTCTAAATTTTAACTCGCTAATGTCTTTGTCTGTAAGTTTTATATTACCACAATTTTTCACCCACTCTAAAACTATTTTATCATCACGTATTGGTAATTTAAAAAACGATGTTCCACAGTTTTTACTCGAGATGTTAGTGCAACCGACGTAAGTAACAACACTTATGAATCTTATGATAGCTCGGCATTTTGAAATGGCAACCCTAATTTCGGCAAGCTAGTTATTACCACCTCAGATTGAAGATTGAACCAAGGATTTGAACATAAACTCGGCGAAGATTCAAATGGCGAATATGAAGTTTAAAGGGCATGAACTCATGCAATGGAACAGAGCGAAATTGAGCTATGGCAAAAAGTGAAATAAAACAGGGTCACTGAGGTGGGGACGCGTGACAATAACTTGGAGAGGATCACCGAAAATTTACATAGCATTGCATTTAATTATGCAACTTCATTATAGTAATTTATAAAATTTTAAATCACAAAGGATAGCACAACCTTTTCTAAAGAATAGAAAATTTTGATTAGAGGCTTTGTTTTGGAGATATCGCGATGGAAACGAATTTTTTTTTGAAAAATTAATTATATTTTTAACCATGTGAAACTGAGATATTGAGGTTTCAAGTTTTGTTCTATTCTGTTCCCTCGTAAGCGACATTTTGAGAACATTAATATATTAGGTATATAAAACTATTGCTCAACAATATAGCAAACAAATATTAATTTCTTCTTCTTGATGATCATCTATTTAACTCATTTTTTAAGTTTAATGCCCTTTGGAACCGGACGATTTTGTACGGTCTTGGGATTTTAAAACCTCAGTACATAAGCTTTTATTTTATACAGTATGAGTCAATTGTGGGGTATTTCTGAAATTTTCTTAGAAGCAACCAAAAATACTAATTCCACTTACCGCTTGATACTGTGTTTGATATGAATAATAAATTGAATCTAAATTGCGTTTTTGGCTACAAACGTCAAAATGACAATGTGGGAAATTTAATCAGCCAAGTGACAACGTAAAAAGAAAACTAACGTAAAAATTGTTCAACATGCATTCCATTTTGGAGTAAACAGGCGTCAACCCTGTTTAAAGAGGACGTTTGACCGTTGTTTAATGTCTCTAGCGTTATGGCCATGCACCCATCACGAATTCTTTGAGTTCATCAATCGTAATTACAGGTGTTTGGTAGACTCTTTCCCGCAAGAAAAAAATCTAAAGGCGCTGCTAGGACCCCTTTACGTTGTTGTCTTGTTCATTTATTCACATCCAACTGTTCCAACGATAAGGGCTAACCCATTTTGTAAAAAATTTAAATAAACAAAAATGTGGCCGAAATTTGGATACTTCTGTAGATACAGATCTGCAGCGACCATGGAATTTTTACGACATAGGTACCCCGTACATCGTACATGAGAAAGAATGTCCACTTTCTCATTGTTTGAGTCATAACAGTTCATAACCAAGTTTTAACAAAACTGTCAAGACAAAGTTGACAATTCTCAAAGCAATGCAATCATGGATTAATGTTTTAATTTTTTTTAAATTACAGATCTAGTGAATGCTGGAATTAGTATTTTTGGTTGCATCAAAGACCATTTCAGAAATACCCCACAATTGACTCATACTGTATACAATTCAGCTTGTAACAACTAAACCCCCACATAACTTATTTTTATTCATAAATATTTGAGCGCCGAGCACATTATTACTAGAAATGCATCGCACGACGGTAGAAAGACAAATGAAGACGAATCCACGAGCGGAGCCGACAAAAATCAGGCGGATTTGCGTTGGTGTCGCCATCCCAGTGCCAGGCGGATTTTCGGGCGTATTTTGTTCCCAAGTCTTAATGTTTTTATAGTCAATGATATTAGTTAATTTTGGGGCCAATCGCAGTGGTTTAGATTTGTCAGATGCATAAAAAGCCTCAATATATGTCCATGATGCCTTTTTATTATCATTGAAAAATATATCATATTTTAATAAATTATTGCGCACAGATTTCATTAAATGGGGCACATCAAAAAATAGTAAACTTTTTTTCCATTAACAAAAAAATAAGGTTTCTCAGCTGACATACCCAAGTTTTTTACCAATTCTCTAAAATTAGTACCTTGGTCACTTACAACCGCTTTTACATCACACCTGACTCTAAATGCAACTTTTCAATGCAATGTAAAACTATGGATTTTAATTTTTCTCCTTTACATGTGGTATTTGTTAAAAAATAGCATATAGGTTGTTTAAATTTTTTATAAATTCCTCTAGCCATAATAACCAGTACAGACTGTGCCGGTAAAAATTTATTTCCATCACCTTCATTGTGAAAACCAAGAATTACATCTCTGGGGAGACTATAAAATAAAGCAGATTTTATTGACATTTCATCAATGCAAATGGTGCAGCATCTTTCAGCTTCTGCTAAACTGTTTAATTTTAATTGGAAAGCTTTAAAAACAAAGCCATTGAAACCTACTTTAAAGTCCATATTTTGGGTAATTCTTTGAAGACTTCTAATGGCAAAATAAAACTTTTCGGTAATAATTTATAGGCCTTTGGACTGGTAAAATATAGCTTCAGCGCAAATTCTTTGTATTGTTCAGTATATCTTCTAGTTGTGGGTGGTCTGTCCTTAAGAGCATTTTCATCAAATATTTCATGTACACTTATTATTTTGTCTATATACCATAAATCCTCATCAGGAATGGATACATCTAATAATTGATTATTATTATTAGAACTAAGTCCAGGAATGCTTTCTCCTTGAACAGATGTTACAGGCCCTTGTAGGGGTGTACTAAAAATAAAATTTAGTTGAATTATATTCTTTTAAGATAATCACAATTACTATTTGCACTTACTTATCACTCTTTTCAGGTAAGAAAAGTGTTGGTTTTGCATGGGGAAGTAATCTACTTCCACATTGACTCAACCATTCAAGACACCTATAATCGTAATAACTTTAAAACTTACTTCATTTTTTTCCAGTGTTACTTACCTAGCCCAATCTATAAAAGCCAATTCTACCATCATTTTTAGTGTTGCAATTTGCCACAGCACAATGCGAAATTGGCTTATTCATTTTGCAAATAAACAGCCACGCAAAAATACAATGTTGTTTAAAAAAACACGAGAAACAGGCACACGAAAACAGGAATTTCACTGTTGACAACTGTTGACAGTTGACACTAACACAACACAATGTAACATTTTCAGTAGACATGCGCACCAAAATTTTATTTGCGTGTCGCTTCTTGTTCGTATAGCGTACTTATTCTTTGCTAGAACCCTGAAATTTTAAACAGACCTAGGACTCATTGAAAGCTACTTTTCAAATGTTTCAAAATATTTTTTTATCCATAAGTTTTCAAAATTCAAAGCCAACATGTTTTTTTTTTTAAATGGGAACATGTGTTAAATGGGGCATCCTTAAAAGCCTAATTTTTTTAGAATTAAATGATATAAAATAGGTTTGGTGATTTGTTCGATAGAATCTAAAAATGTTTTTTTCTAAATAAATTTGAAACATAAACTCGGTACAGGTGGCAAAGACACACTTGTCATTTGCAATAGCATTTTTTTCATATTTCTGAACCAAATAAAGGCACAAAGGGACCAGAAAATCATAGTTTGAGTTATTGAGTTGAATATTTTCCATATAAGTACAGTTTTAAAGTAATTTCAAATGACTAATGCCATAAAAGTGCTGTTGCAAATGACAAGTGTGTCTTTGCAACCTGTACCGAGTTTACCTAAAGTGATATATGGATCTGATGTAACCATAAGTCTCGAGAAGACATCATACATATTTTCAACTCTGCCGCATTTTCTTGCAAAATTTCTTCTATAATTTTTAATATTTTTATTGGACGCTTCTTGGGCCTCTTCTGACAACTGACCAATTGGAAGTTCCAAAGCATCAGCGATTACTGCGCCACGGGACAGCGGGAGAACCGGTTTGGACGGGCCGGAGTCGGGTCGGGGGAAGGGACGGAAGACCTGGCTGCTCGGCCGGGGCAAACGGCCGGGGTGCGGGGAACGGAAGGCTGGTTTAGGATGTCGGGAGAATAGAATAGAATAGAATAGAAAGAGGCTTTATTTGTCTTAATAGGCATTACAAAAAATACAGCGATTTATGTGTAATTATTTATCTTCTAGGCTCCTGCCAATTGGCTTATCCTAGGATCGTGAATGATATTGCTCACATGAGCGTTTCAGTATTGTGAGGACGCAACCTCGTTCTTCTTTCAAAATTTACCTGTTTGGTTACAAAGGAAAAGCTAACCTTTTATTTTGGGATGTCGGGAGAGAAGCGGGATCGGAATTGGAGTTGGAATGGGACTACTCTCTGCTGGCTCTGCACGTTGCTTTTGTTAGTTCGTTCGCGTGGTGGTGGGCTTGCGCACAACTATTGACTCGCGGACTAGCAGCGGTGGGGGAGCTCGGTTCAGCGCGGAGTCCGGGTACCGGCATCCGGAGGAGACACTGGCTCCAGGGCGGATACTAGGAGCGTCATTGGCGCATTTGGGTTCGCTAATTTTCTACTCCGGTACGAAGAAAGAACGGAATTTTTCCGCCACCGCGAGCGGTTTCTCAGTAACTTCGTTACAATATGTAATCGCGTGATCAAATCTAAATCTAGACGCACTTTGCCGGGGCGGTTTTGGCCTTTTTGCAAAGATGAGATTCGTGATGCTCGCCGCATTTGACGCATTTCGCGAGGGCATGGCAATTCCGCTGAGAATGGTGGAACCGCTGGCAGCTATGGGACTGGGCAGTGGTCCCATTTTTGTGGGGCCGCTCGACGGCGATCAGGAGATGGCAGACCGACTTGAGCTGGAAAATTTTTCATTGGTCTTTCGGGACTTCGACCAGAACGAGAGGGAGGGGCTTTGTGGACCTGGTGGAGATCATCCTGGTCACCTGTTTTGGCGTCAGACCTTGATTCACCAGGTTGGCTTTGACGTCGTCGAAGCTGATTTCAATTGGCACTGTTCGGAGCACGGCTCGGTGTGTATAAATATTCTTATTTGAAAGTAAATCAACATAACTATGTTGTTGGCAAACGCTAACACCACATTTGGCCCAAACAGATTTTGTCTTTCTGTCATTCATTTTAGGACAAATTTTACACAGTTTTTTGGTTAGCGGTTCTATTGCCTTACGCTGCATGGTGGGTTTGCATTGAGTTGATAACGCAGTTTCATGTATGGCAAAACCAACTCTGCAGCTAATTCCTTGATAAATAATCTTCTTTTTTAGAACCTGCGTCTCTAATAGGTCTATTATTGTATTCAATTTGGAGTCGTTTGGGGCTATCTCTTAAAGCACTCGTAGTTTAATAGATCTCTAAGAAAATTGTTATCAATATTTCAGTGTATTATTGTCATTTACACCAAAAAACTTCCAATATTAATGTTCAAATTCTACTTTTTAACATCTGTTGCGGATCTAGTTGCATCCATTACCTTGAATTACCAATTAATTCAAAATTCCCTAGAATTTGAAAATTTAATTTTTTTATTTAAAAATTAAAACAAGGGTCAAATTCTAAAAAACAACATAAAAAACTCGTTTTATAAGGGCATTGGCGCACTCGTCCCATACAAAACTCCCCTACGGGTCGTTTTCTACACTTGGGACTCGTGCGCTAAATCAACCCTTATGAAACTCGTTCTTTAATATACTATTATGAGATTTTACACTATTATATTCCGGATTTTTATTGACGAATATTTGATAGGAATTTAGTGCAGCGACATCTAGCATATTGCAGAAATCTGCAAATGGCCACCGCTTACTATAACGTTTGCATGTGTAAGTACCAATTTTCTTATCCATAAGGTCGACTCCACCCTTGTTATAATGATTGATGATTTGAGGTTTTGTTTTTTCTGACTCATCCGCGGATGCTTCATAGTGCATACTGCTTAGCAATATTACATATTTATTCTTTTTGTAACGTAACTCACAATAGTTGCATTTTCTTTGAAACCAAATAAGGAAGAAAATATAGTCTGTCTTTGTTGGGTTTGAATTCCTTTGGAATTTTTCTTTTATTTTGACGTAGGGTGCCAACAACCGTCAAACTTTTTTCGAATAAATATTCTAAAAGAGGCAAACTAGTGAAATAATTATCCATTATTACGTTCCTTGATGAATGGTAAATACTGGCGCATATTTTTTTTACCACGTCTGTTGTCAAATTATGATGCACAGGATCACCTGGTTGCTTGCCTACGTGTGATATTTCTCCATTCAGTGCATAACCAGTATCTGATTCGCATATCCAGAAAATCTTGATCCCATATTTGGCCGGCTTGCTAGGCATGTATTGAATAAAACCACATCGCCCATGGAATACCAAAAGTTGTTCATCTATACAGGGTGTTTTCGAAGTTGAAGCGTTCCTTTTAACATGTGATAGTATGTGTTGTTCTAAAGAGTTTTAGCCAAAATCACATTAGTAAAATGTGTACGGCAATGAAGATACAATAAGTTAATTTTTTTGAAATTTTTGAAACCGGTCGGAGTTGTTAACTAATTCGGAATGGCTTTATCATTACGAAAATAATGAGCTCACAGATAGTTGCTAACGTATATGGGCAATGTTATCACGTTATCAGAATGCAGCTGCGGCGTCCAAAGAGTCCGCAGAGCGATTTCCAGAAAGACACCATCCTGGGCCACGTCAGTTATTAATCTAGTACAGCGGAGAAATAGACAGGACCGGACTCAAAATTTTAGAAAACAATAAAAATATACAATCAATTATCTCCGTTAATAAAAATATTTTACTAAGAAGATTTAGGCTAAAATTTGTATAGTATCTCGTGTTACAAGGAACGCCTCAACTTCGAAAACACCGTGTATACCTAGATCAAAATATATTGATAATCTGAAAAAAAGATCAATATCCTCAACAATCAATTTCTTGGTTGAATAGTTTTCATAATCCAAATATAAAACACGCATTAAACGATGGTGAAGTAAAAATGTGTCGATCAAAAGTTGATGGTTTTGATGAAAAACTAATACATTCTATCAATATCACGGTTGTTTTTGGGATGGATGTAAAAAGTGTTATAATCAAGATTTTATTAATAATAAAATTAGGCAGAATATAGCCTAAGGGAGTCCGTTTCGGCTCAGGGACGCGAGGGTCGCGGGTTCGATTCCGACCCAGGGCGAAATTTAAAATAATTAAAAAAAAAAAAGGCTATATTCTATCTCGTGATTCGGAAGTCACGTTAAGCCATTGGTCCCGGTCTATTGAGTTGGTCATCACGCCCCTCATAGATTTGTAAACCAGTCCAAGACTGTGTAACAACATTTTAATGCAATCAATATGTCGCGGTCATTACGAACATTTAGAATATATAACTCAAGAAGGAGAAATCATTAAAAATTTAAATAAAGGAGAATTTTATAAATATTTAGGTATTAATCAATCAAATCATATTCAACACTCAATTATAAAAGAAAATTTAGAAAAACAATTTTATTTAAGAATTAAATCTATTTTAAAATCAAAATTAAACGGTAATAATTTAATTAAAGCAGTTAATACATATGCTGTTCCATTACTGACCTATTCTTTCGGTGTTATAAAATGGTCCAAAACTAATTTACAGAACATAAACATTAAAACTAGAGTTCTTTTTACAAAATTTAGTAAACACCATCCTAAATCTGCTATTGAAAGATTTAATTTACCACGCGAAAACGGTGGTAGGGGTTTTTCAAATCTAGAAATACTGCTAAAAAATCAAATTGCTTCACTAAAAAATTATTTCCTCAATAGAGCTCGTGATAACACCTTTTTCAATGCTTTGGTTTCAGCCGATAAAGGCTACACACCTTTAAATTTAAGTGATAATATAATTTCAGACATTGTTAAGCCAAATATACCTGACACAATAGCAAATATAAAACAGAAGTCTTTACATGGGAGATACTTTAAAGAACTGGAACAACCAGAAGTTAATATTCAGGCATCTCATGCATGGCTTAAGAAATCAAATATTCACCCTGAGACGGAGGGTTTTATATTTGCAATACAAGATCGTGTTATAAATACAAGAAATTATAAAAAACACATATGCGGTTTACAATCGATAATTGATAAATGTAGGATTTGCGGAACTGAAGGGGAAACAATTGAACACATTATTTCTTCTTGCACCGTTTTGGCTCAAAGCGAATATAAAAAACGACACGATATATTCGCTAAAATTATACACATGAATTTAACTGTTAAATTCAATTTATTAAAGAATACACAACCACATTATAGTTATACACCAGAAAGTTGTTTGGAAAATGACAGTTACAAGTTATATTTTGATAGAACAATTTTAACTGACATTCATATTAAGCATAACAGACCAGACATTATAATTTTAAATAAACAACAAAAGCAAGCATATCTTTTAGATATAGCTGTTCCAAATTCACATAATATAACACAGACATATAACACAAAAATTAATAAATATTTAGAGCTGTCCGTTGCTATGAGAAATCTTTGGTGTTTAGAAAAAATTTCGATTTTACCACTTGTAATTTCAGCAACGGGAATAGTACCGCAATCTCTTTTTAAAAATTTAAAAATTCTGGATTTAGATAACACATTGGTAGTTGAAATTCAAAAAGGTATATTATTATACTCATGTCACATCGTGAGGAAGTTCCTTAACATTGACACAGAACATAATACACAACAAAGTCAAAATGCGGAGGCAAGACGCCGGTAATTATGTTGATAAGCACTGCACTATTACTTGATAGTAATATCCGTAATAGTGTATGTACTCCGGCAAAATTGCCGTGCCGCCGGGTGGAGGTGGGATAGACTAAACAAAATAAAACAACTATGGAAGATCTTTATGAACAAACAATAGAAAGAAGCGAGCAAATAAAAAGGCCGGTTATAATTTAATAGAAATGCGGGAATGCAATTGGACTAAATCTAAAGAATATAAAGAAGAAATAAAATAAAAAATAAAACAAATTAAAAACATATACAGGGTGGTCCCGATATAACCTGCCAAAAAAATTCTGAGTCATTAAAAGGATCTAACAAGTCCAAAAAACCCCCCTTTGTTAGGTCCAAAATAATGGGGATAAATTAACCCCTATCCACACCCATTCGACGCTGCTGACCACAAAAATACGTACCTACTCAGGAATTAATTGTTGGTGTTTGTAAGGATGACAGTATCTAAGCAACATACGTACCTGAATCGTTTATGACAAATCTCAAATCTGACAAACTAAACCAAATTAATGACATTTATTGAAAACGCTGTACACTGCGTGCGTTAATTCACCAGCTTATTTAGGTACAAAAGCTGATTTCATAGATTGAGATGAATGAGTAATAAATAAAGTGGTGTTCCTCAATGTGTAAATAAATGTGAGGTAGGTAGTGTGTGCAAAATTGTGGAAAAACTGTGTAATAAGAGTATCGTCTTAATTGTGGATAAATAGCCAAAATAATGTATTGAATAAATTTATTTACACTTTACATATTCGTACTTTCAACTCTAACTGAGAATATCTACTAACTAATGAAAGGTAAACTAGACTAGAAACATTATTTTATAATAAATGTTCTGTGTGCCTTCCGTTGGCATTTAAGCACATTTGAGTACGCTGGTACCAATTTTCATAAACAGAATTCAGCATTTCTGGGTTTTTACGAATTTGGTTCGCGGCGTCTGTTACGCGTTTCTGGAGTTGGCCTTTTGTATTTATTTCAACTTCGTATACCAAATCGTTCCTGTGGCCCCAAAAATTAAAAACCAGAGGGGTTAAATGGAGGATCGGGGCCGCCATCGTATTGGAATCAGTCAGAACCAAGTTCACATAAATGCAGATGTAGCTCCACAAAAGTACAACGAGACGGAAGGACTCCTTCAGGAAAACGCTCGCGGTATGGTCGCCTTGCCGGTCTTGAATTACCACGTGTTTCGCCATAGATTAAATGCAAATCGGCGTATTCTTGTTTCGTTAATTTCATAACTTTTTGAAGGATTCGCAAATTTAAAATTAAACTTGACAAATGTCATAGGTGTTGCAGGTACCGTTGCTAAAGAAATCGCAGCCAAGTAACCAGAATTACCTTTTCAAAACCGATTAACTCATTAGCGTACAGCAAATTTTGACCAAATTTTCAATTATTATCTCGAAAACGAAAAGACTATTATTTGAAACTTTTTTTGTGTATGAGTTCTACTCATCGTCAACTATTACTGGATTTCTTCTGGCAGGTTATATCGGGACCACCCTGTATAAAGAACTTAATTCTAGAAATGCATTCTTTGGAGGAAAAACTAATGCAACAAAACTGAAAGTTATGGGAAAGAAAATGAAATATATAGATATTTGCAGTTTATATCCAACACTACAATGTTATGATGATTATCCAGTTGGACATCCTACTAAAATATTCAAACCTCCTACGTATAATTCAAAATGGTATGGATTAATAAAATGTGCAATTTTACCACCAAAAGGTTTGTATCGCCCCGTTTTACCTATTTTGAATAAAACCAAATCTAGTGCAGAAAAGTTAGCATTTCCATTATGTCAATCGTGTGCAAAATTAAATAATCAAAAATATATATGTACTCATACAGAATCTTAAAGAATTATCAGAGGGACCTGGTGTACAAACAACGAGGTAGAAAAAGCAATTGAAAAAGGTTACAAGAATATAACTATTGAAGGAAGTTTGGCATTTTGAAAAAAAAATCGACAAGTGAATGGAGAAATGATTTTGAATCAGAAGAAGAATATAGAAAAGCTGTAAAAGAAAATCTAGGTATTGAATTGGGTAAAATAGAAAATACAGAGACAAAATAAGGGCGCAACACAATATGTTACAGATATTAAGAGATTTTATGAAATTTTATAAGATGACAGACTTGGTAATATACATATCAATGAATTAAATGAAAATATGTTACAAGTGAGTTCTTGAAGATACTCAAAGTCAGTATGATTAATGTTAATAAATTCATCTCCTTGAACACGATAACCAGGAGTGCTAAAATTAATTCTTTGCTCAGAAGATAAGTCTTTACAATGTAATATTGAAGTTTCTTGCAGAGGTATACACTTACCCTCGTTACCCTTATCGTGCGCTTTTTGTTGTAAATGAATTAAATTTTTTCTATACGCGGAAATTAATTGTTTTGCTGTTGGGTTGTTGTTGTTGTTGCCACCATGTGACCTTATAATCCTAGAAAAAAAGTTCCAGGTGATCCTGGCTAAGTTTGTACGTTGGTATGTAATAAAAACAACTGAAAAGAAATTAGAAAACTGGTACATACACCAAATATCACAACGCGAGTGCTTTTGTTTACTTTTTTGGGGCGTAGTAATAGCAGACATGCGCATTGAAGCGGCTTCACTCGGCCAGCCGTATGTTCCCTCCCCAATACAGGGTTATTATAAATGATTATAGTCGAAGCAGGCCATGCCCATGTTAGGAAATTTTTGCCGTTTTTTTTTTTTTTTTTTTAAATTAATGACTAGCTCAACAGGCAAGAGCCCATTAAAAGAGTCAGATGAAATGTAAAGTAAAAAGAGTAAGTAACAAACACGACACAATGAGAAGAAATGAGAAATGTAAAATAGAAGAGAAAAGAGAAAAAAAAAATAGCAAAATAGAAATTTGAAAAAGCCAATTGAAGCGGAGACAGACGAAACTGACTAACATTCAGAGACCTCAACCGCACCGTAGGCCTTCCTAATGTCAGACGCTCGACAGACAAAAAT
Organism: Tenebrio molitor; assembly: GCF_963966145.1. Lineage (NCBI taxonomy): Eukaryota > Metazoa > Arthropoda > Insecta > Coleoptera > Tenebrionidae > Tenebrio > Tenebrio molitor. The sequence continues at coordinate 19,522,457 of NC_091051.1, read as the reverse complement.
GTCAGCTTCCTGCTCAATCTGTGAGAAGTTCTAAACAGCATGGAACAAAGGCGACCTTCTCAGCAGATTGGTTCTCGGTGTTGGAACCACGAACGTACTGGCACTCCTCAGGTTGGGCCTTGGAACACGCAGCGACAACTTACCCAACAAGTCAGGACAGTCCACACGGCCACGGACAAGGTGGTACAAAAATAAGGTTTTCACGTGAACTGTCAATTTTTGTCACTGTCACTGTCACTTTTTAGGTGAAAAGTGCGGTGATGGGAATTTTATTTATTTTTAACTTACCCGACCAAAGGTGGGTAAGTTATTGTGATCGGTCCAAAATTTCGAATTGCTAATTTCGTCAGATCTTTACGTTTTGAGGTCCCCTGAGCACGTTTATGAAGTTTTTAGAATGATGTCTGTCTGTGCGTCTGTCTGTCCCACTTTTCGTTCTCCCACGATTACTCAAAAACGCTTTGACCGATTGCTTTCAAATTTGACCAACACAAACTACCCGTGGTCTTTCGAGTTGAAAAGCTTTTGGTGTCAATCGGACCACGGGGGGTGGAAGAGGGTGGGGGTAGGTAGAAAAAATAATAAGGGAACATGGAAATTTGATTTTACCGTTTGAAAGGGCATGTGTTTTTATGTCGGAAACGATATTTACCATTTGCGGATTTTTCCAATATGGCGGACTTATAAAGTTATTTACGTCTTCATAGATCGACGGCGATAACTGCTGAAACTTTTAACAAAATAATCTCGGATCTTGCCATTGAAAATAACTCTGTAATAGTGACCACGGAATAGAGTTTGGTCTCAATTCGACTACGAGGGGTGGAAGAGGGTGGGGGTTGCTCGAAAAAATAATGAGGTGACATGGAAATTTAACATTACCAGTTGAAAGGGCATGTGTTTTTATGTTGGAAATGATATTTACTATTTGCGAGAATTAGAAGACGACTTATGTGGGTTAACCATTACCTCCTAAAGAACAAGGCCTGAGTGCTCGACGTATTAATCACGTGACACTTTGCTAGTAGTCATAACACCAAGTCAAACTTTACGCCGCGTTCAGAGTCGGCTTTTTATCTGACTAATTTTCACAGATAGTACGTGCTATTACAGTTTAGTTTTGCAAAAGCGTGTAGGTAGGACATTCCTACGTTATTGTATTTTGTGCCTTTCGTCAAAAACCCATTAATATGAGTGTTTTGCACGGTGTTTGCAACTTGCAAAATGTTAGGTTATGTTATTCTCTGCGTGATGTTCTGCAATTTATAGGGTCCGACGATGGGTGAGGTGGGTAGAAGGAAAGTTGCGGAAATGATCAAATGTTGGGGAGGCGACGAGGGCGCTACTCTGGTGGCCGCTCGGCGCACTACATCTCTGGGTCGCTACAAGAGTTATTTTTCAAAGTGACGTTGTTTTGCAAAACGCCTAGGTTTTTTGCAAAAGCCTAATTCTGCTGTAAGCCTGCGACATTTACATTTTTGACGAAAATTAATACGTGATTAGTTAATTCGCATAATAATGACGAGTGAAGCGGTTGGTGCCGCGTGCTAGGCGCGATACATATAAACGCCTATCTTCACGTCAGTCAGAGTGTCAGTTTCTAGGTTAAAAAAAGGCCGGTATTTGTTATTTGTAATTATAGTTTCTTGGTTGGTCTGTTGTATTTGTTGTCTCTAATGGAGTTAAAAACTGATAATGTCCCCCCAAACAAAAATAAATAAATAAACATCAATTAAAAAGAACGTTATATTTAAAACGCATTAAGTTGGCCAACATGGAAATGAACTGAAGATCAAACAGAAGGATTAGATAGATTAATAAATTGAGTAGTAATTCTAAGTAATTCTTTCTTTTATACAGGGTGGTCCCGATATAACCTGCCAAAAAAATTCTGGGTCATTAGAAGGATCTAACAAGTCCAAAAAACCCCCCTTCGTTAGGTCCAAAATAATGGGGATAAATTAACCCCTATCCACACCCATTCGACGCTGCTGACCACAAAAATACGTACCTACTCAGGAATTAATTGTTGGTGTTTGTAAGGATGACAGTATCTAAGCAACATAGGTACCTGTATCGTTTATGACAAATCTCAAATCTGACAAACTAAATCAAATTAATGACATTTATTGAAAACGCTGGACACTGTGTGCGTTAATTCACCAGCTTATTTAAGTACAAAAGCTGATTTTGTAGACTGAGATGAATGAGTAATAAATAAAGTGGTGTTCCTCAATGTGTAAATAAATGTAGAGATAGTGTGTGCAAAATTGTGGAAGAACTGTGTAATAAGAGTATCGTCTTAATTGTGGTTAAATAGCCAAAATAATGTATTGAATAAATTTATTTACACTTTACATATTCGTACTTTCAACTCTAACTGAGAATATCTACTAACTAATGAAAGGTAAACTAGACTAGAAACATTATTTTATAATAAATGTTCTGTGTGCCTTCCGTTGGCATTTAAGCACATTTGAGTACGCCGGTACCAATTTTCATAAACAGAATTCAGCATTTCTGGGTTTTTACGAATCTGGTTCGCGGCATCTGTGTCGCGTTTCTGGAGTTGGCTTTTTGTATTTATTTCAACTTCGTATACCAAATCTTTCGTGTGGCCCCAAAAATTAAAATCCAGAGGGGTTAAATGGAGGATCGGGGACGCCATCGTATTGGAATCAGTCAGAACCAACCTCACATAAATGCTGATGTAGCTCCACAAAAGTACAACGGGACGGAAGGACTCCTTCAGGAAAACGCTCGCCGTATGGTCGCCTTGCCGGTCTTGAATTACCACGTGCTTCGCCATAGAGTAAATGCAAATCGGCGTATTCTTGTTTCGTGAATTTCATAACTTTTTAAAGGATTCGCAAATTTAAAATTAAACTTGACAAATGTCATAGGTGTTGCAGGTACCGTTGCTAAAGAAATCGCAGCCAAGTAACCAGAATTACCTTTTTAAAACTGATTAACTCATTAGCGTACAGCAAATTTTGACCAAATTTTCAATTATTTTTATCTCGAAAACGAAAAGACTTTTATTAGAAACTTTTTTTGTGTATGAGTTCTACTCATCGTCACCTATTACTGGATTTCTTCTGGCAGGTTATATCGGGACCACCCTGTATTGTTCCTATTTATTACTATAATTACACATTATTTTTGTTGTTTGTTACGTTCATGATATTTTTTTTTCGTTTGAAATATATTTTTATGCAAAATGTGTTCGTATTAAAGCTGTACGAACAGCCGTGTTTTCATTATGGTTTCTAACATCACCAGATGCCACTTCAACTTGAGGGGGTACAGCAACCTCTGGATCAACTGGCGGTTCGTCATCGCCAGAATTGCAATATTGTGTAACACACAGTAAGCTAGAAATAAATTCTCAAATTCTGACAGTATCGAACAAAAAATGTCATAGAAAATGTCAGAGAAATCGTCGTTTGAGAACACCGAAACACCTTTCAATGGAATTTCTTGTAGCTTGGTGGTGGCCTCTTCTGCTGCCGTTCTTGGATGAAGAAGAGGTGTTAAAATGAAGGATCGACAAGCATATCCGCTGTCACCTAGTAAAAATTTCGTAACGGCCATTTTCAAGATGAGCACATAAAGAAAAGTCATGCTATCGTGTACACTTCCTGGCCATCTAGCGACGATATTTCATATCTTTAAATCTGCCTGAACGTTAATAGAAAAAAAAAGACTTTCGGTTGCGGTATGTTTCAGCATCTGGGCCACCACCAGGTGAATTAATCCTTACGTGAGTGCAATCTATAGCACCAATTACTCGAGGCATTCTTCCTAGTCTGTAAAAGTTCAGTTTCACCATCTGGAGTTCTTCTGCGGAGGGCATTTTAATGTACTGAGGTTTCAGTTCTGCTATTTTGTGCACTATATGTTGCATAATGCATGCGGTTGATTTATGCACAGCTAATGTGTCTCCCACTATTTGCTGGAATGCACCAGTGGCAAAAAATCTCATAGTTAATAATATTTTATTTAAAGCTGAGATAGATTTTCGTCTTTGAGTGGCGGGCTCTAACTCAGGACCAATTAAATCACATAACCATAGAATGGTTTGCTTTTCAAAACGAAATCTCATTTTGAATTCCTGATCGTCAAATATTTCGAAAGGATGTATTCTATTTTTTGGGCACGAAAGCTTCGATGATTTCTATCTTCTTCTTCATCAGAAGAACTAGAAGTTGCTAGCGATTGCAACATCTGAAATTGTTGTTTTACCTTTTATTTTGTACAATTTTGTGCAATTTATAAAAATTAAGGCTTTTCGTTCGATTTTGACATTCACATTTGAGTTAATTAATAACTTAATGGAGGTATCGCCTTCAATTAAGATAATATCGTCTTCACCAAGAAATTAATTGCGATTAACTGTTAATTGAGCTTCTGTAAACAGATTCTAGATTTAATCGCGATCAATTGTCATTTAACAAGGCATTAAGTTAATTTCAATTAAATATTTAATGTCGTGTTAAATCGTGATTCAAATTAAATTAATGGCGCACTAATTATTTATTTAGTCGCAATTAAATATTTAATTTTCTTTCTATAAACCCGCCCTTAGACTAATAAATTCTAATTTGGGAAACACTGAATTTTTTAGTGAAAATCTGAATAAAATCTGTGAAAGGCTTTCTCCACATAAAAATCGCGATAACTGATTTTGACTTCACGTAAAATGTCCGGGTTGCAATGATTACTATTCTAAATTGTCGCTCCAAAAAACATGTCCTCAATGTTTAAAAAACTCAGGATTTCTGAAGTCTCTGTCATACACATTGGCAATATTAGTTATTATTTCGTCGTTAATATAACATGCCATAATTGTTTTTACTGTTTGAGTGATTTCACTGTAAATTGTATGAATTTTAGGTTTTTCGCTGGTATATACCAGGTATTCCACATTACTCAAGGCAGTGTTGCGTTCAGCAATATAAGAAGAAAGTACAATTTCGGCCTCAGCAATGTGTTTTTTATGCTCAATTAGCTTTGCTTTTTCTTCCGTACTTTTTGAAATAAAATACTTAACCCTGGAATTTATTGAAACAACACACACTTTAGATACATTTTGGCAAATATCGTATCGGTGCTCATTGGTACACTGGTGTTGAACACTTAGCACAAGCAGTCTTTGTTTTCGATCTGAAGATCGTTCACAAAAGGCACAGCGAGTTTGTTGCTGAAGCCTTATTTGTTTGTGGAAATCTTGTGTTACATCATTTTGTTCCTTTCTTTGTTCACCATTTAGAATCTTCTGAATTGCAGGTTTTAGTTCCTTCGTTAGTGGCGTAGTCATTCTTCTTTCCATATAAGGTTTGGCTAATTGAAGCCCAAGCTCAAAGAGATATTTTCTCCTGACACATCTCCTTGTTCCTTTTTGAAATAGAACCATTGATTAACACCTGCTTGGTCAAGTATGCCATAAAAATACCTAAGTGGCCATCAACGAAGTTTGCGGCAAACAAGTATGTACCATCTGGTCAAAAGTATCAACTTCACCTTTCGTAGAGTTGTAAAATTTATAATTTCAGGTTTCTTATTAGATTCGTCAGCACTTTTGTCAGAATGTATTGTAGAAAGTAATATTACTGACTTCGATCTTTTTGGGGTAAATTCCGCGTATTTTTGAGGAGATGTGGTACATAAAAAATTGTAACAAGTGGCCGTTTATTAACAAAGAAACAAAACGGACTCTGCTAAGGACGTTTTTCAGCACACAGTTGGTTCAGTGCAGAACAGTTGGTGTTACCTTAATCACAAACTGTGCCACATACATTAAGTCCAATTTCTTGAAGTTGTGAAAATATTTCTTCGATAAGAAGCCATAAGAACTAGTGCATGGTTGGCTGGTTTGTTAGAGCGTCCTAACGAACCCATATATTCAAAACCACGTATATACTGTTTGACTTGATCATAATGAAATCCCGAACTAAGTGACATTTCATCAAAAAGCAAAATGCAGTGTAAATCTGCATGTTTCATTTTTTGAATTTGATTTTTTAAATGTTTCAAAACGCCTAGGGTTAATGACAGTGTCAAACGGAATTTTTGCTAAAATGGCTTTTAGAGTGCGAGAAGAAGGTAACTGAAAATATACTTGTAAGTATATTTGTAGACAGGGCAAAAGCTTCGTCCCGATCAGTCCATTTTCTGAAAATTTACAAATTCCGTTGTTACAACATTTAAACTTTCCGGCTTTGTATAAATTTTGCAAGACTTACACTTTATCCTTCTCCTTTTCTATCATTTTGCTCAGTTTGTATAATTTGTTCTGAGTCTTGCACTGTATCTGCGATGGAGTTCCAACATCGCCTTTTTCCGGGGTGTTAGATCCTTCTCAGAAAACCCAAGTTCAGCTAAAATTCCAGCTTTACCTTTCTTACCCCCCCAAAACGCGTGTTTGTTAAGATTTTGGGAAACTTCACTATTTTCAGTTTATGAACAATCATCTGGTTCCAGACCTGAGCAAAACGTCCTTGATGTTGATGGCTGATGACACGAACAGGGAGCATTATTCTCCACAGGTGGGAATAATGCCCTTTTACCTCAATTTGTTTCATCTGGAATGGAAGATCTTCCAAAAATGAAAAATCTGCCATTTCAGATGGTCCGTTTGGAGCAACAGGAACCACATCTGGATTTAACTTGTTCTTTTTCACATTCACAAAATCCGAGTCAACAAAATGATCCTCACAAATGGTTATGTATGTGGAACTCGTAGAAATATCAATTTTACAAATATTTCTCCACAACTGATGATAATGGGGATCTTTGGGAAATCTAAAGAAATGCTTCTTCACGAAATCTTCAGGAACATTGGTGAAGTACCAGTTGTTGCATCCTGGATACTTGCAGCAATATTTCTTACGACCAACAACTTCCATGGTAAACCAACTTCGATGCAAGTGATGATCAGACAATACTTTACCCTGGAAGAAAAATAAAAAACTGATTCAAGTGTAGTAAGGTCAAGTTGGTTAACTGGAACATATTTTTACAACACTATAATTAATTGGATCCTATATATCTTAGTTATTTATTAACTTCTATTGGTTAGTTTTTGGTAACATAAATGGGAACAGATCAACGATAGATTCCACCAATGAAAATTAAATTTGAAAAACTTTTTGTTTGTTAGAAAATCTTTAATTTTTTTACCAGCTGTCCCAGTTACCCGGTATTATGGGGCAACTGGATCACCAGCCCTGTTTTATTATTGTAAACTTTAAAAATATATCGGGGGAAGAGGAACATACTCGTAGAATTGAGTTAAACAAGTAGCCCAGACTTTTTTTTTAATGATAGTGGGAGATATGGTTGATGCATTTGAAGGGTGATTAGACTTCACAAAATATATTTATTCAAAAACGCATTGAATAATCACACAATAATCTTATAACTAATAGTTTATTTTATTATTTATAATTATGTAATATAAGTTCTTCATCTCTGGCACCACAACGCATCCTCTCTTATTCTGAACTTGGATGATCTGGATGATTTCATAGTCCTCATAACTAAGAATATCAAGCTTTCTAGAGAGGAGCATGAAAGAAAACAACCGGCGTCGACTATTTTTAGAAAGTTGTGACTAAACGCGACAAAAGAACGAACGGGGGTGGTTTTGGACCACCCAAGCAGCCCACGGGTAACACTGGATAGTTCACTCGAATGGGTGTTCACAAAATCATGACTCTACTGTAGTCAAGTCATGTTGTTTGACATGTATGATATTTTGTATTCGACTTGCTGATCTCAACAGTCGACGTGTGTGCACAGTTGGCCTCACTCCCACAAATGTGGAACGAGTAGCTGTATAGCTCGTTTAACTTTCTCTTTTGAGATGTGTCGTCTGTGTACACTTTTTCAAAACTTACATTTTTTTTGAAACGTAATTTTATCACAAATTTCCGAAATATTGGATTTTTCGAGCATAATCTTCTTCGTATGAAATTTTCACAGCACGATTGAATGAACAAAACTGGCCAGATTTCTTACAATCCGCTACCAACACATCACAAATGCAAGTCGAAACAAGAAAGTCGTAGTGTAACACAGATTACTCATGGAACAAGTAGAAACGAGAAAATATTGCGCCAATGCAAGTGCAAGTTCATACTTGAAAATGTGTGGTGAGTGGTGAAACCCTTTTCTTGAAGTTGTTTCACTGATAGTAAATTATACGGGACTTCCGGGCAATAAAGTACATCTTCGAGAGTTCGATTAACACCAAGATTACTTATCAGCATGATATTTCCTCTTTTGGTGGCAAACACCCATGTTTTCTTTTTGGCCACAGCAATACTAAACGGCTCACGTAAATCCTGAAGTGTCGTGAAAAATTTATCATTATTGATGATATGCTCTGTGGCCCCGGAATCCACAATAAAAACGATCTCATTCTCATTTTCGGATTTCATTTGGTACTCCGATGTTCTGACCATAAAAATAAAACCACCATCACTGTCCGAATTTGTTTGAATCATCTGAATAGTCCGAGGACGATCTGTTGGAAGGGTTCTTTTGAAGTTAACAATTTTTCTTTAGGTGATTACTGATTAGATCTTTCGCAACGATCCCATTTCATATTTGATGTTTTATATTTGCGTTTGTGATTATATTGCTGAAATTGGAAAATTTTCTTGGTATTGAAAGAACCCCTCTTGCGAAATTTGTCCTGGACATAATTTGAAGTTTTATTTTGAGAATAACCACTTGCACTTAATACTTTGGTGCTGGTTTCACTACTGACTTATCGGAGTTTTACCTCATGATGCAACAAACTGTTTTTGACGAAGGCGAGATTTATGTTTTCTTCACTTAAAGCTTCAAGAGCTGTAATTACGTCATTATTACTGGCAAGGGTTAATAACAAGCGCAATGTTTTATGCATTTCATCCAAATGTACACCTGTCGTAGTTAACTCTGTGATGATGTCCTCAAAAGCAGTAAAATGTTGGATTATACTCTGGTCGCTGTTCAATTTCAAGTTTAGTAATCTCTTTCTCGCTGCGAGTTGTGTTGCTAAACCGCGTCGTGCATAAATGCCATCACGTCGCTCAAAAATGTTTTTAGCGAACCGCACATCTTTAGCAAAACTTAGAAAAGAGTCACACAAATATTACACTATTGCACCTTTAGCCACTGAGTCTACTTGCAACCACTGTTGGAAACACAAATCGCGAGAAAAAAAAAGGGTGCAGCTGCAGCCGGCTTGACGTCGACGGAATGCTCCCGCTTGTGCGTTACGACGAGGGCAAAAACTGCAGAAAACCCCCTCGCCAGAGCCGAAGAAGAATGGGGGATACGCTAGAGAAATAAATATAGAATACCATACAAATTGAACGGTTTGATTACCATTACCGGGTCCTCTTGGACTGGAGCCGGCCCGGGTATGGAATCTGAAACATTGGCGCACTCGCGGGGACTTCCCTGGACTTTTTGCAGTCCTTCGTCTCATGGTTTTCTCAACACTTCCCGCATTTCGCGAGTGCCTGACAGTTCTTCTGGGAGTGGTGGAAGCGTTGGCACCGGTAACATTGGGCCGTTGACCCATTTTTGGTGGGGGCGTTTCACCGAGATTCTGAGGTGGCAGACCGACCTCAACTTGAAGATTTGTCCCTTGTCCTTTGGTACTTCGACAAGCACCAACGGAAGGGGCAATTTTGACCTGTTGGAGATCATTCTGGTCACCTTAGTTGGTGCCAGACCTTGATCAACCTGGTCTGACTTGACGTCGTCGAGGCTGATCTCAACTGAGACCGTCCTCAGCACGGCTCTGTGAGTGAAACGGCACTCGTCTCTCCCCAAGGAGTCGTGTCAATGCACGCAAGTCGTCGACGGTTATCGAGTCCACCCGAATGCCGTCGACGCACGGCTTGGCCTTGCTGAAATTGATGCGCCTTGTCATCATCGTTTGAGCGAGGCCACTCCACTTTGTCGCGTCGCGAACAATGATGGGAGGAATCTTGTTTGCCGCGGGTGGCTGGCTTGCCGCCACTTTTGGAAACTGGTTGAGCAGGGATGCCCTGAGGGGCCGCTCGCGTGGCCGTTTTGGCCTTTCTGGGAACCTCCTTTGACGGAAGTTCCTCGACGGACCCTGAGTGCACGTCAGGGGTTTTTGGAGAGAGACGACGCTTGCGAGGCCTTACCTTAATCTCCTTGAACGGAGCGGCGTCTACAGGCTCGACTGTCTCCTCCACCGTGGTGGAAGGTTCGGCCTGGGCGGGCTATGGGGCTGGAGAATCGGAGGGGGAGTCGTCCATCTCCCAGTCGTCTTCGTCCTCCTCGAGGTGGGTGTGGGTGTTGGCGGCGGCGGCGGCGGCGGCGAGCAGTACGGCTCTCTCCTTTTGGAAAGTCTCGACCATCTGCCTGAGCTCCTTCAGCTCTTGGAGCAGTTGCAACACGTCTTCTGACGAGAGTCGCGAATTCTCTTTCAGCCGCAAATCCTTCTCCATTTCGTCCTGTTAAAATCACTAGGTTTTAAAATTGGTCTTTTTGTGCAGGAGTTGCTCGGTGTGTGTAGGCCGTTAAAACGGCTTGCACAATTGAGACTTGTCCGTTGAACTAAATTTTTATATTTTTAGGTCGCACGGGAAAAACACGTCTTGCTCGTACCAGTGTACAAGCGAGACCACTCAAATCGGACCATAAATAAGCATAAGCTTATCGGACTAAGGGTGTACAGGTCAGAGACCTACGAGTACATACCCTGATCGAAACAAATGTGCTGTATAGTGGCAATATACTGTTCGGACCGTAGTCAATCATATTCTACCCACAATTACTGTAGAGATCGGCATACAGTTGCGAGATCAACCCACAGGGTCTGCGAGCATGCAGTATCGTTGCAATAGAATGTCGTTCGGGACTGATTACAGACAACGATAGGATTGGTTGTGATTTCTGTCGACAGTGTCTAGCGTGGCCGATTCGACAGATAATCTGGGATTACATAAGGGCTATGCAACGAATGTTCTAATACTAACTATCAGTGGTAGTACAGTGTGATTGAAAAAGGATGAGGACAAGTTGAATTTGGCGCCAGAAATTATAGTGCATTTCATGTTTTGTGTGTGGCAGTTTTGCTTCGGAAGAACATCGCTGTCAAGGTTTATCCATAGGCTTCCGTCAAAGCAGGGTCAAACCCATTGTTTTGATTTGGTTTGTCAATTGTCGCCAATTTCCAATTCCCCCCCGAGAAACGCCCATGATCATATCAGACTTTATTTTTGTTGTCAATACTTGTTACCAATATGACAAATTATTCACTAGGCGCCAAATTCAACTTGTCCTCATTCTTTTCCAATCACACTGTACTTACCTGCTCTTTACCTCTCGCGCCGGCTCGAGGTGTTAATCTGAAAAGGACTGCACTATACGCATTATTTGAAGGGGGTGTTTTGGTGTCGTGGATGGGATCATCCGTACAACACCATCTTCGGCTCTCAAGGCAATTTCGAAAAGGAATTCCTTTAGCATCGGGAGTTCTGCATCCCGATGCAGCTGGTTGTTTCAGAAGAACCATGGGGTGTCGAACGCTGTTCGGAGGAAACGGTTTTGTACCACCTTCATTTTGTTGGGGTGCACGTCAGCGACGTGTCCCCACACGATGGAGGCGTACGTCAGGGTGGGACGGATGATGGTTTTGTACATCACGAGCTGGTTTTTCGGAGACATCTTGCTTTTTCTGCAAGTCAGCGATGACAGCTGGCCTGCCACCATTTTGGTTTTCGCCACGGCATAGTCGACGTGCGGTGTGAATAAAAGTTTCTTGTCGAGGATGACGCCTACGTATTTTGTCTGGTCTTTCCAGGGAATGACCTGGCCGAACATCCGGACGTGTCCGCGAGGTTCGAGTCGTCGGCGTGTGATGAGTAGCGCCGAGCCCTTTTCCGGGTTGACGTCGATCAGCCATCGGCGAAACCACGTCTCAAGAGCGTCGATAGCATCATGCAGGTAAGCAGTGGCCATTCTTGGCTGCTTTGAGCGCGCGATGATTGCAAGCGTCGTGTTGCAAACCTTCGGGATGTCCGCGGTGTAGACCGCGTACAGATGAGGAGAGAGAACGGAACCCTGGAGTACTCCGGCCTCTATCGGATGTTCTGCAGGCAGGACATTGTTGATTTTCGCTCTGAAGGAGCGATTATATAAAAAGGAGTGAGTCAGTTGCGCCATCGCCACCGAGGCGCCTGAGCGGCGGAGCTTGTGGACAAGTCCCGCATGCCAGCCGGTGTCGAAGGCTTTAGCTACATCGGGAAACACGGCTCCGGTCACATGCTTGCGCTCGTAACGACTCACAGAGGCGAGTTCCGTGACGCGTAGAAGCTGATCCTGGGTGGAGTGTTTCTTGGTGGATGTTGCCAGCCTAGAATGTATCAATCTCTCGATTAACTTACCTACTGATGACAGTAGGCTGATTGGCCGATGGTTCTGCGGAAAGTTTGGATCATTTCCCGGCTTCGGGATGAAAATCACGTTGGCGGTTTTCCAGCGCTGGAGGAAGTGCCGCAGTCTGAAAATATCGTTTGCAATACCTGTGAGAGCTACGAGGGCTTTCTCGGGTAGACGTTTCAGCGCCCGATTGGCGATATCGACCTCATCGTCCACTTCTTCGACGTGGTCGAGGTCCGCGTTCGTGAGGTTGACACTGCATTGCAGTTCTAAGCTCTCTGCAAACGCTTCGAAATTTTCCACGTTGGTGTAGAGTAAAGCATTCCGCGCGCTCCGTGAATGGGCGGGAGCGGCTTTCTGTTGTTCCTGAGTAGCTTCGTCATCTTCCAGATTGAGTTGTCCTCAATGTCAGGGACCCAAGTTTTTGCTCCCATTGTTCATTTCTGAAATCAATGAGGGCTGCGAACCTGGTCCGGTGGGCGATGCGTCTGGCTAGATTCTTGCTCCGAATCAGTTCCCCAATGAAATGTGGGACCGTGTACCGAGTTTTCGGTTCGGAGAATCTTGTCGTTGAGGCGTCAACAGAGTCGATGATGCCCGTTTCCAGTCACTCGACGGCTTGCTCCAAGCCATCATCATCGATTACACAGGTCTACACTGATTTCGATATTTGCGTAAAATTGGCATTTTTTGAACAATTTCGATGCCCTGATTACGAAAATGATTTTGGTTTTTAGCTATCACGTCTAGTTTTTTCACAATTCGTCTTTTCTTAAAATTGGAATGTTCACCTAGAATGAATGAATTAATTTAAAATTTCGATATTGCAATATCGGACAACAATATGGATATGTTTTATTTGCGAGTGGGACAGCCGGACACGAGACAAGCACTGGACTCAAAAGGAGTGGCCTTTAAGAACTAGACTTGTACCGGGAAACAGTAATAAAAAATAATTTATTTGCATCCTAAAAAAGTCGTATTAGAAACCACCAATGCATATCAAACTCTGTTTCATGAAGCAATTTGTAAAGGCCCTTGAAAAGAATGTTTCAAGTATTTAGGAACAAAGTTTCCAGATCTCTCCAATGCCAAAATTCATAGGACCTCAAATAAGATCTTTGCACAATGGTAAGGATTTTCAAAATTCTATAAATGTTGAAAGAAATGCCTGGACGGCAGTTAAGAACGTCATAGAAAAAGTGATGGAAATCACAAAAGAAGAATCATGCTTAAAAAATTTCCACATTTTGGGATTGTTCAGGTCCCGTTTTATTTGGGCGTTAAGTTTGTTAAAGATTGTTTTTAGAAATGGGTCTCGCGTTTGTATGAATCTACGATAGACTTTTCGTTTTTCGTGAATTCTGTCCAAAATGGTGCGGGGTTGGGTCACCTGAGCGTCAATGGCGTTGGGGTCGGTGGTCTGAATAATTTCAGGAAGGTGTTCGCTGATATGTCTCTGGTAAGCTTGCCAGTTAGTTTGGTTGAATTCGTCTATGGGTATGAAATTGGGGCGTTCGGGGGGGCCTGCTATGGTGAGATTTGTCACCAGTGGTAAGTGGTCGGAGGTGACCGTTGTGTCAATGTGACTGGAGGTGTTTATAAATGGGCTGAAACGTTCGGTTATAATTATATGATCGATGATTGAACATCCTTTGTGTGAGAGGAGGGTCGGGCTAGTGTTGTGGAGACGACACAAGGGCATGCTCGCCTGAGACCCCATGAGAATACGGCCGTTGGCGTTTGTCATCGTGTCACCGAAATCAGTGTGCCTGCCGTTGAAATCGCCGAGGATGATGGGGTGGTCGAATTGGGTTATGTAAGAAAGTAGCTTTGCGGAGACTTTTTCCGAGGAGGGGTTGTAGTATGATATTATTAAAATGGTCAAATTGTTGATAGTTAATTTCGCGGCTATGGCTTCGAGATGAGTGAGGTTTTGTGGCAGGTTGTGGCTCATCGACGGGAGGGCATCAGAGACGAGGAGCGCCACGCGTCTGATTTTCGGGTTCGGGTTCGAATCCCGCTGGTAGGCAACAATTTTTTTTATTTTAATAGGGCGTGGGGAGCGAGTTTCGGAAATCGCGAGGATTTGTATTTTGTCCGAATCGATGAAATTTTTTATGGGACCGTATTTTCGGGAGATACCGCAGACATTAACTGATCCAATATTTATCGGAGCCACGGAAAACTGACAGTTAGGCCGGGGGATGGGTTTCCGCTTCACACATCGTATGTGAAGTGGATTTTATGTCCTGAGTGAGAGACCTTCGTCGTGACGTTGAAGACGGCCTTCGACGTCTCCTCCAGGATCTTTTGAATTTTGGCCTTTTGAAGGGGGAAAAGGTTGAACAGGGCTTTCATCGTGAAGGAGATGATGCCCTTTACGACGGCAAGTGGGGCCTCCATCTGGGTGTCGCTGACATCTGGGTCGTCTGACGGGGGACAGATGTCGGCGAATTCCGCCGGGGGGTCGATAATTTTCACCGGCAGGACGGGAGTGTCGTCGGTGATGGTGATCTTTTTGAGAGCGGGACATGTTCGGGACCATGCAGGATGAGCAAATGGGGTCTTTTTCGGGGCATTTGTTCGAGGGATGGCTGTTGGAGCATTGCGAACAGACTTGCTTGTTTTGGCAAGCCGCTAGTTCATGGCCAAACTGAAAGCATTTGGCGCATTGGACTGGAGTTGGTGCTGGTGGGTGTGATGCCTCGCACTCGTAGTTTCGTCCAAATAGTTGGATTCCGTTTAAGAGGAGGGAGTCGAGGGATTCTCTCTCAGTGATGATGATTCTGATGAGAGTGGTGGGGCGGTCGGTTTTTTTGGAGGTTATTCTCCAGGCTTTTATGATTTTGAGTGACGTCGCCGCGATGTTGCATTGCAGCTCCAGACTGTCGGCGAACGCTTCAGCTTTTTCCTGGTCGATGTAGACAATTCCACCCGCTCCGTGGATGGGAGGGAGCGGTTTCCTGGTGTTGCGCAGAATTTTGGCCATCTTCCAGATCGAGTTGTCTTCGGAGTTCAATGATTCGAGCTTTTGCTCCCACTGCTCGTTCCTGAAAACTGGCAGTCTTTGCTTTTCGAATTGGAGGCGGTTCGCCTCTCTCCGGTCGATGGGCCAGCCGGTCCTGTGTGCTGTCCGCCTGGCGCGGTTTTTGGCACGAATCAGTTCCACGATGTTCTGCGGAACTGTGGTGTGTCGCTTCGTTGGCTCTGCGAATCGCGTCGTTGCGTTTTCCACGGAGTCTGTGATCTTGCTCTCCAACCAATCGACGGCTTGCTCTAAGTCGTCCTCAGTCTGAATTCGCGGGATGTTCCCGAGGTTCGCGGAGATGTCTTCGGTGAATTTTGTCCAATCGATTTTTGCGTGACGAATGACTTCCGGTTCATTGGCCTCGTTTCCGATATGCATCAGAACAGGGTTATGATCCGATTTGAGTTCATCAACTGTAGTCACTCGAATTTGGTGAGTGACATTTTTCGCGAGCGCGATGACCAAATGTTCGGGAAGAACGCCCATTCGGTCATCGTAGCGAGTCGGTTCGTCCGGGCTGACTATGTTGACGTCGTTTTCAAACGCGTAATTTACCAAGACGCGGCCTGATGCATTGGTCCTACTGCTGTGCCAGTTAGGGTGTTTCGCATTGAAATCGTCGGCGGCGATTGTCGGAGCATTTTGACTGAGGAGTTCGTTGAGCTCGCCCTCGATTAGTGTGCTACTTGGACGATTGTAGCAGGAGATTGCCGTGTCGCCAGACAAGTCTTTTTTTGTAAAAGTGCGACGAAGAATTTCGTCGAATTTATTGGTGAGGGGAGAGGAATAAAAGGGGAAGAAAAAAATGCAGTCTGTCTTTTGTTTGAGGAGCGACTCGGAGAGCGATGTGTTCTGATTGATGTCTCACAAGCCACTGACTGACAGCGGAAAAAAAGAGGAAACGGTACATCTTTCATTCCCCCCCCCGAAGGGGGGCGGGCTGCTGAGGCTTTCTAGAGCCTTTTCAGCCACACCGACGGGAAGATTCGGGATGGGTACGGTGAGGATGGGTGCGGAAGGAAGGTGGTAGGTACTGAGAGGTTGATACTGACCCAGCATTCGCCTTATCTGTGATATGAGACATACCACGATGTGATGGTGTGGGGAAACCTCTGAAAAAAACTCACACCTGGTCAGGCGGCACCGGGGTTAGAACCCGGGACCTCCCGAATGTAAAGTGGCGCGCTAGGCGCTTGGCCACAGTACTCGGTGACTGACAGCGGGAAAAAAGGGAACGGTACATCTTTCATTCCCCCCCGAAGGGGGGCGGGCTGCTGAGGCTTTCAGCCTTTTCAGCCACACTGACGGGAAGATTCGGGATGGGTACGGTGAGGATGGGTGCGGAAGGAAGGTGGTAGGTACTGAGAGGTTGATACTGACCCAGCATTCGCCTTATCTGTGATATGAGACATACCACGATGTGATGGTGTGGGGAAACCTCTGAAAAAAACCCACACCTGGTCAGGCGGCACCGGGGTTAGAACCGGGGACCTCCCGAATGTAAAGTGGCGCGCTAGGCGCTTGGCCACAGTACTCGGTGACTGACAGCGGCGAAATGTCCCATATTTATAGTGCCGGGCGATCGGACAGGCGCTCGATCGTCGACTCTGGTTGGTCGGCCAATCGCGTTCCAGTATTAGCGACCTGCCGTTCGCCGGCTCTGATTGGTCGGCTCGCTGTTCGCGCGAGTCGACCAACTTGGTTCCAGTCTTGGAACCTTCGGTGGCTGGCGTCTCCGAACGGTATCAACCGCCCCTCCCGTGAAGACGGCAGACACCTCTTTGGGCCTTCTCCGAGCTTACTCACCTCGTTTATTAATTCAAGAACATTACATTAAAAAAGCAAAAAATAATAAAAAAAATTAACAAAGCAAACAGGAGCTAACTCAACAAAAAACTTACAATCTACTTACGAGCTAAACTAAAATTACTTAGGTCACATCCTTACACCGGTTCTTCTTAGAACCTACACATTTTTCTGCACAAAAAAAAAGAGAAAAAAAAAGAAAAAAAAATAAGAACAAAAAAATGAACGGCAACGTGAATCAGCAAAAAAAAACAAACAAACAAAAAAGAAACAGGGAATGAGAGAAAAGGGAAAAAAAAATAAAAAAAAAAAACACGGAACAGGGCTCACACAAATGTCTTGAGGATTGTCTGGGCGCGCGGAAATGCACTTTATGTTGTCCGTACACTCCCGCACTGAATGTTTATGTTGTTGGGCGCCACTGGAGGTCGAACCTCCTCCAGAAGGGGTTTCTGTCGTTGGTCACGGGTACGCCGGCCGCAGGCGGTCGACGTGTTGCTTGGATCTCCCGCTCTCGGTTTCCACCAGGTAGATGTGGGAGTCTTAGATGCGGTGGACGACTCGGTGTGGCCCCGTCCATTTGAAGCCGAAGGGCTGGTTCCTCGTCCCCTGGGGCACTCTCCTCATCACCTGGTCACCGGGTTGAAAGGTGACGACGGCGGCGTTCCGATCTAGCTGCTGACGTCGCTCGATGTAGTGCTGTTGATTTTGTCTGGCGTTCGCTTCTCTGTCGGCAACGGGCGTCCTCGGGGCTCTATCACCAGGTGCGTCCCAAGCTCCGGGGAACGCTAGGTCCCGCCCGTAGAGCAGATGGCTGGGGGACATCCCTGTAGCGGCGTTGCGGCGACGGCGAACGTTAAAAAGGGCTGTAGGAAGCTCACGGTCCCAGGTGTTTTGCTCGCGACCGGCCAGACGGACTCGTAGCGCCTTTTTCAACTCCTGATTACGCCGTTCGGTCGGGTTCTCCCTCGGGGTGTATGGCGCCGTGGTCCACGTCTCCGCCTGCCAGTGTCGACACGCTCGCTTCCACGGCCCCGACGTGAACTGAGCTCCGTTGTCGGTGATAATTGCCTGGGGGTAGCCTTGTCTCGGAAAGACCTCTTCTTCCATGATTCTGATCGCCTCTGCCGTTGTCGTTGCGGTGGTGGGAAACGCTTCGACCCACCTGGAGAAGAGATCGGTTACCACAAAGATGTACTTATACCCGGCTGGTGTCTCCGGGTACGGGCCCATCACGTCGCAGGCGATGATCTCGAACGGTCGTCGGGGTTATCGCGGTTTCAGGGGTGCCGTTGGTTGCGGCGCTCCCTTCTTGACCTGGGCGCACAGCAAGCAGTGGCGCACGTAGTCCCTGACGTCGGCCGAGAGTCGAGGCCAATGGTAGTCTTCCCTGATTGTTCGCTCCGTTTCCTCCGCTCCCGGATGGCCGGCGAGGTTTTGGTCGTGGTTCTCGTACAGGACCCTCAACCTGACGTTTGTTGGGACGTATAGTTTTCCTCCCGGGCCAAAGAGCAGATTGTCCCGGGTTGTGTAAAGTCGCCGGAAGGTCCGTTGCCAACGGTTTTGGGGCTCGTCTTCAACTTGGCGGAGGGCCACCATTCGGGCAGTAAATTCGGCGTCGTCGCGCTGGCCCTGCCGAACTTCATCCGCGAGGGTCTGTATCTGCACAGGGCAGGCAAATGGGTTCGGTTCTGGTGGTAATAGTCGATCTGTGTCGCTGAGATCTTCGTCCTGGGGGAGCCGTTCCTCTGGGTCTCGCGAGAGGATATCGGCCAGCTGATTCTCTCTGCCGGGGCAGTGTTGAATGGCACACTGGTACCCCTGCAGTTCGATGGCCCACCTGGTCAGCTTCGCACGCTGGTCTTTCATCTGCTGCAGCCACACCAGCGCCTTGTCCGTGCGCAAGATGAACTGTTTGTCCTCCAGGTAGGGCCGGTAGCGTCGGATGGCCCATACGACGGCCAAGCACTCCTGTTCGTTGGAATGGTAGCGCCTCTCGGTTTTGTTGAATCTGGCGCTACTGTAGGAGATGACTCGTCGGTTGGCCCCATCTTCTTGGTACAGGACCGCAGCCATCCCGACGCCGCTAGCGTCGGTCTGGAGAACGAATGTCTTGTTCGGGTCCGGTCGGTGCAGCATCAATGGGGCGGAGAGGGCCCCCTTGACGCTCTCAAACGCTTCTTGCTCCAGTGTCCCCCATCTGTAGGGCTTTTTCTGCCCCAGAAGGTCCGTGAGCGGGTATGCCAGGTCTGCGAAATTCGGCACGTAGTCCCGTAACCAATTGCAGAGTCCCAAGAAACTTCTGAGCGATCGTCGGTCTTTTGGCGGCGTGGCGCTCTGGATTTGCTGGAGATGATGTTCCTGCGGGTAGTTGCCCTGATCGGTGACTACGTGTCCGAGGTAATTGATTTTCTTGGCCCCCAGGTGGCATTTTTGGGGCGCACAGCACAGACCGTGTATCTGAAGTCTCTCGAGCACCAGACGGAGATGTTTCAAGTGTTCTTCATGCGATTGGGAATAGATGATGATGTCGTCCAGGTACACCATAGCGAACTTCCGTAGGTGACCTGGAAGGACCTCCTGGCACATCAGTCGCTGGAATGTCGACGGGGCCCCTTTCAGTCCGAACGGCATGACACGGAACTGGTAGAGGCCGCCGTCCGGTGTCGAAAATGCGGTGTACTGTTTGCTCTCCTCTGAGAGCGGCACCTGCCAATACCCCGACTTCAAATCCAGCGAAGTGAATACCTTGGCTTGCCCTAGGTCTCGGAGCGTCTTCTGGATGATCGGAAGCGAGGCGGCTTCGTCCTTGGTGATCGTGTTCAGCCGGCGGTAGTCCACGCAAAACCTCGGCCTACCGTCCTTCTTCTTTACGATTACAATTGGCGAAGCGTATTCTGACGTGGCCGGCTCGATGATGCCGTCCGCTAGCATCTGCTCCATTTGCTCGTCGATTAACAGTTTTTTTGTGTCCGAGTAACGGTAGGGCCGTACTCGGAATGGTGTATAATCCCTCAAGTGGATTGTGTGTTTCGTCGTGGCTGTGGTAATCGGTGTCGGATCATTGTTGAACACGTCCCGAAACTCGTGCAGAAGTTGGTGCAGCTCGGGCTCCAATTGTTTCGGGAAATCGTGTTGGACGTCTTTGACTGCTGGAACCTCTTTTGGTGCGACGGGGGCCAGTCCCTCCCGTAGGGACTGGGGTCGCTTTGTCGAGGCGGTGCTGAAGAAGATTGTGGCTCTCTCTTCGGCACCGATGTGGAGGCAGCCGCGTTGGAAGTCCAGGATTGCTCGGTGTTGCAAGAGAAACGGGTAGCCGAGGAGGACCGTTTCCACCAGGTCGTCGGTTACCAGAAACTCTGATGTAATCTGCACCTTACCGAAGGTGCACCGAAGTTTCTGGCTTCCTCTGATGTTCCCGCGAATTTCGGCAATGGCGGTGTTCACTCGCGTCACATATGTTGGTGCGATTTTCTCGTCTTGTACAGTTTTGGTCCGAATCAGATTGTGTGTGGCCCCCGTGTCGATGAGGGCCACGACTTCCTTGCCCCCGATTTGAACGGTGATGCGCGGGAGGTACGCATCTCCGTGGCGGGTGGCATTTACTGTGATGATGGGCCGGCGCTCTCTCGACTGGACCCTCGAGCAAACGCGGCCCCGCGGGCGTTTCCCGCCGCGTCCCGTAATCGTCCAAGCTCCGGGCAATCCCTATGGAAGTGACGCTCCGGGCAATAACTGCAACGTGGGAGTGCCTGAGGTGTGGCAGGCTTGGTGGGCTTGGTGGTTTTTCCCTTGCTCAAGATGGCTTCAATCTCCGTGGCCCCTGCGATGAGGTCCTCCATGCTGCGAGGTGGAGCGAACGCCGAGTATTTAATTAGCTCGTCGTTCAGGAGGAGTCGGCACAATTTGGTCAGCTCCTCGTCCGTCATATCAGGATAAATTCGGCTAGATAGTAGCCTCTTCTTCGCCAGAAAGCTAACGGATGATTCGCCGTCAGCTTGTTTTGTCCCATGAAATTCGCTGATAAGTTTTTGTTTAATTGCGGGACTGTCGTACTTGCTTAGGAGAGCCTTCTCCAGGTCCTGGAAAGATCGAGCGAATGGTGCGTTGAAGCCCCACCATTCGGCCGCTGCGTCCCGGAATCGGGCTGCCACCTTTTCGCGCCACAACGTAGCGTCAGTGTTGGCGAGCTTTGCTTTGCACTCCTCCAGGAATGCTTTTGGGTCTTCGTGATCCAGGCCGCTAAACTCCGGGAGGGTTGGTGGCTCCGTTGGTTTAGTAGGGTGGATTCTTTCGATTAGCTTCATTAGCGCCTCGACGCTCACCATCTGGGATGTCTCGCTTGGGTTTGAACCCTGGGGTTCGTCCTGTTGGCCCTGCGCCCTTGTCCCGACCATCGTGTTCTGCCCGGCTAGCTCAGTCGGTAGAGCATTAAAGTTCGGATTTTTATGCACAAAAAATGCTTCAAATATTCACATAAATATGTCACGTTTTTCCTAGAAATATGTCAAATATATGCTTCCTCTCTACCATTTATGTATTTAATGTAATTTATTTCAATGGTACTTCAGTAATTGGAAATCAAGGAAAAAGTAGTAAAACAACAAAACGTAATTAAAACATACTATTTGCACATAAAAACAATAGATTATTACATAATCTTTACGTAATATAATAATAACTAAACCTAATCACTCAAAAACTGTTCAGTTCCACAATCAGATTTGCTTAACTTATTATTATACCAGTTGATAATTAGATGTTTTTCTAAATTTTTAACACTCAATTTTTGCATTCTATCGCTTAATATATTTTTATATGATGAAAATGTTCTTTCAACGTCGACTGAAGTGATTGGTGCGTATTTTAATGACGAAATATGTTCCGGATCTAAATCATTGTTATCTTTATCAGTGGCATCTAATGATAAAATATTTGATATTCCCTTCGCTAAAACACTACTAAATTTATCTAGAATGATTTTACCAACTCTGCCTGGAACCTTTTTCAATAAATTTTCGCAATGTCTTACAACAGAAATTGATTGTCTCTAATTTTTTAATTAAACTGCTTAAAAAACCATACATTGTTTGAAAAATCTCAAAACCTTTTAAACAGTAGGTACGAAGGTACGTAATTTTTGGAACAGGTATAAAAATAAAATACCGTTAGACAAATGTAAACAAGAAAGAAATTCCGGCCGATAACAAGTAAGTAAAGGTGGTTAAAAGGGTTCAAAGGCTTTTACTCTAAATCCGACACAACTGCAGGTAAAGTAGCTCGTTTACCTACAATGGACCGTCGGCTTGTAAAACATAATTTTTCTTGTAAATCGACAGAATTCATAGAAACTAAAATAAGTTTCTTATCTTGTCAGTGGGAAAAATTCCAGTGAACACTATCGGCGACCGTAATAAAGTAATAAACTAAAGAATTTGTCAAAAATATACGATTTTATGTCGGAAAAGAAGAAAATATTCGCTTTATCCACAAAAACTAAAAATATGTACTAAAACCATATTTTATGCAAAATATGTAATTTTTTTTAATTGTTAATCTCATTATTTCAGTGTAGAATGGATATATTCAAAATATAGGCTTGATATTCCTAATAACAAAAAAGATGTTTTTTACATAAAATCCGAACCTTAAGCATGAGACTCTTAATCTCAGGGTCGTGGGTTCGAGCCCCACGTTGGGCGCCAATTTGTCGCCAGACAAGTCTTTTTTTGTAAAAGTGCGACGAAGAATTTCGTCGAATTTATTGGTGAGGGGAGAGGAATAAAAGGGCACGAATCAGTTCCACGATGTTCTGCGGAACTGTGGTGTGTCGCTTCGTTGGCTCTGCGAATCGCGTCGTTGCGTTTTCCACAGAGTCTGTGATCTTGCTCTCCAACCAATCGACGGCTTGCTCTAAGTCGTCCTCAGTCTGAATTCGCGGGATGTTCCCGAGGTTCGCGGAGATGTCTTCGGTGAATTTTGTCCAATCGATTTTTGCGTGACGAATGACTTCCGGTTCATTGGCCTCGTTTCCGATATGCATCAGAACAGGGTTATGATCCGATTTGAGTTCATCAACTGTAGTCACTCGAATTTGGTGAGTGACATTTTTCGCGAGCGCGATGACCAAATGTTCGGGAAGAACGCCCATTCGGTCATCGTAGCGAGTCGGTTCGTCCGGGCTGACTCTGTTGACGTCGTTTTCAAACGCGTAATTTACCAAGACGCGGCCTGATGCATTGGTCCTACTGCTGTGCCAGTTAGGGTGTTTCGCATTGAAATCGTCGGCGGCGATTGTCGGAGCATTTTGACTGAGGAGTTCGTTGAGCTCGCCCTCGATTAGTGTGCTACTTGGACGATTGTAGCAGGAGATTGCCGTGTCGCCAGACAAGTCTTTTTTTGTAAAAGTGCGACGAAGAATTTCGTCGTATTTATTGGTGTGGGGAGAGGAATAAAAGGGGAAGAAAAAAATGCAGTCTGTCTTTTGTTTGAGGAGCGACTCGGAGAGCGATGTGTGTTCTGATTGATGTCTCACAAGCCACTGACTGACAGCGGTTCAAGTTCAAGTTCAAATTTATGTTCTTACTGCCGCTGAGGCTTATGGCCTTTTCAGCAGGGAGGTAAAATTTAACTAGTTACATACAAAAAAAAAAAAAAGTTTCATAGTTTGTGTCTCGATATAAAAAAAAAAGTTTCCTGGTTTATGTGGCTCGATATAATAAAAAAGAAGGGGAGTTTTTCTTGTTTGGGTGGCTCTATATAAGAATAAGAAAATGCAAGGGAAATACAAGAGAAGAAAAATACAAGAGAAAGAAAAATACATGGTTACTTTTTAATTTTGGTGACTCTATATAATTTAAAAATCTTGTTGCTATGATGGGGATGGGTCCGGGTCCTGGTCCTGGTCCTGGGGCGGATGTGAGATCCGAGTCCTGGTCCTGGTCCTGAGGCGGGTGTGGGGTCCGAGTCCTGGTCCGGGGGCTGGTGTGGGGTCCGGGTACTGGTCCTGGTCCTGTCCTGGTTTGGTTCCTGGGGGTTGTCGTGATGTCATCCTGTTCCTGGGGGCTGGGTGTCCTTGAGCCTGAAACATAGGTATTAGGGGGCGGGGGCGGGGGGGTTGGTCTCGTCCTTTCAGGGGTGGAGGGTGTTTTTTGGGGTTCCTTATCTCATTGAGAGAGGGGTTTCTTCTACCAGGAGTCGGAGTTCAGGGGGTAGGTTGGGGTACGACGCAGCTAGTATTAGTGTGGGGAGGTGTTTGAATTTAACTTTGGGTTTTTTGGGGACGCGGTTGATAAGACGGTTTTTGGTTGGGAGTTTGTATGATGTGTGGAGTGTTTGTTGGGCTAGAGTGTTGTTGCTGTTTAAGGTCCGTTCTGTGTAGCGTGCGTGGTAATGCGTGAAGCGCTGTGTTATTGGTGTGGTTTTGGTCAATTCATGCAGTGTGTTGGAGGGGTGTTGGTAGTCTAGTCGGAAGATGTTACGTAATATATGTCGTTCAAACGATGAAATTTTGAAAAGAGCGCGTTTTGGAAGAGAGGGGTAGATGAGGGCGCGGTATTCTAGTACGGGACGAATGAAGGCGTTGTTAGTGTGTAGTAAAGTCGCGGAGTTGCAGCCGCGGAAGCGACCGCGGATCAGGTAGAGCAGGTTGGCTCTGTTGCGGGCTTTTTTTAGTGTTAAGTTGAGGTCGGCATGCAGGGTGCAGGTGGAAGAAAAGGTGATTCCTAAGTAGCGAACTGTGTTGGTTTTTGGAATGGTTTGGTTGTTAATTTTGAGTGGGATTTTTGAAAAAAGTAAGGGTTGCTTGCATGCTTTTGGGAATGTGAATAGGATTGATTGACATTTGGTGGGATTGGGTTTTACTCGCCAGTGATTGGTCCATCTCTCAATTCGATGAAGTTCCTCTTGAATGATGCTCGCAGCTTTCTCGGCGCTTCTGTGACTGGTCCAGATTGCCGTGTCGTCAGCGAACATCCTCGTTTTGGTGCGGAAGGTGCCTGAAACTGGAAAATCACTGCAGTATACAATGTACAACAGGGGTGAAAGAACGGAGCCCTAGGGGACTCCGGCTTTCAGTTCAATGGGGTTGGATAGGTTGTTCTGAACTTTTACCCTGCAGGATCTGTTGGATAGGAATGAGGAAATTAGCTTGACGAATTTGAGGTTAAGTCTAATGTTGAAAAGTTTTTGAATTAGTCCGTCGTGCCAAACCTTGTCGAATGCTCTCTCGATATCCAGAAAGACACCTACGGTGCACTCGGCAAGATTGGCGTGCCTGGTGATATCTGTCTGAAGTTCTACTATGGGATTATGCGTTGATCGTTGGGCGCGAAAGCCAAATTGTTCTGGGGGAAGGAGGTTGTTGGATTCGAGCACAAGATTGAGTCGGTTGGTTAAAATTCTTTCGAAGATTTTGCCGGTGATGTTAAGTAGAGAGATCGGGCGGTAGGATTTGGGGTCGTTAGGGCTTTTACCAGGTTTGGGGATCATTATAGTGTACGCGGTTTTCCATGCAGTGGGGAAGTATAGTGAGATCATGCAGTTGTTGTAAATGTTGGTTAGGGCTTGAAGAGCTGATTCAGGGAGGTTTTTGAGAAGGATGGGTCTGATTCCGTCCGGTCCGGGGGCTTTTGAGTTTTTAAGATGAGTGATAATAGACTTAACCTCGTCGGTGGTGATTTCGTCAGTCATATGTTCGTCGTCTAGGGGGTGGGGAAGAGGCTCGGTGAAGCGGGTGTTTTTGAACGCGTTAACATTGTTAGTGATTCGTTGGAAGAAGACGTCCTCGAAATTGGGGTTGTGGGGGACTTGGTGAACCTCCTCCAGGAGCTCGGCGAAGCAGCTGGCTTTGTCAACCGGGGAGTGATACGTTTGTGCGTTGTGTACGAGGTGATGATTCGGTACCGATTTTTGTCCGGTTAAAGCTTTGAATTTATTCCAGAATTTTTTCCCGTCGCGGTAGTCAAGAGTTTCGCACGCTTTTGACCAGGTTTCTTCGCGGTATGCGTTGATGTCGCGTCTGATTATGGCGTTTAATCTGTTATGCGCGGTTTTGAGGAAGGGGTCTCGCGTTCGCGTATATTCGCGGAAGATTTTGCGTTTTTCTTTGATTGCTTTGACGATTCTGGCGGGGAGGGGGTCGCGGTTTTTTGGTATCGTTTTAGTTTTGATGGCAGTGTTTTTTGCGTCGATCAGTGTGTGAGTGAATGTGTTAATTTGTTCGTCGATTTCGGCGGGTGAGTTTACGCGTGTTATATGTGGGAGTGTTTTAGAGATTTCGCGGCGGAATTTGTGCCAGTCTGCTTTTTTATAGTCGAAAATTTGAATGATTTGGGGGCTTCGCGGAGGGGTGTCGCGAATAAGTTGAGCAACGAGAGGTAAGTGGTCTGATGTGACTGTGGTGCCGATGAAAGTTTGCGGGTCTACGTGGGGGATGAGATTTTCGGAGATTACTATGTGATCTAATATTGAGCCGGCGATATGCGTGGGGTTCCGATTTTCGAGGCGGTATATTGGGAGTTCGCTGATTAATTTGGAAAAGGTTTTACCGTTTGCGTTGGAGGAGGTGTCGCCAAAGTCCGTGTGTCGAGCGTTAAAATCTCCTAATATAATTGACCGGTTTAAATTTGACGCGTATTCGAAAAGTTGTGTTGAGAGCGGTTCTTTGGGCGGGTTGTAGTACGCGATTAAAGTTATGGTTGAGTTGTTAAATTGAATGTCTGCGGCGACGGCTTCGAGATCTGAGAGATGGGGTGGTAGATCGTGCTTTGAATTCGCGATGCTGGAGGCAATAAGTAGAGCGACTCCGCGGGCGCGGTTGACCGAGGAAAGTCTAATGTAGGAAGTGAAGTTTTTTATTTTGATTGTCGGTGTGTGGTGAATTTCCGTTATTGCTAAGATTTTTATTAGATCGGTCGCGATAAAATTTTCGAGGGCGTGCTTCTTGCGGTTGAGGCCAGCAACGTTAACGGTAACTATGTTGGTGGCGTACTGGGGGGGGGGGCTGTAGGGGCGGCGGGGGGCGGTGTATATGTACTAGCCATTGGAAGGCCGTGTTCCGAAAGGACGAGTCGGGGCGCGCTATTCAAAAGTGAAATAGATTCGCTGTCCAGTGTGGTTGATGCGCGTTCTGGTGTTCAAAATTTTGGACGCGGTGAGTTCGATCAACTCGTGAATTTTGGGGCGTTGTTGGGGGAACAAGTCGTACAAGATTTTGGTGACGAACGCGATTGTTTGCTTCGCGCTGATTGTAGGTTCGACGGGTTCGTTCAGCGTGATGTCCGGGTCCGCGATTACCGCGGGGGGGTTCATCACGATTGTGGGGGCGATCGGCGTTGCTTCCGTGATTGGGGCGGTTTTTATGGAGGGACACGAACGCGACCACGCGGCGTGGGGACCTCCGCAGAGGAGGCAAGTTGAAATGACGGCTTCGCATTTGTTCGGCGCGTGGGTTTGGGGGCATTTGGGGCACGCGGTGACGTGGTGGCCGAGTTGGAAGCACTTCGAGCACTGGAGCGGGGTCGGGGTGGGTGGTTTGGACGGCTCGCATTGATGATGCTTGCCGTAGAGGACGCGACCGTGTGTTAACAGGAAGTCCACTGTGTTGGTGTTCTCCGTGGTTACGCGGATGAGATTTGTGAATTTGTTCGTTTTGCGCGATTTGATGCGCCAAATGAGTTTATACGCGAGAGGAAGCGCGTCGAGTTGGTCGCGGATGTCGCGCTCGTCGATGTCGTGATCGACTCCCTTGACAACTACCGAGAGTAGAGGTTTTTTTGGGGTTGGGTTGTTGCCGGTGTTATTGGGGGCTTCCGTTTTTCGCTTCAGGGGACAACAAGAGATTGTCTTAGAGCCGGTGGCCGCGATGAGGTTTTGTGCGAACTTATCATGCAAGGGGAGGGACGTTATTAGGAACGCGGTTTTGTTCCAGTTGACTACGAGTTTGTTTATGTTTCTTACCAGGAGATGGGTAGTTAGCAGGGTGTGAAATTTTTTCTGCCCCGCGAATTCAGCTGGTATGTTTTTGAATGAATATTTGTAGAGGGTCGGCTTCGGAGATCCGGCTCTCGAATTAGTGCGAGTTGGCGTCGGTGAATTATTTTTTGTTGACTCACCATTTGGATTTGATGGGGTTGGTGTATTTCGGGAAGCCGACTCCATGCTCAGGGCACTCGTCGATTTCGTTGGGGAGTTTCGGGAACTCGTGGAGCAGCGTTCCCTCGAAGATGTGGTCGAGGTCGGGGGTGCTGGGGTCGGCTGTGCCGGCGTCGAGGATGCTGGAGGGTCGCCCCTCCTGTTAGAGCGCAGCTGTCTCTGACTCATCGGCGGAGCACGATGTCGAGTCAGGGTCCAATCGGCGGTCTGGAAAAGAGAAAGCGGTTAGATCTTACGGCACGTCGAGTGCAGGCGAAAGAAATGACTGACAGCGGCGAAATGTCCCATATTTATAGTGCCGGGCGATCGGACAGGCGCTCGATCGTCGACTCTGGTTGGTCGGCCAATCGCGTTCCAGTATTAGCGACCTGCCGTTCGCCGGCTCTGATTGGTCGGCTCGCTGTTCGCGCGAGTCGACCAACTTGGTTCCAGTCTTGGAACCTTCGGTGGCTGGCGTCTCCGAACGGTATCAGCCGTTACGGGCGGGATATTTGTAAAAGGTTGATAACGTTTGGATGGCTGAGAGATTATTGGAGTTGAGTGTTCTGATGACAGCGTTTTTGGAGGTGTTGTAGGCGGTCTTGTATTGATGTAGTTTGGGTTGTCTGGTGGAGGTGAGCGGAGGGAAAGGAGCAGTGTAGTCGGAAGATGCGTCGGAGGATTCTTCGTTCGCAGGCAGAGAGTTGATTGAGGCTGGCTGGGTATAGTGAAGCGTAGAGAGGTGAGCGGTATTCGGCAATTGGACGGATGAATGTTTTATAGGTGTGGAGCAGGGTTTTCGGATCGCAACCTCTTTTTGAGCGTTTCTTTCAGGTCTTGGTTGAGGGTACAGTTTTGGGAGAAGGTGACGCCTGGGTATCGAATGTTCTTATGTAAGGGGATTGGAGTATTGTTCAGGGTGAGGTTGTGGTTTTGTAGAAGGGCTCTGGTGCGGGAGGCTCTGGAGTGCGTCATTAGGATTGATTGGGATTTTCGGGGGTTTGGTTTAATTCTCCAGGAGTTGGTCCAAGTTTCGATTGCCGCCATGTGGTCTTGGAGGATCCTTCTGGCGGTCAATGGGTTCTTTTGGCTTGTCGACACGGCCGTGTCGTCGGCAAACAGTCTGGTCTTCGTCCGTGGATCATCTGAAACAGGAAAATCCCTGCAGTATGTGATGTAAAGTAAGGGGGATAAGATGGAGCCTTGAGGGAGGACTCCAGCGTGGAGCTGAATTGTGACGGATTTGAAGTTTTGTATTTTAACACTGCAGGTTCGGTTTGTGAGAAAGGAGTCGATGATTTTAATAAAGTTGGGGTTGAGGCGATGAGGAATGAGCTTTTGGATTAGTCCATCATGCCAGACTCTATCGAAGGCCCTCTCTATGTCCAAAAAGACGGCGAGGGTGCACTCCTTTAGGTTGACGTGACGGGTGGAGTCGGTATGGAATTCTAACATTGGGTTGATTGGATTGGATTTTTCCAGGTATGTTTAGGAGAGAGATTGGACGGTATGATTGGGAGTCTGAGAGGTCTTTTCCTGGTTTTGGGATCATGATGGTTGTGGCGTGTTTCTAAGCGGGGGGAAAGTGGTGGGCCTACAGACAGTTAAAGATGTTAGTTAAGGCTTCAATGGCGATCCGGGGGAGGTGTTTGAAAATGGGGGGGCGGAGTTCGTCCGGGCCGGGGGCTTTCCTGTTTTTAAGTCGTTTAATGTGGGCTTCAACCTCATCGGGGAGGATTTCTTCTATGAGGATGTCGTCGTCTCGATGGGGGCGATTAAAACGGTTGGGGGGGTTGTGTCGAAAGAAATTTACACTTCTAGTGACTCGAGTGAAAAAGTCGTTGTCAAAGTTAGGGTGATTGGGGACCTGGTGGATAGTTTGAAGTGATTGTGCAAAGCAGTTTGCTTTGTCTTCTGGAGAGTTTATGATGATATTATTGTGGACAAGGTGGTGAACAGATTTGGTTTTTTAGCCTGTCAGCGCTTGGAATTTGGACCAGAAACTTTTCCCGTCTCGGTAGTCAAGGGTCTGACAAATGTGAGACCATTGATCCTCGCGGAACTGGTTCAGGTCCCGTCTGACTTGGGCATTTAGCTGGTTGAAAATGGTTTTGAGGTTGGGGTTTCTTGTTCGAACGAACTCCCTGTATACCCGTCGTTTGTCACGTATCAGGGACAAGATGCGTGCAGGGATCGGGCGTTTATTCATTGGGATGAACTTTCTCGGGACTGATTGTAATTGTGCTGATTTTAGAGTTTCGGTGAATCGGGCGACTTGGATGTCGACTGATTGGGGGTCTATCGTGGGGGTCATGTTTGGGAGGTTTTCTGAGATAAATTGTTGAAATTTTCGCCAATCGGCCTCTTTGAAATTTGTAACTGGAATGAATTCCGGTGGAGGTGGGGGGCCATTGATTAGAAAATGAGATGTCAGTGGTATGTGGTCCGAACTAACGGTTGTTCCTATGCTGCAGTGTAGGTTAATTATGGGGGTCAAATTTTCATTGATCAAGATGTGGTCCGGGATGTAACATCCTTGATGACTGATAACAATGGGGCTGGCGTTATGTAGACGGCAAAGGGGGAGGTCTATTAAGAGAGAGTTTAGAAGTCTACCGTTGGGATTGCTTAGAGTGTCTCCGAAGTCAGTGTGCCGGGCGTTGAAGTCGCCCAGCACGATCGCATGGTTGAGTTGAGAGGCGTAGCGTAGGAGGGCGGTTGATACTTTGTCGTTGGGGCGGTTATAGTAGGATATGATGACTATGGAGGAGTTGTTGATGTAGAGGTTAGCCGCTACGGCTTCTATGTGGGATAAATGATTGGGAAGTGGGTGGGAGCTGGAGGCGAGTTTGTCAGCAACTCGAAGTGCCACCCCTCCTCCGCGATCGACTTCGGAGTTTCTCTGGTAGCAGTGAAATTTGGGAAGGCTGATTGGTTTTGTTGCGTGGGTTTCAGTGATTGCGACAATAGATATTTTGTCCTGTGTGAGAAAGTTCTTTAGATGGGTGTATTTGCGGGCTATGCCGCAGATGTTGATACAACTGAATTGGAGCGGAGCCATTGTAGCCTGAATTTAGAGGTGGGGAAGGGGGGTCACTTCACTGGTTGAAGGTGAAGTGAATGTTTCGGCCGGAGTGCGACACTTTGGTGAAAATTTTAAACACTGATTTTGAGGTTTGCTCCAGAATTGCCTGGATTTTGGCTTTCTGGAGCCGGAAGAGGTCGAAGAGGGCCTTGGTCATAAAGGCGATCAAGGTCCTTACAATGGCGATTGGTGTCTCACTTTCTGCCGGGTCTGACTCGATGTCAGCTGGCTCGGTGAGTTCAGCAGGCTGGTCAATGATTTTGACGGGGAGAACTGGGGTGGTTTCGGTCACTTGGACCTCTTTGAGTTTGGGGCATGAACCGGACCATGCCGGGTGGGGGCCTCTGCAGGCGGAGCAGGAAGGCTCTTTAGCAGGGCACTTGTTGGGGGGTGGTTGTCCGGACATTTCGGGCAGATTTGTTTGTTTGTGCATTCGGCTTGCCCACGGCCGAATTGAAAGCACCTGGGGCATTGGATTGGGGTTGGGCTTGGAGGGTGGAGGTTTCACACTCGAAGGTGCGGCCGAAGAGTTCGACACCGTTGATGAGCATGTCATCGATGGTGTCTTTGTTGGTGGTTAGGATTCTGATCAGGGTGGTGGGGCGGTTTGTTTTCCTGGAGGTGATCCTCCAGGCCTTCACTATTGATAGTGAGGGACAGTGGGTGGTGATGTCCTCAGGAGTGATGTCTTGGGGGACATTTCGGATTACTACCGAGAACGTTGGTTTTTTGGGGTTGGGTTGATGAGTGGGATTTTTGCGGTTGATAGGGGATATTGTGATGTGGGGAGAGTTGATGGTTGTCTGAAGCGACTTTTGGAAGTTGTCGCTCAGAGCTGTTGGGACGATGAGCAGGGCCGTTTTGTTGGCGTTGACAATGAGGGTGGTTATGTTTCTTATTCCCATGGTGGTAATAAGAAAATTGTAGAAAATTTTTTGGGATGCATAATTAGTTGGAATGTTCCTGACTGTGTATTTTGCATCGGGGTCGCTTTGTGTTGAGGGGATGGTTGTAAGCATCGATGAGGTGGGCGAAGTTATTGTTGATGCTGGTTCCGATAATACGGGCGAGGTTTGGAGAGATCCGGGGCGGTTAGTTGGGTTGCGGTACGACTCACCGGGTTTTTGTTGGGTCGTTGGCTTCGTTTTTGGAGATCGGAGGGTTTCTTCAGGGATTTTTTTCATTTTTCCTGCGCTGGTGGTTGTGGGGGCGGTTCCTCTGGGTTGGCGGGTCCGGTTTTGGTTTTTTGCCGGTACCGCGTCGAGCTTCCAGCACTCATGCTCACTCGGCACGATTACGGGCAAAAATAAAAAAAAAATTCTTCCTTCACTGGGATACGACTGGCACGGTCGGATGCACAAGGCGGAATGAATGGTGTCGAATCTCAGTTTTGCAGTTGTAAGCCGTGCTCGGCGCGGGCGGACGACTAAACACTGAACCAGAGTGGTTGAAGCGCTCGCATTGAAAACTCGAAGAACACCATAAACACGTCCGACTTTCACCGTGGCAAAAAGCGAACCCTTCAACGCGCTCGATGAATTTCACGTTGTTTCGGAAATGTTTTGCCCAGATACCCTCGAGGGAACCTGGGGCATCGACGGTCACTCTCTGTGTGGGGGCCGCCACAGTTAACGCATTTGGCCGCGGCATCCCGAGTCTTTTTGCAGACTTTGGATTAATGGCTCTCACCACATTTCACACGCATCGGTTGTGCGCGGCAGTGGCGCTGCGAGTGGTGGATCCGCTGGCAGCGATGGCATTGCGTGGGCGACCCCGTTCTGCGGGGCCGTTCAACCGTGACGAAGAGGTGGCAAACCGCCTTCAGTTGAAAAATTTGATTTCTGTTCTTTGGTACCTCGACAAGTACCAAGGGCAGGGGCTTTTTGGTCCGGTTTGAGATCATCCCGGACAGCTTGATCGGCGCCAAGCCCTGCTGGACCAGGTCCAATTTGATTTCGTCGAGTTCGATCTCGACGGGAACCGTTCGCAAGACGGCTCTGAGTATTTTCTCCTCGGGGATAGCGAACGAGTGAAACGGCACTCGCCTCTCGTCCAGGAGGTGCGCCCGGAAATCGTCGGCGGTCACCGGATTGACCCGGATGCCGTCCACGCATGATTAAGCCTTGGAGAATTTGATTCTCGCGTTCATGCAAGATGAGAGCCCGCTCCACTTTGTTGCATCGCGGATGATCACCAGTGGTATTGTTTTTCCGTTGGTGGTTTTTCAACCGCCACTTTCTTGGCGGGAACGGACTGGGAAGCGGTGGCCTGAGGGGCCGTTCGTGTGGCCGTTTTGGCCTTTTTGGGAGCCTCCTCTGATGGAGGTTCGTTTTCGGGGTCGGGGGTTTCGGCGGAAGTGCGGCGCTTGCGACGCCTTACCTTGACCTGTTTGAAAATGCCTCCCTTGCAGGCTCGATTGATTCCTCCATCCTGAACTCCGAAGTAGAGGGTTCGGCCTGAACGGGTGCTGGGGCTGGGGATTCTGAGGGCGAGACGTCCATTTCTGGCTCGTCTTCCTCCACGATGTGGGTGCGGGCGTCGGCGACGTCGAGCAGAGCAAGGGTGTCCTATTGTCTTGCAACAACAGCACACCACGGGCAAGTTTTTCTCGTCGTTTCGCTTTAATTTCTCGTCGTAACCTATGCAGCAGGGAAGCATAATATGTCCCATTGTCGGTAGTCTACGCTCCTTAAAATCTATAACGAAAATACCCTCGCAATCCCAAAGATTGTAGCCTTAATTTTTTGGGTCGATTTTGACACCTTTGCCTTTCTTGGGGGTGCCTCACCCTTATAACGCCACTCCATAGATTCCCGTTTGCTCATAATAAAGAACCATTGTTTCGTCTCCCGTAACAATGGGATCGATTATTTTTGTTTCTTTGCTGCTGCAGAACTTTAAAAATGCATGAGCACATCGCACACGTTCCTGCGTCTAAACAACGGAGAAAAGTTTTGAGACCCATCTTGCACTATTTTTTTTTCATATGAAGGTGATTATAGAGAACACGGTGTACGGTACTTTTGGCAATCTCCCTTATTTTCAATCGTCGGTCACTCAACGCCTGTTCAATGAGGTTGATTGTTTCCGAAGTCAACACTTCAACAGGACGACCCTCATTTTGCACATCTTCAACCAATTCTCTGCCAAGCCGAAATTTTTTCACCCAGTCTCTTTGCACAAAAACATTATTACACTCCGATACTCAGTTTTTAGCATTTTGAAAAACTTGATAACGTGTTCTTTCAACTTTTATAACTTGACAACTAATTCATGGAGAAAGGTCAAACTTTAGGCATAAACAAATGAAAGTTTAGGGCATATGCCACTATAAATTTTTTAACTGACCTGACTTTCTTATAGTGCTATTCTCTAAAATTTCATTGCATAATGTAAAAAGCTACAATATGTAGCTAACAGAGCAATGTAAGAAACGTCCTTATAGAGATACATAAAATTCGTATTCTCTAAATACCTCTGTAAGCATTTGCCTTACAGAGCTATTTAATACATTTGAAAATTAGCGGAGTAAGCTTTGCTCGAGTGAACAATGCAAATTTCGTACCTTTCAAAAATGGAAAGTATCTAAATGAACAATTACAAAACGAAAAAGGTGCCAAAATACAACTTCCGAGCAGTAACTACGAAGAATATTTGAAATTATGTAGTGGAAACGGATGATATTTTTCGTTCTGGCGAATTAAATCAAACATTTCCCCAAATTACCTTTGGAAGTTGTTCAGGCCGTTAGCCCTATCACTAGTGGGGGTATCTCCCCCCAACTCAAACCCCTAGTTGTAGTTGTAACTAACAACTGTACTGTACGGCACTTGTAATTGAGAAATAAACGAGAAAGCATCCTGCAAAGAAGTCTTTACTCATTTTAGAAGCGCAAAACGATATCGAAAAATCTGGTCCTTCGAGATAATGCGTACAGAAGTCTTGGGATAAGTTGTCCAAGAAATTAAACGCAATTGGTACTGGTCCCGTTTTATCGCCAAAAGAATGGGCGTTGTTCATGTTTATTTTTCTGATAGTGAGTCGGTACAATCGTTAGAACTAGGCAGAATTAACAAGAAAGCAAACGTCAAGATTACATGTACTGACATTTATTATGACATACAGAGGCTTTACAGTGCTTATGGTGACGATTTGTCTCACCATAAATCTACAGCGACTGTAAGCTATAGAATGTATGTTACAGAGACAATTTCCCTTGGAGAATACCATTTTGTGTTACAGACTGTAGCTTATAGGGTTATAGAGTTACAGTGGGCAACTTTTGCTTAGAGAATAGCACCATTAATGGGTTAGGCTAATTCATTGTAGGACCGCCCTCGTAACACTTTACTCACCATTATTTGAACATTATACGGAGTTGAGGTAACAGAAGTTTGCCGCACCACAAAACCATCAATTAATAGCCCCCCAGGCAATTTTTTCTCCTGAACATGGCAGACATGTTCCTTGGCAAGTTTCATACCTTTTTCGATCGCTGCTGGTGCAAAATCTATGGTATTTTCGATAAATTAGAACCCCGTTCGAAGGACAATATCCATCTGTAATATTTCCAGTCTAATTTAAAAATTGTTTTGATTGAGGCCTATTCTGTAACTTTTGTGTTAAAATGGGATGTTAAAAGTTTAATTATAACAAAAATGTTAAAATTTTAACATGGATGTGTATCAGAATACACATAATTAATTTTTAAAGCAACTGTTGTAGATTATGTCTGATATTTAATTTTGACGTCTGTCATCATATTTTTCATTTTCATCATTAAAAGACTACGCATTACAACACGGCAATTAGAAGCTCTTGTTGCCTTCTTGGAGAACAATAAGGAGAATTTGGCGGAAAACAGAAAGCTGTTACAAAATTAAGCTGGGATAGTAGAAAGCAAATGAATAAATTTAAAAGCAATATTAAATAATGATCTTGAAGGTCCAAAGCGCTCAGTAGAAGAGTGGAAACGTGTATTTTACTACTTATTCGTCTTGAAGAATTATACAGTCAAAATAGTATCAACAAAGATATGCTTTTAAGGTCTTTGGAGATCTAAAAGCAAATACCAGAAGAAGAAATACTGGTGGGTCAGTCAAGGAGAAACCTCTGACTGATATCGAAGAACCAATTTTAAACATACTACATACGTAGTATTGTTGTAATTGACGATGCACCAAACGTTTCTGAACCTGCACTTAACATAGGCGGAGATATAATAAACCTTGTGGGAGACATAGAAGCAGAAGGAAGTGATAATGAAGATGTTCAAACATATTATTAAATTATCTAATCTAAATAACAGAACCAGAGCCAATAACAAGGGATGCACCTAATATGACACAGCAGGTACCAGAGAGACAAAGAAAACGGAAATTGCCTCAAGTGTCGCTGCAAGACAATTTTAATCCAGTTGGTCTTATAAAAAGCCAAGAAACATTGGCTTCATCCACGAAAAGTTTAGCTGAAACCATCACTGACTTGGTCGAAGCTATAAAACTCATTTTTCCTTCTTTAATTTTTGCATCGCTTAAGTAGGGAAATGTCCGTCCTTATTCATTGCTTTGACGAAGTTTTTCATCAACCCTGGTTTGATATGCAACGGTGGCAAAAATTTTTTTTCACGATCAACTAACGCCGAGTGAATAATGTTCTTTTGGTCAGGAATATGCTGCTTTCTTTTTGGCCATTACATAATGAGAAAGTCTTGCTCGGCTATCCCACTCACAAATGAAACAGCAGTGCTTCGTATATCCAAGTTGTAAACCAACCAGAATTGCCACAACTTGTAAATCGGCACTGATGTGCCATTTGTACTTTTTATAATTAATTTTGTTAAGAAGATGTGCCATATTTTCATAGGATTCCTTCATGTGAACAGCATGTCCAAAAGGAACGGAAGGATAAATATTTCCTATGTGTAGAAGAACAGCTTTTAAGATTAGTTTCGAAGAATCAATAAAAAGACGCCATTCGTTTGCATTGTGTCTATAGCCTAATGCAAGCATTAAATCGTCAATGTTATTACAGAAAGAAAGACCTTCTTCAGTTGAGAAATATTGTGTAAACTCTTTCTGGCGATTGCGATATATACTGCATATCTGGTTCTAACAACTTCCATCCTTGTAGTCTTGATCCTAGTATTTCTGCTTGAGTTTTTGTTAAATTCAAGTCTCGAACCAGATCATTTAGTTCCAACTGATTTATTAGATGAGATTTGTCTTCTTGAGATGGTAAAATTCGTCATCACTGCTTGACAGTACTGCAGTTGCTCCTTCTGTTTCCATTTCATCTTCTGTAAAATCAACTAAATATGTTGGTACGGGAACCATTTCTGGATGAGGTACGGGTCGAGTAGCAGAAGGCATATTGGAATATACAATTTGCTTCTTGTTTTTAGCAGAATATCCAAATAT
Organism: Tenebrio molitor; assembly: GCF_963966145.1. Classification (NCBI taxonomy): domain Eukaryota; kingdom Metazoa; phylum Arthropoda; class Insecta; order Coleoptera; family Tenebrionidae; genus Tenebrio; species Tenebrio molitor. Next base: position 19,484,566 of record NC_091051.1, on the reverse strand, counting down.
TTTGGTGCAACAAAAGTAGCAATTCATTGCATGATCCGTTTGTTCACGCCAAATCATAGAAACTCCAAATGGCAAAGCAATGCTCTTCCCATTCAACCAACTTCTTAGGATAACAGCACAACGTGCAGAGCAAATTTTTGGAGTCCAAGATTTGTCGTGGTTTTTAATTACCAAAATAGTGGTAGTACGCTTTTTCAAATGTCGATGTAATATTTCGCTTATGCTGCTGAAGACTTAGTTGTCCGCAAACATAACAAAAACTGTTTGGATCATTTATGCAATTACAGGACATTTTGAATAGAGAATGTAACAGACGACAAGAATTACAAGAAGTCGACGCAATTTAATTTCAACAAACCTTCTGTACTTTCTTATATACCGCCACAATCGCATTTCTACGAATTAAATGTACTTAAACGATAGGTTTACAAAAAAGAGGCGTGGCTTAAGGTTTGTGATGCATGAAACATGTCAAGACTTGTTCAGGAGTCAAGCAAGTAGCTGCAACCACATTTCTTTCTGAACATAATATTAATAGAACATATCGTCAAATATAGTAATTAAATTACAAGTTGGACAAATATTAGAATTGAAAATTTCTCAAAACACTAAACAACCAGGTTTGGACTGTCTTTCTTTCTTCCTAAATTTTGTTTCGGCAATGACACGTAAGGTCAATGCCCTTACACGCTTATAAGAAATTTGTTAATGTAGTTTACACGGGAACGAGATAATAATGATCCACTTCTGCCAGTGGCTGGTGTTCAAGAAAGTGTTGCGTAGCTTTTCCATGGCATATGGCGGAAATTTCAAGCAAAATTAAACGAAATAATCACAAATGTATTTAAAACCTAACCTAAAATTTTGACGTCGCTATTGGAATAAGCGCACAACTTGCGTTCTTGCTCTAATCGCACATGTCAAAGCGAGATGCATAATGGGACGGACTTAATAAAATACGTACAAAAATCCAATAGCTTGTTTTACATTATGTTGAAAAGAGATAGCAATGTAACAGTTGTTCTGCTTATTAATTGATCCATCGGGCTATGATTAAAAAATGGACTATACTAGAGGTATTTTCATATTTGGTGGCGGAAACAAAAGACTGAAAAATGTCACAAAAATGTTTTGTCAGTGTCAAATTTCTCATAAGCGCCGTAAAAAGGAATGTCTAGGTAAATTTAAATTTTCGCTAAATAGATTGAAAAAACAAATTCTCAGGAAACCAATTTTTGTCAGTGCTTCAAAAGGAAAAATTATTCTCATATAATCAAACGTATTACAAATTATTTCTCTAGTTCGACGATGAATAACTTTCTTATTGCCAATTTGCTGCATTTCTGTCGAAATCACGAACGTCTTTGAGAAATTTGACACTGACAGTACAAATTTGTGACATTTCTCAGTCTTTTGTTTCCGCCACCAAATATGAAAATATCTCTACCTATAGTGAAATTTTTTTAATAAACAATTGTCAGTGTCAAAATGAAGTAAAAAACCATACTGTACCACCCTAAAATTTGGACATATGGACCAGCTGTATAACAATTTGACACCAAATCATGGTTAAGGTTATGTTCACTTCACTTCCCGTACCTTTCTTCCGTGAATTCATTTTCAAAACAAATTTAATGAGAAATCAGGAGGAACCTTTTCGAATTTGAAATAAACTCTCGCTCGTTAGGGCGCAGGCTCAGTTACATAAAAAAATGTTGACACTCAATGTGACCAATCGTATTATCATGAAAATCACAGTTTGGCTCATACCAACAAGACAACGTTTTGACAATTGTTTATTAAAAAAATTCAACTATATAATCTGTTTCAAAATCAAAAATCCACCAGCTGTTGAATTATGTTGGCAGAAAAAAAGAAATCCCTAGAAAAAGTTTAATTTTTTTGGGTTGCCTCAACCTCCCGCCAAAATTTGATATTGAACTGTTGAGTTTATTTACGAAACACAAAATAATTATTATGTACAAAAAGGTTTTAGCTACCATATCATACTTTTTGAGTGAAATAATAAAATGAGAATAAAAAAAACACGATGAACTACGACCAAAACGACTGTCCAACAGTTTTCTTTCATAACCCCACTTTTTTCTGACAATTGGAGACACACTAAAAACAAAAGTCGGCGACGTTGTCGGTTATACAGTGTGGAATAAAATGATTTACATCTAGTTACCTTTGCATTACCCTTGTAAAAATACGAAATGCCGCTCTACAAAAAAAAAAGAAAGCCTAACCTCAAAATATTCCAAAATTCCAAATGTGATTTATTGCGAAGGGATGATATGAATGCAAAGTAGAGATTGAAATTAAAAAGGAGCTTACAAAAGCAAGTCACAGCTAGTGTTGAAAGTGGCCACCAACGTTTGTTAATTCAATTTAGTAAATTGTAACAATTGTCAATTCGATTGATGACATTTATTGACAGAACTAATAGTTTGGCACTTAAAAAAAAAGTAGAGCGGTACAGGAAAATTTACATGTGCAAAAATTCCAAAGGTAACTAGATGTAAATCATTTTATTCCACACTGTATTTTCGAGGTAGAATGCACTGTTGGTGGATTTTTGATTTTGAAACAAATTATACCTGTATTTCCAGATATTCCGACTTTACTGCTAAATTCAATTATTTCAGTACCCCCACCACAATAGTTACATTTTAGAATATGTATAACCTGTTTCCCAGTCACATAATACAAAAACTTTGACTCCAAACCTATGACGTTTGGACGGAATGTACTATCGCGGCCAAAATACTTTGGTCGTCAATGTGACATAAATGACATTCAATTGTAAAGCAAACTTTAGGATGTTTATCCTTATTTTTTACTACTGTCAAAATTATTTTAGTCTATCAGTGTCATACGGGTGGGGTAAATCCCAGCTGCGGAGGCAGGGTTGAAAAGCAAAAGATCAACGTGGTCGCGTTTTAGACAACCTTCAGAAGTAAGTAAGACGATTCTATATTTATCAAAAACTGAAAGCGCCATATTTTTGACAAGAATAATTTGAAATTGTCATGTATATTGACATTAATACTTGATTTACATTTGAAGTGTCAAAAAGTGACGACCAAAGTATTTTGGCCGCGATAGTACTGTTTGAAAGCGAGGCTTCCCTTGAATAACATTAAGCTTTCATCTATGCAAATCTTTTCAAATGGATACATCGCTGCTTTGTACTTTTCTAACAGGTGAGTTACTATCGGCGTGATTTTGTACAACTTGTCACCGTTACTGTTAGATTCATTGTCTGAGAAATGCAGAGAAGATAAAATTGACACAAATCTATCTCGCGATAAAACTTGTCCAAAAATTGGAGTCGCGGATAAACTGTCCTTTGTCCAATAATCTTGGATACACAGTTTCCTCAATTGTGGCCGGCTTAAGCAGGCAAAATATTCCAGGTAAATACATAGTGTATTAAGTATTGTATGTATTGTATTGTATGTTCAAAAAGTTTTTGGATCGCGATAGCCATGAAGTGTAAAAACCATCTAAACTCGTTACAGGTTGCAAAGACACACTTGTCATTTGCAACAGCATTTTTTTCATATTTCTGAACTAAATAAAGGCACAAAGGGACCAGAAAATCATAGTTTGGGTTGAATATTTTCCATATAAGTACAGTTTTAAAGTAATTTCAAATGACTAATGCCATAAAAGTGCTGTTGCAAATGACAAGTGTGTCTTTGCAACCTGTACCGACTTTATAGAAATATTTACTTCTACTGACCGTAGTTTTTATGTGTACCTACTTGAAAGTAGCACTAATCTCTCAAGGAACTCATTTAATCATAAACGAGGCGAATAAACCCAATTACATAAGATATCTTGTTAATTCCACGGCAACCCTGATCCAAAGACTTTTATTCAAAAATAACATTTTTAATTTACAATGCGAAAATTTCCGATAATAATGCGGAATCTGGAAAAGTGCCCCGAATGCTTGCAGCGTTTCCACGTTGAATGGCAAGGGAAATCCTCGCAAAAAGGAATTTCTTAGATTTTGAATCCCCTGATTCCGCGATAAGTCGGTCTCCGATGACATTAATGAAATCTATTGTTTCTTTGCACCAAAGGCCTAAGGTTTCAAAGGCTAAACCTTTAAATATGTAGTTTGACGAAATAATTGAACGATATTTGTTATGTTTGCGTTTGCAAGCCATTTCAACGGCAAAACCTGAGACTTCAGATGTTTTCAATACGTAACTGTCTGCAAGTGTATCTACGACAGTAACGTCCCAAACCAAAGGTTGACCTTTATTCCACGGTACTAAAGTCATCCCATCAGGGCGTTTTCCGTCATCACGAGATAGTCCGTTTGGTTCTAAAGTTGAATTAACATGAATAGAAGTCAAAGACCGGTTGATAATAGAATTAATTTCAGTGTGTCTTGAAAATCTACCACTGCTTTTGGAACAACTTAGACCGTGAATACCAATTTCATCAACTTTCGCATTGCATTTGCAAATATGAGGTGTACAAAGATTACAACCCAATCTTAAACCAATACAAACTTGGAAGGAAGTGTTATCTAAAAGAGTACCAATATTAGGAGAAGGTATTGCATGTAACCAAGATCCTGATTCTCTGCATTGCAAAGCCTTAAAACGAGCCAAGTCCCTAGATGAATTAAAGATTAAGTCATTGTCAATTATTCTTTTGATATTGATATTATCCCAATTCTTCTGAAATTGTGGAATTGTTGGTCTTTCGTTCTCATTTTCTACATCCCAGACTTCTAAAGCTTCATCATAATGGTGAATAATAAGCTCATTATCCTTTGAATTTAGTAATTGAGAAACAAGCTTTTTAACACCATGAACTGAAGATAGGAAAGCAGGGAGGCAAATATCGGAAATGCGACGAATTCCCAGTCCACCAAATCTAATCGGTAAAGTGGACTAACACCATTGTAAATCAGTTAAACGTAAATTAAGTATTTTTTCTAAAGAAGACTTTAAAGAAGAATCAATGGAATTAACGTAATTAGAAAATTTCCAAAAAGGAGTTGTTCTTAATAAAAAATTAAATTTTGATCATACGATATTTCCAACTAATTTCTCAACAGATGCGGTGGAGTTGATTTTGTAAAATTCTTTCATCACTGTCACCATCAGAAAGCAAATCAGTGACCATCAGTGTCAGTACAAGACAATATTTCAAAAGTTGCAGGTAAAATCAGTAATTCAATTAAGAAGAAATGTTTATGCGTTTTAGACAAAAATAGCAGCTTCAAAATCCTTGAGGACATTTACGAAATTTTTAATGGAAAATTTGAAATTGATTGAGGTGTAGAATTTTCGCTTTTGATAAGTTATTTTAAAACTGTTACCTCGGTAGATGTTGAAAGAATCTTCTCAAGTCATAAAAATACATTGCCCCAAAAAGTTTTAATTATAATTTCACTTTCATTGCAGTTAAAAAACGTCGTTAAATTGTTTTGTCTCTGTCTAACGTAGTGGTCGAAGCGATCAACCCCTCCCATTATGCTGTTGTAAATTTCTACAGCTTCTGGGCAATAAACCTCACTTTTTGAACCGTCCTTATTTTTCCTTGAGATTAATTTTGTGGTTTTAGGATTCGCAGCGGTTGAGATTATTGTAACTGGTTTAGAGTCTTGCCATTTGGTAGCTGCAACGGCGCCCTTTACACTGAACATAAATTCACCTCTGCTTAGTTTCTCTTTCGTTTTCAACATATTGGGAAGTTCTTTTCGGTCTGTCCTTACCGTGCCAATTGAGTAAATTCCATCATTGAGTAGCATACGCATCAGCTTATCAGAAGTAAAAAAATTGTCGAAAGCGACAAGACATTTCGAATTGATGAGTGGTTGGCACAGATCCATTACCACTCTCTCTCCAAGTCCATACTCTGCCTTAGCATCTAGTACTTTGCCAGTGTATATTTGAAATTTAGTTATGAATCCAGTGGTGGAGTCGCCAAGACACCAAACTTTGTATCCCCTTTTCATTGGCTTTTTCGGCATGTACTGCTTCATGCTGGACCTTCCCTTGAAGGGTATCATTGACTCGTCAACAGAAAGTCTATTCGAAGGTTGATATGCATTTAGTGAGCTTTCGTTTAGCGCATCAATAAGAGGTCGAAGTTTATGAAGTTTATCATACGCTTTTTCTCCTTTAGGTACAGCTAAATAATTGTCGTTCAAATGCAATGTTTCTACGAGTTTCTTATATCTTTTTAGCGTCATAACTTTTGATACAGCTTCTATTCCTAATATTGGATCACTGCTCCAGTAGTTAGATAGATGTGGTAGTAAATGTATTCCCATTATAATGAGTAACCCAAAAAAAGCTTTAATTTCTTCTTTTGTTGTGTCAACCCAATTTAAAACACGTTTGCCTTGTTTTTTCCCCACCAAAAGGGTTCGTTCTTGGGATGCATAGATATTAGTAAATGTAACAATATCTTGAATCATATCATCAGTCATAATTTTAGAGAAATAGGCTAGTTCATTGTCAGTTTTTGAAAAGTTATATTTTGGTTGTGGATTTGTAATGTCCGGAATTTTAAGTTCTTGGAAGTATACTCCTAAGGATTCTGTCCAAGTTTCTCCAAGGAGCTCTTTCTCATTGAACTGCGATTTTGGTAACTGATCCATAGAGACATCTTCCTCATTAGCTTCAGCAAAACAATTTGTGTTTGAAGAGGCTGATATTGTTACAAGTGGGGTGGACACCGGCGTCACAGAAAGTTTTCCTTGCTGTCTTATTTCCGATGAGAGTGAACGAGATTGGGTTGAATTTCTGGATGTGGAGGGCTTCGTCATACTAGATGTTGCCACTGGTGTCAGATGACCTTTCCTGTGCTTTGTTGTAACTGGTGTTGTTTCTGCCGATTGTAGACGAGGACTAGATAGATATTCTACTGAGGAGGGAGTACATGTCCTAGATGTGGAAGCGCTATCAGGGCAATCGTCTTCTGATTCTTCGTCAGCATCCTCACCCGACTCCATTTCATCCGATGGAAGTCCATAATAATAAGCCAATAACTCCTCGTCATTTTTAAAATATTTCTGGGACAAGTAAATAAATAATTAATATGATAAATTAATATAATTTAATAATAATTAGATCAGTTGGGAAAAAATATTTGAACAATTTTTTTAAGTCCTATGTGAACCATGGCAAGGCACCTTCCCACATATAAAAAAAAACAAAAATATAACAACAAATGTAAATAGGGTTCAATTCTCCATAAATCACTTCTCAACTAACTAGACTAAAGGATAGAACTAGCAATAGTACTTACATTTGACATGACAGGTAATTACATTGAATTTTCCCCAAAATACAGCAAAACTGAGCTCTCGACAAACGCATATGCACTATTTTCAGGTTACAATTGTGATAAATATCAATATGTGAACGCCGGTAATACAGATATATTTTTTTTCGAGATTCCTGATATCTCCGCTAGGTAACGACACGTGATAGATGTGGCCATAGACAACACAGTAAACCTATAGAACGCAAACTCCCATAGTTTTTTGTGCCCCGACGCCATCTACTGGCTTGTGGTAGGTGCAAAATAAGACACAGCCAGCTGGATATCCTGGCTTTTTTATTTATTTTAATTTAAAGTAAATTATTTATGAAACTAAAAGACTACATTTATTTTGAGGTTTTTATTTTTAATCTTTTTCGATACATTTCCGTTGCATTTTTATAAATTTTGGTTTGGTATTTCTTGCATCCTCACCCAAAATTTTGCTGTTTATTTTCATCGAATTTTGCATGAAGTTTTATACGTTTTCGGTTCATTACAGTCCGAATTTTGGATCGACATTTTGCCTTTTTAAAATTGAATTGAATTGAAGTTGAATATGCTGAGCTTTTCTTATTTTCTTTTTGAAACTTTCACATCATAAGAATTTATATCTTCTACTTCATTACTACATAAAACAGGAGTTACACAATTATAGTGTCTTCAGTAGAAATGTCGTAGATCAGTAGATCGGATGAAAATTCTATAAAAAGTAGTTTTCAGTTAAAATATAATTATCAATATTTTTTTACAATTACTGGAAGTAAATCTGGACTGGAAAAGGAGGGAAGTTGTATCGAGGGTACGGCCACATTCGTTCGTGCCGAAGTCTTTGCTGGTAAAATGAAATCCACACACAGTGTAGCTGTTATACCAACACTTTCATAGGCTCCAAAGATGATAACTGCTTGTTACCAGTCTTTTTAATACATTCCATAAAACGCCCAGGATATTTAATTGGATTTGGAAATCTATGGCGAGTTCTACATGGTTTATAATACCTTTGCCCGGTGCAAAGTCTCACAATAGTAAACTTATTACTTATGACCCTTATGACTTGATATGTCAAAATATAATTTTTTTAAATTTTGGCATAAGTTTCCGCGATTTTTATTTTTATCATAGACAACACAGTAAACTGTGTTGTCTATGATTTTTATAAAACCGCAGCGTCCCCTGGCGGCTTGTGGTGGGTGCGTTTCCAAAAAAACAGGGAAAATGCATAGGAGTTTGCGTTCTATAGGTTTACTGTGTTGTCTATGGATGTGGCCATAGACAAAATAAGAACATATAGAACGCAAACTCCCTATACATTTTTTGGGCACAAAGCGTTTACCGCCATCTATTATCTTGGTGAGGGTGCAAAATCACAGCCTACTGGATGAGTTTACCTTTCCTTTAATTTTTTTTATCATCGCAAATTTTCACAACAAATTAAAACGCCAGCAATACTTTCGATATTTTATTTTCAACCGTTTTTGATACAGTTCTGCTTCATTTTTATAAATATTATTCCTAAATGTTACCGTTCTCGTATCCTACCACTTAAAATTAAATTTTACCCCTTAATGTAAATGTGGTTAAATGAATTATTTTACCAATAATTTCATCTTCAATTTTATTTTGAACGGAAAATTAACATTAGGTACTTATGTTTGAATTACCGTTAAAATTTTGCTTTTAATATTATCGGGCGAAATTATGTTACTGACTATAATTTTGAAAATATTATGAATCTTATTAACATTTTTTACAAACTCTAAAAAACTCACACTTGCCACTTTCTGCTAAATTTTAGTATACATCTAAAAATCCTTCCAATGTTTTCATTCAATTTTTTTTAGGGAAGGAAGTGCTGTTTTTTTAATCCAAAAATTTTTCCAAAGTAGGTACATATTGCGTAAGTGTACGACTGCTTCCTGCCAAAATTTTGTGTGCCCCGGATTTTTGTAAACTCCACAAGCAAGAGGTTTCTCGCAACGTGGGCGAAATGTCCCTCCCTCCAGATTATTATCAGAGTTTGTCAAAAAAGTTATTGTTTTTGCAGTTTCCAAGTCTTCATCATTTAGGTTTGTTCTACCTGTTAATTAAAATATATATTAGTTTATTAACAACAATTGTTATTAGAAATTACCACAGTTAACTAATAGCGTGATAGTTGAATTAATCATGATTATGACGACTCAAAACTTGAGTTGCATAGGACATCTTTTGGATCTTATCTGCATGTCCGTAATTTTGTGGAGGGCTCTTAATTCGCCCCACGCTGAATCATAAAGATAAACCTTCACTATATGGTCCAATATCACACTTAAAATTTCTTCGTTTACTTCCCAAACCAAATCTTTTGTTATACTATAATTTCTAATTCCTTTAATACGATGAGATGTATCAAATAATGGTGTAATCTCTTGGTCTTGAAGTATAATTTTTCTTTCAATTTGTTGATTGTTTTCTATATAAATTTTGCTTGATTCTCTCAACAACAAATTTAGCAATCTTAGCAGCGGTACTACATTATTTGTGAACGTGACACAGCCTCATTTTGAATTACAAGATAGTGACATAAAGATTGACACTGCTTTGACTGATTTTTAGATTATTGAGATTACTTTGATTTTAAAGTTTTGACTTTTTAAAACATTTGCGCCCTCTTGCGGTGTGGTGAGGGTGCGCTAAACGATTTTCCAAAAATTTATTAGGGACTTTTCATTCTATAGTATTTTATTTTCTCTATGGATGTGGCATGACCAACTTCATTAAACTATGTTATGGCCATTCCAATTCCATTAAAATGCGCTTCGTAGGAAGTATGTTATGGATAGTGATGAAGTGGTGCCATCTGTTTGTTAGACATCAAGGTAAAATTGCCGTCAAATTTGAAATTTTGTCAATCAAAAAACTCTGAAAATGCTCATTAAATGCATTATTTGTGGCAATTCTGAAAAACCTTTATTTGAATTTCCCAGCGACAGTGGAGTTAGAGCTAAATGGTTTGAGATTCTTCGGGAAATTTGTGGTACTAGAAAAGAAATTCGTTAACATAGTTTAATGAAGTTGGTCATGTGATGGAGATGAAGTGGCGATATCTAGTGAAATTTAGAATAACCACACATTTAAAAAGCTAAATATCAGGTTATGTTATATGCCATTTCATTGTCAAAAACTGTCAGTTTATGCTTTTATGACACTATGGCAGGAACATGAAAAATTTGTTAGCGTCTTAGAACCTCGAATTCTGTAATTCTTGCATCGTTTTACTCCGAAATGATCAAGTTCCACGACGAAATTCCCATTCGGAGCGGTTTTGCTGTGATCTTTCATACTTGCGTGTGTAAAAACGTATTTAGAGGAAAGTTAGCGTCTTAAAACCGATTTCTGTAATTCTTGTATCGTTTTACTCCGAAATGTTTAAGTTCCACGACGAAATTCCGATTCGGCGCGGGTTTGCTGTGATCCTTCATATTTGCGTGTGTAAAAACGTATTTAGAGGAAAGTTATCGTCTTAGAACCTCGAATTCTGTAATTCTTGCATCGTTTTACTCCGAAATGATCAAGTTCCACGACGAAAACGTATAAACTGACAGTTTTTGACAATGAAATGGCATATAACATAACCTGATATTTAACTTTTTAAATGTGTGGTTATTCTAAATTTCACTAGATATCGCCACTTCATCTCCATCATCATAGACAACACAGTAAACCTATAGAACGCAAACTCCCATAGTTTTTTGTGTCCCGACGCCATCTACTGGCTTGTGGTAGGTGCAAAATAAGACACAGCCAGCTGGATATCCTGGCTTTTTCATTCATTTTAATTTTCAAAATAATTTATTTATGAAATTAAGACTACATTTATTTTGAAGTTTTTATTTTCAATTTTTTTCGATACATTTCCATTGCATTTTTGTAAATTTTGGTTTGGTATTTCTTTTCCTCAATTGTGACAAACAGAGATTTATGGCTTCCTCACCTTCAAAATTTTGCTCTTTATTTTGACATCGAATTTTGCATGTAACGTTTTCGGTACATTGCAGCCCCTAGTTGCAGCCCGAATTTTGGATTAACATTCTGCCTTTTTATAATTTTAAATATGCTCAGCTTTTCTCATTTTCTTTTTGAAACTTCCACAAGAATTTATATCTTCATTACTACATAAAACAGGATTTACACAATTTACTTATAGCGTCTTCAGTAGAAATATCGTAGATCAGTAGATCGGATGAAAATTCTATAAAAAATAGTTTTCAGTTGAAATATAATTATCAATATTTTTTTACTATTACTGGAAGTAAGTCTGGACTGGAAAAGGAGGGAAGTTGTATCGAGGGTATCTACGGCCATATTCGTTCGTGCCGAAGTCTTTGCTGGTAAAATGAAGTCCACACAGAGTGTAGCTGTTATACCTACACTTTCATAGGCTCCAAAGTTGATAACTGCTTGTTACCCGTCTTTTAATCCATTCCATAAAACGCCCGGGATATTTAATTCTATGGCGAGTTCCACATGGTTTATAATTCCTTTGCAGGGTGCAAAGTCGCACAATAGTAAATTTGTACTTATGACTTGATATGTCAAAATATAATTTTTTAAATTTTGGCATAAGTTTCCGCGATTTTTATTTTTATAAAACGGCAGCGTCCCCTGACGGCTTGTGGTGGATGCGTTTCCAAAAAAATGGGGAAAATGCATAGGAGTTTGCGTTCTATAGGTTTACTGTGTTGTCTATGTCCATCATCACTCCATCATCGAGTTGTCATTTGGTTTACTTTTTTTCGACATTTGGAATGGCCATAACATAGTTTAATGAAGTTGGTCATGGCTGAATGACTGATTCGGCTAACCTCAAAAAATCTACCCTTAACTAGCGCCATCTCTTTAAAGATATTAAACTACAAATCAAGTAAATTGCCACAATAATTTAATTGAATTTCATCAAGGTTGAAGTACTAACATGGGAAAATAGTGCGTTGCATGTGGAGAAAATAACAACAGTTATTTCAAATTCCCAGCAACCTCCAAACCAAATCCAAAATTGGTAAAATTTAAAATTATAACAAAAACTAAATTAAACATTTCATTGTAATACATGTTTCTTCTTTATTATCTACAGCAACTCCAGGACCCTTGTTACGATTAGTTTGGCTTCAAGACCGTGGGGTCTGTAAATTTGTGGGGCTTTTAAAAAACTTGGCTAATATAGCCACACAAATGTTATCATATTTAATTCCAAAAAATCTTTGTCAACCACTGGTTACTACTTTGCATCCACATTTAATACAGAATTCCAGATTTACCTGTGATAAACACAATGATAAAATTTGTAAAGTTATTATCCAATTACGTAGTAATGAAACCAATTTTAAACATTTGTTTATAAAAAAAACAGATTACATAAAAACGAAATCCATTCAGAATAAACTCACAAGTTGGAAGGTTTTAAAATTATAAACTTACGAGAAAGGTATTGTCTTCCTGCAGATAGATAGTTTTACTTTTAATTTTTCTACTGTGCTCTATCCATTTTCAGATTTTGCAATTCTATTTTATATATATATATATATATGTTTCATAATTTGATTATTGTAATTATTAGGTATTCTTACGTTCATGAAACGTATTCGTGAAAATTTATTTTGCGTCAAAATGACAAAATAGAAAGTGTTAACCTAACAAAATAAACACGTTATGTGATTGTGATTGGATAATTTCAATTCAAATTACATTTTTCTTTTCCATTTCGCTAACAGATGGAGTTGGTTAAGGGTACATTTTTTGAGGTTAGCGGTTAGCTCCATTGAAAATCCGAGCTTTGTTACGGCCGTAATAAGCGCAGCGCAGTTCAGATTTAGTAGGCCATGGATGTGGGAAATCCTATTCATTTGAGCCCAAGTACTGAGAATATGATGTGGGAATACATATTCCCGCGGCCCAAGAAAGGGTTAACAGTTTAATTTCTTGATTTTTGTTTAATGAATGCGTATACTCTCGTGTCAAAAATGGATTCCCCTCTAGGATTTAGGAATATTCGTTACTAGGTTGCCATAAATTTGGTTAGGTTAGAGGCTATGTGGTTTCTGGTGACAAACAAAAGATATTCCAAAAATGTAAGACAGCAAATTAATTGTAACAGTTGCAAATGACTAATTTCTCGATAGATTATGATAGATGATTTTTCGTTTCACAATCAATTTTGGTTACTGGCGGCATATTAATTTGGATTTAATCTCTCAATTCAAAATAACCAACCTTAGGCATTCAAAATAACTTTTAAAAATTCTAGTTACATACATGAAAAACGTTATTTCCCTAAAAGTTCGATTTCTAGGGAGTAATCCATTTTTGACACGAAAGTAGTTCTTTGCATTTTTATATTCAGAAAACAAATCTCTGCAATACTGAAAAAAATATACAGTGCATTTTTTTTAACTGTTGCCATAGGGAATTGCATGGTAAAACTTGTACCCCCTGTTAACTTTTGTTCTGATCAAAATATTCAAACCATTTTTGGAACAAAGTTGGAAGATTTTTTAAACTATCGGATAGATTATAGTCCTACAGAAACTCTAGTGGAATTCGACTTTGGTTGTAAATTTAACAACGACAATGGAAGAATAAGATTTTATTATCAAGTAATAACCTTTGCCATAAATACAACTACCACTACCTGTAACATCCCTGCCTGAAGCTAACATTGCGAACCCCAAACTGACAACCCTCATTAGCATTTATAAGTAGGATTATTGCTGCACCATAAAATTCTATTTTTCAAGTGACAAACATAAATTTATAACCAAAGTCGAATTCCACTAGAGTTTCTGTGGGACTATACAATTCAATATCCTAAACTGTCGAAAAAGTTGTGAAAAAATATTTCTAGGGCGCCGGAATAATAGTACGTCGAGCGGCCGCCAGAATAGCGTTCCTGTCGGCTCAACAAGCACCTGAGACCTGACTATCTCCACTTTTGACTTTTGTCACTTTCATTTAAAAAATAAATAGCGAGATCTCCTCGAGGCTATGATTAAAATAAATAATAAATAAAAAAATAAAACCTAATTTTTGTTCCCATATTGCCTACTACGTGTTTTGTCAAATTATTTACGTTCATTAATTTCAACTTTGAAGAGTAAAATTAGTAAAATAAAACTGCTTGTCGTTCATTGTTCAAACAGTATGCATTACATAGTCTTATTAATGATTTATTAAAAAAAAATAAAAATTCGCACCAAATCTGCAGTGGATCATAAGTTAACAGAGGGTATAATTTGTACCATGCAATTCCCAACAGCAACAGTTAAAAAAACGCATAAGAGGTCAACCAGAAACTGGGGAGGAATTAAGGGCAAGAATAACACGCGAAGAAACTTTCAAGATCGCTTGGGACATTGTCTAGCAGTCGAAGGAAAACACTTTGAACATTTCTTTTAATAATTTCTGTTAATTTGTTGAGTTATTTGTGCGTTAACGTTTTATTTTTTTAAATAAATAAATGTTTACATGTTCTGCCTTCCAAAAGCTAATTCATTTAATCATAGCCTCCAGGAGATCTCGCTATTTTTTAAATGAAAGTGACAAAAGTCAAAACTGGAGATGGTCAGGTGCTGGTTGAGCCGACACGGACGCTATTCTGGCGGCCGCTCGACGTACTATTATTCCGGCGCGCTAGAAAATATTTTTTTCACAACTTTTTCGACAGTTTAGGATATTGAATTGTAATCTATCCGATAGTTTAAAAAATCTTCAAACTTTGTTCCAAAAATGGTTTGAATATTTTCATCAGAACAAAAGTTAACAGGGGGTATAAGTTTTACCATGCAATTCTCTATGGCAACAGTTAAAAAAAATGCACTGTATATACAGTATACATTTGAAAAAAAAACAAGTTGGCGTTCATTTGTCAAAAACTGGACGCAAGAATTTTTTTAAAATTTAGTTGGCATTCAAGTGTTTTCAAAATTATAATCGGATAAAAAATAAACAAGATACAGCATCAATGGTTTTTCGTCAGTCACTCGCTATATGCGCATATTTCATCAAAATTGGTCGCATATAAATCCGCTCTCTAAAAAACCAAACAATAAAAGCGGCAATCAGTGACTTGACACTGACAGTGACTTTTACAGTTTCTGTTGATCAGGAGGTCACTCATGCCAACATTCAAAGTTTCCACTAGGCATACAGTACATAACCGAAACAAGGCGGTACAAGTTCATGGTCGACTTGAACTGCAAACATTTATAATAACCGTGTTTATATCCAGTCTTTGCGTTCCTGCCCAGTTCTGGCGTTATGGTCAACTATTTCATTGTATCTATTTGACAATGTTTTCAATTTGTTCTCACATTGCAAGGGTGTAAAATGATATCCCTTTACATTTAATTCAGAAACCATTTCTTTGAATAAAGCTTTCTTCAGGTGCGATTTACTGTTCAGTTTATCTTTACGCTTCATCCTTAGAGCCAAAAACAACATTGTTTCTGGTTCATTCCATCGTCTATTGTTACTGTTCGAACATGATGCAATGTATCTTCTGGTTCTGCCACGGATTCTTCGCCTTCGTTGAATTCTGTGCATCAACAGGGACTAATAATGGATCACCACCTAAAAAACAGCAAATTACACGAATTTACACCATTTTCCATTGCTTTGTTCAACAAATGATTAAAGGTATACCTTCCTATAAATGTGGAATAATTCTGAGAATGTTTAGTCTCATAATGACGTTTAATATTGTATTCTTTGTGGACTGATATTGTTTCACTGCAAATTACATATACCTACCTACTATTTGCATCATCTATTTTTTTCTTGTAAAATTGAATTTAACGTGATACGGAATTATACTAACTATTTTTTGCTTAATATTTGAAGTTGAACTGATATTGGCCAGAACTATTTTTGAAGTGTTGTAAATTTTGTTAATGTTTTTTATAAATTCAGCATGACAGTACTTTATTTAGAAATGTCGCATTTTAGGTTTTTAACATTTTTGGCAATCTATGCGGCAACATAACCAATTACATGTTTATGTAAAGTTTTTTCTAATTCAAAGTTGGGCAATTTTGAGATAGGTATAGTTTTGTAAATTAAAAGTTTCAAAAGTTTTTTCTTTTTGATCAAAAAAGTAATTATTCATTTTAACAATTAATCCTCTAACATTAAATAAGTCAGGAAAAATGTCTTATTATGAGTCATCTAAAACTATCGGCGGAATTGTAATGCCGGTGGGGTTGTGGCGCATACATTTCCATAAAATGTGTAGTCTCCTTTGCATCCGATAGTATTTTATTTTATCTATGTTTAGCGTGGTCGTAAGTTGTAGTATAGTATAGTATTTTTACCCCAAATAGAAATATTGACCAAAATCATAAATCACACCAACAACGAAACAGATCTTAAAGCATCCCATCCGGTAATTTATGGTGGGGTGTTAAATAACCTCAGCCAAATATTTGGTGGCACCCAAGGGGCAAAAATGACCGGTTAACCTGTAAGTGTAGGTACCTGTAAGTGAATTGTAAACTGCTTCTTTGTTGGTGTGATTTATGATTTTAGTCAATATTTCTATTAGGGGTAAAAATACTATAACAATAGAGAGTTTTCGCGTTACGTTCCGTTAAAATAACCGGTACGTTATTCGCGAGCAATTACCGTAATCGATTATTGTAATAGAGACTTATTGCAAAGCACGGTAATTAACGTGTACCCTATTACGGTCGACGTTAATATGGGTAAGGTTGACAAAATAGCGTTGTTCTAAATGGCATTTATTGCAAAAATTATATTAGAGTAATACGCTATTTGTACATTTGTGACTATAGTTCATTTTTTAATGCAGTAGAAAAAGTCAGGCAACCCAATATACAGTGATCAAGGCTGTCTAGATACCTTAAATTCATTTTTAATTGATATGGATCCACGATGCCGCTAAAAATTCTGTTTGTCAAAATCTCCGTCAGTCTGACAAGGTTTTGACATTCGGTAAAAACTTTAATTGAAATGAGAAAACGTGTTTAATAATGTGTTTAATCTAGAATTCATGAATAAAAAAGCAGTAAGTTAGTGAATAGAAACCATAATTAACGATAACTCAGACATATTTTGGATTTAAAAAATCAACTCTCATCTTGGAATTCTTCCGGTTAATCCGAATCGTCATCAGACTGACTCTCCAAGCTTCAAGGTTTATAATCAGTTGTTCCACGGTCACTTCAATACGCACATCCAATTCCCACATCTGCTCTTCTTTAGTTTAACCGTATCCCCAACCTTAAGTTCCGTATGTTCATCATAGCCATGTTTGTAAATGTTCAAAATCATGTTTTTTCGAATACAGATAAGGCCGACTTACTTTTTCGTTGAACATAATTTGTTCTGTGCAGCCCATCGATAATCAAGTATAAAAACCCTTGACCAAACTAGCCTTTAAATTAATACCTATGACACATTGACACAAATTGACATTAATGCATTTATTGTGGCATATGGCATCATGGATTGAAGTAATTTACAAAATTGAAATAGGAATCTAGTGAACTATTGAAAGTGTATATTTGGCTGCCTGACTTTTTCTACAGCATTAAAAAATGAACTATATGATCGTTGAACTGACGTAAATAGATAAACTGTATGACAGTAAAAATAATATTTGTGAATTTAAAGTTTCAAATGGAACAAGTTTTGGAACCAATAATATTGGGTGGGGGTGATCATCAAGATGTTGAGAATGCTATACTACATATTATCCTGAATCGTGGAATTGGACAACACCCCAATCTACGTTTTAATCTCAATGAAATTAGTAATGAAGAAGCTAAAGGAAATTTTAGATTTGAAAAACAAAATATTCCAATACTGGCCAGACTGTTGGAAATTCCAAATCTTATAAGAACCGAAAGTAGGAATGTCGTCGAAGGGACAACAGCTTTGGCAATTTTATTAAGACGCTTAGCGTATCCAAATCGTTGGCAAGACCTAACGACTCTATTCCATTTGTCTTCGCAGTTCTTATCGCAAATTGCATCACATACGGCCAACATTATTTTAGCAAATAAAGGTGCATTACTAGAAAATTTAAACAATCTGCAGTGGTTGAATCATAATAGATTAAGGCAGTATGCAGCTGCAATTCACGAAAAGGGAGCAGCAGTGCCTAATTGCTGGGGTTTCATAGATGGAACCGCTAGACAAATTTGTCGACCTTCAGTGGACCAAGATCAATACTACTCTGGACACAAGAGATGTCACTGTGTAAAATACCAATCTGTTTTATGTCCTGATGGACTCATTGTTAATCTTAAAGGTGCTTGGCCAGGTAGAAGACATGATGCTGGTATGTTCAGAGAGTCAAATTTATACCAAGAACTGGTAGAAGTCGCTCGTTTTCAACATGAAAGTTATGTATTATATGGAGACGCAGCTTATGGTATCAGAGAGTTGCTTCTTGGTCCATATACCTACTGGAGGAAATTTGCTTCAGATTCAAAGAAACTTTAACAATTCTATGAAGGTTCTGAGAATAGCTGTTGAATGGGGGTTTCAAAAGGTGGCTAGTCAATTCCACCATTAGAGGTGTATTTGGGTTAAAAAAGTTGAAATAAAAATTATTTAATTTTATTCTAAATGTGAAAAATATTTTTTAATTAAACTACTGTGAACTCTGATGATCACTTGAATTCGAATAGAATTTTCCAAAACAATTTAACTGATTTGAAAGCACTTGTATAACTTTGAGTTGACTTTCTAATACATCATTCAAAAGTTTCCTATCTTCTGTCTTTTGTTCAATGTCGAAATTTAAGCGCCTTTCCTCCAAATTTAATTTTCTTTCAGCCAACAGTAATTTTCGCTCTTCCAGTTCTAACTCGCAACTTATGTTCCCGTTCACCTTTATCGTTCAAATATTCCAACGCATTTTTCTTCAAATAATTGTTTCTGT
This sequence comes from Tenebrio molitor, assembly GCF_963966145.1. Taxonomy (NCBI): domain Eukaryota; kingdom Metazoa; phylum Arthropoda; class Insecta; order Coleoptera; family Tenebrionidae; genus Tenebrio; species Tenebrio molitor. Next base: position 19,465,317 of record NC_091051.1, on the reverse strand, counting down.
TTTTTCTTTTCCTGTTTGGACCAAGTATTTTAGTTGGAATTCTTGATGTTTCATTATTTGTTTCAAATGTTGATTCTTGGCATTTAGTGGTATGGACATTAGAATTTATACATCTATTATCTTCTATTAAATTAATAGGATTTTGAGTAAAATTCACCCCAGCGTCTATTTCATGTAGTTCAGCGGTGAAATTATTTTCTGCATTAACATTCTCATTCTCATCACCGTTGTTAATGGTATGAGATTCTTCTAATTCAGTACAATAAAATTCAAATGCGATACGATCCCTCATGTCTTTTCCTATTTTATTGCTAATTTCTTCAGATGATAACTCTTTACGTTTCTTTTTGTTTGATGATGGGCCTAAATTTTTATACAAATCCTCGATTTCTTGCAACAAATGGTCCTTTTCAGAATATACATCCTCCGTTCCGGATCTTAAATTATACGAATATAACGTACTCATTTTGATCTGATTTTTACCATGCTAAAGAAATTACTTTGGCAGGTGGTCGTACTTACCTTATCTTGTCGATTTTATCTTTTTGCCTCCAAATTGCTAACATTCGTTGCAAATGCTCCCTCAAAGATCTTATTGTAAAATTTTTTGTAGTAATTTTTTCAACTGCCATTTGTACATGTTTCCAATTCTCTAGGTTCTCCAGAGAATTGTTGGATACAATTTCTCTTAGTAAAATTATATCGTCGTCACTCGTGAATCTTAATCTTTTTCTAATGTTCATTTTAATATTTAATCGATAAATTAATGTCAATCAAAATTTAAATTTTTATTTGACGTGTTGTCAAATTGCATAAGCTATAGAATTCTAACGTTAAGGTAGGAAAATAAGGTCGACTTTATAACAACCTAATTAAAGTCACACGTTAAATCTTAATAAAGTTCCGCTATTCGTTTTTCATTCTGCGCATGCGCAATTGTCAAAATAAGGTTCCCTTATTAAGGTTTCGTTGCCATTTGAACTTGCAATAACTCTCTAATAATGAATCGGTTACGCTATTACCGGCGTTAGCTTACACGGTTATCTGAAAAACGTAACGCGAAAACTCTCTAATACGTAACGCACAGCACGCGCATCGGCTATCTCCGTTGCAATGAAATGTCCTTGACACTTGCCCGTAAGTACCAATGGAAATTGGGAACGGAAGGGAGTCCACCCCCCGCGGCCTGCTCCATAGATACTCGCCGGCTAGTCCCGAAATGAAAATTGTGCGAATGTAATTCCAAAATATAGTATGTTGTACGAGTATGATGGGCTAGCTAGGTCTTGGCTTGGGACTTAGTGGAAGAGTCAGTGTGGCCGTTAGGCTTAAAAGTTTGGAGATCCCTGCATTAGAAAACAATGCAGTTTCAATGACGGTCATCGAAAATGTTCAAAGTGTTCTCCCCCGGCTCATATTTTCAAACGCATTTTCCAACATCTGAACAGTTACAGAGTTGCATGCATTCACAATTGCCTCTTCCAGTTCTTCAAGATTGTTAGGATTACTTTTAAAAACGGTGTTTTTGAGGTGCGGGAAAATAAAATAATCTAGGATAGTTAGATCCGGACTTCAAGGGGGAAATTGCACCCCTCGATCATCGTAAAACGTGTGAATTCTTTCCATCTAAATCTTCTGGCAACTTCCATATAAAAGTTCAGTCTCCTCGATTCTTGCTGCAACATCCGCTACAACGTCAGATGTCCTTTTTTTTGGCTCCACTACCATTTTTTTGACCAACGGTATCTACATAACGAAATCTCGTCATACATTGGTAAATTTGTTGAAGTAATTTAGGGTATTCATCAGGAAAATTAGGGAATGACAGAAATCAAACATGTATCCAACGTTAAAAAATGAAATCATAGCCTCCACTTAAAAACATCGTGAATGGTATACCGGGAAATTTTTTTAACTCTGAACATAGCCACACTTATTCCCTATGTTCAATTTTAAAAAACACAGGTCAATGCATTGTGAGTTGCTATGCAACCAACTATACCGAACACCAGAGATTTTTAAATAATGTTAAAAATTGTTCCGATTGATGGTCTATCATGTGTTGCATTGGAAATGTCAGGCACATTTCTAATGCTCTGATTGGCATAGAATAACTGCATTATGTGTATTTCTTCTTCAAACAACTTGACCATTTTGTGAAACTGTCAAGTACTTATTTTCGTTACCTTGGTTACGTGATTACATACATGCATTGACCTGTGTTTTTTAAAACTGAACATAGGGAATAAGTATGGGCTATGTTCAATGTTAAAAAAATGTCCCGGTATACAGGGTGATTCTGAAATAAGTTTGGAAAAAAAAAACGGTAATTGGTGATGATGAGAAGAAATCATTGACAAAAAATTTTTCTTATAAAAGTTTTTTCGTTTTCGAGATTCAAATGATTGAAAATTTGGTCAAAATTCCTAGTACGCTGCTGAATTAAAGGTGATTACCTGATTATCTTGGTAGTTTAGCAACAATAATAATCAAAGGTGCCCGTCAGTCACAAACATAACCTTACTCCTCTCGATCAATTCCATAGAAACATTTACAAAGCAGTGTGCTTGTACCTACGACTTTATTGTGGAGTTGATGTAACAATGGTTGCTAATGAAGTGAACAAATTCGGACAAATTTTCCCTACTCATAGGCGTTGGAAATACAAGGATATAGGGTAATTTCCATCTTTTTGATTTCACCTCCAAAAGTCATTTACGCAGAATTATTTTGTGTCAAGGATACTCCACATTTTTTTTCCAAACTTATTTCAGAATCACCCTGTATAACCTTATACCTTAAGCGTTACTTTATAACAAAAACAATCTGGGGAACGTGAACAGATAAATATCGAATGCGTGGTCATTTTGGAAATGAAAGAAAATAATGATAGATACTCTCGTGTCAAAAATAAATTACTCCCTAGAATTCGAACTTTTAGGGAAGTAACGTTTTTCATGTTGTGTGAAACTAGAAACTGTTACAATTAACTTGCTGCCTTACATTTTTGGGATATCTTTTGTTTGCCACCAGAAACCACATAGCCTCCAACCTGACCAAATTTATGGCAACCTAGTAACGAATATGCAAGAAATTGTGGGGTTTATCGGTTGTGTTTTTCCCGAGTTTTTTCTGATGTAGTGCACTATTCAAATTACGATAAAAAGCGTCCTAGAGACCAACTCGAGATACCTACCAAAAAACAAAATACATAGTTGAAATATTTATTAAAAGTATAAATTACACATGCCTAAAATGTGCGAAAACGTATATTTCATAAAAAATATATGATAGGCCAGTAACTATGACAAAATCTTCTACGGATATACTTGTTTTAACCAAAAGAGGCCAAAAACATAATACAGTCAAACTTCGATAACTCGAACTGTCATCTGCCACTAAAAATAGTTCGAGATATCAAGAATTCGAGTTATCGAACTGAAATAAAAAAAAATATTTATATTTTATTTATATAGAAATATTTTCTCTTAAACGACCCGCAAGTTCTAAAACCTTTTCCTTAATTAATGCTCCCGATACAAGTATGTTTTGACTTCTTGTAGCTTTGAACCAGTCAACAACGGCTCTATCCACGTTTTCAAATGTTCCTTTTTTCAGTCTTTTACAATTTTGGCTAACAGCAACCTCTTCGATTGCCTTAATAACTTTTTCTTTGTTCTTTAAAATCGTTGAAACCGTACTCTTTGGTACACCGTACTTTATTGCAATGTCCTTTTTCTTAAAACCACTGTCCACGTCTTTAATTAAATTGAATTTGTCCTGAATTGACAATGTTTTTATTACTCGCTTAGGAGGCATATCTTGCTGAATTGAAACACTAACCACACTAAACCAAGATTATTCAAATAATCTGTATGTATGTATTAGCACAGTTTTACTTGATATACACTTTTGACTTTTACTGATGTAAAATCAAATGCAAACTGCTCGTTCTTTGATACCTTTGTTTTGTCTTGGTGGCGCGAACCTAAACTGTAAAAAATTCTGCGAAATAAGACACAAATTTCCAGGAAAAGTTCGACTTATCGAGTAAGAAGTACGTCTTATGCTGTCGAGTTATCGAGAAATTCGAGTAATCGAAGTTCGAATTATCGAGTTAAAATTACGTATAAAATACTGTCTTTCCGCTATTGCCAACAAATTTGTTCGAGTTATCGAAACATTCGAATTACCGAAGGTTCGAGTTATGGAAGTTCGACTGTAGTATATTGTAGACCTAGGCGGTAAAGTGACATTTTTCCAGGCTCAAAGATGAAATGTACACAGGCGAGCTTTAGGGATATTTAATTTAACATATTATTGCAGCGCCCTCTATTGAAAAGAGTAAAAAAAAAAAAATTACTGCCTATCCATTTCTGTTTTTTTTTTGCAAGGCTAGCCGTACCTACTTTCTCGTCCCTATGGAGCACTGACCTCTATAACATGGACCGAGGATGCTATGTTTCAAAACTGAAGCAGAAAAGTCGACCTGTCGGCCATATTGCTAGTCTCAATTTTTAGTAACTTTCTTTTTGTCCAGTTAACTGAATTCTGTCCTGCTTTTCACTGACGTTTGACGTTGACAGGCGTGGTCGTGCTCGTTGATGGAGATGATTCAGATATAACTCAACCATGTTTTTGTGACCAAATTTACAGAAACCACGAATAAAATCACAAATAAGAAATCAGGGAACTCAACAGAACGAGTGACAGAATCATGACACTAAATCTGCTGCCAAGAGTATTTTGGTGTAAAACTAAAAGTTTCCAATGTGAGACTACAAAGATGGCCGACTTTGTAGCTTCACTTTTACTGTGGCAGGGAGCACTGCACACGCAGTCCATGTTATAGAGGTCAGTGCTATGGAGACGGTAAAATTCAATTTTACCATAGTGTAGGAAGAAAAGAAATTAACTTAAACATTTTTTTGTTGCACAGTGTTATTGGGAGTATTGGAGTAGGTAAATGCCTTTTTCTACACTAACTTGTTTGTTTCTAAAAACTCATTTTTCAATAAACCGTTGCTTCCTATGACATAACCGGCGACCTGTCAAATCACTTGCGGTTGTGATAAATTTAGCAGCCAACGGACGCAAAAAAGTTTGTAAGTCACCCATCAACTCAAACAGTAATTGTTGCTCACGTGGTACAGTTGGTTGCAAAAAAACGGGAAACGAAAATTTTCCTACTGAAAATCTGATTTTGTTCATTTGTCAATTAATTCGTTCCACACTATGAACAAATCGTAAAAATGTGTCAATTTTATTCTGACAGTTCCCGTTTTTTTGCAACCAACTGTAGTTGAATTACAGAGTCAATCACTTTGAATTTTGAACAGGTTATAACGAAATTTAAAATTTAAAAAATCTAAAAAATTCAGTTAGCCTGAATGACAACTAAATTTTTAAACACCAAACATTTAACATTTAATTTATGTTTGAATTTGCTGGTTTTACATGCTTTTTCTAGATTTGCCACCAGGAGCGCTGCAATTTGTTACCCCTCACGCTCACGCTAGGGATGTTCGATTGCACGAATAAAATCGATTTTTGAATCGATCTTGAATCGTCAAGTAAAAAATCGATTCTATGAAAATCGTTTCAAAATGAAATATGTGAATTTAAAAAAAGAACAATTAAACGCAGAGGATTAACTTTTATTTGTTAGATATGCCAATCTGTCACAGTTAAGGAATTCAAGAAAAGTAATTGAGTGAGGTGTTCTGGACTTAGCTTGTTTCTCGATTCCGTCATTATATTGCCAGCGCGAGAGAAAAGCCTCTCTGATGGCGTCGACGTCGCTGTTACTGCCAAATACTTTTCAACTACCTTAAAAAGTTTAGGAAAGGATGTTCTGTTGATTTGCCAGTATTCTAGTGGATCTGTATTAATGTCGACTAGGGGTTGGTCTAAAAAAATTTTTAGTTCAGTTGGCATGGTATTGCTACCAACTGAATTTTCGCGATTGTTGACTTTGTTGACAAGTTGTTTGTGGTAGTCCCACAGACTATCGCTGTTGATGATCGTTTCGTCGGGTTTATGGATTTCTTCCTGTTGTTTTACAGAAATCGTGACTTGCTTATTATCTGCTTCACGCATAAAATATGTTGCTCTTTGTACAGCTTCTGAACATGGCAATGCACATGTGAAATGTATCTTCTTAAAACGTGGGTCTAGTAGCGTTGCAACAGACAGAAGTTTTACGTTTTCAATAGTACCAAACCTTTTCAATATTTGTTGAAGAATATTTTGTTTCAGCAACATACTTGTTTCTGAATGTGTTTCAGTCAGTTCAATTTTTTGTTTGAGACAGTTCACTAATGGAATAACTTTGCTAGCGGTAATGTAACTCTCACCAGAAAGTTCTTTTGTAATTGTAAAAAATTGTTTCATTATTGTCACAGCATCTTTTATTAGATCAATTTCTGCTGCTGATAAAATAGGAGGTGATTATGGATGTTTTAAAAGAACTGTTACTACATGTTCATACAAAATTACAAACCGTTCCAACATCAAGTATGTTGAATTCCACCTCGTAATAACTGACTGCACCAATTTTAAAGAGGTTGACTTCCTTAAGTCATCATATGCAGTTACAGAATGTTTGAAAAATGTTATGATGTTTTTCACTTTCATACATATTAATTCAATGCCGTTTATTGCTAAAGCTTGTGTAGCTACTAAATTTAGCAAATGTGCAAAACAGTGCAAGTGTTTAGCTTTTCCAAAAAAGTCAGATACAGCCTTGACAATGTTTGCACCTCCATCAGTAACTATAGTCACAACATTTTCTTCACATATATGCCATCCTTGACAAATGTTAGATAACCACTGCCCTAAATGCTCAGCTGTATGTTTGTCACGTAATTCAGTCACTCCTATGGTAACAGAATGTAATTTCATCTTGTTACTCATCTTGTTACTCCCAAATAGCTTATTGTATTCATAGTATCAGTCCACACATCACATGTGATTGTAATATAATGTGCTTCTGATAACTTTGCTTTTTGAAATGTAGAAAGCAATTTATATTTTTCTTCCATCAATTGAGTAATCATTTTACGTCGTGGTATTTTATACAGTGGAACTAGATTTTGCATTAGATATCGAAAACCTTCATGTTCAGTAGTGTTTAATGGCAGGTTATCTTTTGCAATCATAAATAAAATTGCATTAGTGATGCAAGCAGCTTTTTGTCCACCATCTGCAAATCAACATCACATTAAACATCCATAACTGTGTATGTACTCGTACCTATGTAATAAATTAACCTTCATAAGATCGTATATTTGAAATGACATTATTAATTTGTGGTTGTTTCATTCTAAAGCCGGTACTTCTACTACTTTTAGGAGTAGAATTGGGAGATTCATAAAGTGCAGTAGATGAAGATGATATGGACAAAGGTGATGATAGATTGCTTGAACTGCTATTACCACAATCATCTGCAACTGATTCGTTGCCATCTTCAGCAATTGGTTTCATTGTAGATGCTGGAGTTTTAGACATCGAACATTCTTGTTTTGTATGTTGGATGGCTTCAGATTGCTAAATTAAATATTAAAATTACACATTTTTATACAAGCAACATTCCAACATTCAATTACCTTCACAGAAGCATCAGGATCAATTGATACCACTTGTTTGTGCTTGCGATTTAAATGATTAGTTAATTTCGTAGTATTGCCACTGCTTTTAACACGAATACTACATAATCTGCATTGAACTTCGTTGGAATTACAGCTGTCCGCTTTTACTTTGCAGAAATATTTCCATACAATACTGGGCTTCTTAGCCTTTTTGGCGAACATGGTAAATGGTAATTTATCAACTATATTAAATACTCGATTACTCGACACTCACTACACTCAGACACCTCGACGTTTCATAAACGCAATACAACATAACCTATAAGCTTAACGTACAGAGCAGTACAGAGTACGACACATGCCAGACTAGTATGTACTTACCACTATCGTTTCAAACGGTATGATACACAAAAAGATTTCTAACATACGATACTGGTTTTTCGAGATTCTTAATGAACAAATTGAACCCAATGTGTGACAAAGGATTTCAAAAATTAAAAAATATGTAGAAATATAATTGCCACTATTGTTTCTAAGTGTTTTTTGATTCGAAAATTAAGTGTTCTGTAGATATAATATACCTACTCGTATACTAGCATAAATTTTGATGATCACGTGTAAGAACAGGATTATTATAGGAAATATGACAAATAACATTACACACAATAAGGAATTGAATATAATACGATAGTAGTAAGAAGGCCCCTATATGACGCAGCCACTTTTTAAGGAAAACACCCCAGTTTTTAAAGCCAGCGTAAACCCATTTTTGAAACTCGATGGCTTGTGGAAATTTAGATCTCATAATTAATGAATACAAACCCGGTTCGTTAATAAATACTGTTTTGACATAAATTTTCTTGACACCCTGTATTAGGGCGTCTGGAAAATCTATCTTTTTAAGAAAAACAACCTGATTTTCAAGGTAACTCAAAAAGTGCAAAATTTATAAGGTCCCCCTCAGAACATTTGCCTTGTTTCTATAAGGTAGAAGGCATGCTATACAAACTCATGTAGATGGGTCTGTTCAGCACAACAGTTCAAATTTAATGATTCTAGAAATCAACCCATTGAACAAAATTTTGATAAAAAATTAACATATAAGGCCCCTTCAGACTCTTTGTTTTTTAAGCATTTTGACTTTGTTTTTTTATTGGGCCACTTCAGTACACATATGAATACGATTTCGGCGAAACTGATTCACCTTTGAAAACACTTAAAATTCGTCATTTTGTCCTCTTTGGGTTCCATCCTTTTGATTTAAGCGTTGGAAAATATATATTTGTCAATTAATGCAATTGATTTTATTTTTAATTTATATTAATTAAGGAATTTATAATGATTTATAATTTATAATTATGGTTTATAATCAATTTATAGTTATTAAGAAATTATGTAATTATTTAGATAATAGATTCTTCAGGATTCTTCTTAGATTACTTCCGGACTTGAGCGGTTGCTACAAATAAAATAAAAAATAAAATAGATTTTCTAGATTGATTGATTTCTCACCTCAAGTCCAAATAATGAATTAAAACGGCCGCACACTCATCTTTCAAATTTTTCGTGGCAAAACTTAAATTGATGTCTTCCTTTTCTCCATTAGTGAAAATTATTTTTAATTTCTTACAACATTTCATTGAAAATGAATGAACCCACTATAATGAGATGAAACTCATCAGTGTTATTATAAAACACAATTACTCCTAGATCTGGTGGACTTCCTTTTCTGATCTCCATGGTAACTTCTTGGAAGTGCGGGCCGGAGCCCTTTTGGACCACTACATTTTTGAATTGCACAAATGCTGCCATTGTTTTCTTAGCTAATTTACTAATAATTCGTATCCTCTGCGCTTGACGATATTCTTTTTTCCATATCCATTTTATCAACAACAAAAATGCAGATAAATGGATTTTTACCACGCTTTTTATATTCTTCTTTATCTTACAATTCTGACTACATTAGGACAAAATGCACAATGCACATACGCTGCCAAGGCGAATGCTTTATCTAGGGCGAATGCCACAGCCACAGAATCGACGGAATAAACAAAACAGTTTTTTCTTCTTCCCTAAGGGTGTTCCGACAGGCACAAAACAATCGAGTGGAAACTACGATAGCCACAAAACATAGATGAATGGCATTTCTTTAAAATAACAATAATACACAAGGAGGTTAAAGTAAGAGGAGGGAAAGCCAGTTTGAAAAAGTGATGCCACCCGCCAAATCGTGCAGAGCCATAAAAGGTTGCTAAACAAGGGTGGTTGGTGGGGATGGTACCAGTGGCGTATAAAAGACAGATGCATTTATTGTAATTTGTAACATAAAGTACATGAAAAAAATTAACAAAAATAAAAGAAGTAAATTTATAATTCAGAAAAAACTATAAATACATAACGGGGCGCACTGGAGCATTTTTTTTACATAAAAACGCTTAACAACACCTTGTTGCGGGGGTTAAATAGGGTGACCAGAAGTCAACATGACAAAAGAGGACAAACAAGGAAAAAAAGAATGATTTTTATTAAAAAGGATGACAATTAGTGAACAAAAATAAAAATATAGGTATTTGGTGCGATTCTGTTTTAAAATTTATCAACATTGCTATATAACAAGGTTGTAGTTGCTATGATATGAAGCTGTTGATCTATGCAAAATCAATGTTGTTCGATAACAATATTGCTAAATTTTGAAACAGAATCGCACTAATTAAAGGTCCAACTCGTAAGTCATAACATTAATAGCCGTTTGCACCGTCGTAGTTAACATGTTTCCCGCCTTCCCGTCATTACGATCTAGGGAATTCATTTTCTTAGTGTCAAATCTGTCACTGGTCACCCGTTGGTTACCACATCCCGTCACATCCAAAAGCAAATTCCACCATAAAAAAGGATAGACTATGGATTGAAGACCGTAGATAAAGAGAAGACGATACCGATACTCACTTCAAATCAGTATATATACAGGGTGTCCCAAAAAAAAAGACGAGTCCATAGCTCCCTTATTTATCGGAGGATTTTAATTATCTATACACCAAATCAAATGGTTGTTAGTAGGCTACAAAACGGCTTAATAAATTCACGTATAGCTCCAAGGGCTTCAAGACTAAACTGTCAAAACATTTTTTTTCAAATGGGATTACATATTTTTTTTAGTAATTCTGATTGAGATTTTAATTCTGAAAACAACAATGTATCACAAGTATAACTTCACATAAAAAAAATAACACTAACTTTTGAAACAAATGACGAGCACCAAAAGCGAAAAGCTATCGAAATGCATTGCGTTACAATGTAATAACCAAATTAAGGTAGCTGGAAAAACAAATGACAAATAATAACATGTGGGATTGCGGAGATATGCTGCCAATGTTTAGCGCAAACCATAGAACATAGACGATAGTAGCGTTTTTAATTTTTTTTTTGTGAATTTTTGGTATTTAAGTGTATATTTGTGATACATTGTTGTTTTCAGAATAAAAATCTCTATCAGAATTACTAAAAAAAAAATATGTAATCCCATTTGAAAGAAAATATTTTGACAGTTTACCTTTGAAGTCCATGGGGCTATACTTGAATTTATTAGGCCATTTTGTAGCCTATTAACAACCATTTAATTTGGTGTACAGATAATTAAAATCTTCCGATAAATAACGGAGTTATGGACTCGTCTTCTTTTTTGGGGACAGCCTGTATATATTTAATCTATGCTTCAAACTTCAATAATACTTCATCACTATCAGTGCAGTGCGCAAATTGTACAACATTTTAATATCCCAAAAATTTAGCGAAAATTCGATTCGATTTAGACCAAAAATGGTAATTGTTCACTTTAACTACTTCTGGAATTTTCGCGTTTTTTCTGGCTAGACAGCCTCAGGGCGTCCTCCTGGATCGTTTCCCACCACTCAAACCTTGTGCAAATGCCCCATTACCCCGTGACACTAACGGGACCGTGGAGTGAATAGGGGTGCTGGGTGGGTAATAAAATCACGAAAATCACGTTAAAAACCTGTAGAACACTTGTTTTCAAGGTCATGTGAAGGTCAGTCAAGGTCATGCAAGATCAAAGAAGGTAAAATTTTCAACAATAGAAATACAATTTTTAGGGTAAGGAAAATATTCGAGGATGTTAATAAAAAGAAATAACAATATCCCAATTCAAGGTAATCGCAATATTAACAAACTTACCTATTTTGTTTTGGTGTTGAGTTTCCTCTGCCTTACTGCCCGCCATATCCGACTGTATCCGGATCATTGCGTGAGCACATATTTTGCTAGTGTTCATATTTGTAGTACGAAAACCGGGAAATCACAGGTACCAGAAGTTTATCGTAAATAATTAATAACGTACATTTCACCTTGATCGATCACTTATTTTGTCACTAATTATGTGTCCGTTCAAGTCACAAATACGTCCGATGATGATATCGTAGGCATAATACCTGTTCCGTCTATTTATGCCTTCTTGTGATTGTAGGGACCAATAAGTGTATAATTCTAATATTTTTCGGCACTTGCGATCTGTACACGACGGATTGATCCACAACATACCTTCCACAACGTGTGCAGAAACACCATTTTGGTAACAAAATGCGGCAATATAAACCCGGTCTCGATATTGTAATTGTGAAAATAAATTTTTTTGCCTCAACAGACGATTTATACGAGGTGGCACATACTTTATCATGTCACAAAAGAAATTCCACTTGGTAACACTATTACGCGACGCCATTTTCGATAATAATGAAGACGTTTTCTTCATTGACAAAAGAAAACAAGTGATGTGAACTTTGTACGAGACCTTCCCTTAGGGGTTGCATCACTATGCAACCAACAATAATTTACTAAAAAACGGCCAACGCCCAGCCTCGGATAGACCATAAACGACCAGAATACACCTGTTACCTGCCGTGTGATTAAATTGGGGATTCCCATGAGAAGGAGATCATGCATTCTGCTTGGTTTTAAACAAATTGTTTAACGTTATTTTTTACTTTATGATTTTTACATAAACACAGTTATACAGGGTTATTATAAATGTTTGTAGTCAACGAGCCCATGAAAACAAATGAAATTTTTTCCTTTGCCGTTCCATAGTTCCATACGAAAGTGATACGAAGTAGATTATTATTCTTGACATTAGGAGGTTATGTTTACCTTCAAAAAATTCTTTGAATTATTAACCACAACAGTGAAGATTTGTTTAAAGAGATTGTTCCAACGTTTTAATCTCGTGAGTAACAGTGACTAAAATCCATCAAGACGGGATTTGTTATCAAAGTGAACTTTAAAGTTCATATGGTTCAATCCATCTCGTATAGACAATAAAATTTAATTTTCTCTATTTCAGTTTTGTAAACTTATCCACTGGTGTTCAACCACATGTGTGTAGAACTGAATTGCTGCTGTTAAATTATTCAATGGGTACTGAATCATTTTTGTTTTAATAAGTTTTGAGGAATCAATGTTACCACAAGATTCCAAAACTGTTGATGGAAAACGAAAGAATGAAATCTTTGTGAATAATAAAGACATTTTATTTATGTGTTATATGACAACAAATTAAAGCTATTTGACTGTCTAGCAAGGTTTTATTGTTGATGTGCATTAAATGATTTCCAATGTTACAATGTTGAGGGACAGGATACACAAGAGGGGAGACATCAGAGAAGTTCCGTGTATGCGTTGATCCAATCTCGAATAGTCGTTAACGAAATCAGCAACAAACATGGAAGAGGAGGTATACTTATTAGTTCTAACGTTGAATACAATCAGGTTATGAACTTACGACAGGACCATCAGTCCCTGGTTCAGGCTTTATCTTCACGATCGCTGCATCCAGCGTAGACAAATGGAGGTTTGGCACCTACCAGCCTCATGGTAATTCATACTCTGGCAGTGTGGCGTATCCCTACGCAAGCCGTTGCGTCACCACAGCTGCCCTCGTGGGTCATTGTAACAGGCACTTGGAAATGGTCATATCTGGATGTAAACCTTGCAAATACTCAACAACATACTCATTCGCCACTCTGGGAGTTAACAATAATGTTAAATACGGGTTAAAACAATAACATAAACAAAGAGGACCTGTTCCATGTAACCTTGAATCGGGCACCATCGCACTACTGCTTTAGATCTAAACTAGAGAGTAAACGAGTGGAAACTACCACCCAGTAGTTCCAGTACCACTTCGGCATTGCGCGTGTGATACGAAAATATTCTTCCCAAAAATATTAACAATAAAATTTCCACATATTACTTCATTTTAAATTTGGGTTTTTATCATTTTTTCACATTTTATAGTTAAGTTATTCACACACACTTCGCACTTTTAAGTTGTTCACACACACTTCGCACTTTTAAATTATTCGCACACACTCTACACTATAAGTTATTCCCACGCAGTTTGCACACTTAAGTTATTCACACACACTTCACACTTTTAAGTTACAAGAGATGTTGGAAATGGTCTCCATTCTGTTGTAGGCATAAAGCTACTCGTCTTTTTTTATTTTCAAAAATATTCTCTAATGTGCGAGCATCAATATTTTAACAATGATGTGTAATTTCAGCCATTAATTCCTCCCGAGTATGTAATTGCTGTTTATATACGTTATCTTTTAACCATCCAAATATTGAAAAATCAAGTGGCGTCAGGTCAGGAGAACGAGGAGGCCATTCTGGATTAAGTCCTCGGCTTATGATACGGTCCACATAAAATCCTTCCAAATATGCTAAATTTGCTCTTGTGGTATGAGCTGTAGCTCCATCCTGTTGGAAATAACCAAATTGCAGCTCCTCATCATCTAACTGGTTCATAAAAACTTCCAATATTTGCTCCCTGTACCTCGCACCATTTATTGTGTCATGGAAGAAAATTGGGCCAATCACCCTTCGACGAGACACAGCCAACCACACACCAACCTTTATGGGATGCAAAGGTGTTTCTTGGAAGACATGAGGATTTTCTGTACTCCAAATTCTACAATTCTGTGAATTAACATACCCTGAAAGATGAAACCATGCTTCGTCTGAAAAGAATGACAAATCCAAAGTTCTGTTGTCATTCATGTGGTTCAAAAACCAGTTGCAATATGCAACACGACGTGGATAATCTCCTGGTTTCAGTTCTTGAACCAATGACACTTTATAAGGGTGCAAATTTATTCTTTTCTTCATAATTTTCTGACATGTGCTCACTGGTACACCTGACTGCGCTGACAGTCTCGGCAATGACGTTCTGGGATTTTGTTTCACTCTCTGTCTCAAATCTTCAACAATATCTTCACTAACTTGAGGCCTTCCCGACGACTTTCCCTTCGAAACATCTCCAGTTTTGTCAAATCTATCCACAATCCTTCGAATGTGAGTCATTAAAGATTGTTCCTCTACGTCTAAATTAGGAAACTTTGCTAGATATTCATCTTTACATGCTTGCACACTATAAGACCATTCTCCGTTTTCATCTCTTGTAGCATTTCGATAAAATGAAATAACAATGAAAGTATTCTGTTCCACAGTGTACCCCATTGCAATCCTAAAAAATGTCTAGAAGAAACTGACAATTAGAAGAGAGAATTTAGAAGAGAACACGGTTAACCCGAAAATAAATTTACTTGAAACTTACGGAATTTTACTAACCTAACCTTGATCGCTGTTGTCTGCTATGGTCGTCTGTGGTCTTAACAGAGATAACGGTCTTAACTCTTAATCACAGCTCTTAATAAAGATTGATTTTTATTCGAAAGTAAAAACCAAACAATAAAAAGCGGCAACCAGTGATTTGACACTAACAGTGACTTTTACAGTTTCAGTTGGTCAAGAGCTCACCATGCCAATATTCCACTAGATACAGTGCAGAATCGAAACAAGGCGGCACAAATTCATGGCCTACTTGGACTACAAACATTTATAACAACCCTGTATTTACAGATTATCGCTGATTGGTGCATTTTCGAGAACATAGCCTCGGACCCAGTTTTCACGAAGCTATTTTTTACGTTCATTAAAGTATTATTTTAATCACAATAATCATAATAACACTATTAACAGAAAATTTAAATTTTTTATAAACCTTCTCACAAAGAATTTTCATTAATTTGGGTTTTTTTACAAAAATCACGAAAAATAGTTGGTAAATGCTTTCACCCCATTGGTCGCCGGGTGGGTGAGGCACTTCAACAAGGAAGAAAGAATTAGATCAAAGTGGTTTCTGTGCGACGTGAGTTGTGCAACGGCCATTTTTTGTGTTTGCTGCATTTTCTGCTGTTATCCATTATTTTGTGACGATGTCGTCTCCTGCAATCGCTTCCACGTCTGCGGAGCCAACGGAAATACTTGAACGGACACATCATTAGTGACAAAATAAGTGATCGATCAAGGTGAAATGTACGTTTTTAATTATTTACGATAAAATGATGGTACCTGTGATTTCCCGGTTTTTGTATTACAAATATGAACGCTAGCAAAATATGTGCTCACGCAATGATCCGGATACAGTCGGATATGGCGGGCAGTGAGGCAGAGGAAACTCAACGCCAAAACAAAAAACAAAATAGGTAAGTTTGTTAATATTGCTATTACCTTGAATTGGGATATTGTTATTTCTTTTTATTAACATCCTCGAATATTTTCCTTACCCTAAAAATTGTATTTTTATTGTTGAAAATTTTACCTTCCTTGACCTTGCATGACCTTGACTGACCTTCAAATGACCTTGAAAACAAGTGTTCTACAGGTTTTTAACGTGATTTTCGTGATTTTATTACCCACCCAGCACCCCTATTCACTCCACTGTCCCGTTAGTATCACGGGGTAATGGGGCATTTGCACAAGGTTTGAGTGGTGGGAAACGATCCAGGAGGACGCCCTGAGGCTGTCTAGCCAGAAAAAACGCGAAAATTCCAGAAGTAGTTAAAGTGAACAATTACCCCAAAAATAATCGATTCATTAGAAAATCAGTTTTTTTGGAATCGATTCAAAAAATCGATTTTTAAGCTACAGAAAATCGATTCTGAATCGAACATCCCTAGCTCACGCCCTCCCAAATGTTCTCCGGGTGTCATGACCGTTGTCCGCAAAACCGCAAAGTTTTTGTCCTTTCATTTAGTTTCTGCAGCGAATGGGTAAGAAGTAACGTTAGTGCAAACTGTAGGTGAGTGCTAATATCGATTTATCAAATCGCTTCACGTTTATTAACAATAACATTTTGTTTTTGCGTGAATTAAGAATTCGAACATAAAAAGCCAAAGGAAATTAAATTAATTGTGTTGCGAAAGAAAAATTCAATTGTGCCTCCAGTAGTGACGAAGAGTTTCAGAAATGAATCGTGTGTCGCGTAGTGTGGAATTTCGGTGCCAATTGAAAATAGGTATAATTCCGCAGAATGCAGTCAGCAAATCTTCAGAAGATGGTCCCTAAAGGTGAGTACTTATCAACTTATCCTGTAATAAGTACGAAAGATAAATGTTATACAATAACTACAAGTTCAGTAATGATACTCGCCCAACAAGATAAAATTCGAACACTCTTTGAACTTGCAGCTATTTTGCGGACGTTTTATGACTTTTTTGTATTATCTAGTTGTTAAAGGTGGCTTTCCGGACTGTTTGTCACCATGTAAACAACCTCATAACGGCCGGAGTCCGTTAAGAGTGTCCGTTATGAGCGGGAGCGGCCGTTATGAATGACTAAATAACTATAGCAACGTAGATCTAAACTTTATTTTTCAACTTTTTTACAACTGGTACAATAATTAATGTTTAATGTTATGGGACACTTTCCTACTACGAACAGTGTAGTGTTGAATCTTTAATAAATCTGGCAACGGTGTAAGTACGTAAAGTGTAACCAGAAATATAGTGTTTTTATGAGGGATGGAGTACATTAACTTGAGAGGGTCAGTTATGGCAGGGCAATAAACTTCTGGCACTCGTCACGCGACTGGGCTCTACCTACCTTTGTCTCCGATGGTCCATTTTCAGACGGCTCAAAAACATCTGTCATAGAAGATTTATAACTCTCTTCAAGTTGGTAATAAAAGTGACCCCAAAATTGTAAAAGAAATTATCGACCAGAGTCCATAAAAACACTATATTTCTGGTTCCACTATATACAGAAGTTCCTAAGTATTGTACGGAACACGGAATACTCTCCGTGCGCAATAGCGTTGCGCAGTAGTAGGACCTTAAACTGCAACATTACCATTTGGCACCAACATTACCAAATGGTAATGTTGCAGTTTAAGGTCCTACTACTCCGCAACGCTATTGCGCACGGGAGCACACCGTGTTCCGTACAATACTTACTTCTGTATACGTACTTACACCGTTGCCAGATTTATTAAAGATTCAACACTATTTACACTGTTCGTAGTAGAAAAGAATGGTGGGTTGCATAATAACATAATTTTATCCATTTTGTTCATGTTGTGTCTTCCAGTCCAATTTGTTTTTGCAAAAACTGCAACAGTCACCCCGTAGAGACGTTTCATCTAAATCAAGTGCACTTTTTAGCTCGCCTTAAAAACCAAAAATTGAGCAAAAAAAAACGTGAGTTAGGGGAAAATATGTTAATTTTTTTTAAGAATCAAGCGATATTTTAAAAAACTGGTCTAGTTACCTTATTACAAACAAGACAACAAACGAATGAAAAAATCGCACCAAAACGTATATGATCGAGAAAAGCCTGTTTAATCTTTAATAAATCTGGCAACGGTGTAAGTACATCTACAGAAGTAAGTATGTATTGTGTGTGGCACGAAGTGCGCACTATTAGGGCCTTAAACTGTAACATTACCGACGTTTTGAATTTGGCGCCATACGAATATATTTTTATGTTGGTAGTACCGGATGAGATCTAATGGACAGTGGCGTCTCCAATAGGGGTGGTCAGTATTATTAATAACTAGCGAACCCGGCAGTGCTTCGCTATTGCTAAATTGGTTACACGGTACCGGCCAAAAGCAAGGAAACAAATTAAAAACTTCGAATTGTATCTGCAAAAACTGATATGAATAAAATGTGTTTGGAAATGCAGATGCTACCGACCAGGGCCGTGCGGTAGATTTTCACAGTATGATGCAAGTCTTCGAAATGCCGCCCTTTAAATGTTTTTTCTTTAAAATAACCTCTGATTGTGATTTAAAGAAAAAATGAACATAATGTAAGAATACTATTTTTTTGGCAGTTGTTAAAGTGTGCTTTTATCTATTCAAATCAAAAGGTTAAGTAGCATTTTAACCCAAAGGGTATATAAAGTGCTGTTTTAACAGTAAGGGTAGACAAAGTAATTATTTTTTTTATTACCCTAACAACGCTCATACTAACGAAATTTCAAAGCCTGACACTTCTCCTACCTATTGGCCCTGAGCATGATCCTAAGTTGGTCTTTACCTTGTTGAATAAATCCATTGATTTTGTAAGTGGCAATCCTACTGTTTCTAATTTAGTAATAGTTTCAGCTAGGATTTTAAAGTTAATTGCTATACAAACAAGTTGACCTTTAATATTTGGATTTAAAAAGAACTGTTTTGCTTTCTTTATGGATACTCACAATTTTACAGCAAGCTCGACAAAATAAGCCTTTTCCGTCAATGGAAAATACCTTAGACTTGCCCTCTATCCACGTACTTACTTTATTGTTAAGTGTTTCCCTTATTTTAGGCATTTTTATTAACTTTTAAGCTGGTTGTTACACTCCAAACGCGGACCCGCCACACGTTTACTTAAGGCCCGTCCACACCGTGGCGGAATACCGCGCAAAACATTCGCGAACGTTCGTGAACGTTCACACACAGTTGCGCGGTAAACGTCCAAACTGCTGCAACGTTTGTTCAAAAATGTTCGTGTTTGCCAAGGTTCCAGTTTTACAATAATGCACGCCGTGCGCCGTAGTTGTTGATCAGTTCAGCATGAACGACGACCAGGTTTGCCAGCGCGTCGAACTAACCTGGCACCACGGATTACTAATACGGATAGGCCACTCTTTGTATAAGAATGAGAACCAGTTTCAGAGCCATCTATCCGCCCTGAGCCAAAACATTTAGCCAGGCAACAGACCAAACCACGGGTCCAAACCTACTACCAAATTTAAATTTTTAATTTCAAAGGTAATATTATCAATAACAATTAATCATTAATAATGTGTTACTTGTAGTCGTTGGTGGGCCGATTTAAATAATACAACGAACTAATTGTAGGAGCACGCCATGCTTACTTTATTCGCCGCCATTCTCTCTGGTGGACAGACGACATACACTCCGCGCAAGGCGCGAATTTCGAATCAACATAAAATCAGCTACAGTTCGGCCAACCTGACTAGTGGCGTCCCGACACTCCAAACGCTCTAATCAAATTGGTTAACAACATAAGGTTACAAACATAAGTGTTTTCATAAGGTTCTGACAAAACATAAGACATTACGTAGAACATAAAAGACATAAGAGTTAAACGTAAGTCATCATAAATGACGTAACATACAACCTAGAAAGTCGCATCACACACAACTTAAGGAACAAACAACTTAAACGTAAGAATCATAACACATGTCACCAGATGGAAAGATTACGCATAAACATAAAACATGGCAGTTATGAGAAAACTAAGCTAGGATACAAAGGAAATATTAAATATAGAGAAACAAAGAAAAATTCTAAACTAGTTATCAATTGGACTGAGCCATAACTTCATGTTCGGAGGACTACAAATGCCTTCGAATGGAATTTGAGTTATCTGAAATCCTTCGATATCACCGATTAAATAACGGTCATTTCCGAGACATTTTTTCACTTCATAGGGTCCTCGGAATTTGGGTAGTAGTTTTTTATTAATTCCCGGAGTAACGTCTACATTTCTTATTATTACAAAGTCGCCCATCTTATAGTCATAAGGAGTTTTGTGTTTACGATCATAGTATTTTTTATTATAGGACTGGGTTTTTGTATTAATAACTTGAGCGTTTGCCCTAACATCGTCTAAATTTCGATTTTTATCTTCGATATCTAAATAATATCTAACTAGGTCATTTTTGTCTTTCTGATTGACCCCGAAAAGTAGCTTAGAAGGAGAATTCCCGACAGATCGACAATAGGAATTATTTATTGCAAATTCAACATCGGGCAAAGCTTTGTCCCAACGATTACGAAGATCTGATAGTTTCGACAATATTGGAGTTAAGTCCCTATTGACCCTCTCGATTTGGCCATTGGCCTCAGGAGTACCTGTAGCAACCTTGACATGTGCGAAACCATATTGTTCTATGAACTTTTGAAATTCAGAAGACGTAAAACAAGAGCCTCTATCAGAAATTAAGCGGAATGGTACGCTGTAAAACCTAAAGTACGTTTTTAACGACGAAATTACCTCACAAGTTTTAGTAGACTTTACCGCAAACAGAGTGACAAATTTTGTAAAAGAATCAATGACTTCGAGAATAAATTTCTTACCGGTCGGAGTCTTTTCTAGCGGTCCGTAGTGATCAACATGTATAGTCATAAACGGTTTGTCGCCTTTTGGAATATTATGAAGAAAACCTTCCGTTTTCCCAGTCACCGAAGCGTACGTGATACACTTTAAACAATTCTTTATATGAACACGGACCTTCTGTCTCGCATCCGGAAACCAGTACGCACGACTTAAATATTCGTAAGATTTGTCAAAACCAAAGTGCCCTAAATTGTCATGACATAACGTTAAGATGTTCTGTTCCATCAAACTTGGAACATAAAAGAGGAGTTTATCATTAGCTTTCCGATACACTAAACCATTTCTGAGTTCGAACTTTTTACTCTCTCTTACTTCTAGTTCTGACTTCAAAGCTTTTATAGCTGGATCTAAATTTTGTGCTATGGCAAGGTTCTGCTCAAATGTGTTTTCTTCAATTACCATCACCGGAGTACAGCGACTCAGTGCGTCAACGTGCTGCATTCGTTTACCAGCGCGATGTTCAACCGTATAATCATAGTTTTCGAGGACAAGAGCCCATCTACTGATACGAGGGTTGATGTCTTTTTTATTCAAAGCCATTTTAACTGCGTCACTGTCAGTAACCACCTTGAATCTCAATCCGTGCAAGTACACATGAAATTTTTCAACAGCATAAACTATAGCTAACAATTCTAGCTCATAACTGTGAAGTTTGGATTCAGACTCGGTAGTGCGCTTACTCAAATAGCGAACAGGCCTAAACTTTCCATCATCCTGTTTCTGCAAAAGTATTGCACCGAAACCTTTCGAACTGGCATCACAGTGAAGTTCTGTTTCCAGCAAGGGAGAATAAATAGCGAGAAGAGGTGCATCAACAAGGGAATCTTTCAAGGTTTCGAAAGCTACAAGCTCATCATCGCCAAATTTAAACGCAGCGTTCTTTCTAATCAAGTCATACAAAACTCTTGCTTTTATAGAAAAAGATGGTATGAAACGCCGAAAGTAACTCGCTAGTCCCAAGAATCTTTGAACGTCTTTCGAACAGGTAGGAACGGGAAATTTTTTAACACAGTCAACGTTTTCGGGATTTGGGCGAATACCCGCAGAACTAACCAAGTAACCAAGGTACCGAATTTGATCTTGTAGGAAATAACACTTATCTAAACGAAACTCTAAACCGTGATCAGCGGCCAGAATAAAAACATCTTTGAGAATATCTAAATGCTCCTCTAGTGTTCCTGTAGCCACTAAGACATCATCCATATACAATATAACTTTGTGAGTACGAATTAAGTCAGAAAAAATGCCATATAGATAACGCTGAAATACTCGAGGGGCGTTGGTCAAACCAAACGGCATGCGGACGTACTCAAACTGTCCAAACGGCGTGATAAAAGATGTGTACTTAACAGAAGACTCTGCTGCCCTTACATGGTGAAAACCTGATTTTAAATCTAAAGTGGAGAAGTACTTTTTATCTTTAAGGAGATCCAAATTATCGTCGATCAACGGGGTGGGAAAGTTGTCCCGAATGGTAATTTTATTTATTTCACGGTAATCCACGCAAAGACGAGTTTCGCCATTTTTCTTCTTTACGAGTACAATTTTACTTGCATAAGGTGAATTACTCGGTCGAATTATCCTTTTTTCTAATAAGCCATCGAGAATCTTGCGAAGTGTTTCTTTTTCAGATAAAGACAGACGTCTGGGTCTAAAATAAATCGGCTGATCATGTTTTAACTGAATTACCATTTGACATGTGTCATCGAAATGATCCGTGTAACGACTTTTATAGTTTTTTTCGAAAAGGGTTTTCAGACACTCTTCATCCTTATAACCTACACGATCGCTAATATTTAGTTGGTCAACACCTACAGTCTTGCTCTCAAAATCTACGTGTAAAATCTCGTTAAAGAAACTAACACTAAAATTAGATGAATCATCTCTGCAACTGCTAGACTGACAATCAGACAAATAAACACTGTCCCTAAACTCGAATGAACATGGTACAACAACATCTGCCCCTAAAACACAACTGTAACCCATAGTGTCTTCAGGTACAACGTAGAATTTAACTCTAATTTCCTTTTGAGCGTCAATTGTGACATCAGTAGTAAATATGCCCAAAATTCTTAGTTCTGACTGATTAATGCCAGTGAAACTATCTTCTTGAGTTATAGGCGTGTTGTAATTACAAGGTGGAACATACTGTGACTTAACAAAGCTTATCTTACTACCTGTATCTACTAAGGATTTCAAAGTCAAGCGGTGTTTAAATCCCGACTTGTTAATGGGAGAAATACGTACCTGTACTGTGCAGTCAGAAGGCGCCTTAGCTTCTATAACACTAATTTGAGGCTTGTCTCTCTTTGGGCAATTCTTCAGTTGATGATCTGGCGAGCCACAGCAGAAACATGAACCTGGAGGTCTCTTTGCTTGGGTGCATTTACTTGCAACATGTCCCTCGGCGTTACAATTATAACATCGTGTGGATTTCTTTGTCGTTTGAGACTTTTCTGAGGAGCTCACCGATGTAGGAGCCGACTTCGTTGAAGGTAATTTTCTATCTTCATTTTTGACGTCCTTCATAATGGTTAGAACATCCGTCAGTTCAAATGGATTGTTGATTCTGACAAAATTTTGCAACATTCGGTTCTCTATTCCGTCTATCAAATACAAATAGTGTATCTTCTTCACCAAGGCGAGCTTTATTCCCTAGTCTCACTTTGTCTGCATAGTATTTTGTGAAGTCTTCACCTCTTGTCCACTTTCTTGCTTCGAATTCCCGCATAACTTCGACTTTGTTCAACCTCTTCTTGAACATTTGTTTCATTTCCGTTTTAAAATCGTTCCAAGCCATTGTTATATACTGAACCTTGGACTGATACCACCCTTTCGCGTCTCCTCGAAGTTTTCCAACCGCTATTAGTTTGATGATGTTGTCTGGAACCTCATAAGTGCTTCTAACGGCGTCAACACGTTCCAGCCATCCTTCTACATCGTCTTCAAAGCCCTCAAATGGTGGCAACAGAGCCGCAATCTCGCTATTTTGAAACCTCGGAGACGACGGAGCAACGCTTGTCGACACAAGAGGAGAAGTAACTTGCTGCCGGCGAGCCTCTTCCTGTTGAAACATCAATGCACGAACAGTACTTTGTATAAGTTCGTCAACCGTCAAGGTCACACGTCCTTGGGGTGGTTGGGCAGCACCGGCCCCGTTTTGATTGTTCTCCACCACGTCGAAGTTAAAACTATTTGGAGAGCTCATGATTGCTTGTGACCAGCGTCACAAACGGCTTCACATAACCAACTTTGACGCTCCACGATGCACTCGTGCCCCACTGTCCGATCACGCCTCACGGTGTTCCTCACAGCAAAGGTAAAACGGTTTCTACGTTCTACCCCACACCTGATGTTGTAGTCGTTGGTGGGCCGATTTAAATAATACAACGAACTAATTGTAGGAGCACGCCATGCTTACTTTATTCGCCGCCATTCTCTCTGGTCGACAGACGACATACACTCCGCGCAAGGCGCGAATTTCGAATCAACATAAAATCAGCTACATACTTTATGTTGTATTGTTTTTATACAATTTTATAACACATTATTAATGACTAATTGTCAGTGATAATAATTAATTCAAGTCGAAGATAAAACAAAACATTCTGTAATAACTGTTAAAAAAATGTATTATCACAAAAATATTAACTCAAAACGACACTAATCAAGTAATCA
The DNA here is from genome assembly GCF_963966145.1 of Tenebrio molitor. NCBI lineage: Eukaryota > Metazoa > Arthropoda > Insecta > Coleoptera > Tenebrionidae > Tenebrio > Tenebrio molitor. Next base: position 19,440,563 of record NC_091051.1, on the reverse strand, counting down.
ACTTAAGACAGGTACAATTATTGTCTGTTAAATCGTTTTAATAACAATATAGTAATTTACGTTATAAGTCCGGTAGACGGTAGGTTAGGTATTTGTAGAACGTTATGAGTTACACATTATGGATGAGGCGACGTTAAGCATCCTTATTATTACAATTGGGCATACAACACTTTTTTTTAAACACAAACGACGAAAGCATGGTTTCATTAAATTAAACTGATCTTGAATTTTGAAGTGCTGAACTGCTGACTCTGTGATTTACACGGTTTCTTATATTTGTTTAGTTCAGAGCTAATAGATGGCGCTAAACTATATAAAATAATTATAAAATAAAATAAAAAATACGAGTTAACATGTACTTTTTCATTAAAATTAAGTTACAACATTGTGTTTTGTACTATAATTTTATTGTTACTAGTTTTTTTTATTATTATATTTGACTTCTGAGAATATAAGTCGTCTCAGGGCGAGCAGATGGCGCTGATGCTCGCGGTTTCAATACGTCCTATGTTGTTTCACCCCCCTGCCTGACACTAAACGTCTGCTGCAAAGAACACTAGATGGGGTGGGGGATGGGAGAAGTCAAGGTTGGTAGAACTGACTAATTTGTATAATAGGCTGCCTCGTTGAAAATTGGGGGGCGGGGGGGGAAAGTAACTCGTGAGGTAAAATCAACCCAGAAATTTTGGGTGTTCGAATAGAACCCAAGGTTTATAAGCTCCGTGGAGTTTATTGGGTGGCTTATTGGGTTTTATTCTAGCGAGGGAATACCTAATGCATAGGGTTAGGCGGAAAATAGTTGGCGCTCCCCACCAGTCCGCTACAGTGTCGCACCGCTATCTTTTCGCTGCGAGCGTGAACCGTGGTTCGTTTTATAATACGAGCGCGCAGCACTGGATCGTGATGGTGGGAGGTATTCTTGACGCGCTCACTATTTTTCGCCTAAGTCTACAGTAATGCATGATCGACAGACTCTGTCGTAGAAGTTTAGTAGGGGAGACCGGGTACAAAAGTAACATTTTGTACTTTTACCTTGGTTTTTGGTTAGGTGTTATTATTTTAATGAAATTAATATAGCCATATATAAAGTCCGTTTATGTTCTTTATATTAGTATCTTGATTTACCTTATTATTGTGTATTTTGTATGAATCGCAGAGACTTGAAAAAAATTCGTCAGTTGTTACTTTCGACCACGTAGGCAGGCCGAAAGTAACACGTTGTGGGTTGAAAGTAACAGGACAAAGGGGTTTGTAAAGAATATAATATGATATATTAAATCAGCAAATTATTTATTAGAAGACAACACAACAAAACAACAACAACACAAATAAACAACAATTATATATTTTAAGAAAACAAATCAATAGAAATTATTCTTAGTTTAAGTAATGAGATCAATTATTATATCAGACTATTAATATATAATCAGACTATTCAGTATTAGTCTTCTACTCAGACTCGCAATTATGGCACACATAAATTGCATCATCTTTGACGCATTCAGCATGTGACCACATTTTACATTCCATACATTGTATACATTTCTCATTTGGTCGACTATTGCTAAAAGTTTCTAAACAAACGAGACAGAAGCAATCTTCGTCGTCAGATTTATTTTCTTTGCCGTTAGCTGCCTTCGTTGTCTTTTTTCCTTTTCCCTTTCTTTTCGTAGATATCAACTTCTTCTTGCCTTTTCCAGTATCGGGTTGTAAAATTCTTTTCTTTGCTTTATTTCTTTGTTGGTATTCTTCTTCAATTGCGTTTTTTTCTGGTGTGTCCGTCAATATTGCCGTCTTACGTTTTTTACGTCCTTTATTTGTTATATTCCTCGGACCCGCTTGTGGTAAAGGTCTAAGATCTTTAGGTGTGAAATTAAATGGCTGAGAAGAATTTGCTTGTTGTAGCCCGCTAGGTCCTGGTACTGGCGAGTTGGGTCTTTGATTGTATGATTTGTTTGACAAATCATTGCTATCTGTACGCTGGTCAGTCTGGACACTCGATGTTGGAAGATCATCAACTGGAGTATCCGGATCAATTTGGATGGAGGACGTTGCATCAAAACTGGTCAACAGATCATTTGGTCGAATTTCACTGTTAACTTGTATAGGCCGGTCAGTGACAGATGATGGTGCATAGTCAATAGCAGTAAATATATTCCTATTAAATGGACTTATACCAGTACAGGTAAATCCGGCAATTGCATTTCTATCAGTGACAGAAAGAGGAAATGCTTCTCTAACAATCCCAGGAATGTAATGGATAGTCATTGTTCGACCAGGATGATTCCGCATCCAGTTGTCTGTAGCGGTGTTTGTCATTTTTTTGAAAGGTCCGAATACTGCTCTATCTAAAAGCTGAAGTGTGTGTGTGCAATGGGGTGGAAACGACAGCAGTACTATTCCATTTTTTTTTACAAAAATCTAGAGCTTGGATAGATATATGCGATGCATGGTTGTCGAGCAGTAACAGGCATTTTTGATCAACTGTTGGCTTGACTTGTTTTTTGAAATGTTCTAGAAACAGTAAAAATTCTGCTTCCTGCATCCATCCACTAGCATTGCCAGCTCCGGCACAACCAACAGGACCTTCACGTATCATGTGGTCTTGGTATCGCTTCAACGGGAATACAAAAAAAGGAGATATGTGTCCTCCTTGAGCATTAATTGCAACAGCAACAGTTACTAATCTCCCACGTTCTGCTGAGGTTACTGCGCCTACTTGTTTAATTCCTTTTTGAGCTAAAATCTTGCTAGGTTTTTGGACAGTGGTCACCCCTGTCTCATCCATATTCCAGATATCTTTTGGCTCAAATTTATATCTATCCATTACGTCAGCAAGGTTATCAAAAAACTTACTCACATTATGTTCGTTTAAACTCGAGGCCCGCGACAGACTTGTTGCCTGAGGACACCTCAAAGAGAGGCTCGGGTGTCGTTTTAAGAAACCCGTCAACCATTCCTTACCCGCCATTTGAGTATCGTGCCACTTTTCAGGAAATGTTTTTCCATTTTTAATCGCCAACTCGTATGCCAGTTTACGTACTTCAGCTGGAGATAACCCAAAATAAACTCCAGAGCACTCGATTAAATAGTCTTGTAGATTTTTTTCCTCATCAATAGTAAAAACACGGTTGACGCAACGGTAGCCCACAACTGCGCTAGTATTTCCTGCTTTTAATTTTGTTATGTATCTATATAATGTTACATGGCAAACATTATATTTTCTTGCCAGGGCTCTAATTTTTGTACCATCTTTAGAATGCTCTTCAGCCGCTTTTCGGTACACTTCCGTGTTAGTAGTTCCTCGTGCGGTAGTTCTGATGCGTTGTCGCGGCATTCTGTTCAAATAAATAAACACATAAAAATGTTAGGTACGTAAGTAAAAATCAATACGGGGACAAAAGTAACATGTTACTTGTGTACCTATAAGGCTATGTTACTTTTGTACCCAACCACATTTTTGTTAAAACATGAAAGATAACCTTAAAACGGAACGTGTTAGACAAAAACGAATTAAAACACTGTATAATCAATCCAATCAAGAATTAATATGCAAATATTCAGATTAGTATCATGCTTTTAAGAATACGTAAACATTAAATAAGAAAACGTCAAAAAACTTACTTTTGATTTGTGAAATCACGTTGCGTCATCTCACACAACCTAACAATGGGTAGCGCGCGCGGCGACAGAATGCAAGTGAGGGGGGCGCCACCGGCTATCACCTGACGGCAGCGAAGCGGTGTTTGGCTATTGGATAAACCTACAGAGCATTTGTTACTTTCGACCCGCCGTTACTTTTGTACCCGGTCTCCCCTACACTGTGACGTCACCAGTAAATTTTGCGAGGGAAAAAAATTCAAACTATTGCTTTAAATGGCAACGAGGCAACCTATTATAAAAGTTAGTCAGTTCTACCAACCTTGGGAGAAGTGCATAGTAATTAATAAACTGAAATAATAAAAATTTACGTCTATTATAAAATTAGACATGTAAAAAAAAAACACATCATTTTTGTAAACAACAAGTTCCTAACAGCTAACAAAACAAAATATTTGGTTTCATTATTTGGACACTTTGGAATTATAACGAACAGTCTTTTTCAAGAGTTTTTCACATGGTTTCCAGGCACTGATTTCCAAGTAATAGTATATTATACACCAAGGTGGAGAAGTTCATGATTATAGCCAGAGCGCCAAGATTAGATCCCGAAGCGTGCCGAGGGATGCAAGGCGCGAAGGCTATAAGGGACTTCTCCACCATGGTTTATATACAATTTTTTTCACTACTAGATACGTTAAAACCCTTGTCAAAACGAAACGTCAAGCTAATTTTAAAGGTTTTAAGCGATTTGGAGCCTTTAAGGGGCTCGTCGAACAAAAAAACGTTGTATTCAACTCGTTCTTGTGTAAATTGGGCCTTTTTTGGCACTCGTGGGCCTTTAAAACGCTCGTTTCACTCACGTTTTAAACTGACCCACTCACGCCAACAAAAGCCCAATTTACACACGAACTCGTTAAATAACTACTATTTCATCATGTAATAACCCTTTGGAAAGCATTAAATTGTTGCACGTCTCAGGGAGCAGTCTATTGCGAGTTTTTGTCTTTATTAAATTTAATTTGTGCAAATGTGCGTTTTGGTAGGTTTCGGTTCTGCCCTTCGTATTCGTTAGTCGAAGTGGGACAACACCATAGCACAAAAGTTACTAGATGTACTTCCAAACCAAAAATGACACTAAAAATTCTCACGGCACCACTAGACAGAAAATTATCTCAAAAAAGCGCTAGACTAGTACACTCGACCGATTTAGAAAAGCCCAGGCCCTCGGGCCAGGTATGCATTATTTGCTTGTCTAGTAGTATTTAGCTTAAGGAGACCAGAGCAGCAAGTAAAGTTTGTCTAAACATAAGTGAATTTTATGGTTTTAACATCTAAAGTACTTTATGAGGGATTTTATGGTTGTTCACGACAAATCCATCACAACAGAATATTTAGCTACCCTGTCGTAAATTTTGCAACGCGTGCCTGTCTTTGTTAAACGAAAAGCTGCAGATTTGGTTATTGCCACTTTTACAATATCCCTCATAAAGTACTTTAGTTGTTAAAACCGTAAAATTCACTTTTAGTACCGTAGTGTACCCAGTCTTATTTGCATAAATACCATAAATGAAGACCAAAAATATTCACTTCCTTCGGCAGCGAATCTACCAACTTCAGCACATAAAATTTCATTTTTGCTCGTAATAATTTTTTTTTAATTTAATTGATTTGATTGGAAAGATTAGGTACATATTATTGTTCATATTTTTAGCAGTTTTTAACTGAAAATCGTTTGAAAAATGTAAATTTAAATTGTTAGAAATATCTCCCTGTCTATTAATTATTTTATGGTATTGTTAATTCTATGAGCAAATTTACCTACATTGTGGTTTTTGGTGTTTGCATTAAAAATAACGTTGTCATAATGGTGTCTGCTTTTTTATATCACATCTGCATAAAAAGTAAAAAAGTTAACAGTTGCATCGAAGCCTGGAGAGAACACTTTGAACTTTTGCTATAATTGTTAATAATAAAACTGCAATATTTTCTATAATTGAAATTTTTTAATAAACATGCCATGTTGGTATAAACAAAACAGTAAATTTCATGATACCTAATACGATTAGTTACACTGAGTGTCAACATTTTTTTAATTTAACTGAGCCTGCGCCTTGACGAGCGAGAGTTTATTTCAAATTCGAAAAAGATTTCTGACGATTTTTCATTAAATTTGTTTTGAAAATGAATTCGCGGAAGAAAGGTCCAAGAAGTGAAGTGAACATAATCTTAACTACGATTTGGTGTCAAATTGTTATATAGCTCCATATGCGCACATTTTAGGGTGGTATAGAGTGGTTTTTTACTTAATTTTGACATTGACAATTGTTTATGAAAAAAATTTCACTGTAGTGCTTAATTTCCTTTTCCGTTGACCGCTTGTTAATTTCAATATTAATGAATTCTTTTGTCTAAATTATAGTGTATTAATGGACCTCATTAATACACTATTTTTCATTAATCAACGATTTTTGCGATTTTGACGTTTTGATGATATTTTGATGTATAAACAACCTCGAACATGCGTTGTTTGCACTTACCAACACTGCAGCAGGTAGTGCAGCAGGGTTTTCTATATTTTATAGCTCCATAACTGCACAATTACGAATTCACTTTTTCAAAAGCCGACATTTTTGGTTATAATTCGCATGTCATCTTTTTCAAAGGTAACTAGGTTTCCGTAGCAACCGTGATTTTTACGTGAAATTGAATGTGAATGGAGTTGACGTCTTCTGACACTCTTTGTGGAAAAGTGAATAGAAATTGTTGAAAAATTTAAAAATGGTCTACCCTGAGGACAAAAAAAGAATGAAGGTATTTATAAGGTCTCATCTTTATGGAAAAAGATGAAATTGGTTTTGATTTGGCTTTAATTTCAAAATTTGTCAAAAAAAAAAGTTTGCGGTCAACGAAAAAATTTTGTAATCAACTCTTTTATTAATGGGCGATTAATAATCTCAACTATAAAGCCACTCACTCGCTACACTCGTTCGTGCTTTAAACAGTTTCGATTATTAATCGCCTTCATTAACAAACTAGTTTATTAAATAACTATTAAATCATATATTAAAACGATTGAACATAAGAGAGAACTCTAAACGTCAACATGTTTACACAACCTCTAATTTGCACTGCGACTGCGATCTAATTTAAAGATCATAGCAATTATTATTAATTTAAATGATCTCTCGGTATTTGAAATGAACATTAAACATTAAAGATGCCTAATTTGGTAAAAAAAAAATATATATTCAGGTGTATGTATGTGAAATACGTGTGTTAATTTTAATCAGTGGAAGAACTCGCCAATTCATGAAACTTTTCTCTATAACATTTGTACGAAAAAGCATTACAAATTGATTTAAAATTTAGAATAAATTAGCCATCAAAGTGTATACCCGCCTATGGGTAAGGGCGAAAATTTTCTGTTGTGATAGAAACGGAGCCTTGTTAAAAAATTACATTGTTATAGAAAAAACTGAATACATGATTAAAATTTAAACTCTCATGGTTACAAAAAGTAGAAACTAGTTAATCACCCAAAACAACTCCTTTGGTAAAAATTGAGGGGTAAAAAATCTTGGAATACTTTTGCGAATTTTGCAAAGTGTTGTAAAGAAAAGTTTCATAAATTGGCGAGTTCTTTCACTGGTTAAAATTAACACACGTATTTCAGATACAGCCTGTATACTTAATTCGTAATAGTCAACTGTCAACATTCTCTTTGTGTTGTCCCTACGTCCTAAAAAATTGAAAAACCCACAATTTACTGTTAGTCTAATTGTTCAATGAAGACTAATTGTTTTATTACAAAGCACGTCGTTAAAAAAAATCTGCAAATATTTCTAGCAAATTAAATTTACATTTCTTGAATGATTAAATGCTTAAAAACTGTTAAAAATATGAATAATAATCTTTCCAATCAAATCAATTAAATTAAAAAAAAAAAATACTTGAAAACAATAAAATTTTTAAATTTTTAGTATGTGATCAACAATGACTGAGTCTGTTGGCAATGAAACAATTGAAAAGTACTGGTGTTTTTTGTCTCGTAATTGGCACTGACCGGATTTTTTAACTTGAGATGACATTAAAAACATTTTTGGTTATGCCGGTTATGTTTATACTATTACAAAAATGAACCTTTGATGGTAAATTTCAAATTCACCAAATTTCATTGTTACCAACAGATTCAGTAATTCTTGATCACACCGTAGTTTTATTAGTAGTGTACCTATTACGAGCAAAAATGAAATTTTATGTGCTAAGGCCGGTAGTTTCGGTGAATATTTTTGGTCCTCATTTGCAAATAAGACTGATAACACGGGGCCACACTACCTGCTCCTCTGGTCTCCTTAGGCTAAATACAACTAGACAAACAAATAATGTATATCTGGCCTAGTGCCTGGGCTTTTCTTTATCGGTCGAGTATACTAGCACTGGCAACGCTGACGGCGACTGCTAAATTGCAGCTGCTGCCTTTATCATTTTGTGTGATACATTAAACAAAAAGAAAAGGAAGAGAAGAGTGAAGAGACGTTACTGGATGACACGTATATTTCAGAGCAGAAATAAATACGGTGGCAGTGATCTGCTATGTGAATTGAAGATACAGGACAATTTAAGAATTTCTGTCGTTTGTCTTCGAATGATTTTGAGTTGATATTAAATCGCATTGGTCCTAAAATTCAGAAGCAAAATACCAATTATCGGTTGGCTATCCCCATCAAAGAAAAGGCTATTGTGACTCTTCGGTATTTAGCTAGTGAGGATTCATTCACCGGCTAATGTATACTTTCAAAGTCTCTAAGCAAAGTATCTCTAAAATAATTATTGAAGCCTGTGAGGCATTGACACAAGGATTAAAAGATTACATTAAGGTAAGGCAAATATGTAATTTTTTATTCGTAAATCGCTAAAAATGTGCACGCTTAAGTGTTAACAATATCAAATGTATGTACCATCTTGCAAGGCAGTCATGGGAGCCTGTCCTTCCAAAAACAGAGGACTAGGCTGATGTGTGGTTACATAATTTAAGGGCGTATTAGACAAGTCTCTGACTGAATGGATTGATAAGAATGAGTAGAATATGTAGGTGATGGTGATCGAGTAACATACGATGAATGTGACGGTTCGTGAGCATATACTGATGGCGATGATGTTTGGCCTGATAAATTATTATTATACTGATTGTATTTTCCCATTTCCGCCTCAAAAATGATATTGCTCATTAAGTGCATAACCACGGAGCGAACTTTATTATCGAATTTTTGTAATTTAGTGGCCACATGTTGCCCAAAAGTGAAACACTCGTCCTTAGGAGTATTTGACATATTCCTAAGTATGTCGTAGGCCGCAGATACTCTCGGATCATCCTGTGTTTTTTTTTTTAAAGTGCCTTTTCGGCGATACTAACAGTTTTCGTTTCCGAGTAGATGTCTCTTCGATGTTTTTATTCGGCGTTGGTGGTACTTCCAAATCTGTATTTTCGTTGTTTATATCTTTGGAAACGTCCACCCCTGCCTCACAATCGCTTACGACTTCATTCTCGTTACCTGCACTTGAATCCTAGAATAAAATATTTACATCAACGAAAACTTTGAATATTGAAACATATTTCCAAATTTAGACTTGGGATGCACGGAAGTATTTTGGGTTGCATATACCTGTTTCAGTTTAAATTTAGAAATTTTTACTGAAACTCGAATAAACAGGTAAGAGCACTGTATGTCCATTCTCTGTTATTTAAAACACCATTACGATTCAGTGATGAATCTTTTATATTCTGAAGTAGAAACCATTTTTAAGTTAAAATTTGATTCATAGTGACAGTGGTGACAGTTGTTTGACGTTTATTAGCTGAGTTAGCAAAGACACGAAAAATCTGACACTGTCGAAGTCATTGCCGCCACTTATCTAAGTAATTGTTGCCGCTGAAATGGCTTGCAAACGCAAACATAGCAAATATAGTTCAATTATTTCGTCAAACTACATATTTGAAACCTTAGGCCCTTGGTGCAAAGAAACAACAAACAAAATCAAAGAAATTCCTTTTTGAGAGGATTTCCCTTGCTATTCAAAGTGGAAACGCTGCAGGCAATGCAGACATTCGGGGCACTTTTCCAGATTCTTCATTATTATCGGAAATTTTTGCATTGTAAATCAAAAATGTTATGTAATTATGTTATCAATACAGGGTGAGCAACAATAACTGTTACAGTTGGCAAAAAAAAAATTTACATAAAATTTTCAAGACTGTGAATTGTACCTATTTCGGTTTGTTTTATTGACAATATTGACACCTGGTATACATTTCAAATTTAAACGTCTTGGTTTTTGTAATCTTTTATTAATAAAATGGTTTTCTCGTTGGAACATGACATAAAAGTCACCAAAAATCACCAGAATTTATTGCCAACTCAATCAGTACTTGTTGCTCACACGGTAGAAGTTACTAGTATTTTTAAAAACTAAAACACAATGAATGCTTCGTAAAGTGTATTTTGGGTTGCATTTTTACCTAGTCAGGCTCGTCATCTTACGTGAATAACCCTGTATATACCTACATACAGGTCGCTAAAAAGTATGGATACAGCTAATTATTTTCAGAACGGTTTAGCAAAACTCGTTGAAATTTGGCACACAGTTAGAAGTATTTAGAATCGTATTATACTGTAAAGGACCTGGGGCGGAGCTCAGCTTGCGCGGCCTTTAACACGTCAGTGGCGTAGGGAAAATGAGAATCACTGGGAACCACGACAGTGGCGCATCATATAATGGGAAATTTTCACCGTAGAATAAAATGTTTAAGCAGTTTGTGATATAATCAATAATAATGAATAGGGAATTTTTGTCAGATTTGAGGGCGAAGTCTAGCATTATTATTTTATAATACTAATATAATACCTAATTTATGCATGCATGCATGCAAGAAAGTATTAGGTACACGTAAAATCAACTTTTTATGAAATTTTATAACTCCTGATTTTTTCTAACAGAGAACTTCGTGTTTTATAAATGCGATAATGTTGGGAATAATTTCGCGAGCTCGACTGTGTACATTTTTCCCGTGCTGGCCAAAAGTCTGATGCGAAGCCATTCCAATCAACTGCTAAAAAAACCTACAAAATTCCAGTTGTGTTAGTTAAGTTTTCATTTCATTTCATTTACAAGTCAATTGTTATTGAAAGTGAGGTTATAAAATTAATTTTCCTAGTATTTTTTTGTACTTACTCGTACGAAAACACTGTAAAGTTATCTTCAGTTGTCTCGAGAAGATAGATTTGAAGTCTTGGGTGAATTTGGTATGCGTATAAAGCAGCCCGTATGACTTCGAGACTAAAAAAGATAGATATTTAAAAAAAAAAAATTAACATTGGCTATTACTAGTGTCAGTAAAATTAAACTGGACGAAGGAAGTACTTTGCATGTCTGGATGGAGGCTGCAATTGAAAGTTTTAAAACAAATACCGTTCAATTTGATGTTGAGGAAAATTTTAAAACATAACATTATCGTATCCCACCTCCACCCGGCGGCACGGCAATTTTGCCGGAGTACATACACTATTACGGATAATACTATCAAGTAATAGTGCAGTGCTTATCAACATAATTACCGGCGTCTTGCCTCCACATTTTGACTTTTTTGTGTTTTATGTTCTGTGTCAATGTTAAGGAATTTCCTCACGATGTGACATGAGTATAATAATATACCTTTTTGAATTTCAACCGCCAATGTGTTCTCTAAGTCCAAAATTTTTAAATTTTTAAAAAGAGATTGCGGTACTATTCCTGTTGCTGAAATTATAAATGGTAAAATCGAAATTTTTTCTAAACACCAAAGATTTCTCATAGCAACGGAGAGTTCTAAATATTTATTAATTTTTGTATTATATGTCTGTGTTATATTGTGTGAATTTGGAACAGCTATATCTAAAAGATATGCTTGCTTTTGTTGTTTATTTAAAATAATAATGTCTGGTCTGTTATGCTGAATGTGAATGTCAGTTAAAACTGTGCGATCAAAATATAATTTGTAATTGTCATTTTCTAAACAACTTTCTGTTTTTTTTTTACCTATTAAAGGATTATTATACCAATAAAATTTAATATCCTCTTTGAATTAAAGCGGGTAAAAGATGTTTCAAATAGAACGTTTTCAGTTTGGGCAGCATCCTTTCAGGGAAGTCGGGATCAGTTTAATTTTTTAAAATCATTCCCTTCGGTGTCCTATAACAAAATAACAAAACTGACGGCCCGTTATTAAAAGCTGCCCCTGAACTTGAAAGTAGTATGCGTGAGTACGTTTCAACTCCAAATGACCATTTTCAAGTGAGGCAAATTTGATTTTTTTTTAAATTATTGCATTTTCAGGTGTAAAGTCCCTTGCCGTGTAGGGGCATTTTATTTCAATCAGTCCATCATCCCCAATTACTTCATCTGGACTTGCAGCTAAAAAGGGATGATGTTCACTTATGAATAATCCGCAATCTTTAATTGCCTCACTGCTGATATCTAGAAAACGATTTTTTTTTAAGCCATAACATTTTTGGTGGGCGATGAAGGTACATTACCTGTCGTAGAAATGAGAATTTGCTTTAGAGAATTAAATTTATTAACCTCATTCTCAATTCCGTATTTCGTGAATTTATTTCCTACAAAACTAGGAATTAAAAGTTCCTTTACGAAATTGACGAACTCACACAGGGGATATTTGATCCTACAGATAAATAGGAAAATTGAGTAAAACCAGAACCCATCGCAACAATTCACATACTGCCGATTTATTAATTTCTGAAGAATCGCTATCGGATTCACTACTGAATGCCCTTTCTAAGCCGCAAAGAGTACATTTATAACTGAAATAACTTTTTAAACTATATCGTCTTTCATTGACAATATCTATATCATAGAAACTGCAATCGAAACCTTGGTGTTTCATCGATTTTAATGTTGAAAATAAGTGAGTTATATCAACAATTCTACAACCTGTCAACTGAAATTTAGTCTCACTTGGAGAATTAGCATTATTGCCTATGATACGTTCAGCTGTAAAAACATTTTTTAGAACCTTTTTTTTATATTTTTAACAATTCTTTTCTACTTTTCCTCTTTCTTGAATAATGAAGATGTTTTTTATTTTCGCCTAATTCGTCATTCCACCGGTTTTTTTTTTTTTTTTTAATATAGCCTTTCCCTTTTCACCGTACTGGTCTATCAGGTACCTTACGGTCGGCTTTTTCCCCTTTTTCCTTTTATGTGCGGCGGGGCTCCGGGGTACTTTCCCCGGCCACCCACACCCACCCTCTCTTCTCCTTTTTTTCTTTCTGGACAACACAACATGAAATACAGCACAAACATCCATGGGAGGCCCATTCGGCCTGGGATTTGAACCCAGCTGACCTCGCGGTGGTGTCGGGAGAGTGTCGCTCTTCCTTCCACCACCCTACCGTCAGCCCCTATTAGACATACACACACATCCATGGCCCGGCGGAGTTTCCTTCCTTCGAAAAAATCCTCCCCCTTCGGTGGGATTCGCACCCACTAGCGCCGGGACCGCGACCTCGGAGCACTGTCTCCGACAGCCATGCGGCCACCGAGCTACCTTCCACCGGTTTACTATATGATCCCATAAATTTTCTATGGGGTTTAAGCCTGGTGATTTTGTTGTATTAGTCGATCATTGTCTTCAAACCATTCATCTATACAACGTGCTGTGTGGATAGAACAGTTACCTTGCACGAAAACAAGAGGTCTGTTTATTTCCTCCTCCGGATATAATGTATTTAAAGACGGCAAAAGAATATCCTCCAGGACGGTCTACATACTTTCTGGCATTAAACCTTAAAGGCGTCACCCGCGCCACTTCTTCTGGTCCAGCATGATGCATCCAACTCCAAAAGCCTGCAGACACTACCCCAGGTATTAGTTTGCATAATATTTTCAGTATTATATCGCGTGTTATTTGGCCCCCATTACAGCAATGGAGCATCTTGAGAACTCATGAAAGTCTTCTCATCAGAAAATATGACTGCTTTCCAGTTAAATTAAGTTATATTTTAATAAATGGATACATAAATTATTTTTTTTTAATTTATATATCCATTTCGCATTCGTATTATTTCCATTTCCATGTGCAACTATTTGCAATGGTACATCATTGGCAAAATCAAAGGCTCCTTCCTCTTGTTTAATAGAGGTGGTTCGTTTTCATTGTTTTCAATAGCTCTGTTGTGCAAAACTCCGGTTGCAGTCACTATCCAATGCACTTTATTGATATCAACATTAATGCCGTTGGAAATCTTCTTTTCCACACTCCTTATGTCCTTATTGACTCATTGTGCAAATTTTCGGCAACTGTCTTGGCAACTAGTGTTAACTAAGTTTTAACTAGGTACTATTACGGTGGAAGGGGCATCGCCGGGACGGAGCAACAAGGGGGCGAAGTACCACGAGACGACGGGATCCACGCAGAGTGTGCTACCGAGTGCCTGGGGGCGACTACGGTGACGAAGTTCGAGCGGTCCGACGAGGGGTGGTGGCTGAGCGATATGCCAGCGCAGGGATCCCTGGTTGACGGCGGCTGGTGTGAGGGGTGGCTGGTGGCGTCTAGACCACAGTTTAATTCTAGTTGTTCTCTGATGAGTACTGAATTAATAAAGAGTCTATATCTCTGATTTCTTGGACATTTTCTTCAGACAACATCCGAGGCTTTCCAGATCGATGCGTTTTTAAATCTTCTACAAAAAAAAAAAACTATTTGCTTCGTCCGATACTTGAAAAAATGATGCTTCCTTATTTGTAATTAAATTTAGTTTATTCACACAGCCGAAAACTTCCTGTTGCGATTTAGGCATTCGTGGCAATTGTGGTTGTCGTTCTATACCTACATGTTTTTGCGGATGCAATCAATATCATGAGTTGTAATGTCTTCTAACTGGTTACCATCAGTCCGAAGTTCCGAATGGATTAATTTTGCAGGTTTTTCAAATAAATCGCAAGCAGCCCTCTGTTTAAGATTGTGGCCCAACTCGGAGTCTCAGATTAGGGATGGCCCGTAGCGTTGGCTCAACTGGTTTACGCCCGTTTATTTAGGCGTTGGGTTCTTCTGAACCGCCTGTGCGCAAACTTAAAAAAAAATCGCCTCATGCCTTTCGAAAGAATTAACGTCCACAGTGTAACAGTGAGTCTCAAACGAGATGGGTGTAGTTATCTTAGCACCATACATCACTATCATCTGTTGGACCCTTAGAGGCCGATTTCAAGTTGACTTGCGACTGTCGCACTTGTTGTTGTCATGGTAACGGCGCAAGAGACAAAGATGACGCATATTGGTAATTAATGTATAGGACAAAGATAGCATTTGCGCTGCACCACCTATTTGCCACCATGACTTGAAATCGGGCCCTTAGACCATTTAAGTGATGCGCTTCGCGCGTATGGACTGCTCATTCCCTATGCTTGCTGTGTACGGAAAACGCACCAACATTACAGAAAAATGACAATTGACGGTTTACTCCCCAACATCTTAACAGCTTCTCAACCTGTTGCAATGTTGTCACATGTATATATTTCTCTGTGGATGAGCAGTTTCTTTTAAAACATTTCTTATGATTAATTATTCTTACTACTAATTAATTGTTCTCAATTGAACACATCATTTCTTCTTGCACGGTTTTGGCTCAAAGCGAATATAAGAAACGTCATGATATGTTCGCTAAAATTATACACATGAATTTAGCAGTTAAATTGAACTTATTAAAGGATACACAACCACATTATATTTATAAACCAGAAAGTTGTTTAGAATAAAAGGTATCTCCAAGTTCAGGTAACTAATGCCTTTTTTGAATTAATGATTGCTGGTACCGGGCGTCCCATCACTTGTGTGAAATAGGAATAGTCATTTATGTATTAAGGGCATAATCAGGAGATTATGGCACGAGGGAATGTTTAAAGCCCGAGGAACGAGGGCTTTTAAATTCCCGAGAGCCATAATCGACAATTATGCCCGTGGTACATAGGTACAACGTTTTATTCTATTTCACTAACCCTCCACCACCAAAAGATTCAAACAAATATTTAGTATTCCTTAAAGGAAATCAACTAAAAGTTGTGTCCTTGCAAATTTAGTTAGCTATTGATTGATTAATTCTGTAGTGCATATCTCTAATCTTTAATTATGCTATGTTTGATTTATCGGTATATTATTTTGAATACTGAACGGGAACGGTGTCCAAGACTTGTCACCCTTTCTAGAAAAAAATGTATGGTGCTTTATTCATTAGCATTGAATGATCTGGTGCATTGTCAAAAATCACCGTACATTTTCCTCCAATTTTGGTGAGAGCAGGAACTAGGTGATTTATTGTCCAATTTTTAAATAAGTCGCCGTTCATGGTTTTGTGGTAGTCCAAGTCCGTATTTTTTGAGTCAATAGGTAAGTCACAACCAGATTTAGATCCAGGTTTCTTTTTCTTTTAATATTTTTTGTTTGTTTCCGTTTTCATTCGTCTATTGTCTTATAGGTGTCCCATTTTGAAAGATCCATATCTCCTTCGCGTAAATAAAAGTTACATCTAGTTCACGACATTGTAAATACTTTTTTAGGAATTTAATTTTTGTCGGAAGAAGACATAATATCTTGCGATTCTTAACTATTTTGTACTTGTACCCAATTGATTTTATGATTTTGTATAGAGTTGTTCCTCCCCAGAATACTCCAATTCATTTCGAGAGTATTCAAGAATTTCCAAATTTTTCTTTGCAAATTCTTCGAAAAGCATACTGCCAAAAATTCTTGTTGTTGCCCCGTCCCCCAACTGATGATTTTAAATTATCAACTCCTTCATTTAAAATTTTGTATACTTCTGGGACTGAAACCTGTAGAGCCTTAGGGAAAGTTTTATTTTAGATTAGAATTTACCGAAAAAATATTCGCTTCTGTAATGAAAAAGAAACAAAACTTGAATTTCTAATCTAAGCATTCATATCATCTAAATGTTGTCACGAGAGAGATTGGGAGTGGATGTTGGAATATCGGAAAGAAAGAGTTGATGGTCTTTGATGCGGTATGGATGGAGTTTGATGTGAACAGTGAGGGACAGGTTTTGAGTTTGATGCTTGAAGGTCACAGAAATGCTGCTGATACACAGGTCGCTCGAGAAATCCTCTATCGGCTTTTATTAATGTACAGTGAGTCTTTTTTAAGACTGGCCATAGGGTTTTACATGCTAATTTTTCAACCCTCTGTTAACTTTTGTTCCGATGAAAATATTCAAACCATTTTTGGAACAAAGTTGGAAGATTTTTTAAACTATCGGAGAGATTACAATTCAATATCCCAAACTGTCGAAAAAGTTGGGAAAAAAATATTTTTTAGCGCGCCGAAAGCGTCCAAAAGTGATTCGAACTACCCCTAATGAACGGTATTAGTGATGAGAAATCGCTAATGGACTCTCTAGACTCTCTAGATTGCGAGGGGTCACTCGATCACGAAAAACCGTAAAATCTCTTGGCGCCTTGGCGGCTCTCAAGATTTGGCAGCGCCAAACGGTACTCGAAATGGGATCGGCAATCCGCTCTCTGAGATTATCGCGGATTCCGATAACCACGCACAAAATTCACCCTGAGACGCGACTTGTGGCACAGCCGCCCGCTCGGCGGTCGCCGACCGAGTCCTCGACAAATTCGTCTTCCGCTCACGATACGTTTTTTGCGATTCCCCCGATCTAGAAGTTGCGCGACACGAAATGGCTGGACCTTATTTTCCGCTACGATAAGGCGTCCCGATGTTTGCACGGACATCGCATCAAAATGACCATTTCCGGCGATACTACTCGTGCGCTCTAAAATGACAGATGGACGATCATGGCGCCGGTTTGTTTACATTTGATTTCACCGACCGGGAAATTCACGGATGTTGTTGCGGTAAAGTGTCGGTGAGTCCGCGTGTATTTCACGTTAGATGGTAACAGCCATTTTCCGCAGGATCTCAAAGGTTGGACACACAAGAACAAAGGGAAGAAGGTTGGGGAAAAGAAGAGAAGAAGATAACGTTCCGGCAAGTCACGGGAATGAAGGGGAAGCGGAACTAACTTTGCCGTACGGTTACCTGAGCTGTGAAGAAGAAAAGAGGAATTGAAGGAAAAGGAAAGGAGAAATAAGAAAAAAGAGAACGATAAAAAGATAGGCCGCAGCTAGACAGCCTAGAGGCGTGAAGCCACCTCAGCCCTAAATTTTGGGGCCAACGCGTGTTGTTCCAGCCGCCCCGTAATGGCTGGCACAGTAACTCTAAAATGAAACCGCAAAAGAAAACTCGAAAGTGAAACGATAAAAAAAAACTGAAAGCTGAAACGATAAACAAACAAAACTGAAAAATCTCACAATGAGCATCCCGAAAAATGTGGCGGCAGGTGGGCGGATCGCGTCGACATGTGACGTCGTGCTTTTTCTGCTAGCTCCAGGTGTTTGAGCAACGATGAGATATTCCTGCGAGCAATAGTAGGATCACTTGGGCCTCCTACACCGGGTAAAGAAATATAGCGGCATTTTGACATGCTACAAATCTTTATTATTGTTTTCTTTACATTTTTATTTGAACATGTTAAATAATTTGACATAATGAAGTCAGGATTCACATTTATTTTGTCTGGACTATACGAGTATTCTGAATGAACACGGGGCGGCCGGCGCGGTGGGTGGATATTTATGGTGCAAACAGGGTTTTTTCGAAAATACGTCCAGTTGGTATTTATTGCTTTATGGCCCTTTCAAGTCTAACCTTGATCATTGAGGACGAAAACATTAGGACATAACTGTTAACTGTGGATGGAGACCGAAACATAAATTTTATTATAAGTAATATACATATGTATAAGTAGGTGCACATAAACCAATCTCAAAATGCCGCCCCTTTAATTTACCGGCCTTGTGCGGTGAACAACCTGCACACCTGCACTCGGCGGCCCTGAACATCCTAAATAAATACATAGGTACAACTTAATAGGAAATTTTGGAATTTATGACAGGATAATCAATATTTGGTCCAGCGACCATCATTATCGATTACGAGTACTTCTCTTTGTCGGTTAGGCATTGAATTGACTAGATTTTGACATGTGTTTCTTCCCCGTTGTCTTTCCCAGATAATTCATCTTCCCATTCTCCTGTAGATATTCCCCATATATTCTCGATCGGCTTCATATCTGGTGATTTGGATGGCCACGGAATTAATCTGTAGGTGGGATTTTCTTCGAATCATTCCCTGACAAGTCTACTGGTATGGACAGAAATCTTATCCTGGACCATCCAAATCTCGTCAGGGAAGTCTTCACCATACACCATTTGCATACAAATCTCAAGCTGATTCAATACTTGAACATATTCCACGGCATTCATTCGCGGACTCACTTCCAGCAGTTCGACTGGTTCTGCAGCTGTCATGTATCCCCAATATCCGCACGTAATCCTTCCACTTCGGGTCTAGTGCTGACCTTTATTGGGGTCATATCTTGTCCCATTTATCCTCCATAAAGGCTTCCGGGAATGGCATGATGAGGAAAATACCATCTCATCTACGAAAATTACATTGTCCCAATTCATGTTTACATGATTTTGGGCAAATTCAATTCGTTTTTCTGCGATGCTCGTCGGTAAGGGCAATTTTTTTGCAGGTTTTCTGTAAAATATTCGTTGCTCACTTAAGTAATTCCTTACAGTTTGTTCAGTGCATCGATGGCTAAAAATCTTTCCCAAGCACAGGAGAATGGATGCTCCTGAACAAGTCATATATTTCACGTGCCTGGGCCCCCGTTAAAAATTTCTTTCTTCCTGTGCGCTTATTGCCACGAAGAGGATGGTTTTTTACTGTTTGAAAACGATGTATCCACCTCCGGATTTGTCGAACCTATAATGCAATAAATAACCATGAGCATCTTATAAACATAAAAAATTGTTTAAGGTGGTAATTATTCGGGGAAAAATATACTGCATCGATCCTAACGCACATCTTTTGGTGGTACATAACTCCTAGTTGCAGACTGTGTTTTCTTTGCTTGGAGGTTTTTTTTAAGATCACTAATTTTTCCTCTTTTCCTGGTAGAAGGATTTCTTTGATTGCCAAACAATAT
Organism: Tenebrio molitor; assembly: GCF_963966145.1. Lineage (NCBI taxonomy): Eukaryota > Metazoa > Arthropoda > Insecta > Coleoptera > Tenebrionidae > Tenebrio > Tenebrio molitor. The sequence continues at coordinate 19,420,833 of NC_091051.1, read as the reverse complement.
GCAATTTCAGCTCGAAAATTTGCAAAGGATAAATATTTTTTCCCTTGAGCTATGCTGATTTTTCTATACAATAACCACGAATTTACCATTCCAAAGCAAAGTATTCCATACTTCGCCAAGTGAACGGCTAACGGAATTGAGGTCAAAAATGATCAAAACATACCCTGTGATTCATATTTTCAGGTACGTTTCTACGTAAACGTACAGGGTTATTCTAAATGATTGTAGTCGAAGTAGGCCATGCCCATGTTATTACGTTTTTGCCGCTTTCATGCGAACTGTCAGTTGTGTCGCTGTCACTGTCATTTTTTAGGTGAAAAGCGCGGTGATGAGGATTTTATTTATTTTTGTTAAATTAACGATTGAATCCAGAACTTTTGAGTTGTTCTACAATCAATTTTAAAAATATTGAGTTGTTTTGCACCCAATTTAGCACATCATTTTGATGATTTTTTTATGTGGAGTGGCAACCATAAATTTTACAGTCAGTTTTCACGCCTACTTCGACTACAATCATTTAGAATAACCCTGTATAGCACTTGATCCCAAATCAGGTTCTTCTGCTGTTCTGTATTTGGGAATGTTTTAACCGAGTTTTAGCTTTAGCTCGAGTAAATTTTCCACGTAACAAAATCCCGAGTGCGTAACACGAGGAATTTTGGGTGGAAAATTTACGAGAAATATTTCTTTAAGCAAAACGTTGCGACAAAAAACGTCAAAATTTAATCAGGTTATTTTCATGCACGTGGGGTATTCGGAATGATTATTTCCTGAATTATTATGATGAACAAATAGATTTTATAACGAATTATTTATTTGTATTTACATCAGTACAGTTAATAAAAAAAGTACAATTTTGAAAAATTGTGCCATTTTTTGCATCTGTATTCGAAAATATGTTAGAAATTGCACTTGAAAGTGTCTTTGAAATCATAGATTCATTATTATCGTTCTTCGAAGTTGAAGGAATCGGGTCTTCAGGTTCTGGTAGAATGAAAAAAAAAAATTCAGAGGCGATTAAATTTTGACACATAGATACGAGTATTTACCCGATTAAATTTTGACGTTTTAAATTTAACCGATAGAAAAGCCAGAAAAACCATAGCAACTACGGCTTTTTATATGTGTGAAGGAAATAATCACTTATAATATCCCGATGCACATTCCATTTTCGAGGTTTTCGGTTATATGCCACTTTTGAGAAGAGCATTGGACCTGCAGCGGCCCTCAGATCTCAATTTAAAGCTAAGCATATACCGGGTGATTCAGATGTATTCGCGCCCCTATATGTTTTTTATTTTAAGAAAAAAATATAGCAAATCATATACCGGGTGATTCAGATTGGTATTCGCGCCCCTATATCTTTTTTATTTGAAGAAAAAAGTATAGCAAACCATAGATATTTGTAAATCGCTTATGAAACTACAATAGATGACGTTGTCAAATCTTCTCTACGATGACATATGTCAAAGTTAAGACAGTCAACTTTTTTTTTTTTAATAGTACACTATACATTTATTAGTCTATTCTTGTAAAGCTTTTTTTTCTACATCTGAATGTGTAAAAAAGTTGACACTTACAACAGGAAAAAATCGAGAAAAAAAAAAGATTTAATTTATACGAAAGTCTTATTTTCTAAAAAGAGCTACTTAGCCATGGAGACAATTGAATTTTGACATTGATAGCGTTAATTACTAAAGTACCTACATTGAAATAAATAGCTATGTTATAACCTACATTTAAATAAATATCTATGATATAACATTTGCTTTGAATCCATACACCATGAAAATATGTATGTAGTTAAATTTCGATAGTGTAAGAATAGCATGATGAGTCCTAAAGATCTAAATTTAAAAGAAACAATAAACAACACAAAAAGTTAAACAATAACCTAAACTTTTAATCCTTTAAATGTTCAAAGTGACCTCCCAGAGCTTCGAGACATATTGCGCTCTATTTATGACGCCTTCGATACATACTCCTAGTAGTACTTCTGGGTTTCCATTCAATCTTCGACATTCACTTCTAATTCTGGTTTTAAGGTCTTCAACGTCATTTAAGGGGTTAAGATAAACTCTTTCCTTTAAATAAGGCCAAAGAAAAAAGTCCAAGGGAGTAAGATCTGGCGATCTGGCTGGCCACCTAACACCCCCGCTACGATTTCCAATCCACCTACCTGGATACGCTGTATTTAGATGATTTGTTACGATTCTTGCATTGTGTGGCGGTGCACCATCTTGTTGCAGTATCATGTTTTGCCTAATATTTAATGGAGCATGTTCCATGAACACAAACAATTCATCTCTTAAGAACTCCAGGTATAATTGTCCTGTAAGTGTACCTTCGTAAAACCTTGGCCCTATGATTTGTCCATTAATGATTCCGCACCATACATTAACTCCCCAGATATTCTGGAAATTGGTTTCCCTCAACCAATGGGGATTATCTTGTGACCAGTAATGACAATTATGTCGATTGACTATACCGTTGTTGTGGAATCGAGATTCATCTGACCACAGGATATAATGTAAGATAGCCCTTTCCTGAGCAACTGCCAACCATGCTACAAAATTTAGCCGTCTCTCGTTATCTCCAGGAAGCAAACTCTGATGTAAATGTATTTTGTATGGATGCATTTTATTTTCTTCAAGAATTCTTTGAACAGAAGAAAATGAAATATCAGTTTCCATTTCTAGTTGTCGAATAGAAATATGTGGATCGAAACTAACGCGGGCTAGAACTGCCACGGTATGATCTTCGTCACGTGCTGTTCTAGGTTTAAAGACAGTTCTCTTTTTTCCAAAACATCCGATTTCGCCTAAATTTTTCGCCAATTTCGTAAACATTTTGTTTGAGGGGACAGGTTTATTCGGGAAGCGGTCACGATACAAGCGTTGAGAGGCTTTACTATTTCTTTGACACTCTCCATAAATTAGTATCATTTCTAACTTTTCTTGATTAGAGTAAACTACCATTTTAGAAACGTACCTGTTCAATAACAGTTTGTAAACACAAAACAACCCAACAATTAACGGTATTTTGGATGTGACAATGTCAAAATTCAATTGTCTCCATGGTCGTCATAAAATTACCATTTTACAAGAACAGTAAATCTTCCTACTGTGAACAAATTTGTTGGCAAATTTTAGATTTTCTTGAAGGTTGGAGGTATCTGTGTACTTTAGTGGTTTAATCTCTTACTTCCAGAAAATTAATTTAAAGAATGATTTATTTATTGTTGGTTACTGTGCGGTTATTTTATGCTCCTGTCAATTTGACAATTTTTAATTTCTTTCACTTATTACGTTGATAACAAACATAACCTTTCGAAGCAATTGTCAACAAATTTGAGACATAATAAACGTTATTCACGTTGAGTGGAACATTTCAAGGTCAAATAATTTAATTTTTTGGCTCTGTAATTATGTTTTGTAAATAGTGACATGCAGGTAAACACCGTTCACGCTGGATTGAGGATTGCTAAATTCGCATTACGTTGATGAGCTGCATGTCACTATTCACAAAACATAATTACAGAGCCAAAAAAATAAATTATTTGACCTTGAAATGTTCAACTCAACGTGAATAAAGTATATACAGTGAGCGGCAAAAGTGTGGAATAAATTCCTAAAAAATAAAACAAATTTTTTTTTTCAAAAAAATCTTTGGACAAATCAATTTTAGTTTTAAAAAATACATGTTTTAGTATGAAAGAAAATTCCAAGCAGTCATTTGTTTTCGAGTTATGACGTCATCCATAATTTTTTTTAAATAGAAAACCCCTATTTTTTTTCTTGATTCTGATAGCCCTTTTAATTGTCTAAATGACAGTATAAAAATTTTGTTATCTTACATAAGGAAATTTTTGAGAAAAAAAAGTATAAAGTTGGAAAAAATAAATTTTATAACGAACAAAAACAAGTCAAAAAATCAAGCAGGTAAATCAAACAATCAAACGTATAGAAATTTTAATTTTGATTGGGTGCGGGAATAAAACTAGATAAAACTAAAACAGGGAGAATTTCTTCATAAACTAAAATTGACCTGTTCAAAGATTTTTTTGAAAAAAAATATTGTTTAATTTTTAATGAATTTATTCCATACTTTTGTCGCTCACAGTATACTGTTCACGTTGGATTGAACATCAGTGGTGCAAATCGCACACATGGGGCATTAACTTTCATATGTGTTATCATCAGTGTGCGGACGAAATAGTACCGGACAAGTCGACCAGTACAACTTTGCGTAATCCCTCGCGCGCACATAAACACGATTCAGCTGGTTCCCTGTTATTGTAAACGAACCAGCTGAATCGTGTTTATATGTGAGTGGGGTATTACGCAAAGTTGTACTGGTCGACTTGTTCGGTACTATTTCGTCCGGACACTGGTTATCATAGTAACAGGTCAGGTCATTTGCACCACTGATGTTCATTCCAACATGAACAGATATTGATATTAGTGTTATTTATGACCAATTCAAATTTGTTTCGGATCCTAGCTCAAACATACGTAAAAGTTATTAGCTAGTGACGTCATGGGTAACTGGGTAAAAATTGAACTGTAAATACCGTGCAATCAACAATTACTTAGATAAGAGGCAACTATGACTTTGACAGTGTCAGATTTTTCGTATCTCTGCTATCTTTAGCTAATAAACATCAAACAACTGTCACTATTAATCAAATTTTAATGCAAAAATAGTTGTTAGAGTCCAATTTTTACCCATTTGCGAGGACGCCATTATCTAGTAACTTCACGTATGTTTGAACTAGTCAGAAACTAATTTGAATTGATCATGAGTAACTATTATGTTTCAAATTTGTAACCAATAATAAATAAACGCATCGCATTTTTTTCTGTCATTTCAAACAGGAGAAAACGAGAAAGAAAATCGTGACGTCTTCCCAAAAGGCTATACTATATCTCTATATAAGAAAGATAGGATTACAATAGCGCCTGTTTTCATTACCTGCACAAATAATTTCCAGAAAAAAATCTGCTATCGGATAATACTTCCAACTTTCTCCATTTGCCAGAAATACTTGGAACCCTGTCAGAATCTATCCACTCAGACGTTTATTGAAAAAGATGATAGGTATTTACCTAGTTTCTGTGTAAATTAGTAGGGGTGCTAATATTCAATATTGAATCTTTACTGAGAACAACTAATTACCTACAGTTTGGCCGTTTACTCGACATTAGACACAGGTAGTTCGGCCCAACTGACCAACAACGGCTTCCAGATTGGAAAGAATGGGGATAGAAAAGTTTATAAACATGCATTAATTTTATTTTATTACTAGCTGACCCGGCGAACTTCGTACCGCCTCAGAATCAATAAATGTTGTGTTAAGTTATTAGGTGAATTAAATTAAGTTTTTTTATTAAGATAAAATGAATAATTAAAATTAATTGAAATTTAATGATTTAATGCATACACAAATTTAATACAGTTGGTTGCAAAAAAAAACCGGAAACGAAAATTTTTCTAATGTAAATTTGGTTTTGTCCATTTGTCAATTAATTGTTTACTCGACAATACCTATCAAATAATTTCTAAAAATGTCTGAATTTTGACTCTAATTCTAACTTATCTCTCCTAAGAAGAGGTCACACCATGAAAAAATTGTAAAAATGTGTCAATTTTATTCTGACAGTTCCCGTTTTTTTTTTGCAACCAACTGTACCTTAATTTAATGCTAAGCACTACGCCCTTCGACGGAGATTATTCATTCGTATTCACGTCACGTGATGTGCAATTTCTGCACGGATGTTGGCCTTCAGGTCTTGTAGGGTCCTTAGATGGTTGATTAAACGCGAGATTTCAAAAAAACCCATAAACAAAATCGCAAGGGGCCAAATCTCTCGAGCGAGTTCTCTACTACAAATTGTCCCTTATTGAAGTGAAACTCCAGTTCTTCGTCTTGTCGCACTCCCGGTTTGTCTGAACGTAGTGACCCATGTAACAAATGATTTCTGGTTCGGGACACGACCCAACATTGAAGCGATTTCGGAAGGGTTGCGATCACAGAATATCAGTTTGAAAAGTAGACTTCGACGGCAAACGCAGGGTCTCCATCTCCACTCTTCCAACCATGGAGGTAGTATTAACAGGAGGGAGCATTCCCTATAGCCCTATACCGTCAATGCTTTAGATGGGGTATCAGTCGGCCACTCTCTGGTACCACTTTATGACTCTTCTCAAACTACGCGCAAGCGTTAGTGACACTGCTGGCCCTCTGCTGGGATCTTTCCACATGGTGCGCTCTGCATTTAGTACCACTTTATGACAGTGCGCATTTACGCGGCATTTCCGCTTTTTTTAAATAGTGCTCCCTCCTGTTAATACTACCTCCATGCTTCCAACGCATGATGGCAGCTGACAGAGATAGGCAACAAATCTTTAAAACCACGGGACCACGGCTTCCGAATAAGACCACTCCCGCCCCATTACAGTCTGAATGGCGCGCATTTCAAAAAAGGAAGTTATGTTGTCGCACCCTGTACAATGCAAAAGTATGTAAGACAATTGCAATGCACAGTGACAATGACAGATGACATAACCTTTCAAAATGAATTTTCTTCATACATTTTTTTTCGTTAGTTATTCGATGTTTCTGCTAACCGGGGCGGAGACAAATCCAACAATGTGTAACACAATAAAAATCATTGGTGTGAGCTCGTGAAACATGTCGAGTACTTTTGAGGTTATATGAAATCACTGAATTAACTGAACGATCGATCAAGTTATCGACCGGGGTTGAAAATAATTGATTTACTAATATCGTTATTAAAAAATAGGGGTTGATGGTAGAAGGGTGAAAATTTAGGGTTGTACGTATTTTTTAATGCCACATCATAAAAAATAGAAATAAACAATTTTGTCCAAAAAATAAAAAAATTAAATTTGGGGGGGACCACCCTTATCACTAAAGCCCGGATTTTAGGCGCTAAAAAAAGCCCAAATAAGCAGGCAATTAAGCAGTAAAAACCTTTAAAATAGGGTAAAAATAGGCGGCATAAAATAAATTTAGTCTTTTTTAATCAAGAATAGGCTCTATAAAATAAATTTAGGCTCCATAAATCAGATATTATTTTATTGAAAAGAAAAATATATATTTTATACAATACATAAACTTAATGCTACTTTCTTTACCGAACCAGTACAAATTAACATTATGTAAGTACATACTTAACTAAGCTTTTACTTCTTTTTAAGATTCGCGCTGTAACAAACTAATATTTTTTCCATGTGCTCTGATGTTAAGCTCTGCCTTTTGTCGGACAACAGAAATTTATAATTTGAAAATGATCTTTCAACATCACAAGAGGAGCAAGGTGCAAATTTAAAATTAACCACATTTGCAGCAGTAATGCCAAACTGGATGGGAATCTGCGATATTTCTCCACTTAAAACACTTGCAACTTCTTTTAAAATCAAATAATCAGGATTTCTATTTAGAACCTCGTTAAATTTAGTCAGTAAAATTGCAGCCAATTTTCCTGATGCAAGCGATAAGGTTACTTTTAGATCTTCCATAATTTGTATAGAATTATTTAAAGGTAAGCCCATTGTTTCAAGCTGCTTAATACTTTCTGCTAATATTTTAAAATTACTTGTAATATATGCAATATGTGCCTGGACTGTGTTACTGTCTACATATTTTTTGGCTTTTTGCATGGCAACGGTATCATCTTGAAATCCCAAAATAATCTGTAAAAAATTGGAAAACATAAGTTTTTGTAAGTTTTTCACAAATATAATGGTAGTCAGCAGCTTATACCTCCTTAATTACATCAAAATTTTCTTGGTAGTAAAACACTGCCTTTAACCAAGTTGCCCAACGAGTTATCACAGGTTCTGGAGGCAGTGCTGTATTTGGTAATAATTCCTTAAACCGAGCAACTCTTGTAGGGGCTTTTACAAATATTTTTTTTATATTTGAAATTAGGCCATTAACATCGGGATATTGCTCGCGAAGTTTTTCCCAGACTCTGTTAAGGCCATGGGCAAAACATGTAATATGCATGAGATTGGGATAAAAGACTCTAAGATTAATTGCAGCTTTTAGCATATATGCCGCAGCATCTGTCACCATAAACCTCACATTTAAGTATTTTATTCCTCCAGGCCAGTGTATTTCTGAAAATGCAAAAAAACCGTAAAATATTATAGGTATACGAACACCAATATGCCTTACGTAAAGTTTCATTTACAAACCTAGCAATTGTACAGGAGTTAGTTTTCTCTAGTATTTTACAAGCAAGTAAATGAGGAATTGCAGGTTTCTCGCTGCTCATCTTTCCTACTATAATATTTGCTACATATCGGCCTAAAACATCAGTAGTCTCATCCACTGATATCCAAATTTCGTTTGACCCTATATCTTCTCGTATTTTCAAAATAGTCTATTAAATGTAAAACCATGTTAGACACAATTTCAGAAATGTGGTCTTACTTACATTGTCATAGCAAATACTTAAATAATTTTTGCGCAATAAACTTTCGCTGGGGATGTTTTGATTAACGCAATATGTTTTTAAAAAGTTTCTCAATTCTTCACATTCAAGCTTGTTCCATGGTATTCCCGCGGCAAGTAATGCTTGGCACAAATCTATATTAAACTTGTTTCCTGTGCTTTTTATATTTGTAAGAAGAGTTTGCGTTGATTCCTTCCTTGTAATTGAATTGTCTTTGTGCTTTGTAGTTCTGGTGTGTTGGTCCAAATGGCACTTTTTGGTACAAGTAATCTAAAGCAAATATCGAGGGGTCAAATTAATTTCTAATCGAGTTATCCATGAATCCGAAATCGTATGTCGTTACTTGAACTCCACGCTCCAATAAACAGGGGTCGAAACAGAGGTTAGATCTGGACATATCAATCGCAAAAGACATACCTACGGATTCAAATCCATGGATGACTCGATTACAAATTAATTTGATCGCTCGATATAAGCCAATAATTCTACAGATAAAGACTATTTAAATTTTACCTTCTGATCACAATTTAATAATATAGAATATACATAGAAAATATAATATAATATAGAAAACACAGACCGAAATAGCACAAGAACACAGAAATCACAAGAACGCAATAAGTAAGAACTTGTTGGAACTTGTTTTTTATGGAAGTTAAGAACGATTGTTGCACGTTTGCATGGACTCGTGAATCCGTGGACTCGTGGTCGTGGTGTAGGGGTGGAGGAAGGAGTTGTAAATAGGAGTTGGTTTTTTTTATTGCCATCTTAACTCAACAAGTGGTGGTTTTATGATTTTGACGAAGATTAGGTATACTTACCCATAATACAAATATTTATGCTTTATTAATAAAAAAAATATAAATTGTATTTAAAAAAAGGTTAAATTAGGCTTAAAAGAAAACTTTAGGCAAATAAAGTACTAAAATAGGCATCCATAATGAAATTTATGGAATTAGGCAAAATAGGCAAAATAAACTATAGCTTAAACGGTTGGAAATTGCATAAAAAATATTATATTGAATTACCATACATGTGCCTTTATAAATAAGAAAGATGCATTTTGCCTAAGATCCGGGCTTTACTTATCACTTTCAAAATGAATTTTCTTCATACATTTTTTTTCGTTAGTTATTCGATGTTTCTGCTAACCGGGGCGGAGACAAATCCAACAATGTGTAACACAATAAAAATCATTGGTGTGAGCTCGTGAAACATGTCGAGTACTTTTGAGGTTATATGAAATCACTGAATTAACTGAACGATCAAGTTATCGACCGGGGTTGAAAATAATTGATTTACTAATATCGTTATTAAAAAATAGGGGTTGATGGTAGAAGGGTGAAAATTTAGGGTTGTACGTATTTTTTAATGCCACATCATAAAAAAATAAAAATAAACAATTTTGTCCAAAAAATAAAAAAATTAAATTTGGGGGGGACCACCCTTATCACTTAGGGGTATAAAAAATAAATAACAACCTATTCTCAGACCTACTGAATATACATATAAAATTTCATCAAAATCGGTCAAGCCGTTTCGGAGGAGTATGATAACTAAAACTGTGACACGAGAATTTTATATATTAGATTTGAAAATAGAATTAAGTTTTATTATTGCTTTTAAATGGGGCAAGAAAGTAAAAAACATGTTGCTTGTTCAAGAAAGCGGAAAAGTAGAAAAGAAATTAAAAGAAAAATTAAAAAAAAAAGAAAAGGTTCTAAATGTGTTTTTACAGCTGAACATATAGACAATATTGCTAATTTCAACAATGATATTGATATAAGTTTAAATAATAATTTAGAAAATTTAGATAACGATGTTTTTTAGAAGAAAGTGCTAATTCTCCAAATGAGACTAAATCAATTAAACACCAAGGTTTCGATTGCAGTTTCTATGATGTAGATATTATCAATGAAAAACGGTATGGTTTAAAAAGTTATTTCAGTTACAAATGTACTATTTGCGGGTTGGAAGGGACATTTAGTAGTGAACCCGACACCGATTCTTCGGAAATTAATAAATCGGCAGTATGTGGAATTATTGCGATGGGTGCCGGTTTTACTCAATTTTCCTATTTATCTGCAGCATTAGATATCCCATGCATGAGCTCGTCAACATATTTTGCTGTAGAAAATCAAGTATTAAATAATGTTAAAGAAGTTGCAATAAATGAGATGATTGATGCAGGGCAAGAAGAACTTAGGTTAGCGCTAGAAGCGGGAGAAGTTGATTCAAATGGAGTAGGCATGATTACAGTCATTGTTGACGGAGCATGGAGTAACGTTCTTATAAAACGAATTATAATGCATTGTCAGGAGTAGCTTCTATAATTGGTGCTCGATTAAAAAAAGTGTTATATATAGGTATTAAAAATAAGTACTGCAGAATATGCGAAAAATTTGCTAAATTAAAAAAAAGCACCATCACATAAATGTTTTAAAAATTGGAAAAGCACATCAACATCAATGGAAACAGCTATTATTTTAGAAGGTTTTAAAAATTCTGTAGCTATGCATAATTTAAAATATACTAAAATCATAGGAGATGGAGATAGTAGTGTTTACAAAAAGATAAAAGAGTCGATGCCCTACGGTCCACATTGTTTCATAGAAAAAATCGAATGCAGAAATCAAATAATGCGAAACTATTGTAACAAAATTAGAGAAATAGGAAAAATGCCTAGAGTCGATTTTCAAATTAGAAATTTCTTGCGTAACAATATTTTAAAGTTTAGAACCGCTGTTACAAGTGCTATTAAATATCGTAAATGTCATAGAGGGATACTATCGCAAAAAATTGAGTATTTAAAAACCGACATATTAAACAGCCCTAACCATATTTTCGGCGATTATTCGAATTGTGCATCATATTTTTGTGAGAAGAATTATTATAATTAGTGATTGGTTATGATTATGACAATCTTTTTATCCAAATGATACCACCGCACCGTCGCAATCCGACCATCTCCTTTACAGGTATATTTTACTTTTATTCATAAGTTGACCATCGCGGCACGCCGGCTCTGCCCCGAGGATGTTCCCGTGAGCCCAGTGCAAGTATCTTCCCAACAAAAGTTGCATTGCGGGCGTTAAGTAGTGATTATGTCAACCCGAGTTTACGACCTCCAGGTAGTTGAGAAGTATAGTGGACTGCCTAATAACCGAATTTTACGCGTTTTGTTGAGGCTTTTGTTTATTTTTTTGCTTCCAATCTAATTTGTTTTTCCAAAAACTGAGACAGTAGCCCCATGAGATACGTTCTTCTGAACCCAATGCACTTTTTAAATAGTCTCTAAATGAAAAATTGAGCAAAAATAACTAGAATTACTGAAAAACGTTATTAATTTTTTTATAAAGAATGAAGCGATTTTTCAAAAAACTGAGACAGTAGCCCGGTGAGATACGTTAATGTTTAACAAAAAATATAGTCACCATAGCTTCAAACATAAAACTGTGGAAAAATAATTAGAATCCGTTTAGCGCGCTTTACCATTGCTTGGCCATCCACTAAGCAACAGCCTTAACTTTGACATATGTCATCGTAGAGAAGATTTGACAACGTCATCTATTGTGGTTTCATAAGCGATTTACAAATATATATGGTTTGCTATACTTTTTTCTTAAAATAAAAAAGATATAGGGGCGCGAATACCAATCTGAATCACCCGGTATATTTGTAAATCGCTTATGAAACTACAATAGATGACGTTGTCAAATCTTCTCTACGATGACATATGTCAAAGTTAAGACAGTCAACTTTTTTTTTTAAATAGTACATTATACATTTCTTAGTCTATTCTTGTAAAACTTTTTTTCTACATTTGAATGTGTAAAAAAAGTTGACACTTGCAATAGGAAAAAATCGAGAAAAAAAAAAATATGATTTAATTTATTCGAAAGTGTTATTTTCTAAAAAGAGCTAGTTAGCCATGGAGACAATTGAATTTTGACATTAATAGCGTCAATTACTAACGTACCTACATTTAAATAAATAGCTATGTTATAACCTACATTTAAATAAATAACTATATAACATCTGGCTTCGAAACCTAACTTCTTCCTGACTATACCGCTTTGAATGCATACACGATGAAAATATGTAGTTGAATTTTGATAGTGCATGAATGACATGATGAGTCTTGGGAATCGTATTCGAATTATTCGAATATTTGAATAGGTGACTATGTAAAATTCGAATAAGTGTAAATTCTAATATTCGAATAAAGTAATTTCAGGATGGATCGGGTATTTCACTGTCAAATAATTTTATTTTTTGGCTATGTAATTCTTAAAATAGTGAGATGCAGCGAACCAACATAACGCGAATTTAGCATAGTAAATTCAGTATGGATTTGGTATTTCGTCCGAGTCGAGTTTTCTGGCCGAGGCGCACCTGAGGCTTGAAAACAAACAAGGTCAAATGATTTTATTTTTTGGCAACGTGGTTGTCTTGTAAATAGTTACATGCAGGGAACCAACATAATGCGAATTTACAAATGTTTGGCTTACTAGCTCTTTTTAGAAAATAACGCTTTCTAATAAATGAAATCATATTTTATTATTTTTCTCGATTTTTTTCTGATGTAAGTGTCAACTTTTAGCTTTACAAGAATAAGCTAAGAAATGTATAGTGTACTATTTAAAAAAAAAAGTTGACTGTCTTAACTTTGACATATGTCATCGTAGAGAAGATCTGACAAAATCACCTATTGTAGTTTCACAAGCGATTTACAAATATATATGGTTTACTATACTTTTTTCTTAAAACAAAAAAGATGTAGGGCCGCGAATACCAAACTGAATCACCCGGTATACTTCAAGTTCATTACCAATGATTTTTCTCGTGGGAGGAGCATTTTTGACGATATTTAATAAAATAATAGATAAAATAAGAGACGTAAACAATTTTTTTTCACTTGAATTTTTGAAGAGCTGTATCTCGAAAACTGCCGGATGCACAAAATTCGCTGAGGCCTCAAACTATAGTGAATTTAATCTAGTTTAAAAAAGGTAACTTCAAGTTTTTCTATGAGACTCATATCTTAGGAGATGTTGAGCAAAAACTGAAAATAGTGCGAAAATTTTGCTGTTCTTTGGCTACCACGCAGCGCGCACAAGTCTTTCGAAGTTGCAAATTTGATTTTTTACTCTTGGCTGAGGTTCAAACAATATATTAAAAAATCAGAACTACATGACCTATTGCAAGGTCGGATGTTTATATTGACTGGACTACTAGGGTGTTGTTGCTATTTAAGGTTCGTTCTGTGTAGCGTGCGTAGTAATGCGTGAAGCGCTATGTTTTTGGTGTGGTTTTGGTTAGTTCATGCACTGTGTTGAAGGGGTGTTGGTAATCTAGTCGGAAAATGTTTCGTAAAATGTGTCGTTCGAACGATGCAATTCTGAAAAGAGTGCGTTTTGGAAGAGAGGGGTAGATGAGGGTATTCTATTATGGGTCGAATGAAGGTGTTGTATGTGTGTAAACTCGGTTTTTGAGGTTGTTGCGAATAAGTCGTAAAACTGGGTAGTCATAAATCAATAATAATCACCGCTTAACACACGGATATGCAAATTCCTTTTGTCGGGAAGATACTGCGCTCGGCTTACGTTAACAAACTGGCCATCCTCGTTCTGAAAGCTGTGTGCGGGCGTAAAAGTGAGAAAACATGATGTTTGGAAAATGCTAGGTAAGGGATATTACTGTAGAGAAGGAAATCCAAAAAGTTCATCTTTCTAGAAATATTAATTCTTCTGTTAATAATTAATTATTCATGAAACGTTTTGGCCGCGCTGGAATCTGTCAGCGCTTCGGTCGTTTTATGGCTTAGCCGCATAGGCCCCACAAACAGTATAGTAAGGTCGAGGAGTTGCAGCCGCGGAAGCGGCCGCGTACCATGTATAGTAGGTTGGCTCTATTGCGGGCTTTTTTTAGGGTTATGTTGAGATCGGCATGCAGGGTGCAGGTGGAAGAAAAGGTGATAAACTAGGTAGCGAACTGAATTGGTTTTGGGAATAGGATTGACTGACATTTGGTGGGGTTGGGTTTTACTCTCCAGTGGTTTGTCCATCTCTTAATGCGATGAAGTTCCTCTTGGATCATGCTCGCAGCTTTCTCGGCGCTTCTGTGGCTGGTCCAAATTGCCGTGTCGTCGGCGAACATCCTCGTTTTTGTCCGGAAGGTGCCTGAAATTGGAAAATCACTGCAGTATACAATGTACAATAGAGGTGAAAGAACGGAGCCCTGGGGGACTCCGGCTTTCAGTTCGATGAGGTTGGATAGGTTATTGTGTACTTTTACCCTGCAGGATCTGTTGGATAGGATCCCTTTTCGTGCAGCGTTCTCCAAATTGTAAAACTGGAAACGTCAATTCGTAATGCAAGTCGTTGGCAACTAACATTCGGTTCTTCGTCAACAAGACAGGACAGGACTAAAAGTCCCATAATCCCTCAAATGCTGGACAGCATTCACAAAGGTACGTGGACAGGGAACTTGGCGACCGGGAAATCTCTTCATGTACCTACATACAAATGCCTGGTTGCATCAGCATTTGATAAAGCTTCCCCGTAGATGAGCACCATGTCTGTTAACTCCGGATTAGTGTACTTCACCATTTTTAATGATAATTACGGGAAATTCATTTTCTAATAAATTGTAAACACGGCCGCCATCAGGTGAAGGACGTGATTAAATTGTGTCAGTAAGTTTTTGCAAGACCTATCCGCCTGGGTTTTTGCCGTATTTACTTTTTTGCGTTAACGCTTTTCGTACGAAGCCGTTGTTCTTTCACCGTCCCATCCATAAACGACTCGATGACACGGAATACGGTGAAAATAAATTCGAGCATAAATTTGGGTTTTCGAAAAAATGGTAAATAGAAAAGTAATTTGTTTTGATGAGTTCTATCACCGTTTAAATTTTCCTAACGCATTTCAATAACACCCTGTATTGTTGTTTCATCTAAATGTTGATGATCATTTGCAAACTTCTTACATACATCACAACTATGTATGGTAAGACAATTTTTCATCAAATATCCGCAAATGTATCGTAATGAATTTTTTTCCAGGTCATGGAAATGATAGTCTACGTCCTTTACATTTAATTATTATTTTTCGTATCCCACCTCCACCCGGCGGCACGGCAATTTTGCCGGAGTACATACACTATTACGGATATTACTATCAAGTAATAGTGCAGTGCTTATCAACATAATTACCGGCGTCTCGCCTCCGCATTTTGACTTTGTTGTGTATTATGTTCTGTGTCAATGTTAAGGAACTTCCTCACGATGTGACATGAGTATAATAATATACCTTTTTGAATTTCAACTACCAATGTGTTATCTAAATCCAGAATTTTTAAATTTTTAAAAATAGATTGCGGTACTATTCCCGTTGCTGAAATTACAAGTGGTAAAATCGAAATTTTTTCTAAACCCCAAAGATTTCTCATAGCAACGGAGAGCTCTAAATATTTATTAATTTTTGTGTTATATGTCTGTGTTATATTGTGTGAATTTGAAACAGATATGCTTGCTTTTGTTGTTTATTTAAAATAATAATGTCTGGTCTGTTATGCTTAATATGAATGTCAGTTAAAACTGTTCGATCAAAATATAACTTGTAACTGTCATTTTCCAAACAACTTTCTGGTGTATAACTATAATGTGGTTGTGTATTCTTTAATAAATTATTTAATTATTATTATTATTATTATTCAAAGAACCCCACAGAAGAATTCCAATTATAGGGTTCTGTTAAAATTTAATGACATCAAGAGAATAGAAAAATATCTGTATAGTCTGAATACCCTAGATTGACATCAGTTGCATATGCAAATGTATCAGATACTGCTAAAGTTTCTCGATTTGACGCAGTTCAAGGTACAAGAAAATAGGTCCAATTGGCAATGCAGGCCATTTGCTAATCTGCACATGTTGCACAATGGTGAAAATTTGCCTACGTCTGTTCTATGAGCTGGCAGATAAAAGAGTCCATAATGCCGCGATGTCGTGCCTCGAGATTAACAAATATTGCTAAGGTTTTTTTGCAAGAAGTAGCAAAGCTGACACAGTCAAAACGATTTAACAGATATGTCTGCGCAATACCAATGGGAGGATATTCACCAACATCCCGAAGATAAAGGTATTTTAGAAATTTCCGTATGATCTGCTCAAGTTTAGTTTAGCTTGGATATTATGATGCGGCTGCAATATGATGCAAGCATGGTGGAGTTTACTTCTTACAAATGCATTAAAAAGCATTGTGAGAGTACGACTGCTTTGGAAATCCCGCGAGTTTCGGATCAAAAAACCCAGCTGCTTCATATAATCAGACACCACATGATCAATATGGCTTGTAAACAATAACTTACGGTCAAAAATTACACCAAGATCCTTTACTGTTTCAGGCCTGTTCAAGAGATTCAAACTTAAGGTGTAATCGAATCTGATATTTTCCTTTTTCAAAGAAAAAGACATCACTTGAGATTTGTTGATGTTGAGACTGAGCTTGTTTCTTGTACACCAGTTCATTATTTCGTCCAAGTTTGCCTGTAGCGTAACACAGTCAGACCATTCGCTAATTTGTTTCAACAGCTTGGCATCATCGGCGAACAAGAAAAAAGGTACAGTTAGTTTGTCACCAATATCATTAATAAAAACCAGAAACAGCAAAGGACCCAAAACAGAGCCCTGTAGTACACCGGAAGTGACATTTATAGACGCCGAGTCATACCCATAACAATGGACGTACTGCTTTCTACCTTGCAGGTAGGAACAGAAAAACTTCACCAACATAGGAGAAGCACCGACAAACTGAAGCTTTTGGACTAAAATGTTATGATCCAGGGAGTCAAATGCCTTTGAAAAGTCAAGATATACTACATCAGTTTGGAAACCTTATCGATAGAGTCAGATATGAGTTGTGTAGCGCAGAAAAGATTGGTAGTTGTGGATCTACCACGCATGAATCCACGTTGACTGGGTGATATTAACTTAGAAAGTACAATAATACCGCCCAAGTAAGAACATGCGCATAAAAAATTTGGGCTCAAGGTCGCTCGAATTGTCTTTACTGGGTGATAATTATACTGCGGTTCTACTATGGGATTGTGTGTTGAACGTCGAGCGCGAAAACCAAATTGTTCGGGGGGAAGAAGGTTGTGGGATTCAAGCAGAAAATTGAGTCGGTTGGTTAGGATTCTTTCAAAGATTTTGCCGGTGATGTTGAGCAATGAGATTGGGCGGTAGGATTTGGGGTCGTTTGGGCTTTTACCAGGTTTGGGAATCATTATGGTATACGTGGTTTCCCATGCAGTGGGGAAGTATAGTGTGTTCATGCAATTATTGTAAATATTGGTTAAGGTTTGGAGGCTTGTTTCAGGGAGGTTTTTGGTAGGATGGGTCTGATTTCGTCCGGTCCGGGGGCTTTTGTGTTTTTAAAATGGGAGATAATAGACTTAACTTCGTCGGTGGTGATTTCGTCGGTCATATGTTCGTCGTTGAGGGGGTGAGGAAGAGGCTCGGTGAGGGGACATTGCTGGTGATTCTCTCGAAGAAGACGTCCTCGAAATTGGGGTTTTGGGGTACTTGGTGAACCTCCTCCAGAATCTCATCGAAGCAGTTGGCTTTGTCACGCGGGGAGTGATATGTTTGGGCGTTGTAGACGAGGTGATGGCTCGTAGTTAGAGATTCGCATGCTTTTGTCCAGGTTTCTTCGCGGTATGCGTTGATGTCGCGTCTGATTAGGGCGTTTAGCCTGTTATGCGCGGTTTTGAGGAAGGGGTCTCGCGTTCGCGTATATTCACGGAAGATTTTGCGTTTTTCTTTGATTGCTTTGACGATTCTGGCGGGGAGGGGGTCGCGGTTTTTTGGTATCGTTTTGGTTTTGATAACTGTGTTTTTTGCGTCGATCAATGTGTGAGTGAATGTGTTAATTTGTTCGTCGATTTCGGGGGGTGAGTTTACGGGTGTTATATGTGGGAGGGTTTAGTGATTTCGCGTCGGAATTTGTTCCGAGTCTGCTTTTTTGTAGTCGAAAATTTGAATGGGTTCGCGGAGGGGTGTCGCGAATAAGTTGGGCAACGAGTGGTAAGTGGTCCGATGTGACTGTGGGGCCTATGAAAGTGTGCGGGTCCACGTGGGGGATGAGATTTTCGGAGATTACTATGTGGTCTAGTATTGAGCCGGCGATATGCGTGGTATTCCGATTTTCGAGGCGGTATATTGGGAGTTCGCTGATTAATTTTGAAAAGGTTTTACCGTTTACTTTGGAGGAGGTGTCGCCGAAGTCCGTGTGTCTAGCGTTAAAATCTCGTATTGAAAAAGTTATGTTGAGAGCGGTTCTTTGGGCGGGTTGTAGTAAGAGATTAAAGTTATAGTTGAATTGTTAAATTGAATGTCGGCGGCGACGGCTTCGAGATCTGAGAGATGGGGTGGTAGTTCGTGCTTTGTATTCGCGATGTTGGAGGCAACTAATAGGACCACTCCGCGGGAGCGGTTGACCGTGGAAACTCTAATGTAGGAAGTGAAGTTTTTTATTTTTATTGACGGGGTATGTGAATTTCCGTGATTGCTACGATTTTTATTAAGTCGGTTTCGATAAAATTTTCGAGGGCGTGCTTCTTGCGGTCGAGACCAGCAACGTTCACGGTGGCTATGTTGGTGGCGTACTGGGGCGGGGCTGTAGGTGTGCTAGCCATTGGAAGGCCGTGTTCCGAAAGGACGAGCCGGGGCGCAGCTATTTGAAAGTGAAATAAATTCGCTGTCCTGTGTGGTTGATGCGCGTTCTGGTATGTAAGATTTTGAACGCGGTGAGTTCGATGAGCTCATGAATTTTAGGGCGCAGAAAGGGGAACAAGTCGTAAAGGATTTTCGTGACAAAAGCAATTGTTTGTTTCGCGCTGATTGGTGGTTCGGCGGGTTCGTTGAGCGCGATGTCCGGGTCCGCGATTTCCGCGGGGGGTTTATTACAATCGTGGGGGCGATCGGCGTTTCTTGCGTTATCGGGGCGGTTTTGATTGAGGGACACGAACGCGACCACGCGGCGTGGGGACCTCCGCAGAGTTGACAAGTTGAGACGGCGGCTTCGCATTTGTTCGGGGCGTGGGTTTGGGGGCATTTGGGGCACGCGGGTTTGTTGGGGCATGCGGTGACGTGGTGGCCGAGCTGAAAACACTTCGTACACTGGAGCGGGGTCGGGGTTGGTGGTTTAGACGGCTCGCATTAATGATGCTTGCCGTAGAGGACGAGACCGTACGTTAGGAGGAAATCCACCGTGTCGGTGTTCTCCGTGTTTACGCGGATTAGGTTCGTGAACTTGTTAGTTTTACGCCATTTTATGCACCATATGAGTTTGTACACGAGTGGAAGCACGTCGAGTTGATCGCGGATGTCGTTCTCGTTGATGTCGTGATCGACTCCTTTAACGACTACCGAGAGTTGCGGTTTTTTGCGGATTGGGTCGTTGTCGGTATGGTTGGGGACTTGTTCCGTTTTACGTTTTAGGGGGCTGCAAGACATGGTTTTTGAGCCGGTGGCCGCGTTGAGGTTGCTGGTGAATTTATCAGGTAAGGGGAGGGACGTTATAAGAAATATAGTTTTATTCCAATTTACTAGTAGTTTGTGAATATTTTTCACTAGGAGATGCGTTGTTAGAAGTGTATGGAAATTTTTATGACCCGCGAATTCAGGTGGGATGTTTCTGATTGTGTATTTGTACAAGGTCGGCTTCGGAAAAAAGTTAGTGACTTAGAACACGATGTTTACACGTCGGGTGCAGGCGAGAGAGTGCACAAGAAATAAGGAAAGGAAAGGACACATTTTTCATTCCCCCCCGAAGGAGGACGGGCTGCTGAGGTTTCCAGAGCCTTTTCAGCTACATTGACGGGAAATTTCGGGATGGGTGCGGTGAGGATGGGTGCGGAAGGAAGGTGGTAGGTACTGAGGGGTAAATACTGACCCAGCATTCGACTTATCTTTGATATGAGACCTATGCCCATACTCACCACGATGTGATGTAGTGGGAAAACCCCTGAAAAACCCACTACAGGTCAAGCGGCACCGGGGTTAGAACCAGGGGCCTCCCACGCCACTTTGCGCGCCCTAGGCGCTTGGCCACAGTGCTCGGTACAAGAAATAAGAAACTTTTGTCACTTATATTGGGTACTATTACGACCCAAAGGGGCCGGCCCACAGATTACGTAGTGTATACAGATGACTAACGCGCATGTTCGGCAAAGGTTTCATTGAAACTAGCTGGTGGTCGGTAGCTCAACAAATTGGTAGGGCGCGAAATTTGAATGAATTATAAAGTATTATATTTTCCGTTTTGAACTTTAATAGTAAAAAAAATAAGAAAAATATTATATTTGTTCAAATATGACAGAGTGATAGCTTCGAGCACAAAATTTCGTCCTTTTCGTAAACAACAAATGGTGGTTCTAAAAAGAACCGAGTTAAATAAAAAGTAAATATGTAATAACATAGAAAAACACCAACAAAACTGAAAGAAAGAAGAAAGAGTTAAAGGAGACGCTCAAAATGCATAGGGAATTCAAAAGGTCCGATCTGAAAATAAAGAATACCTAAACACGCTTTCTAAATTTTTTAAAATTTTTACTTAGCACTGAATCTCCCGCTGAAATGCACGCAGATAAATAATAGTCAGTTACTTCAGCTTTCATAATATTTTTATACCCTTTGTCTGTCTCTTATTTCTTTGCAAATATAGTTTTTGGGCGCTTGTTTTTATTCGATCTTTTCCAGAATAAGGTCTTGTATCTTTACCCATCATAAGGCGATTCACGTCCTTACACCATGCGTGTGTAATTGTTCTTATAGCAAGTGTACAAAACCACTTCGTTAAGTGATCCCTATGAGTTAAGCATTTTAAAAATGTAAAATCTACATCTGTATCTATTTTTAATTTCAAAATACTGCACAAACTCTTTGGAGATGGATCTTTTTCCAAGGTTGTAATAATGGCTTTGTTCATGTTATAAAAACATATTGCGAATTCTTCGCTTGGATAAAATAGTCTCTTCGCCCAGCCACCCATATACTCCCGTGCTTTAATAAGCATATTACTGCTCGAAGATTGACCCCCAAATAGATGATGTTTACATTCATCGCAGCCTCTAGTGAATAATTTCACTTTCTTTAAAAGAAAACCAGCAACATAATTTGAAGCCAACTCACTCAAGGCCAGTTGAAGTGATTGTGACCCTAAATCCACCTGCTGCATGATTATATCAGGCACCGTTATAATGATTCCTGATGTAGATGGTGGCACTTCCACATTTGCAGTGGATCTACAGAAATGTTTAATGCTCGCAAAAAGCACTTCGCAATCGTCGTCCTCACAGTTAAAACAGGACTATATAAACTTATGGTGGAATTTACCAACATGGTTTTAAAAATCTGTTCAAGTGTTGTTGGGGTTGGATCGGCATAGAAAATGCCGTGGCTCCTAACTTGACCGAACAAGTTTTCTAGGGGGTCTGGATTGAGATGACGTCCTAATAAATAGTCATATCCTTCTTCTATGAAACACTTCCATATACTCGTATTTATAAAGTTTCTCAGTGTAAAGATCCAGTTCTTCAGGCTAGGTGGTCTGGCTTTGTCCCCACGTTTTTTTGATTCCCATTAACAGAATCAAATAACTGATCAAAAAAAAAGAAGAATCTGTGAAGTGTCAGGTACTATTGCGGGCAAAAAAAGTCATTTTTTTGAGACTATTCCAGCTGACAGTTTAAAAATTTATTTTATACTCCTATTTTCCTTTTCCAAATGCCCTCTTCTTAATTAATTTATAAAAATAAATAAATATCTATTACTTAAAAAATTAAACAACAATTAAACTAAATATTCGCCGTTATTGTCAATGACTTCCAACCATCTTTGTCCCATAAGCTCAATTCCACGACGATAGAAGATGGACTCTTTCGTCCCGAACGATTCTTAACTTTAAGACCTTTTTCCCCATTCAGAAATTTCGCAAACCATCGCCGACTCTTTTACCGTTCCCGCATCTTCAAGTCTGCATATATTTCTTGTGGTTGCTGCCGCTGAATGTCCACATTTAAATTCATATAACAATAAATTACGATTTCGTTCTTTTTCCATGTAAACAATCAATTACCAGAATGTAACTAATTAAATAGCTATTTATGCACCAAGGGCGTTACAACGATGATTACGCCCGGAGAACGATGAATCCAGCTCGAGGGCTTTAGCCCGAGAGATGGATATCGTTCGATGGGCGTAATCATTCGGTGACGCCGTGGTGCATACAAGATTTTATTTTTCACTATACGTGTTCTACAAAAAAAAAATTGGCATCATTGCAATTATGAATTGATGAGGGCGTTATGAATTCATTACGCCCGCTTATTCTTATTACGCCCTGTATTATTCCCCGGTTGTTATGGACATGTTTACGTATTTGTATCCTAGGAGTTATCATGCAATTATACGAAAGTGAAAAATAATAGCTATTTATGCACCAAGGGCGTTACAACGATGATTACGCCCGGAGAACGATGAATCCAGCTCGAGGGCTTTAGCCCGAGAGATGGATATCGTTCGATGGGCGTAATCATTCGGTGACGCCGTGGTGCATACAAGATTTTATTTTTCACTATACGTGTTCTTTAAAAAAAAAAAAAATTGGCATCTTTGCAATTATGAATTGATGAGGGCGTTATGAATTCATTACGCCCGCTTATTCTTATTACGCCCTGTTTTATTCTCCGGTTGTTATGGACATGTTTACGTATTTCGTATCCTAGGAGTTATCATGCAATTATACTAAAGTGAAAAATAAAATTATTTAACTGAGAAACGTCAAAGTGTTTATGGACAAGCGGACTTTATATTTTAAAAAACGAGGTAACACAAATTGCCAACTGATTTTATACTTATTTTATATCGTGAAACAGAATAGGTACCACTAAAACGCTCAGAACTTTCTGGACACCCTAATAATTCAGGTTACTTATGTGTATTTTGAAGAGGTTATAATGTATTTTTAGAAACAATTCCAAATTTAATCTGCAATTAGGTATCGCGAGGTACAGTAATCAGCATTTTGAAACCGTATTTGCGCGGCGAAGAATTAAAGTAAAGGCGGGAGACATAAGCGACCATTATTTGAAGACTCTATTTTAAAAAAAGAATTAGGCCGTAAAATTCAAGAATATAAAGAAAATGGAGAATATTTCACTCTCGACAAACTGTTTCAGTTTGCCAGAGTGGAATTAGAGTACAATTACGGCCACACTACTTTGTACTCAATTTTAAAATCAATGGGCTTCAGATATAAGTTTGAAAATAACAAAAAAATTCTCATGGAACGGTCATTTATAATAGCAAAGAAAGTTCAATTCTTAAGAACATATTTGCAATATTTAAAAAATTATCCAAACGTAAAATTTATTTACTTAGATGAAACATGGATATATAGGTATGGTTCACAGCAAAAAACTTGGGTGAATGATGATTTGCCAAGTACTAATTACAAGATTTACAATCCTCCATTCTGGTTGTGTATATGGATTTATGGAAGGGTGCGCTCTCCTGTTAGATACCAAAAGTAATGGTCGTGATTATCACAACACAATGAAGGGTAACGTCTTTAAAGAATGGGTGTTAAATCAGTTAATTCCTGCATTGTTATCGCCGATGTTTTCTCAAGATAAAGTTGTGGTAATCATGGACAACGCACCCTACCACTTTGTACAACTTGATAAACCACCAACTCGATCTGCAAAGGAGGAGAACCTACAAAATTACTTAATCAGTAAAAATATTGCATTTGACAAAAAATTTACAAAAAGACAATTATGGGAATTAATTGAACCAACTCTTACCAACTTGCTCGTACAATATGAAGTTGACACAATTCTTGGTCAACATGGTATAGATGTCCTACGTTTGCCCCCGTATTATTGCCAATATAACCCCATCGAACATGCATGGGGTTATTGTAAATCTTATTACAATAAACATATTCATTTACACACTGATGATAAGGACCGTGTTGCAAATTTGTGGGCGGAGGTATTATTTAGTTACACTCCTGAAATGTGGCAACACACCATTGCCCATTGTAAAGAGTTGATAAAAAGTGATTGGATAAAAGGAGTCCACGGTCTATCTTGATTTGTAACCATAAATCCAAAGTAATGAAAATACGCTTGCTCGACAGCCTCTGTTATAAGTCTTCCCTATTTTCTGAGGATAATTTTGCCACAAACGTAACAGAAACGATTAGGAATTATTTTACACGATCTGCCAGACATCTTCGTTGAGGAATTACAAACTGTTCCTGACTGTTTACTAGCTCAACACAAGACTTAATCAAACACTTGTACGGTTGGCTTAAAAAAAACGGGAACTGTCAGAGAAAGTTCTGTCAGATTTTATTAAATTTTTATAGTTTGAAACGGCCTTTTAGAGTTAAAAAACTGCACTTATGTGTCAGAAATACTACTGTCAAACGGACACAAATTGACATAAATTGACAAATTCAATTTCCAATTCTCATTAGGTCAGATTTCAATTCCCGTTTTTCTTTGAAGCCAACTGTAAATAGTTTACGTCAAAATATTAAACTGTCACATTTAGCAAAGTTGACGTGATAAAAATTATTTGCCGCGGTTTATATGTTCAGCAGGCAGCCTAAAATTAAAAATAATAAATTTGGTCTCTAGATAATTTTTTTTTAATTTGTAATCTAGTGTATATAATTATAACTAAACTATGTCCACTGATAGAATGCAGTTTTTTAAATATCGTTAAATAAAAAATCCCCAAACCATAACATTAAAATATTAACGAAGTATCATAGATTGTATTGGTAATATCTTGAAATATTCGCGCCACTGATTCTCATTGGTTGTTATGAAACCCACGCGAAATAGTTATTTTTATATTAAGTGCGTGAAGAGAGTGTTTTTTGTGCATGAAAAGGTCTTTTACGCCGAGACGAAGGTCGAGGCAGTATAAGCCTTTGAATGCACAAAAACATCTTCACGCACGAAATATAAACAATATTTTTTCTATAATTGATTCAAAAAATTGAAATTAAAAATTCAAATTTTTGAAGGAACTCTGAAGTTTCAACGCAGTGACCATGTTGCTAGGTAACTAATAAAATACAGTGCGTGAAGTGAAACACAGAAATAGTCGTGTGCGTGAAATCGCATTTCACACACTGTTTTGTATGGTTTCTATGGTTTCGATCTTACTAACAATGCAAAAAGAAATACACGTTAGAAAATGACCCACTTTAGGCACCGATAACTATGCGTGAATTTCAATTTTTTGAATCAATAATAGAAAAAATAAATTATATAGCATTTCAAATGTGAAATTGTCAGTGCTGTCAAGTGGCATTTAGATTTGCGATTTTTCATCTTTAGAGCTTTGTTTTGCGTTTGTCTGGTTTTAAAAGTTATTAGTTTTGATTGTGTTGTTGTTTTGACCTTTTCTATTGCGATTTTTTGTTGATTTTTTTGAATTTGTGAAGTGAGTGCGCGTCTCAAGAAGAACACTTTAAGTGACATTACAAACATCGAAAATGATACAGAGGTATTTAATTTTTGTTCATGCATTAAATATTAAATAATCTCTTGCTTGTTTAGCCATTTCCGAAAAAAGCTGGATATTTTAATTTCAGTAGCCAGCTTTTTTCGGTAATTCGAAAACGTATTGTGGGTTGCATTTTTAATTAATTCCGTCGGGCACATTATTATCACTCGTGAAATAAAACCTAATATATTATTCCTACTATATTGAAGTTTTCTTTCGTCTTTCCTAAGTGCAAACATACAGAATAATAATAAAACATCACGTGTAAACCTGCTCTTTCAATTTTTGTTGTAGCATACAGTGAACATTTTTAGTAACATTTATGTCAAGCAATCTATGAATGGACACAGTATATTAGCACATTTCTACAACAGTTGCGGACAATAAAAAATAGTATAATCTGTTTCAAAATCAAAAATCCACCACCTGTTGAATTATGTTGGCAGAAAAAAGAAATCCCTAGAAGAGGTTTACTTTTTTTGGGTTGGCTCAACCTCCCGCCAAAATTTGACATTGAACTGTTGGGTTTATTTACCTAACACAAAGTAATTATTATGTGCAAAAAGGTGGTAGCTACCATATCATACCTTTTGAGTAAAATAATGAAATGAGTATAAAAAACACGAAGAACTACGACCAAAACGACTGTCAACAGTTTTCTTTCATAACCCCACTTTTTTCTGACACTTGCAGACACACTAAAAACAAAAGTTGGCGACGTTGTCGGTTATATTTTTGAGGTAGAATGCACTGTTGGTGGATTTTTGATTTTGAAACATTATACAACTCTTGCTCAAAATTCGCCAAATATTTAGCTGCTTAAATGAGGCTCTAATTTGTCAGCTAATGTCACTATTAATCGTTAGTGTCATTCGTCTATCAACTAACATTTACGAGAAATTGCAGCAAATCCTAACCTATTTCTGACGTTTGGCATAAATCACAATGTCAAAAAAACCCAAATTGTACGATGTAAAAAAGTGTACGGTTTTTTATTGTCCGCAACTGTATGTACTAGAGTGGTATATAAGGGAAAGTAGGCTCGATCCTGGTTCCTAGGGGAGTTTTTGAGGGTTACATTTTCTGTTGGCAGCATCTACTGTTTACTATCAAGCTTCAAATATCCGTCAGTTCGGTCAAGCGCCAAATTCAAAACAGAAAAATTTCAACAATGAGCAATTTAATTTAAATGCAAATAATGACAAAGTTTTAAGAGATAAAAAATAAATAAAACAACCTCCAAATTTGAATGCACCTTCAACATCATCACTTACACTCCCTACTTGTTCCTCCACCTACACTGAACATAATTCTTCTCTAGCAAATGAAAATATTCTTCACTACATTGCAAGCTCAATAGTCAACTCCCTACCTAAAAAGAGCATGTGTACTAAATGTGCTAATTACCTTCATTCTGAGGACAACAATCACTGTGACGACAATGTTCAGATATATAGTTCAAAGCGAAATTTTGGAGGTTTACATTTTCCAAGTAGCTGCTTTTTTACACTTATTCGAATATGTGAAGAAACATTTAATCGCCATACAAAAGTTTTACTTTCCAATCAGCTTACAGAGACAACATACACTTCTATAGTATTGTCTATGTCTTCCCACATCATAATTCCAGCTTGCTGTAAACTTGCAAACCTCATTATAAAAAAATTTCTAATCATTCGCTCAACATCACTAGCAAATCACATTACGGAAAATTTACAGCACAAATGGCAAAGTTTTTCCACAAGTTGTAAGTTTGTAGTTGAACACTGTAATTGAACTTATTTTCTTCCATAATTGTGTTTATTTTGCACCTACTCTTGAAATGTCACCTGTCATATCAACAGAACAGTCATATCATAGTCATATCTAACAATTTTGACAATAACAGTGCAGCCAATCAACAATCGACAAACGCCCCAAGGAACCAGGATAGAGTCTACTCTCTTTAATATACTAATTTTAGTATGTACATTATCAAATATTATGACTATTTTCAAACTGAAGTCAGAAGTGCAGTCCAAAATTAAAATAACTTTGTTGGTACCGCAGTTTAAATTTGACGGTTCTTCCTCTTGTTTTGTCGATCCGCAGCTAGAGGCGCTGCGCTATCTTGTCAGCCAGTCAGCGTCAGCCTCATGTTCGCTAACGGTGTAATTCTTTCATTTAACATCTGGCTTTTGAGAAGGCAACACAGAAGGAAATTGGAAGTGGTGAGTATTCCTATTTATTTATCAAATTATTTTCGCGTTTATTGAAAACTAAATGTGGTCCTTATAATTCTTGATATTTTAAATTTCACTCATACTTACATAATAATATGATGCACTGCTGGTTGTTTCTCGTTTGTTGTGACTTTTTCTTTTACAGCGTGATGCACGTCCTTCTGCTAAAATAACAAATTTATGTTTCAGATGTGCGAAATCGTGTTATTTATTGATATTAATTGTGAGAAGTCATTTGGAGGAATGCGACATCGATTAGGAATGCCACAGTTAACGTGAAATTTTGATGCGAATCTAAAACGACCCCCCGAATGCAGATAGTCAACAGGTAAGTACTACCTACCCTTTTACCAAGTAATGAAGTTATATTT
Organism: Tenebrio molitor; assembly: GCF_963966145.1. NCBI lineage: Eukaryota > Metazoa > Arthropoda > Insecta > Coleoptera > Tenebrionidae > Tenebrio > Tenebrio molitor. The sequence continues at coordinate 19,392,158 of NC_091051.1, read as the reverse complement.
AACACAACAGCTGTAAGTTCAGCTATATTTGATATTATTTGCCGAAGAAAATTATTCAAAAATTCGATCGTGTTCGCTCAAAAACACGTCCATGTGTTCTTGAACATAAAATCACAGACAATTAAACTATAGTAAGACGTCGCATTGCTACCCAATTTTTGGAAACACGATTCCAGCGCGGCGCGAGCAGTTGGCCGAACTAATTTTATAAAGCATGCTTGATGGAGTTGTTTAAATTAATAATTTTGTCCTCATTTAATATTAATTTCAAATGTAAAATGTCTTTAAAATGCACAACGTTTTATTAATTATAAGAAAAATTAACAATAAATGAATTAAATTAAAAACTAGAACCAAAACTAAAATTAAATATTCTGAGAATCCCCATTTTCTTCGTAAGCAACATGCCTTTGACGATTTTTTTTTAAATTCTCTTCTTACGTCCTGCAGTTTTTTTTTTATAAATGATCAAATTGATTGATGCATCCAACAATTTTGTTTTAATTTCCAGAAAATGGCTTTTACAAATAAACCATGAAAATTAATTTTTCGTTCTAAGGCGATACGTAATTTCTTTCCAATACTTCTTTTATTCAAAAATACACTTAGATCGTAAATTTTGGCAACACAACACACAACTCTTCTGTTATACATATATACATAGTGGGTCGATAAAAACGGTACCAATTTTGTACGCTCATATTTTCCTGAGTTATTATCTGTTTTTAATGAGTAATATACCAGTGAAAAGCTCAATATTTATAGAAAAGGTTGTTGTTGTCCAGAACTCAAAAATTGTGCGTCACAACATGAAGACATGCAAAAATTCTTTCATTTATAAGTTTTACAGATATGGTTCAATATGCTCCCCATTTTTATTAGCTACCATTTGCAATCGTCTTCACTAGTGATTGATGGAGCAACATCAACATCGCACCGAGTGGCACAAACAATCATATACCTTGAGCTGAAGGCTCCTGAACAATTAACGGAATGCTGGAATCAGCTACCTCAGAGACAAATATGTAGCTTCTGCAATTGGGGACGGACAAAGACGATTACAAATGATAGCTAATAAAAATGGAGGGCATATTGATTGAACCATATCTGGTTGAGATAGGTAATCTTCAAGACCAGAATTTTTGCATGTCTTCATGTTATGACGCACAACTTTTGAGTTAGGACTATCTCTGCACAGCAAGAGGCCTTCATCTTTTCTATAAATATTGGGTTTTTCACTGGTATATTAATCATTTAAAAAACTTAATAACTCAGGAAGATATGAACGAACAAAATTTGTACCGTTTTTTTCGGCCCACTGTGTATTTTAGTTTCAATTTTAACTTGTCATGCTCCTTAAAAGAATAGGTACCGGGAGCACACACTATTGTTTGGTTTCTTTTTGTCTTGAATTGAAACTGAAAGTATAACTTTATTAAGAAGTTTCATCACTTAAGTTTTTACCTTTATAAATTACGTAGCAGATTTACAAATTGCCCAAAAAGTAGAAAATGTTATTTTTTTCATTTCTTTATTGTTTTCTTATTGACAATTTCTCAATACTGAAAACGTTGGCTATTGTAATTACTTTCATTTAATAAATGGCACTAATTCCTACCTTTTTATTCACAGAAAGTCTTATATCTTTAATAAGTACATTTTTATTTTTTTCAGAAAAGTGTCACATTTGACAAATATTTTTTGACTGTTTTAAATACAACGGTAATAATCGAAATTTTACGAATAAATACGACGGAGTGTTTTGGCCAACTGCGTGCGGAGCAGCACCGTCGAAGCTATTCCAACATTATTATATGGGATTGAAGTGTCTTACTATAGTTTAATTGTCTGTGCATAAAATGATATTGAAGGTTTCTTCTGTTTTTTTTTTTATTTAACTCTCCAGTAGCAGCGTTTTGTATTTTAATTTTTTAGGGATACTTATGTTATTTTATTACTTATAATTATGTTCAAAATTTGAATTACATACAATATTTTCCAATTGATGATTGTGTTAGCTCCGGGTTACTACCGTGGTGTAGGTATGTAGGTACCTTAAATAGAATACTTACAATTTCACATTAACATAAATTGCTTGTCTTTATCTCTCAAATTTGATTTGTAATTATAACATATTGTACACATCAAGTACCTAACAATCAACAACGCAAATTTGTCGAAAGTGCACATGACAAGGTGTCGAATTTTGTTCTAGGGAAAATGAAAAATTGTCTTAGTATTTTAATTCTTTCACACCGTATCATCTAATGTTGTGATTAATTTTTTGTTAAGGAAATATTATGTCGCCGTATTATATGATATAATTTTTTGGAGGTACGTCAATTTGGCAAAATTGAAACATCAAAATTTGCGACGCTCCCACTTGCTGGCTTCTTTCCACATCGTATGTACTTTTGTTGAAGATGTTTCCAACTGTTCATAACATCTTTCACTGTAATTTTTTAATTAAATATTGTTAAACTCCTGGACAGATAGAACAAATAATTTTAAACTTACCTGAAGAATTGCCCATTAATCTTGAAATTTATATCCAAGAATTTCATTTTTTTTTGGCATCTTTAAAATCCCATCTCTTTTTATCGTATAAATGAGTGTAGCTTTGTACCAAATCGATTAATCTGTCGTCATTCATGATTTTACATCAAAAACATCCAAACAAACAAATTTACGGGTTTTTTGAAGTTACGTCTTTGCAACACACTTTACAAAATTGTCATCATATGCGCAAAAGTGACACTAACTCCCTCCCTATCAGTGTTGCCAACTCTGTTTTGATCTAATCATTAGATATTCTAAAATTTTCCACTAAAAATCCACTAAATAAATTCTATACCCCACTAGAAATTCTACTAGGTGTTTTTGACGAACAAATTTTTATTATTTCAAATATATAAAATATTGTATAAAAATACATGTAATGCAGACTCGTATAGTGAAAATTTTTTAATAAACAATTGTCAGTGTCAAAATTAATTAAAAAACCACACTGTACCACCCTAAAATGTGCGCATATGGACCAGATGTCACTCAGTGTGACTAATGGTAATGTCATGAAAATCACTGTTTGGCTCATACCAACATGACAACGTTTTGACAATTGTCTATTAAAAAATTTCAATTATACATATACAGGGTGTTCGATAAATAGACGGCCATCTCTTCACTGCTACCTCACAGAGTCCAAAGAAAATATACTGTGTATTTGCTTTTTTGTTTTTATTACAAGTTGAAGAACGATTGAAGTTTAAAAATGACCACTGAGAGAGTAGGTTTCATTAGCGCCTATTTTGTTGTATCAAGTACTCTGTTTGGAAAAAAAGGAAAAATGTCACATTTGACGGCAAACGTCCGTCAAAATTCTGTGGCGTATCAAACAATAATTTCAATGACGAATGCAGTTTAATTTAATATGAATGTAAGGTACATGAAAGTTAATAATAAATGCTCAAATCGGCGACCATCAAGTTGGATACATAGTCGGGCCCGTCGCAGTAATCCTGTTCTCAGATTTTCAAAAACATCTACATTATTTCTTATTTGATCAGACGCCAGTAATATTCGATTTCGCAATTCATTCACATCCAGAACATCGGTAGCATAAACAATTGACTTCACATGACCCCAGAAATAAAAATCTAAAGTCCATACTCCTGGCGGGCCACGGAAATGGACCACGTCGGCCTATCCATCTTTGCGGAAATCTGTTATTCAAGTATTCCACAACAGCTCGGTGTGCATGAGGAGGTGCTCCGTCTTGCATATACCACATACTGAATCGCTGTTGCAAAGGCAGTTCGTCTAAGAAATTTTCTAACTCGTTTTGTAAAAAATTCAAATAAGCATCTCCGGTTAGAGGATTGGGTATAAAGAAGGGACCAACTAAGGAATTTTGAAAGATCCCTGCCCAAACATTCAATGAAAATCGCTGCTGCTGATTTGATATTCTAGTGACATGTGGATTATCTACTGACGAATAATGCAAATTTCTTAGGTTTAACACCCCATTCCTCGAAAAGTTTGCTTCGTCGGAAAAACAAAGGTTAAATGTGAATTGTAGATCTTCATTATTCCTTTGCAACAGCCATTCACAAAACTCCCGCCTTCTCGGAAGATCTTCAGGCAATAAAGCTGGGACGCGATTAATATGATATGGGTGCAGACGTTCTTTAGATATTGTTGTCTATACAGTGGTGGCTGGAACATGGATTCTACGCGCAATTTCGCGCACGCTAAGAGTTGGGTCAGCAGCTACCATTTCCAATATTTGTTCGTCTCGGACCACGGCATTAACTGCCGCAGGTCTACCTCTGTCCACATTGATTGGCCTCAAATTTCCAAATTCTCGAAGCCGACGATTAACATTGGAAAATACGCTACTATGGGGAACGCGGCGATTAGGGAATCTTTCTTGATATAACCTCACTGCAGCTCTGCTGTTGCATCCAACTTCACCATAGATGAGGTGCATGTCAGCTAAATCACTAAAGTTGTAATTTCCGGCCATTTTTGCAATTTAAAACCAAACCAAATGAACGAACCCCACTGCGTTCAATTAATCAAACTTGTCACACTGACAGTAGCTATAAAGTTTTTTTCTCAGCGAACTTGGATTCATTATTACAAACCACAATCTCGACCTGAACCCTGATTGGGTAATTTTTGATGCCTCTAGCATCTACAAGAAAGTAGCTGGGAAAAATTCAACAAGAGATTTTACTCCATGGTAGTAACCACTACCATTCCTAAAGCGATGGCCGTCTATTTACCGAACACGCTGTATGTATACAGGTTGATTCACGTAGCCCGTTCATTAGAAACTTTTGGATTTCCCAAAATCATATTAATATGATTCAAATGAAATATTTTCAAAATGGTGACACTTCCGGAAATACCGTAAATCGATGCCATCTTTGTTTTTTTTTTTAAATAGAAAGGCCCCATTTTGACTTCACTGACTTCCTGAACCATCAGAAATAAATAATTTATTTTTACTTTACTGACTTGCCAAAGATTTGGCCGCTTTTTGCGCTATCAACGACATTTTTTTTGTTTCATACGCCTACTGCAATTTTTTACAATTGATAATCAAAAAATGTGGAAAACTTAATTTTTTGAAATGGCAACTACCGTTTCTGATACTAGATATGAATGTAAAATTAAATTTTAAATCCACTTTTATTAACATTATGTATGCCTATTTGCAGCCGTTTAGGGGTAATTTCAATTTTTTGAATAAAATATCCTTTTATATAAGCAATTGTTTTATTTGAATTTTTATTCAAAAATAGCATTGCAATAAATATTAGATAAGAACAAAACAATAAAAAATAAGCAAATTAACAAAAAAATATTTTAATGTAAATGATTTTCATATTAATATGATTTGGGGAAATCAGAAAGTTTCTAATGAACGGGCTACGTGAATCGGCCTGTATACAGGTGTCCCAAAAATTCCGTACTAACGGTGCACTACGGTGTAGAAGAGATTACCGTAAACGTCAGAAAAATGTTAAAAAAATTCTATTGGACTTTTGCTGATTTGGCGGTTTTTGAAAGTGGCACTTAACAGATCAATTATTTTGAAATATTTGTATGAAATTGTCATGACAGCTACGTCTAATCGTACATATTATCACAAAGTACACGATCACTCACTACCAATATCTAATCCTGCATAATAGAGAATTTAGAAGCTTTGGAAATCGAAAAAATTATTTTAAATCCTCTATGGTAACATTGAAAGGTAATGATGTACAAATATATCTTTGTTTACATTGTATTATTGTTAATAATAATAATAAAATTAATTGATTTTTTGTCGGAAACATTTTTTCCATATTTTTTCATGTACATTTAAACATCCTCGATAAGGTAGTAAGTAGTTTGTACGCCAATTTTGGGACAACCTGTATAAATAAACTAAATACTATTCAGAGCAGATTACAAATAAAAACAAAAAACTTTCGGTGTTCTGGTATATTAGAATAAGTTTCATTAGTTTTAATTTTTTGTACTACATTATCAGGAATGCTGTAAGTGTTGCAACACTTATTTAACACTGCCTTAATTGACAATATAGCAGAAAGCATAAGCAATTGGAGACGATTTCTTAGTTTTAATTTGACTAAATTCATGGTGCTAAATAAACACTCCACCTCTGCGTTGGAGTGCGGTAATATTAACATTGTTAACGCAAATTCCACGAATTCCTTGAAAGGACTTTCATTTGAGGCATCGTTAAAATGGTACCTCATACCAGAACTTCTTTGTGTCTTTATTTTCATTCCATTTTATTAAATGAATCGACTGCCACTGTCTTTCTATATTGTCAATTAGATCCTCCGGTTTTCCAATTTCTTTTAACAAATCAGTTAATCTGACTTGATTTGCTTTCAAAGCTGCGTCAACCTCTGTATGTCATATATTTAAAAAAAAATTCTAATTTTATCTGGTAATCTTTGCTTAATTTGATCAATTAAAACTGTTAAAAAATTAATGCATCTTTGCCTTCCCAGGGGGAACATCAATATTGTACAAATTGTACATATTGATTGTATTAGATAAATATGTCAACATTTCAACTTCCTCGATTCATCCTCGATGAAACTTTCCTCCCTTATTTGATGTATTGTATTGTTGGTTGCCGCATTCCCTCGGATGATATTTTTGCGGAAAAATACGAAACAAAAATAATGAGAAAAAATTCGCTGAAATGAGGCATTGTAAAAGTTGGTGTAAATTGGTAGAAAAATTTTTGATAGGTATGCGTTGTTCTCATCCACTTAACTTAACGTAAATTAAGCCCAACTAAAAATTAGCGTAACATAAATTAGTGTTATCCGTTCAAAATAAAATTAACGGCGATAATTGTGATAACAAAGTGCAAGCGCAAGCAGATCAGCATTTAATTTAATAGCTGATATTTTCTCTTATTTCCTGTGGTAGTGTGGTTATTTTCTCTTCGTTAATCGTCGTGAAAAATGGATGAAAATACAACCCTGCAAATAACACTGCTTCTGGGGGTTGTGCTTTGCAACCACTTCATAGATTGGGCAGTAACAATGCTGCTAGAAAATTTTTTGAAACCAGGAATCACCTTGCCAATTTCTTTACAACTAATGAAGGTGCTGTTACTGGGCAAGACAAGTATGTTACACGGGGTGCAAAACGCATCAAAATTTATTAATTTTGTGCTATTCAAATAAAATTTGTTTTCTGATAAACGTTTATTCGTATTCATCATCCTCCATCATCATAGTGAATACAGTGCTCATAATTTTTTTTTTGGCAATATTTTTGCACTCTTAGGTCATTTGTGACCTGCTGTCCAAGCAGCTCTTCTTTGGTCGGGTCTGCTTTCCTTTTGTTGACGTTGTCGAATATTGATTTAACTATGCTGTTAATTTGCTGCATTTCTGCAGCCACCTTATTTGCCTCCCGCTTTGGCATCTTGACTGGCCCTAATAGTTGTGGTGGCGGCACAGATGGGGGTCTTACTTCTTCATCACTTCCCTCTTCTATGATAGAAGGAATCTCAAGAGGATCTTGATCCATGCTATTTTGGGGCTCAGTAATCTCTTCCTCCACACTAAATTCTGCAGTGTTTTGACTACAGTCATTTGAATTTTGACTATAGGTATGTACTTACTTCAGTCAGCTGCTCCCAGTTTGATTTCGTTCTGAAACAACCAGTGTTTCATATTTTCATTTATACTAATTAGAAAATAATGTAATCAAAGCATAAAATGTGCTTACTTCCGTCTTATAATATAGGCATCCAACCATTTCAGGGAACTGTAATATTCCCTTTCGGCCATCGCGCGCGAGCCGCTTCATCCCCCTCTCCCTCAGAGTTGCCAACCGTCCTTTTAGTTCCTAGTTCAACCGCTAGTACTTTCGTTTTGGCGTGCTCTCGTGGCGGTACCGGGAATTAAAATTTTAAATTTTAAACTGGGCCACTACAGAGTATACAGTTTTTTTAAATACGGGGCTATGTTGAGTCCATTTAACATCTATTGGTGGACTTTGACCCCTTTTTTATAATTCTCTTAATTTTGCTTCCTGCCGTCACATGTAATTGGCCACATATATTTGTCTTTGGTTAAATTCCCTCATGACGACGGAACATAATCAACTGCATTGTCCCAAGGCATCACACTAAAAATACAGGGTTATTCTAAATGATTGTAGCCGAAGCGGGCCATGCCCATGTAATGAAATTTTTGCCGCTTTAATGTGAACTGTCAGTTTTTGTCGATGTCACTGTTATTTTTTAGGTGAAAAGTGCGGTGATGAGGATTTTATTATTTTTTTTAAATTAACGATTGAATCCTAAAAAATGTTTTTTGTTCGACACTGTCAGAATTTGAGAATTTTCTCCTGTGTGAACGGATTTTGATAAATGTCACCACTTGTCACAACGAAACGTCAAGCTAATTTTAAAGATTTTAAGCGATTTGGAGCCTTAAAGGGGCTCGTTGAACAAAAACACGTTGTATTCAACTCGTTCGTGTGTCAATTGGGCTTTTTTGGCACTCGTGGGCCTTTAAAACGCTCGTTTCACTCGCGGTTTAAACTGGCCCACTCGTACCAAAAACCCCCAATTTACACAAGAACTCGTCAAATAAAATACAGCGTGATCAACAATGACTGAATCTGTTGGCAATGAAGCAATTGAAAAATATTGGTGTTTTTCTGTTTCGTAATTGGCACTGACCGGATGGTTTATGCTACTACAAAAATTACCCTTTGATGGTAAACGTCAAATTCGCACTGTCAACTCTGTCAAAGCTGACAACCGGAAATGCGTTTAGATTACAGTGGTACCAGAATCATTCAAATTTTCATTGTTACCAACAAATTCAATCATTCTTGATCACGTTGTACTACGAGTATGAGTTGTTTAGCAACCAATTCTAAAAATATTGAGTTGTTTTGCAGCCAATTTAACTCCTGTGTGTGAACGATGTGTACTCTATCATTTTGATGTTTTTTATACCGAGCGGCAACCATAAATTTTACATTCAATTCTTACGCCTGCTTGGACTACAATCATTTAGAATAACCCTGTATGATGTATGTAAAGAAACTCAACAAATTTACTGATTGTTTTTTGTGAAGATGATATTTTATGAGGAATACTGCCATTTATCCAAAAAATTAACAATTTTCACATGACACCTAAACATCTTATGTGCATGTAATCAAGCGCACAACCAGTTATTAATTCAAAGTTTTTAATATTTACTAAGTGCTTATTCACAATGGACATAAGACATAAGAAATACATAAGAGATACTTAAGAATAATTTGTAAATTTGGGCAATTAGAATAGTTATTTTTATATTAAGTGCGTGAAGAGAGTGTTTTTTGTGCATGAAAAGGTCTTTTACGCCGAGACGAAGGTCGAGGCAGTATAAGCCTTTGAATGCACAAAAACATCTTCACGCACGAAATATAAACAATATTTTTTCTATAATTGATTCAAAAAATTGAAATTAAAAATTCAAATTTTTGAAGGAACTCTGAAGTTTCAATGCAGTGACCATGTTGCTAGGTAACTAATAAAATACAGTGCGTGAAGTGAAACACAGAAATAGTCGTGTGCGTGAAATCGCATTTCACACACTGTTTTGTATGGTTTCTATGGTTTCGATCTTACTAACAATGCAAAAAGAAATACACGTTAGAAAATGACTCACTTCAGGCACCGATAACTATGCGTGAATTTCAATTTTTTGAATCAATAATAGAAAAAATAATTTATGTGTCCACATAACTAGAATATGATTCTTCATGCCTTTTTTTACACAACAATAATGTTCACTGAGGTCGCTTCTCACAAGTTACGTAAAAATTAATAGTATATCCACTGTATGTATCATGAATTTCTTATGCCTTATGTCAAGCTTATGTCCATTGTGAATAAGCACTACGGAGAAACGCCTTTGTGATGTGCTTTGTCTAATTGATTGACAAAAGATTCATCCGTTCTTCTTTCACAATTGTTTTCTAAGAAAACCAATTTATGATTAATCCATCTTCTTCGAGCAACACACCGTTCACAACTATTAAAACCTGCATGGCCCTTTATACACTTTATAAAGGCTCTTGCCGGGGCATCACAAGTTAAACCTTTGAAAATAAATTTGTAACGTTTTTCGCCAAATACAAAACCATCTCCATTTAATTTATTTATTTCTCCAATAAAGTCGGCAAAGTAATCATTGACTGAAAAAGGCCTACTCTTACCAAAAAAAAAAAAAATAGAAATTAAAAATGGCTGAGTTGTAACATTATTTGCCGTCGTTTGTATTTGCTATCAAATCTATCGGTACGTCAACTGCTTGATTAAATAATGCTTCTTCTCGCTGCTTTATTAGGGGTGGATCTTCATTGTTTTCAATTGCAATGTTGTACAACACTGCAGTTGCCACTACTATCCTTTGCACTTTGGCGAATTTTTTTTCGCCAATTCTTCGTACATTTTTGTAATGTTGCTTGAGTGAAGTGAATTAACAACAGGTCTTCTTCTCGATCTCCATTCTCTGTTATTAAAACATGGTCTTTTCGACTGATGTTGAGGGTCAGAGTTTTCAGCTTGTTTATGGGCAGCTTGATGCGTTGTTACAATGTCTAATTGTTCATCATTTTTCTAAACGTAAAAGGATCAATACATAATATAAAAAACAGTAATAATTACTCACATTAGTATTTTCATCTTCGACCTGTGAATTATTACTTGTACCAGCAGTCACTTGCCTTTCAAGCAAAAGTTTTGGATTAAGTTTGGTTTTAAGATGACTACTTTTGTAGTCGCCCCAGTTTAAAGTTTTGGTTGTCTAAAAACACGCACATGGAAATGAAATTTGTTGAACACATTTTATAATGAGCACCTACCTGTTTTTCACATGCATCAGCATTATCATTTGCAGGTTCAGCCACAGAATTGTTGAAAAACCCATTTACCTGAAATTTAAAAACTTATAAACTCGATAACATAGATACTTCAATGTGAAGTAGTACTTAAGATTTAAGTTTCGCTAAGTGACGTTGGTACAATCTCTTTCCCATATTAAATCGAGCAACAATGTTCATCAACTGCTCAGCTCGATTATTATTCTCGTCGGCCATTATTTTAATGAGATCGGCTTTTGTTACTTTTCCGGTTGGAATTGTTAAATTATTTGCTTCCACAAATTCTTGAATCTCTCCCTTTCTGCTTGATTTTGTTGGCAGTTTATTAATTTGCCTTGATTGATAAGAAGCGTTGTCGAGAACAGTCACTGAATTTTCCGGTAAATTTGGAATCAATATCGCAGTGATAATCGGCAGAAGAATCTGTAATATTTTTTGCCGACAATAAGAGCTATGATTTCCTCATCGTCAATATTGCTAAGTTCGGTGAAGATGTAGTCACTGAAGGCACCATGGGTGGACTGAGCTGGAGGTTGTGGTTATCTTTCTTTTCTTCCGGGAAGGAGTCTCTGTAACTTCTTGTGTATTTAATAGGTCACTGAAAGATGTGTTCTCATAGTCCTCTTCCTGGAAATTCTATTGTTGACTCTTAAGGGCCGACCAGTCAGAACCGAAACTTTGTGATATCCATATCTCAATTTATGTGAAAAATGTAGTTACACCGTTGTTATTCCAGGGCGACGATTTTGCATTCCATGTAACAGTGGTTTTGGTACAGAAATTCGAGTGGATGATTTTTCTGAATATTAAATTTCTTTTATCGTATTTACAGTGTCAGTATTTCAACGCATTTTACAAATTTTCCCGAATTTACTAGCTGTAAGTCGAAATGATCGTTCTCTATACCATTCAGGATTTAAATTTTGCCTTTCTTTTTTGTTCTATATCAGAAATGTTGATGCTAGAAACCTCATTCAAAAATTTAATCTTGGCATTTTCATATTAGTCCGTAGACATGTCTGGAAATTCTGGTAATGCCTCACAGTTTTGACCATAATCCGAATCGGTGCTGCAAGCACGATTTTTAACTTTTCGACCCGTTCTGCTAAATCAATCAGCTGTTCGTACATTCAGTGGCGTCCTGTTTTTCAGCTGTGGCAGCCAAGTTTAATTTGTGTTGTAATAAATGATAAAAACTGTATTTCTCTGTAAGACAAATGGAATAGAACGAGGTTTTAATTAATAAAAAATATAAAACAAATTTAAATAATTTGGTTACGCCACTGCTCATAACTTCGCGCAGGTTGTTGGCTCCCCCTATGTACAGTCGATGGACAAATAAAACTGGGACAAAAATGACAATCACATAAGTCAAAATTTACAAATTTGCATCGTTTAATTACGGCTTTATTACAAATAGGTTAACTTTGGTATGACATATTATATAGACACTGACAAATATATTGACTTTGATATTGACAATTCAATGGTCTGATTTACGTAGATTAAATTTTAAGTGTCCCAGTTTTATTTGTCCACCGACCGTACCTCTTACAAAAACAACCTCTAATTTATTTACTTTCTTACTAGTAGTTGTATGTATATTTAATACCTATACAGGTTTATAAATTATCCGATTTTCGACATTTCCCACTAACTCAATAAAATACAATAAAATATAATATAATAACTAAAACTAACTAACTAAATAAGACAATAATTCAAAACAATAACAAATTAGCAGCTTTCCAAATACAATTATCCCTCCCCACATATTGTCCCTCTTCTCCACTCAACCTTCTTCATCCATTCGATCCCTCTTCCGTCCTCATTCAACATTTCTTCTCTACTTTCCTCTCTCTCTCTCAATTCTACGCATTCATTCAACATATGTTCTATCGTCTCCTTTTTTTCTCCACACATCCTGCACACTCTAATCCTATCCTCATTCCAATATTTATTCTCTCTCTCCTCATTTCCACACCTAAATCTTGCTATTATCACTCTCTCCTTTCTACTATCTCTTCCTAGGTACTTTGGTAGTTCTTCCGTTATTATTTTTTCATACTTCCCATTGTACCTAGATTCCCTAATTCTCGTTCTTCTTTCCTGCACTTGCACATCTCTGTCTCTCTGCACCAATTCATCGGTCATTGCTCTGCCTCCCTCTCGCATTCTTTCTATCTCCGCTCCTGCATACCCATTTCTTTCGAAATATGCCTCCCTCTCTTTCCATACCCCTTTTCCTATTTCTTTCCTTTTTTCTTTCAGACACTCTTGCAAAATTCTACACTCTCCTCTCTCTATCAACCTCTCCTCAAATCTTATTGCTCTCTTTCCTGCTTCTATTCTTATTCCATCCCTTTTTGTTTCCTCCATCACTATATAGCCCGGTGTCTCTCTATCTACTCCTAGCACCCATTTCAAATATTTTCCTTGCACCCCTTCCAACCCTTCTTGCTCTCTCCATCCCCATATTTCCGCTCCATACATCATCACGCTTTTCACCAGACTATCAAACATCATTATTCTCCTTCTAAAGTCATGTCCAAATTTTCTCTCTCCTATCCCCCATACCGCTCCTATTATCTTATTCGCTTTTTTCACTAACTCTCTCACATGTGCTGCTGCTGTGTTTCTTTCATTCATCACATAACCTAAATACTTAAATTCTTTCACTTCTTCAATTTTATCCTTTTCCCATCTCCACTCATTTATTTTTCTCCTACCACCCCCCTTTCTAAACACCATCATCTTGGATTTCTCTACATTCACCGTCAACTTTTTCCTCCTCATATATTTCTCCATGTTTCCCAACATTTCTTTCATACCTTTCTCCTCTCTCGCTAGCACCACCAAGTCATCCGCGTATGCCAAAGACCACACTTTTTCTTTGCCCACCACGACCCCCCCTGCCTGCCCCTTCCTGAACATCTCCTCTATATCTCCTATAAACGCTGCAAACAGGCTGGGGCTTAGTGGACAACCTTGTCTTACTCCCTTATACGTCTTGAAACATTCACTCACTCTTCCATCCACTCTCACTCTACTTATCGTCTCTTCATATATCTCTTCTATTTTTGTTACCAGATGCTCATTTATCCCTTTCTTTCTCAAGTATTCCCACAGTAAGTCTCTTTCCACATTATCAAAAGCCGCCTTCAGGTCTACAAAAAATGCATATATCTTGCTACCCCTCTTTTTTATCTCATTTCCTATTATATGATTCAAGATATATACGTTGTCCATAGTCCCTCTACCTTTCCTAAATCCCGCCTGCCCGTCTGGTAACGCACCCCGCTCATTCATTTCTTTCATCAGTCTTTCTTCCACAATCATCGCGTATACCTTATATGCCGTATTAAGGAGCGTGATCCCCCTGTAATTGCTGGCTGTATCCTTTTCTCCTTTCTTATATATGGGGCATATTATCCCCTCCTTCCACTCCTGGGGGAAGCCCTCTCCCTTCCACACTCCATTCATTATCTCTAACAACCTATCAACTTCCCTTTCAGTTCCATATATCCACGATTCGTTCTGTATACCGTCCTTCCCCGGTGCCTTTTTCCTTTTCAGTTTTCTTAGTTGTTGCTCTAATTCTTCTCTTGTTATCTCTTCTATTTCTCCCACTCTGTGTTGTCTCTTTTCCTTTTCTTGTCTGTTTTCCTCACCCCCCAACAACTCACTGAAGTACTTTCTCCATTCCTCCATAGTAATTCTATCACTCACTATTTCTCCTTTTTTCTTTCTTTCCCTATTTATGTATCTCCACACCTCTTCTTCCGTCTTTATACCTTTCATCTTCATTTCTTCTTCCATCCGTTTCTTTTCCTTCTTCTCTTTGCATACTAATTTGTACCTCTTGCGTGCTGTCTTGTACTCTTCCTTCGTTGCTTTTTCTTTTTTCCAATTTCTTAGTTTCTTTCTTGCTGCTTGCTTCCCTTCCCTGCATTCTTTATCCCACCACTCGTTTTTCCACAGCCCCATCTTCTCTCTTATCTCTATCTCTTTTTTTTCTGTTGCATTTTTTACGTTCTCGCTCAGCTCCCTCACTTTTTCGTTTATTTCTTCTTCTTCGTATTTTGCCTCCCTAAGTCTTGCTCTATACTTTTCTTTTCCTTCTTCCGTCCAAATATTCTTCACAATTTTTTTTTTTAACATCCTTCATACTTCTCTCTTTCTCTCTTCCTTTTGTCCTCACTTCCAATGGCATATGATCCGACTCCACTCTTTCTCCCACCTTAAATTCTTCTATTTTATCCCATGCTTCTTCATTCACCATAACATAATCAATAACTGTCTCCCCTCTCGATCCAATATACGTGTACTCCCCTTTCTCGTCTCCTATGCAGTTTCCATTAAGTACGTCCCATCCTCTTTCTTCTACTAAACTAACCAGTTCTCTCCCTTCTGCGTTTTCTATTCCATCTTTTGTTGGTCTTCTTTCTATTGTTGCTTGTTGTTCTTCCATCCGCCTTCCTTTTCCCCCAATTCTTGCATTAAAATCCCCCCCAATCACCAGAGTTCCTTCTTCCTGCTCTTTTACTCGCTCTTCTATTATTCTTTTCGTTTCTTTCATACTTCTGCTGTATATTGTTACAATTCTCCATTTTCTCTGTTTTCTTTTTACCGTTC
The DNA here is from genome assembly GCF_963966145.1 of Tenebrio molitor. Classification (NCBI taxonomy): domain Eukaryota; kingdom Metazoa; phylum Arthropoda; class Insecta; order Coleoptera; family Tenebrionidae; genus Tenebrio; species Tenebrio molitor. The sequence goes on along the minus strand of NC_091051.1, from coordinate 19,376,585 downwards.
TTTCCATAAACCCTCTTTCTTCTTTTACTCCAGATCCGTTTTCTTCTTCCAGTCCCTTTTTCACACCCATTATTATCCCACCTTTCGCTCTCCCTTTCTTGCTTTCCCTCTCTGCATATTGACACTTCCACTCAAACTCTCTCGGCATTCTCTTTTCCAATCTTTCCCAGCCTTTTTCTTCCACCCACGTTTCTACCAATCCCACTACGTCAAATTCTCCCAAATACTTCCAAAACTCATTCTCTTTATTTTTTATTCCCGCTACATTCCAGAATACTATTCTTATTTGCTCGTTTTCTCCTTTATTCCTCTCCATGTTCGTTTTCCCTTTTCTGCCCTGTCGTCTTTTTCTTACGCTCTTATTCAAAAATTTGCTGTATGTAACTTCCCGTTTTCTTCATCCCACCTAAAACCTTTTCCCTCTATCCATATCTTTTTATAACCCACTTTCACCCGCAGTCCTTTTTCTCGCTCTTCTTTGGCTAGCGTTCTTAATTTCTTCTGTGTGTCTCTCTCCTTTTTTGTCATATCATCTTCTATGTACACTCTCTTTCCTTTTTTTTCTCTTAGTTTCCTTTTATTTTCCATAACTTTCCGTTTTTCCCCCCAGCTCTCAAGTTCTGCCACAATCATTTTTCCTCCATTTATTTTATACATCTCTTTCACCCTTACTTCAACCTCTAATTCTGCCTTCATCCATTTTTCCAGTTTCTTCTCGTTCTCACATTCCTCTTCATCCAGTCCCGTTACGACAATATTCTTTTTTCTCACTCTTTTTTCCTGCTCTTCCATTTTCTCCTCCAATTTTGTCATTTTTTCTTTTAATTCCATCTTTTCTCTTTCCCATTTTTCTTCCTTTTCACGCATCATACTTTTCAGTTGTTCCAATTCCCGGCTCATCTTCCGATTCTCTTCCTTTATCTCCCCTACATCCTCCATAATTTTTTCCAACATCTTTTTCATTTCCTCATCCATTGCCTTTTTAACAGGTGATCTTTCCACTTTTTTACTTTTCCGAAATGGGTTAATCCTCTCTTCTGATTCTCGTCCTTCTTCTCTTTTCCTTTTGTGATCTTCGTCTCTCTCGCTTTCACTATCACTTTTTTTCATTCTACCTCGTTTTTACTTGCCGCTTATCTTATCGCGCGCCGTAAAACAGGTCCGCTCGCTTCGACTGCTCGAATCGGACCATTTACTTTCTTACTATATTCCATTGTATTATTTTCCTATATTACCATTATTTAATTCCTGAGATATCGTAGAAATAAATTGACCTTTTGTATTATAACTAATTGCTGCAGCATAGCATCTACCTTCATAAGATCCAATAGATGTTCTAAATTTTAAAATATTTGTAGGTAAAAAGTTTTTAATATTCATGTCTGCCTTTGGAGTTTTAGATATATCTCTGAGTTTATTGCAAAAATTACGCAGAACATGGTTTCGACATTCAATTGTTTGTATGAAAAAATTTGAACCGTACGGTTTTGAATCTCTATTTTTTTATAAACACTACTGTCACAGTCGCCAATAATTTTAGCATATTTCAAATTATGCATTTTTTAAAACCTTCCAATATAATATTTGATTCCATAGATGTGGATGTACCGTTCCAATTTTTCCAGCATTTGTGAACAGAAACTGTTTTTTTTTAAATTTTTGGTATTTACTATACACAGCACATAATTTATTTTATGCGCTGCCAAGCAATTTTGGCCGTTTTATTTACCTCATTAGAGTGCATAAAAGGGTAATTTATTGCTCTAAAGCATTGGCGTAATTTTTATGCTCTAAAGAAAATTCTATTACATGAAATTGCGTATTTCTTAATAAAGTAACAATTTAATTAAACGAAAAATTTACTTCTACTTTAGCATTGTTACAACTATTAATTACAATCGAAGGTAAATTGATTTTTTCTGAAAATATTTGATTCTGTCGATTTTGAATGTTCAACTCCGCATTTGTCTGAAGAATGGAAACTCCTTTACTTTTCTTATCCTCCGGTTCTTCAGTGTAGTCATTTGAAAAAGCACTGGATGTTGATGGGACTACTGTTTTTTCATGTTGACGTTTCCCTTGAATTTTTTCGGCTATCTTGAGCTTGTTTTGAATATTATCTTCTATATATCCTTCTGCGATTGTACCAGAACGCCAACCTCCGTGACGTTTAAGTCTGTAATATGTCCACCAGAATCTGCAAGTAAAGTAGCGGAACTGCGACGCAAACAATGTCCGGTATAAGATTTGGGGTCGGGAAGGTTCAAATATGTTGCTACTTTTGATGGAATGTTTCCAAACGTATTTCTGCCTACGGGTTGCGTGGAACATTTCCCATTTTTGTAAAAAATGAAGAATCGATTATGTTTAGTATGTGGAGGCCGCAAAACAAAGTACTTGCGGAAAAGTTCTAAGAAATTTTGCTCATTTTGTATTATAGTAAACCGTCTTGATACTTTTGTTTTCGTTTCAGTTAGTCTTATCAGTATCGCAGAGCCCAAATCCTCAATTTCTTTTGTTGTTAAAAAGCACAACTCTTGCGATCTGCAAGCACCGGCAATTCCTACGATTACAGCAACCTAGAATAATTACAAATTAACTATTGAAATATAAAAGCAACAAAGTAATTTACCTTGATCATTAAATACGTATCATCTGGTGCTTCCGTAATAAATTTGTCAATTTCGCTTTTTGAAAGGACTTTTGACTTTTTAGGTTTGTAAGTATCACATTGTCACTTTAAATATGCTTGAAGTTTTAAGTATTTGCTGATGTCTATTCCATTTCTTACTAGCAAGGTGCTTCTTAACATAGAGTAAAAACTCCACAAACTCGAAGACTTGTAGTTGTTGGATTTTTCAAAAAAGTAAGCGAGACAAACATCTTCAGTGTACTGTATAGTCTTCTTACCATTTTCAGCTAAATTGAAAAATCTTTTGCACACAAAAGCAAATGTCTGCCACTTGTTTACAAAATTTCGTAGTTACGGTAGTTTGGAAAAATTATCAATCTTTGGCTACTTTGTTTAAATTAATACCAAGGAAATTTTTGTGTTGGTTTTTTCAATTTTTGAGGGCAGCGCATAAAATTTTGTATGCATTACGAGCATAAATTGCATTTTGCTGCTCTTATCGTCTTAATGCCCTCGGCTAGCGCCTCTGGCATCAATATGACGATGCGAGCAGCAAAATGCAAAATTATGCTCTTAATGCATAAATAACTATTATCTACCATCGCGTAAAAAGTAGGCACTTTTTGCACTAAAAATCGTTGTCAAAGTTGACGTTTAGAGAAACTGACGGAATCGTTCTCTAAAAGTTTTAGAGCACGATTTCTCGCTTTTATGGCACAGAACTGTCAGAATACAACAATCGAATTTGTTGGAAACATTGTTTAGGTTGCTAAACGACGTGGTTCTCAAACGACTTTGGTTATTCATGAAATATTGAACCAATGAATTATTTTATACAAATTTATGTTGAAACCGGTGTGATGATCTCACGATCGTAGATAAAATGTTGTAAGACATACGTGTAAAAAGTTCCTTTGTTGCACTCACATCTTTTAAAATACTCCCTCGTACCTCGGTCGTATTTTAAACCCGTTTGTGCAATAAAGGATAACTTTTTACACTTATATCTTAAATAACTATTTTACACCAATATATAAAACATGCATTGTTCTAGCACCAATTATGCATCCAACGCCCGATGATTCATTATAATTTGTTTTGTACGATCTTTTGCTCCACGCTCCAACTACAATAACAGTTATTAAAACTCTACCATTGGAGTCAATTTCTCCAGCTTCTTTTGCTAAATGACATTCTTCTTTACCAGCTTCTTTCATTGTTTCAGTTGCCAAATTTTTAATTTTTTCAAAAATTGTATTTTCCGTTTGAATATATTTTCTATTGGACATAGAAGGTATATCTAAAGATACACACAATTCTCAAAATTGAGATTGACCGATACCAATCGCTATTGAACCACATACTGCTGCGTCGGAATTTTCACTACTAAAACTACCTCTTTGTCCGCACATGTTGCACTCATAAGTGAAGATACTTTTCAGGCCAAGATGTTTTTCGTTTGTTATATTAACATCGAAGAAAGAGCACCCAAAATCTTCATGTAGTAGTGTAGCGCTCGGCGAGTGACGGCGTTAAGATGAGTGATTGTTCAAAGTGCTCTAAATCTAGTAAAGATGAAATGTTACACTGTGATAGTTGTAAACGCTTCCTGTGTGAAGGATGTTCTGAATTATCAGCAACGGAAAAGAGGTGTATGCAACTATAAATTAGAAAACTGCTGTTTTTGTGTGAAGCATGTAAAAATGGCCTTGGTGAAGTACCTGTATTAATAAAAGCAGTCTCGGAAATAAAGAAAGAAGTGTTGAAGTTGCAAGGATCATCATTGACACGTCAGAATAATCCGAGCAAGGATATGGAAAATAATCATGATATTATAAACGAGATTGAGGAAAGAAGCAAGCGACGTAAAAACTTTATCATAGCCAACATTAAAGAGTCGGAAAAAGTGAATGGACATGAAAGAAAAATTGATGATAAAAACACGGTAATAAAAATACTTTCACCTATAGGGATTACAATGGACAGGATCAAGGTTTTTCGTCTAGGAAAATTTAACAAAGAGAATAACCGTCTTATAAAAATTATCTTTGAAACGGAGGACGATGCCATCACGATACTAAAAAATAAGAACAAAATTAAGGTTCCCAGGCTACGGATATTTAATGATCAAACTAAAATGCAAATTGATTATTATAAAAAACTAAAAGGGAAACTACAGGCCATGCAAGACAACGGTGATATGAATAAAGGTATCAAGTACATAAATGGTAGACCCACCATAGTATCCACCACAGACCACCAGCCAATAAAAAACTAGAAACGTCACCTAATATACTTTACAACACCGATATGCTATATACTAATATTCAAAGTCTCCAAGGTCATATGGATCAAATAAATGAACAGCTAATTCATTACAACCCAGCTATTTTACTATTTAGTGAAACAAGAACTACAGTAGATGTCCGCAACAGTGAACTCTTTATTCAAAATTATTGTGCAGTGCGATGTGACTCCAATAGCAAATGGAGCGGTGGAGTTGGGCTTTATATAAAGAGAACAATATCTTTCTCGCATTATAAAACTTTGGTATTAGATAATAATTACTGGTGCAAAATTGTTATGGTATTTCTACCGTCGGGAAAGTGGCTAATTGGTTGCTTGTACCACTCTCCAAGTGGGTCGGATGCTAAATTTTTGGAAGATTTTGAGGGTTGGTGTGATCAATTAAGTGGAGAAAATCAAAGATTTATTTTAATAGGAGATTTTAATATAAGTTTTTTAAAGAATAGCTTCTACTGTAATAAATTTAAAAGTATTGTTAGGATATATGGTATAAAACAGCTGGTTGATAAATGTACACGCACTACGATAACTTCATCCAATTTAATTGATTTTGTGTTGACAAATGTCGAAAAAATGTTAAAAGTAGAAGTACATGACATACCAAAAATCACTGATCATAATATTATTACTGTAAACATATGTAATCAAAGTCAATATGATAATAATTGGAGTGAATACAGGATATATAGAAAATTAAACACTTTTAATTTGACGAAAATGAATAACCAGTTAAGCAGTCAGTTTTGGAATCTTGATTCTAGTAATGTAAATGAGATTTTGGAAGAGTTAGTCTATACATGTAAGAGAATTATAAACAACGTAGCACCTTTACAAAAAATAAAAATAAAAAACAGAGCAGTACCATGGTACGATGGGGGAGGTTAAAAATTTATCTAAAGCTAGAGATGTTGCTTATAAAAAATTTAAGATTACTGTAGGTGATGAGGCTAGTCAATATTGGAAACAATATAAACAGTATCGAAACAAAGTTGTAAACCTGCTAAAAATTAAGAAACGACATTATTATACGTCCAATATAAATAAACATAGAAACGATTCCAGGATGATGTGGAAAACATTAAAGAAAATAATTAATAAAGATAATGATTATCTCCCAAATAATGTTAGATTTGAAAGGAATGACAAGATTGAAACGTACACCGATGACATAGCAATAGCTAATAATTTTAATACATATTTTGTAACGAGTATTTTAGAGTTGAATCGGAGTATAAAATGTAAACAAGATATTTCTTCATTAAAAACGGTCCGAGCTCAATGTCATTTTCATGAATTTTCCCTCATTAGTTTGCAGGACCTTGGTAACATAATCAAAGGATTAAATAATAACAGTAATTTAAATGAAATACTTAATGCTAAAATTATTAAAAGTAGTTATAAGGTGATAGGGCATGTTATTCTTAATCTAATAAATACCTCTCTCAGATACGGAGATTTTCCCAATGATTTAAAAAGAAGTTCTATCATTCCCATTGCAAAAGTTAATAATACAATTTTGGCAGCTGAGTTTAGACCGATTAATACACTACCTATCATTGAAAAGATATTGGAGAAAGTGGTTTATCACCAGCTAAGTAAATATATTAATGATAACAATTTGCTCTATATATACCAATCTGGTTTTCGTAAAAATCATTCGTGTGAAACGGCATTACAGATAACATTATCAAAATTTAAAAAAGCAATAGATGACAATAAAATTGTGATAGCTGTGTTTCTCGATCTAAAACGAGCGTTTGAAACTATAGATAGAAACTTACTCCTAAAAAAATTAGAAGACGTAGGATTGGGGGGTAGTGTGTTGAGTTGGTTTAAGTCATATCTTAGTGGTAGGACACAAAATGTTAAAGTAAGGGAGACAACGTCAACCAACATAACAAATAATCTTGGTGTTCCACAAGGAAGTGTTTTGGGACCGCTGTTATTTCTATTATATATTAATGATATGCATTTAAATGTAGTTTGTGATTTTCTAAATCTGTTCGCAGATGATACATTAATTGCGTGTATATGTGACAATATTGATCAGGGAATAAAAAGAATAAACGAAATATTAGAAAAGGTAAAAATATACTTAGAAATTAATAAATTAAAACTTAATGTAAGTAAAACTAAAGCCATGATTTTAACTACAGACAACAGGTACAAAAAAATCAATATAAATCAAATTAATATTATTATTGATAAGCAACAAATTGAAATTGTTAAGGAATTCAAATACCTGGGTTTTGTCATAGATAATACGATATCGTTTAATAGTCATTTTAGATATATAGTTGATAAAATTTCTAAAAAACTTTATTTTTTCTCTAGAATCTCAAATTTTGTAAATATAGATATTTGTTTAGTGATATATAAATCAATAATTTTACCACACTTTGATTTTTGTGCCTCTGTTTTGTATCTAATGGATAAAACAAAAGTTGGTGTATTACAAAAATTACAGAATAGAGGCATGAGAATAATACTTAAATGTAATAAATATACACCTATTCGACTCATGCTCAGCACTCTACAGTGGATGTCAGTGGAACAAAGATTGTATTATATGTCAATGATTTTTATGTTTAAGATGGTACATAACATGTTACCGGCATATTTTAAATGTCTTATTAAATTCAATTGTCAAGTTCATCGGTACTCAACTAGAGACAAGCTTGATTTAAACATAACTAAAGTCATGTTGAGCCGAACAATGAACTCAATTTTCTACAAAGGAATGAAAGAATACAATGAATTGCCGATGAATTTGAAAATTTTAGGCAATGTAGGTGAGTTTAAAAGACAATTATCCAGATACATGCAATTTTAGAGCATAGTTGTAGATGAATAATGGTAACTAAATATTGTAAAAAGTATATTGTATCGAGACAATAATAATAAAGTTCTTCTTCTTCTTCTTCTTCTTCATGTTTAATTGACCTTAAATTAGAAAATAAATAACCAATGTCAACTATTCTACGGCCACTAATTTCATATGGTTTGTTAATTGGTGACATAGATTTTGTAGCAAAAACATCATCTGTTATGGTATCATCAGAAGAAATTGAATTTTGGGAACATGTACTGCTAATATTATTCTTATCTCTTATCTCTTTTCGTCTTTTAACTAACATTTTTGCAATGACAGCTCTACTTTTACGTTTGGCAAATGTGGTAGGATTCTTTTTAGACCCGTGTCCCATTATTACAAATATTTACAGCTTATATTTCTTATGTAGAAAAAATTATTAAGTAAATAAAAATATCAAACTGAACACATTGAACATTGAACACATCATTTCTTCTTTCACCGTTTTGGCTCAAAGCGAATATAAGAAACGTCATGATATATTCGCTGAATTATACACATGAATTTAGCAGTTAAATTCAACTTATTAAAGGATACACAGCCACATTATATTTATAAACCAGAAAGTTGTTTGGAAAATGACAATTACAAATTATATTTTGATCGTACAGTTTTAACTGACATTCATATTCAGCATAACAGACCAGACATTATTATTTTAAATAAACAGCAAAAGCAAGCATATCTTTTAGATGTTGCTGTTTGGTGCTTAGAAAAAAATTCGATTTTACCACTTTTAATTTCAGCAACGGGAATACCGCAATTTCTTTTTAAAAATTTAAAAATTTTGGACTTAGAGAACACATTGGTGATTGAAATTCAAAAAGGTATATTATTATACTCATGTCATATCGTGAGGAAATTCCTTAACATTGACACAGAACATAAAACACAAAAAAGTCAAAATGTGGAGGCGAGATGCCGGTAATTATGTTGATAAGCACTGCACTATTACTTGATAGTATTATCCGTAATAATGTGTCCTCCGGCAAAATTGCCGTGTCGACGGGTAGTGGAGGGTTAAGATTTTCTTAAAAAATTGAAAATATATAGATGGTTTCTACTTATCACTTGAAAGTTGATATAAATCACGGTGATGATAATCGCTTTGAACGCCTGAAACGCACTCGAGCATTCAAATCACTTTCGTCACAGAAACGAAAATATAATGAAATACAATTTTAGAACAGCACTATTTATAACAAAGCCCCTACTCGCCCCCTTCCAGGAATAATTTATAATCGAAGAAGATTAATTTCCAAAATTATGGTTTCTAGGATTGTTGATCGTCTATTTGCATTTCTACCTGACAGAAAATGCCCAGAAACTCTCATTTTGGAACAAATCGATCGTGAAAGACTCCCCACACCACAGAGCCGTACATCATGGCTGGTCTGACAATCTGTCGGTAGATTGTGACTTTGTTCTTGATGGACAACTTGCTTCGCCGACAAACCAGCAAATTAAGTTGTCCTCGAACGATCAGAGAGCGAGTTTTCGCGTGCTCGACTTGGGGAATGAATGTTAGATGGTTGTCGAACTTGACACGGAGATATTTGACGACGGTTATCCAGGGGATGACACGGTTGAACATAGCGATTTCGCCGACCGGTCGGAAATGACGCTTGGTAAAAAGAATCGCGTTGTTTTTTTCCGGATTCACGTCGATTCGCCAAGTGCCAAACCATGATTCCAGACTTATCCACAGCGCGTTGCAGATCTCGTGAAATGATTCTGGGTGACCAAGAGCGCACTAGAATTGCAGTGTCGTCTGCGTACAGTGCGATTTTTGTGTTGTTGGGTTTTGGAATGTCGGCAGTGAAGATTGCGTACAGAGTCGGTGAAAGTACCGAACCCTGTGGGACGCCTGCTTGGATCTCGCGTTGGGTTGAGAGGACCTGTCCGATTTTTGCGTGGAAAACACGGCGGTTGAGGAATTAGTTTAATAATCTGATCCACGGTGGAGTGCTTGGGGCGAAACCCAAACTGTTCGCCAGGAATTGTGGAGTTCTCATCTGTCGCTTTGACCAGCCGGGTCAAAATGACTTTTTCGAGAACCTTTCCGATGCTTGACAGAAGACTGATGGGGTGATAACTTTGGGGCAGTTTGGAGTTTTTCCCGGGCTTGGGAATGAAAATGACTGTCGCGTTTTTCCATCGGGACGGAAAGTGGCAGAGACGGAGGCTGGCGTTGACAATTGCAGTCAAAGCGACGACAACTTTGGGCGGCAACAATTTCAACGCTGTGTTCGAAATGTTATCGGGGCCGGGCGCTTTCTTCTTCTTCAGAGACCCGATGATTTTTCGGATCTCCGAAGGCGAAGCTGGTGTGATGGGATTGTCGTCATGTCTAGAAAGAATGAGACGAACTTGGTTCTCGATCTCCTCGATGTGGACCGGGTCGGCGTCGACGACGTTCGGTCTGCATTGCAGTTCCAAGCTGTCAGCGAACGCTTCCGCTTTATCCACGTACGAGAAGACGAGTCCATTTGCACCCTGAATGGGGGGAAGTGGCTTGTTGTTTGAACGGAGCGCTTTCGTCATTCTCCAGATCGAGTTGTCCTCCGCGGTGAGGGATTTGAGTTTCCTTTCCCACCGATCACTGCGGTGATCGATGAGCGCGAATTTGACTTCGTTGCCGAGGCGGTTTGCTTCCGTCCTGTCAAGGGCGCTGCCAGTTCGGTAGGCTTGGCGCCTGGCGAGATTTTTTGCGCGAATTAAATCGACGATCCATTGCGGCAAATTTTCTTTTTTCTGCGGGGATGATCGCGAGCACGTTTTGGAGGATCTCCTCCTTCGTGTTCGACGTCTTAATCTCTTTGAGAATTTCGGCCAGGGCTTTACCGATCGCGGGGGGCTGCTTGGGGGTGGCCTGCGGGGGGGTTGGGGACGCGGTCTTTTTTGACGAGGCTGCGTCCGCGAAGCTTTTCGACGCGTTGTCGTTGGTCGCGGGGGCGGTTTTTGAGGCTGAGGGCCTGACGGGGGCTACGGGAGTGGCGGATTGTTTCGCGGGGGCCGCGACGGGTTTTTGTTGCGGTTTGGGTGCCGCTGGACCTGGAGATTTTTTGGCGTGGGGGCCCCTGGGGAACTTGGGGCATCCCCGATAGCTCGCGGTGTGAGCACCGCCGCAATTTGCGCATTTTGCCGCATCGTCGTTCGTTTTTTCGCACGAATGAGTGTCGTGACTTTCGCCGCATTCCACACACTTCGAGAGTGCGTGACAGTGTCGCTGCGAATGGTGAAACCGTTGACAGCGGTGGCACTGGCTTGGGGTCCCCTTTTTGTGGGGCCGCTCGATCGTGACCGATAGGTGACACACGGCTTTGAGATCAAAGGTCGCGCCCTTGTCCTTGGGGACCTCGACGAGGACCAGGGGCAGAGGTTTTTTCGACCTAGAGGAGGTCATTCTGGTCACTTTGATCGGCGCCAGGCCCTGTTCCTCCACGGGACCTTACGCAAGACGGCTCTGAGAGTTTTTTGCTCGGGGAGAGCGAACGAGTGGTACGGCACTTTCCTCTCCTCGAGTAGGCGAGTCAGTGCTCGGAAGTCGTCGACGGTGACGGTGTTGACGCGAATACCGTCGATGCAGGTCTTCGCCTTCGAAAATTTGATCTGGCGCGTCGTCATCGCGCTCGAGACTAACGCCCATTTTTCCGCGTCGCGGATGATGATTGGCGGGATTTTGTTCTCCGCCGGAGGTCTGTTTTGCGCCACTTGTTTGGCGGGCGCGGGCCGATTGGGGTTGGCCTGAGGGGCCTAGGGGTTTGACTTTTTGGCCTTCTTTGGAACCTCCGCTGATGGAGGCCCGTGGCTGGGACCAGGTTCAACAGCCTGGTCCTTTAGGGACGCAACAGAGGGGCGGCGCTTGCGAGGTTTCCTACCTTTCACTTCTTGGAAAGGCTCCTCCATGTCCTGGTCTGCCGGGGGCTGGATGGCTTCGAAGGGGGCTTGGGGTTGTACAATGACAACATTCGGGGTCGCTGTCATGGACACCATGTCCTCATTGCTCTCCTCGAGCTGTACGAGGCGGGCGTCGTCGAAGCAGCGGAGCTCTTCGACCTTCTCCTTGAGGGCGCGGAGTTCAATAATAATAATAATAATAATATATTTGCGTGTTATAAATCATATAGTTCCTTGACCTCCTGCGTGAGCGCCGCGATCTGGGCACTCATCCGGGTCAGGACGCCTTCGAGGGTGGGTTGGGTGGCGGGGGCCATCGTGAACATCGTGGTCGAAGCGTTCCAAAAGTCTGAGCACTTCACACACTAAAGTTTCTGTTGCAAAATCACGGGGTCGTTGAGATAAATTGACGAAAACGCGGATGAACGGCACTTCCGCCAATGAGGTCCTCACAACAGCGAATTATTTGGCCGAATGGCCGGGCTCGAGCGCAGCCAGTGTTGCCAACTCTAGAATTTAGAAGACCGCTAGGTGACACTTTCCATTCCGCCAGAAATCCGTCAAAAGACAATTTGACTAAATTTTAGACTTAAAATTCAGATAATTCATAAACATTAAATAAAACTGCAGTAAAACAAATTGTAATATACATATTTTTTTATTACGAAAAAAAAACAATAAATCACTAAAATATAAAAAATTCAAAAATAACAAAACAATAAATCAACAAACAAAAAATCAACGAACAAAAAATCAAATTATATCTTATTCTAGTTTTTACTAATTACATAATACCTATTTACTTATTTGTATTCAGAAATCGTTTGCTAATTCAAATTCAAAATCATCGTCTGGTTCAAGAGAATAGGTTTCCTTTGTTTTAATTTTTTTTATTAAGTCGTTGCTTAATGGATAATTGTGACAGCATTTATTAAATCTTTTAAGGCCGCTGCGGATTGTTAAAATTGCATTTAACATTGGTAATTTTAATCTATTTCTAAGTTTGTTTTTTACGACATTCATTTGACTAAACAAGCGTTCTATTTCTGCGTTTGAATGCGGTAAAGTTAACATCGATATTGCAGTATATGTTAATTCCGCAAAAATATTAATGCCCTGAGAGTCTTTGTAGCTCAACACTTCTTGCCAGAAGCTATTTGTATCATCTGTACAAGTCCAATGAATTAAATGTAGTTTATTCCATTGGTTTTGGATTATTTCAATTTCATCACTAGTTTTATTGAAAAATTGAAGTAATTCTATGAGATCGGGTTTATTGTGTTTAAGAGCATTTGACACTGAAAACAACGACATTTTTTGTAAAATATGTATGTTGTCTGGAATTCTGTTAATAATTTCTTTAATTAAAACTGTTAAAAATGTGACGCATCTTTGTCTTAAACCCGCCTCATCTTTAAACCCGGATGTCTTCATTTTTTTAAGTTGGTTTTCAAATAGGTAACCTAAATAACAATTATTGTCAACAAAATCGTCCAAATTGTGTATAAAAAAATTAAATTTTGTATTTGGTGTAGTTACCTTAGATATTAACGTCTGCAATAAATTCATTAGGTCGTCTAATAGCCTTGTAGGATCGGCATTATTTGATTCAAATCCTTTATTGACTCTGTTAACTTCTGTTAAAATTGGTTTAAGAAAACAAATATATGCATAATTAAAGTCATCCGAAAACATTTGATGCAATAAATGTGCAGTATAACATTTTTCATCCTGGCTCGCTATACCGAAGTGAGTTTTTAACTCGAGCCACTGCGTATATATTTTATTAACCGCTGATTTAATAGAAAGCCATCGGGTAGCGCAAGCACGAACAATTTTTAAGGGGTCAGCTCCATCATTAATAGTGTTGTACAAAGTCTTATAGTGAATTTGTCTGCTCGCAGATTTAGAAAACCAATCATAAGTTTCGCGAATTAAGAATTCCAAGTTTCTGGGTAGCTCTTTTGTAGCAGCTGAAGCTGCTAATTGCAAAGAATGACACACACAACGAATCAATATTAAATTAGGATTGTATTCTTTAAGTTTTTTATAAACACCGTTATTAACTCCAACCATAGCTGATGCGTTATCTGTGCCAATACCTTGCATTTTTTTTACATTTAAATTAAACTTATTCAATAATTGTAATATTGCTTTGACAATTCCATCAGCGTTGGCCTCCTCTAATTCAACTAGTTCTAAACAAGTACTCACCACACTAGATTTTTGTGTACTAAAGTAAATAATAGAGCAACCTAAATATTTAATAATTGAAACGTCGGTGGATTCATCTATTAAAATACTAAAAGGTCGATCGGCAAGATCTTCTTTTAAGTTGTTAATAAAATGTGGAGCAAGTACATTTTTAATAATTGCTGAACATTTAGTTCGATGCATTTGTAAATATTCAGCTTCCTTTCCTGAAAAACATTTTTTTAAATTGTAATAATTTAGATTTGATGTATTTGTATACATACCTTTAAAAACAGGTACCAAATGATCAGTTGTAGATATTGCAGCATGACATGCAGCAAACATTGCATTGCAATTCTACATTCTGCAGCTTTTGTTGCATCCAAATTCATTTCCGATTGAAAAGGAATTTTTGTTTGAGTTTTACCTAATATAATTTCAGCATTCATTTTGTGTTTTTTCGAATTGACGTGATTTTTTAGGTCCGAATATTTGTTAGTTAAGGTGCAAATACAGAATTTGCATTTTGCAATCTTTCCAACTGTGCTTTCTACATTTACCAGCCATTCTTTTAATAATGGATCTTTCATCCACGCGTCTCTGAATTTCTGGGTGTATTGGGCTTTTTTCATTTTGAATATTAGCCTAATAAAATTTAATTTATTGTAAAACATGAGTGGTATTATAAAAATAAAGCACACATACATGTCAAGTAAAATTTTTGCAATGATGAGAACTTCAAATACTTGTTTCGAAGATGCTGCACTTTTGATGAACAACACTCAAATGACTAAATGATTTTTGGGGTACACTGACTAGGTCCATTTTTTAAGATGTTCGTAAAATTTATCTTTGTCCGCTTCTAAGGAAAACAAAATTTCTTCGCATTGAATATAAAGCCGTCATAAATTTTGTGTCGGTGTCAAAAGACAAAAAAAATGCCGCCGGTGAAAGAATTGTATACGGACCTCGTTCATAAAAACTATTTCTAGTAAGTGTCAAAAGTGAAATGTATAGGGTTATTTGAAAGGGATTGATTTATTATTTTATTATTTGAGATAAAAGTTACATTCAAATTGGTGATTGACTTAAATGTACAGAATGAGTATGCAGGTCATAGACCTATTTACCCTAATCGGAAACAATGGTGAGTTGCATGGGGGGCAAAACACTGGTTGTGACCGATGTCATTTTGGTCAACCCACGTTAACTGCAGAAATCGGCCCCTGGTTGCGAGATTTACCTGCAGGGGACCGTGGGTATAGGTGGTTCGATGCTGTACAATGTCTGTCGTGACTGATTACAGCGCCGATAGGATGGGTTGTGATCGCTGATGACAGTGCCTGTCGTGGCTGATTCATCAGGGGTCGGATGTACTTTGGTACTTAAATCTAACTCTTAAATCTATAGGCCAACTACGATTAGTCTAACATGCATAAGCCGTGTTTACCCGTCCTTTGCCTCTCGCAACCGGCTCCGGGGGTGATCTGTGAACAGAGATGTGTGCATGGCACACCTGATTAGACAAGTTTGGCTACCTTATCGGTAGGCATTTTTGACAGTGGTTTTTAACCGTTCAACACCGTTTTTGGGCGCTTGTACCTTGACGGGCCTGTTTCGTCATAGTCGACGGCTTCGCGCACGAGGGGGTTCTCGTGCACTTTCGCTTTCTCAAACGATCTCAGGGCAATCTCGTGGAGAAATTCTTTCAACATCGGCAGGTTTGCCTCCCGATGGAGTTGATTGTTCCGGACGAACCAGGGAGAGTTGAATGCTGATCGGAGGAAGCGATTCTGGATTACCTGCAGTTTGTTGAACTGCGAGGCGGAGGCGTGGCCCCACACAACTGAGGCGTAGGTCATGACTGGGCGGATGATGGATTTGTACAACACCAGCTTGTTCCTGATGGACATCTTCCTTTTTCTGCATGTCAGTGATGAAAGCCGACTTGCAACCATCTTTGTCTGTGCCTCCACATGTTTGATGTGGGGGATGAAGGTGAGCCTCTTGTCCAAGATGACTCCGAGATATTTCACCTGGTCTTTCCAGGGGATGTCGCGTCCAAACATCTGAATCTGTCCGACGGGTACTACGCGTCGGCGTGTTATCAGCAGCGCCGAGCTTTTCTCCGGATTGACATCGATTCTCCAAAGTCGGAACCAGTCCTCAAGGGCATTTACAGCTTCCTGTAAATAACCCGTTGCGGCTCTGGGTTGCTTCGATCGGGTGATGATAGCGGTGTCATCAGCGTACATGGCCAGTGTTGTTCTGGTGGTTTTGGGGATGTCTGCGGTGAAGACCGAGTACAGAAGAGGGGAGAGGACGGAGCCTTGGGGGACTCCGGCTTCTATCGGATGTGGGGTGGAGAAGGTGTCTCGAATCTTTGCCCTGAAGGACCTCTCTTCGAGGAAGGAGTAGATCAGCTGTGCCATTGCGACAGGGACGCCTGACTGTCGGAGCTTGAAGACAAGTCCCTTGTGCCAGACGGTGTCGAATGCTTTGGCGACGTCCAGGAACACAGCAGCGGTCACGTGCTTTCGCTCGTGACTAACTGAAGCGTATTCCGTAACTCGCAGCAGTTGATCTGTGGTCGAGTGATGGGCTCGGAATCCGAATTGTTCGTCCGGGATCGTGCGGTTGTCGTTGATGATTTTCGTCAACCTGGAATGAATCAATTTCTCGACTACCTTACCTACTGTTGACAGCAGGCTGATTGGTCGGTGATTTTGGGGGAACTTCGGGTTCTTCCCTGGTTTGGGGATGAAGATGACGTTGGCGGTCTTCCAGCGAGCTGGGAAGTGCCGTAGTCGGAAGATTCCGTTCGCGATTGCCGTGATTGCGACGATGGCCTTTTCAGGGAGGGTTTTCAGCGCCTTGTTTGCGATGTTGTCGGGTCCTGGGGCTTTCCGGTTTTTCAGACTTCGGATTGTCTCGGAGACCTCTTGTGGTGAGGTAGGTTGGATGGGGAGGTCAGGTGCCTCCTCGAGCATTTCGTCGACTTCCTCCTCCACTTCATCAACGTGATCAGGATCAGCGTTGGCGAAACTGGCCCTGCATTGCAGCTCCAGACTGTCGGCGAACGCTTCAGCCTTTTCCTGGTCGGTGTAGACAATTCCACCCGCTCCATGGGTGGGAGGGAACGGTTTCCTGGTGTTGCGCAGGATTTTGGCCATCTTCCAGATCGAGTTGTCCTCGGAGTTCAATGATTCGAGCTTTTGCTCCCACTGCTCGTTCCTGAAAACTGACAGTGCTTGCTTTACCCCGAATTGGAGGCGGTTCGCTTCTCTCCGGTCGATGGGCCAGCCGGTCCTGTGCGCTGTCCGCCTGGCACGGTTTTTGGCACGGATCAGTTCCACGATGTGTTACGGAACTGTGTGACGCTTCGTTGGCTCTGTGAATCGCGTCGTTGCGTTTTCCACGGAGTCTGTGATCTTGCTCTCCAACCAATCGACGGCTTGCTCTAAGTCGTCCTCAGTCTGAATTCGCGGGATGTTCCCGAGATTCGCGGAGATGTTTTCGGTGAATTTTGTCCAATCGATTTTTGCGTGACGAATGACATCCGGTTCATTGGCCTCGTTTCCAATATGCATCAGAACGGGGTTTATGATCCGATTTGAGTTCGTCAACTGTAGTCACTCGAATTTGGTGAGTGACATTTTTCACGAGCGCGATGTCCAAATGTTCGGGAAGGACGCCCATTCGGTCATCGTAGCGAGTCGGTTCGTCCGGGCTGACTATGATGACGTCATTTTCGAACGCGTAATTTACCAAGACGCGGCCTGATGCATTGGTCCTACTGCTGTGCCAGTTAGGGTGCTTCGCATTGAAATCGCCAGCGGCGATTGTCGGAGCGTTTTGACCGAGGAGTTCGTTGAGTTCGCCCTCGATTAGTGTGCTACTTGGGCGATTCTACCAGGAGAATAGCCGAAGCGGTCCGTTTGATGTCGGTATTTGAATACCGATGGCCTCCAGGTGGTGGCTGTTGATTTCTGCTGCAACACAGTGGGTTAAAGAATTCCTTACGTAAATGGCGACGCCCCCGCCAGGTCCGTAAGGTCTGTCTCTTCGGTGGAGGATGTATCCGGGTATTTTCGGGTCTCGGTGAGTGTTTCGCAGTTGAGTCTCGTTCACCAAGATGACGTCCAACTCGTAGCGGTTTACAAATTCACCGAGCTCGTCGCGTCCGCTGAGGAGCCCACGCGCGTTCCAGAACGCAGCGTTGATGGAATTAGGGAGTGTAGAAATAGGGTGTGCTGCCATTAACCTAGTTCTTAGTTAGAGCAGATATCAATTTCGGGATGAAAGTGACAAATCTCTGGATGGCCTCCGTGCCGTTTTTCGCGTTGCCGAAGGCAGTTACCATACTGACAAGAACTGAGTTCAAGTCGTTGGTCTTCTGCGTTGAGGTTGCCTCTGCAAAAGATTTTTGTGTCGACTTACCTTTGGGCTCTGTCTTGGTTTGGCCCTGGTGCTCGATGTTTACCCTTTGGCTGGGTGGTGCTGGCTTTGGGGCTGTTTTTTCTGGGACACTTTTTGGTGGTGTAGGTCGTGCTTGTGGTTGAGATTTCTGGGAGTGGGTCTTCATCCCAGGGAATTTCGCACAGCCTCTGTAGCTGGCGGTGTGGCTTTGGCCGCAGTTGGCGCAAGTCGCCGGAGACTCTCTCGTCTTTTGGCAATCTCTTGAGGCGTGATCTTTTCCGCATTTCACACACTTTGGTGGGACTCTGCAATTCCTCTGTGTGTGGTGGAACCACTGGCAGTTGTGGCACTGGGTGGCCAGTCCACTCTTGCGTGGTTTCTCCACGTTGATGGTGAGGAAGCAGATCGTCTTCAGGTCGAAGATCTTCTTCTCGTCGTGTGGCACCTCAACCTGGACGAGCGGGAGTTCTTTCTTCGTGATGAGTCTTTTCATCCGGGAGACTCCAACGGGGTGAAATCCCTGAGCTTTGAGGTCTTCTGCGACCTCATCGACCGTGATCTCAATCGGTACTCTCCTGAGTACCACTCGAATGGGTCGATCCTCCTCGAGGGTGAAGGTGTGGAAAGGCACCTTGTACCTTTCAAGGAGTCGGGTGGCCGCCCTGAAAGCGTCGGTCGACGACATCTGAATTCTGATCCCGTCAGCACACGGCTTGGCTTTGGTGAAGTGGATCCTTTCACTGGCCATCTTCGCCGAGATCTGGGTCCATTTCCCCGCGTCCCTGACGATGATCGGGGGGATTTTTGTTTTTTTCGGCTGGACTGAGGCCGGGGTTTCTTGTGAAGGTTCTGATGGGGTGACTTCTTGGGGTTCGCTGGGCCTTGGGGTTGGCTCCGTGGCGGTGAACCGTCTCCAGTTGGACCTGTGGGATTTTTTGTTGGTAATCTCACTTACCTCTGGGATCGGGCTGATGGGGTCGGCCTGGCGTTTCCGTTTCTGCCTTCCTTTCTTCTTCACCTCTTGGAAGCTCTCCAGTTCCTCTTGCGAGGAGCCTGCAGAGCTGGAGGCATTTTCCTCGACCTCTTCTTCCATGGCGTTGTCCAGGTCCTGGTGTGGGACGGCGTCGGTTGCGGAGGAGGAGGCGGGCGGGCTGTTTGGGGGGGTTTGGTTTTCTTGAGAAACCAATGCGATGGCGTCGATCAGCTTCATCAGAGCTTCTGGCTTGAGTTGCCTGAGGGACTGGGCCCATTCTTCGACGCTCTTATCCATAGCTGTGCAGCATGGGTAGTTGCGTCGCTAAACGGGGCACCTGTTTTGCGTGATTTAATTGTTTATCCGATGACACACCGAAAGCGGCACTATCATGGATTAAATCTTGCGGGGGACGGGTTTTGTGCAAAAGCACGGCGTTGTTTGCGAGAAATTGACGAAATCGCCGATGAACGGCTCCTTCGCCAATGAAGGTCCTCACTCCAACGAATTATTCGGCCGAATGACCGAATGTTCCGTGCGGACCGAGGACTGAACACCCAGTCTCGACACAGGAACGGCGTCGTTGCACAGCACACTTACACCTAACAATCGCTTTCACGATCACTCGGAGCACACTCGACAAATCACGTCCGTCTCTCACGAAAGCAAGATCAGAACTTGACGTCCAGACGGTTGAATTTATAGTCCCAATTTTTCCTCGAATGCTGCTTTTGCCTTGGCTCATTGTCTAGGCCATATTGCGTGTAAATATTATCACTAAAAGTACCGCCTGAGCAGCAATTACTGTCTTGAGTAGGCAATAAAAATTTTTACTTGAAGTAGTCGGGCCTTTAGAGTCAGTTTAAAGTTTAAGCCCTATATGAAACCCACTTTGAAAATATACCTGGTGGTAGCCTTTGAGTAAAAAGATTATCATGATCTTTTTATCTTTTCAACAACAAGTTTAAATCAACTCCTAATTCTAATAAGAGAATATAATTGTTGTTTTTAAAATAAATAAGCCTTTTGTATTGTAATCAACAATAGTGAACCTTTTAAAGAAAAATAGATTCTTTTGCCCCCAACAAATTTGTTCACTATTGAATTGTAACATTCTGAAGCATTATTATCAACATCAAATAAAAGACTCGACGAAAAATTGGCTACTCTACTAAGACAACGTAAAAACGGTTCGAATAAAGATGAATGAACAAAATCAGAATACAAAATAACACTCGGTTGTCGGGCTTTCTTAAAATGCACAATTCGAATGATCCCCGAAAATGTCGGTTTTTATTTTTATTTTTTTTTTGTGATAGACGGATATTTTGACATTTACGATATTTAATAGCACTTATAACAGCAGTTCTAAATTTTAAAATATTGTTACGCAAGAAATTTCAAATTTGAAAATCGACTATGGGTATGTTTCCTATTTCTCTAATTTTGTTAGAGTAGTTTCGCATTATATGATTTCTGCATTCGATTTTTTCTATGAAACAATGTGGACCGTAACGCATCGACTCTTTTATCTCTCTACTATCTCCATCTCCTATGATTTTAGTATATTTTAAATTGTGCCTAGCTACAGAATTTTTAAAACCTTCTATAATAATAGCGGTTTCCATTAATGTTGATGTATTTTTCCAATTTTTAAAACATTTATGATGGTGCGTTTTTTTTTTCAGATTAGCAAATTTTTCACATATTCTGCAGTAGGTACTTATTTTTAATACCTACATATAACACTTTTTTTGGTCGAGCACCAATTATAGAAGCTACTCCGGAAAATGCATTGTAATTCGTTTTATAAGACCGTTTACTCCATGCTCCGTCACAAATGAATAACTGTAACCATTGCCACTCCATTTGAACCAAGTTCTCCCGCTTCTCGCGCTAATCTAAAGTCTACTTGTCCTGCATCAATCACTTCATTTCTTGCGACTTCTTTTACACTTTTAATACTTCATTTTCTACAGCAAAATATGTTGCCGAGCTCATGAAGGGGACATCTAATGCTGCAGATAAATAGGAAAATTGAGTAAAACTTGAATCCATCGTAACAATTCCACATACTACCGATTTATTAATTTCGGAAGAATCGGTATCGGGTTCACTACTAGATGTCCCTTCTAAGCCGCAAACAGTACATTTGTAACTGAAATAACTTTAAGCCATATCGTCTTTCATAGACTATTTATATCATAGAAACTGCAATTAAATTAGCACTTTCTTGCGAAAAAACATCGTCATCTAAGTTTTCCAAACTGTCATTTAAACTTATATCATTGTTGGAATTATATAAACTTCGTCCAGCGAGAGATTGGGAAATTTTAAATTGTATTAAATTAACCCAACACTACAAAATGCACTAGAATACATTAATTAGAGCATAATTCCAGGGCAAAAATGTTACTGCTTGAAGGATATATTTCAAATTTTACGTGCGCTAGCTACTCCTTTCTCTACGTAGAATTTAGTGACTTTTATGTCAACCAATCTCTCGCTGGACAAACTATACCATTATTGTCTGATATGTTCAGCTGTAAAAACATTTTTAGAACCCTTTCTTTTTTTTTTTTTTTTCTTTTTTTAATTTCTTTTTAACAGTTCATTTCTATCAAACTATTCAAAAAGTATTCAAAAATGTAACCTTGGCATTTTCATATTTATCCGTGAACATATCTAGAAATTCTGGTAATGTCTCACACTTTGATCATAATCTGAATCGGTGCTGCAAGTACGATTTTTAACTTTTCGACACGTTACCTTTTTCTTTTCACATAATTTATTTATGGCCGTTTGCACCGATGTTCCTCACTGCGTTCGGCAGCCATTCTACCAGCCGCAGCACATAAAACTTCATTTTTGCTCCTCATAACATAATATAGTATTATTTTCTTACCATATTCTACTGTGTATTTTCCTATCCTTCCGTCTGGAGACTAACAATTTTTCGTTTGCAAAATTCCTCCGGTAATTTTGTTATAACCGAACGGCGATTCTTCTCCAGGTGTCTTCTTTAAGGCTTCTTAATCAGGGTTTTGTGGTTCTTGGAATAAGTAATCCCACTAGTTTTCCTCCTTCTCACTGTCACTATAGTCTATTTCTAAAATATATGCAGTTGTATCAGTTTATAACACGAACTACGTGTATGTAGCTATCTCCTTTCAACACATGTTAAACAAGTTAGTTGCCTCTGCTACGTGCGCTATTAAGATGGTCGCTCTATGTATCTCACTCCCAAAGCCAGGCGATTAATAAAGTACCGACACGATTTGACGTTTACATAAAAGGCAACCGTAACGATTTTTTCACCACAAGAGGCGCTGATATCGCTATTTTGACTGGCTTTGGCATGGATTTAATGGATTTATTAGTAATAAATTACTAATTATTACTGATAAATCCATGGACTTTGGTGAACAAATGTTCACCAAAGCCAGTCAAAATAGCGATATCAGCGCCTCTTGTAGCGAAAAAATCGTTACGGTTGCATTTTATGTAAACGTCAAATCGTGTCGGTACTTTATTAATCGACTGGCTTTGCTCACTCCCAACCGTACGATTTGAGTAACATAGAACTATTGACATGCGTCTGACTCGACGCGGCGTAAGTAATTCGAAATAAATGCACAACTGCGCATGCGCATCATCCATAACAGGAGAGTCGAATGATATTTTGATTATTCACAGCGATTATTTCCATTTATTCGATTATCAAAATATATCGATTATGCCCAACACTAGAAAATACTATAATTTCTTAACAATAGCGGTAACATAAACAACTCATTATGCCTTGCTGTCAAATGTCAAATACGGACGAACGGCATGTCGACTTCTTGATTCAAACGTGACGTCACTGCATATATTTCTGAAATGAACTATACCAGAACTCACTATCCTTGGTCGTAACATCGCTATTTAATTATAGTATTAATTCTTTTACATGATTGGCTTTAGAACCATTTTTTATATCCACCATATGTTACACTGAATTTTTCCACGATTCTACGATTGTCACATCAGCCTGGTGCCTAATTTGTTCAAGCAGTTCGTTGCTGAATTTACTGCTTGCATTTTCGCGTCGTTTCCTTTGTTTTTATTGCCCCTATTTCCTTTCAATTGGATTAAAGATGCAATGATATTATTATTATTAAAATAAGCGTTGGGGCAGAGGCCAAGCCTGTTACGCCCGCGCGTCCATAATAATAGTAAATCACAATAAGATTTAATTAATTAACGAAGCCACATAACTGTCATACCTAGATTTAAAGCGGAGATATGGTGGCAACCGTAAAACTTCGTGTCCAGATTCTACAGCAGGAGTGTCGATTTTATATTCTTTTGGAAATTCTCTCGTGCGAATTACTTTCAATAACTGCTTCTTGATGTAGTTATCTTCTTCAAAATATTTATTTCTTTTCTTAAAAATTCTTGAATGGTTAACTTTTTGCTCGCTGTATTTGGAACTTTGTCAAGCTGAACCAGAGAGAATATAATAGTTAACGAGAGTGTCAGATCCGATCCGATTTCAGTGAACAAAAAAAAAAACAATGAAATTGTTTTTCCTGCGCTACAAAACAGCCATAAATAACAATTTTTTGCGTTATGTTCAATAGCTGACGATAGTCAACTTTTTTTTTAATGGACACGTAGTTTTTTATGGGTAGTTTTGAAATCGGATAATAAATTTAAAAAAATGGATTGAGGCGTTTTTTATCAAACAGCCTGTATACCAAGAAAATAATTCTTTACAATAAACAGAAATATTTAACAGAAAACAACCAAAAAAACTACATACGAGTACCTATACTAGTAATCTAACCTATCCTAGTATTTGTAACTTTCTTTTACAAATACAAAAATGACGATTATCGTTATTTCTACGACTATCATCACAATAGTTTTTAATAATTAAACTAAGGGAGGAAAGTCAGTGCTTTAAATATCTGTGTTCTGTGCTCCGCACATGAGTACTACTGAAGATTCACTGTATGAAGTACCAGATCAAAAAGTTTAGCCTTAATATTACCTATGTGCCTGTAGTTTTCAATCACATAATCGAAAATCTGGCCAACAAATTTTATGAAATGAGGACTAGCATAATTCAATCTGTTCTTATTATCATCATATTCTTTAAAGATTACAAAAATATGATCGGGTAAAAGAGTGTCAGTCGTTAAGGCGTTACAGCAAATGTCACAGTTCACTTTTTTGATTAAGTAACCAGTGACGTAACATATCGCTTGGCTATCACAATTAGCAGGATCCAAATACATTTCCATTTCTGGTAGTTCAACATCCAGTAATTCGTTATGGTCAACAATCGGCTTTGCTAAACTGTGAGAACCAGGCTCTAGAAACTCCTGTAAGATTCCTAACAGATTGTGTTCATCAATTTCGCAGTTAATTGCCCTAGCTCGTCTTACCAAATTATTTAAAATCGCCGTTTTCAAGGCCGATACGAACTGGTAACAATTGGTTTTAAAATTACCAGCGCCATATTGCCTTATACTTGAAAAAAGATTCTCAACACAGTCCTGGTTCAATGCCCGAATCCTCAAAAACTTAAACTGCTGACTATCCAATTCCCCCCATAACCCCTATAACCCCTTAACGGCATTTATTGTCTGTATCCATCCATCTTTAAATGGCATTGATTCTTTTTCGTCACCAGAAATTTTGTCAACAAATTTCCAATTAAGTACTTATTTTTTCGACCATGCCATTTCAAAATACTATATCGATGTCTGCTGGGATAGCACATACTTTTTAATCAATCGCTTGACCATTCCACTGATTGTTTTCAGTTGTAATACGACGAGTAGTCAATGTTATGCCGATTATTTTTGTGGTGGTGTTACCAATATCAACGGCGCTGCGATATGAATTTGATGAGTGCGTTAACACGAGTCAAATTCGGAAGCGCCGTTGACATGAGCACAGTCTTCTAGAACATTATGAATATTTTAATATGGAGCATTGTCTAATACAAATATTGAGTGCGGAGGTAATGAAGGTAATAAATAACGGTAATTGTTCACTTTAACTACTTCTGGAATTTTCGCGTTTTTTCTGGCTAGACAGCCTCAGGGCGTCCTCCTGCATCGTTTCCCACCACTCATACCTTGTGCAAATGCCCCATTACCCCGTGACACTAACGGGACAGTGGAGTGAATAGGGGTGCTGGGTGGGTAATAAAATCACAATAATCACGTTAAAGAGCTGCAGAAGACGTGTTTTCAAGGTCACTTGAAGGTCATTTGAAGGTCACTAAAGGTCATTGATAGCACAGTGTAAATTATATTTTTAGGGTAAGGAAAATATTCAATAATTTAGAGAAAACGGAGCGAAGGAGGGATATATGAAGGTCATTGCAAGGTCAGTTGAAGGTTAGTGAAGGGAAGTAAAGGTAAAAAATTACAGAATGTTGTTAATATATTTAGAAGAAGTAAAATTATCAAAAATGTTTCTGAAAAGGTGGCAAATATGATAATAGAAAGCAGATAGCAAGGTCAGTTGGAGGTCAGTGAAGGTAAAAGCTATTTAATTGTTGATCGTATATTTTTTTTTGCCATTCAGTCGTACCAAGATATGAATGTATACGTCTAGTGGAACCACGTAGAGGCGGCAAATATTTCCACCGGGAGAGGATGTGGTGTGTTTTATAATGTTAATAAGAAATGACCGTTAGTATTGAAAAACCGTAAGAAATAAATGAAATTAATTGTTATGGAAGAGCGAGACTGCAACAATTTGTAAAAAAAGTAAGATTAATGCGGCAGACCCGGATACATTTCCGACGCAAGCTTCCAAAATTAATGAAGTCTAACACGATGATCTCGAAATTTACAAAAAAAAACAAGCATTCCGACAGGTAGCCCTCGTAGTGAATTTTTTTTCGTCCAAAACGCGGTACGAGCTTTCTGACCTCCACCCAAGTCCGTTCGATGTGTTGGGTGTGTGCGCCCGTTTGTGGATCAACAAAATTTACAGTGATTTACCGTTAAATGGTCGAAATGTTCCGCCGTCAATGTTTCGTACGATTTCCAGCGGTCACTGTAAATCGTCGTTCCCGGTTTAATTTTGTCTTTGATGATCCCGACCAAAGTGTTAGCCGTCCCATCTTCCACAGCAACTAAAAAAAAATTATTGGAGCCACTTTCGATTCCACCGAATACCCACTGCCCCTCTAAATATCTCCCCTTGTTATATTTACGTTTCCCAATTTTGGCCTCGTCAATTTCCACGATTTTACCCTCCCCTCCAATTTGTTCGCTGTTGTTGTGAGCCCAACGATTAAAATTCTATGGGAAACGTTTGTCTTGTCTCCTTCGCTGTAAATTGGCAACGAGGAGGTGGACGTGTTAAATAAGGTAACACAATTTCCGCAATAACAGTCTAATTTAAATGTACGTTATCAAAATATGTTAATTTTAAAATACTCACCCTGGTGTCGCACCGTCTTCTATTTTTTTTATTAATTTTTTGGCACCGAAAAACAAGTGCCCCTGTGTGACTGCAGTAGTCCAGCAGTGTGTTGCATTTCGGGCACCGATAATGGCACGAAATTGTGCCGTGATTAAAGAAAAATTGAAGCAGTGCTTCCTCCGAAGACAACACCTGGTAAAAATCCTTGTACGTGTAAGTACAACCCCCACAAATTTGTCATCCACAGGAACGGACCTCCGGAGGAATTTCCGTTGGCTCCGCAGACGTGGAAGCGATCGCAGGAGACGACATCGTCACAAAACAATGGATAACAGCAGAAAATGTAGCGAACACAAAAAATGGCCGTTGCACAACTCACGTCGCACAGTAACCACTTTCATCTAATTCTTTCTTCCTTGTTGAAGTGCCTCACCCACCCGACGACCAATTTACCAACAATTTTTCGTGATTTTTGTAAAAAAAAAAACCACATTAATGAAAATTTATAATGGTGTTATTATGATTATTGAGATTGAAATAAGACTTTAATGAACGTAAAAAATAGCTTCGTGAAAACTGGGTCCGAGGCTATGTTCTCGGAAATGCACCAATCAGCGATAATCTGTAAATAAACTAGGCAAAAATGAATAGGGAATTTTCCCATTTTTGAATTTTTTATAAATACAGTTTAAAATTTATAATGAAATGTGTTAGAAATATATAAAGATACACATTAGATGTAATGTTTCAAGTACGTGTAACATTTTAAATTTATCTAGTGTTTAAAAATACGTGGGAGGATTGGGGCAATTATTTTGCTTTCTAAGAAAAATTGTGGAATTCTCTATTCAGTTTTGGCTAGTTTATAACTGTGTTTATGTTAAAATCGTAAAGTAAAAAAGAACGTTAAACAATTTGTTTCAAACCAAGCAGAACGCATGATCTCCTTCTCATGGGAATCCCCAATTTCATCACACGGCAGGTAACAGGTGTATTCTGGTCGTTTATGGTCTGTCCGAGGCGGGGCGTTGGCCGTTTTTTAGTAAATTATTGTTGGTTGCATAGTGATGCAACCCCTAAGGGAAGGTCTCGTACAAAGTTCACATCACTTGTTTTCTTTTGTCAACGAAGAAAATGTCTACATTATTATCGAAAATGCCGTCGCGTAATAGTGTTACCAATTGGAATTTCTTTTGTGACATGATAAAGTACTCGTATGTGCCACCTCGTATAAATCGTCTGTTGAGGCAAAACATTTTATTTTGACAATTACAATATCGAGACCGGGTTTATATTGCCGCATTTTGTTACCAAAATGGTGTTTCTGCACACGTTGTGGAAGGTATGTTGTAGTTCAATCCGTCGTGTACAGATCGCAAGTGCCGAAAAATATTGGATTTATACACTTATTGGTCCCTACAATCACAAGAAGGCATAAACAGATGGAACAGGTATTATACCTACGATATCATCATCGGACGTATTTGTGACTTGAACGGACACATAATTAGTGACGAAATAAGTGATCCATCAAGGTGAAATGTACGTTTTTAATTCTTAACGATAAAATTATGGTACCTGTGATTTCCCTGTTTTCGTATTACAAATATGAACACTTACAAAATATGTGCGGGTCGAATATTTTTCTGGGCATTTAATTTTTTCATATTTATAATAATAAATAATTGATAAATGTAGGATTTGCGGAACTGAAGGGGAAACAATTGAACACATCATTCCTTCTTGCACCGTTTTGGCTCAAAGCGAATATAAAAAACGTCACGATATATTCGCTAAAATTATACACATGAATTTAGCTGTTAAATTCAATTTATTAAAGAATACACAACCACATTATAGTTATACACCAGAAAGTTGTTTGGAAAATGACAGTTACAAGTTATATTTTGATAGAACAATTTTAACTGACATTCATATTAAGCATAACAGACCAGACATTATAATTTTAAATAAACAACAAAAGCAAACATTTCTTTTAGATATAGCTGTTCCAAATTCACATAATATAACACAGACGTATAACACAAAAATTAATAAATATTTAGAGCTGTCCGTTGCTATGAGAAATCTTTGGTGTTTAGAAAAAATTTCGATTTTACCACTTGTAATTTCAGCAACGGGAATAGTACCGCAATCTCTTTTTAAAAATTTAAAAATTCTGGATTTAGATAACACATTGGTATGTAGTTGAAATTCAAAAAGGTCACATCGTGAGGAAGTTCCTTAACATTGACACAGAACATAATACACAACAAAGTCAAAATGCGGAGGCGAGACGCCGGTAATTATGTTGATAAGCACTGCACTATTACTTGATAGTAATATCCGTAATAGTGTATGTACTCCGGCAAAATTGCCGTGCCGCCGGGTGGAGGTGGGATAGTATAATAAAACATAACAAAGAGACGCCGGTAATTATGTTGATTAGCACTGCACTATTACTTGATAGTATAGTTCATTTTTTAATGCAGTAGAAAAAGTCAGGCAACCCAATATACAGTCATCAAGGCTGCCTAGATACCTTAAATTCATTTATAATTGATATGGATCGACGATGCCGCTAAAAATTCTGTTTGTCAAAATCTCCGTCAGTCTGACCAGGTTTTGACATTCGATAAAAAATTTAATTGAAATGAAAAAACGTGTTTAATAATGTGTTTAATCTAGAATTCATGAATAAAAAAGCAGTAAGTTAGTAAATAGAAACAATAATTAACGATAAGTCAGACATATTATGGATTTAAAAAATCAACTCTCATCTTGGAATTCTTCCGGTTAATCCGAACCGTCATCAGACTCTTCAAAGGTGTATAATCAGTTGTTCCACGGTCACTTCAATACGCACATCCAATTCGCACATCTGCTCTTCTTTAGTTTAACCGTATCCCCAACCTTAAGTTCCGCATGTTCATCATAGACATGTTTGTAAATGTTCAAAATCATGTTTTTTCGAATACAGATAAGGGCGACTTACTTTTTCGTTGAACATAATTTCTTCTGTGCAGCCCATCGATAATCAAGTATAAAAACCTTTGACCAAACTAGCCTTTAAATTAATACCTGTGACACATTGACACAAATTGACATTAATGCATTTATTGTGGCATATGGCATCATCGATTGAAGTAATTTACAAAATTGAAATAGGAATCTAATGAACTATTGAAAGTGTATATTTGGCTGCCCGACTTTTTCTACAGCATTAAAAAATGAACTATAGTATCCGTAATAGTGTACAGCTGGTTGCAAAAAAATCGGTAAATGTCAAATCAAAATTTTTTTGATAGTGTGAAAATGGTTTCTTAAAAATAGGTTATGATCATTTGAAGTTACGTCAGTTTATAAATAATTAGGTTAGATTTCATTTTGGTAACAGATTCAGAAGAAAACTTTAAAGAACTTAAATTCACCAAGCAGACCCTGTAGGAATAAAAGCAGAATAACAACAATAGAAATAACGAAGAACAGTGCCTAGTACCAACGAAGGTACTATAAATACAATTATTTTTATTCATTTAAAGAACACAACAACTTAATACTTAATTGCAGCCCCGTTCTTCTCTATCACGGAATTTAATCGTATAGGCATGGACGAAATTAAATGCTGACAAAATTCTGGCGTCAAATTATGCCATTCTACATTTATGGCATTTATAAGGTCCTGCCTGTTTTGGGGACGAATATTTCTTCGCCGCATACTATTCATCATTATGCCCCATATATTTTCTATTGGGTTGATATCTGGGCTTCTAGAAGGCCACGGCAAGACATTAATAGCGTTATCTCTGAACCAGTTTTGTGCTATTGCTGACGTATGTATTGGACAATTGTCCTGTTGAAATGTAAAATTGTCCGGAAAGGCTTGGCCAACAAATGGTAGCATAACTTGTTCAAGAATGTTGACATAAACGTTTGCATTCAGTCTTTGCTCCACAACACACAACACTCCTGGACCTCGGACACTGATACAACCCCAAACATTAACAGAAAAACGGTTAGGATTGACCTGCTGCGTATAGCTTTCTTCGAAACGTGTATTTCTTGGTCTATATACTTGTACTCTCTCGTCTTTATGTGATTTAAACGTTTTTTCATCAAAGAATACTACTGCATTCCAGAAATTTTCTTCTTGTAGGAACTCAAGAGCAAATCCTACTCTTTGCTCTTTATGAAAATTCGTCAGAAATGGTTTCTTAACTGCCCAATAGTTGCCCATTTCAGATGAACGAATTCGACGACATGCAGTGCTTCGAGAAGCTGGAAAATTAGTTTGATGGATTGCTTCTACAGCATTTGACATAGGCCTTTCTCTTAAAAAGTTTAATAATTCCTCATCTTGCTGTTCATTTGAGGCTTTAGGGCGACCTGAACCTGCTTTTCGTCTTACACTTCTCTCAATTTCCCACTTATTTTTAATTCTATAAATACTGCTTTTTCCCACACCAAATTGTGCCGCTAAATTGGTAATTGGTCTACCGTTTTCTAGGTGAGAAACTACCCTAGCTTTATCTATGTCGCTTAAGTGAGACATTTCAAAAAAGTCAATCTGAATTTTATGACAATGATGTAAAAATAATTTTATCACATTTTTGATAGGTGTTGTCAACTCAATTAATTGTCAAGTTGAACCAAATTTACATTTGGAAAATTTTCATTTCCCGATTTTTTTGAAACCAGCTGTATGTACTCCGGCAAAATTGCCGTGCCGCCGGGTGGTGGAGGGTTAAGAAATTAAGATTATCGACGTGATAACCATTGCATGCCTTGTTCGAATTCATTTGCAACAAGAACAATTATTGCAATCTTTCTTTGCTTTGTCTTGCTTTTCTTTTCCCATTAATGTTTTCACTTGTGAATCAACACATTCAATTTCCACTTTGAGAATTTCAATAAAAACATTTTCAGAGAAATGATTATCACACATATTTTCTACGTCTTTCATGGTAAATATTTTAAGTTTAAATTTTTTTTAATTTATAGGTATTGATTTTAATAAAAAAAAAATAATAAAGAAAACTTACCATAAAATTGATAATTGTGTGCTATTGAACGCAAGTACTTTATACTAGTTGTAACGCCAAAATCATGCACAATAATATACAGGGCAAGTCACGTAAGGTTTATTTCTGAATTTATTTAGTACGCAACCAAAAATACTAATTACGCTGACCACTTGATACCGTTTATAATGTGTTTTAATTTAGTAATCAACGTAGGTATGTAATTTGGCTAAAAATGTCAAAATGACAGTTGATGAATTTAATTTTTGATTTCATTATTCAGAACAGAAAAACGTCATTTTGACATTTTTAGCCAAACTATATACCTACGTTGATTACTAAATTAAATCACATTATAAACGGTATCAAGTGGTCAGCGTCATTTGTATTTTTGGTTGCGTACAAAATAAATTCAGAAATAAGCCTTACGTGACTTGCCCTGTATAATTAAACTAAACTTTGTTTAGTTCATCGATGAATTTCCAAAAAGATGGATGATCTACGCCCAATTCTTTTCTAACACCTGGCTCTGGATGTGTTTTGCAACCAATCGTTACCTGCTGGCGTTTTTGCTTATTAAATGTGTTGTTAATTCCTAATATTTCCTATTTATGTGCCATTTGTCTTATTGAGTCTCTTGTAGGAGGGAAACCGTTTTTTTGTAGTTTTAAAACGTGTCGTTTAATTTTGTTTTCATTTTCTGCTCCCAACACACAAGTGCCATCTCCAATTTTTGTTAACTTATTACTTTTTAATCGCCTTCTTAGTGTCGAGGGAGGTGTATTAAAAGATGACACCAAGTTGTGACTAATGAACAATCGTTTAAAGTGACGTTTTGTACACTATTTGTCAGGGCAAAATGTGACACTTTAGAGAAGGAAGTAGAAAAAAATAATAATTATATTACTAGCACGTTTGTACCTTATCAAATATAATTTTGATGGTTTAAAGTTAAATTCGAATTAAATGATAACTATTTTCCAACTGAAGTCAGAAGTGCATTATAATTTAATTCAACCTTGGAGGTACGGAAGTTTGTACCCTGCGGCTTTTTGAACCCGTCTGCACACAACCCGATGCTTTGAGAAAAAAAATTCAGTGTTGCTAATGTACCTAAAGAATTTTAGAGAACTTGCAGCGGATAGTACCCATTTGTCGTTCTGTATTTGACTATTGTTATGCTTACTTAAAGCGTCGTTTTCATGGTGGCTTTACAAGCGTGGCTCGCTCGGCTTGGAAACCGCTCGACCAATGGGAGCACAGCTTTTAAAAAACGCCGCGGCGTAGCTCGGACTTTGCTAGAATAGGAAATATTTCTATTTTTCAAAGCCACGATCAGGCTTTGGAAGCTTGCGCATGCGCTCGAACTCTCAACTACATAATCAAATCAGCTGATGTGACAGTTCAACGCTAGCTCGCTCAATAGCGCATGCGCGTTGGCGTGGCTGTCTTGACGTAGCAAGCCACCATGAAAATGAAGACGACTCTTCTAAAGCCAAGCTAGCCGAGCGAACCACGCTTGTAAAGCCACCATGAAAACGACGCTTAAGAAAGAATTAATGTCCACCGTGTAACAGTGAATCTCAAACGAGATGGGTGTAATTATGTTAGCACCATACATCACTAACATCTGTTGGACCTTATTTTCAATCCTTGTGAAAGAGTTATGCTAATATCTATCTGTGTTTATCACAATTTTTTATTTTGACGGGTGAAACGTCCTTTTTCTGTCCAAAGTTGACTTTTTGTGAATTGACATGATACAGTGTGCTGTCCTTTAC
Source organism: Tenebrio molitor (assembly GCF_963966145.1). Lineage (NCBI taxonomy): Eukaryota > Metazoa > Arthropoda > Insecta > Coleoptera > Tenebrionidae > Tenebrio > Tenebrio molitor. The sequence goes on along the minus strand of NC_091051.1, from coordinate 19,343,050 downwards.
TTTACGGGCCGTGTAAATTCACCTTTATGGTCGACGACGATGTCCACGTAGACCACACCTGGAGAACGTGTACTAATTTTTTCGTGATCAGCTGCAAATGGACCTGTCAGATTAAATCATTAAAATGTTCTGACGAACTGTCATCACCAGAAGTAATAATCAATGGTTGTACCTCATCATTGAACTTTTCTCGTTGCCACTGTTATATATTGATTTGGAAAGACGGCCTTTGTAATTTTGGTATTTATTTACTTAACAATGAAAACAGATAACTGATTTACAACGTGTTTATCGAGACCGCCGACGCCATGTCTCTTATTGCTCTCATGTGGTAATAATAACTTGACAACACTAAAGTAACTAACTTAACATATGACAGCCACCACTGGTTCAGTATTTTTTCCACATGAGAAAAATAATTGTTGCAATTATTGCCGGTAACTTGTCCTAGAGATTCGGCCGACATTGTCAAAAAAGCCTCTTAATTATAGCCATTTTTGCCAATATGATGGCCACCTTTTGCCGACATTTTGTCGTCAATAATATATTTTTTCGGCTGCTTATAAGCTCTTGCAAGACCTAACAATCTACTCTTTAGACTTTCTGTCGGATATGATATGTCATTTTGATTCAGCCAGTCAACTATTTCTCGCCTCTTCCAAGTTGATGTTGGTTGCCTATTGCTAATTCTAGAATGATAAGAGGCATTGTCTAATATCATTAAAGTTAGGTCACTTAAACTTTCCAACAATTTATTAAACCATTCTTCACAACAAGAAGAAAAGCATACTATCGTGGTGGTCTTTACTATTGGAAGTTGAAGTAAAAATACGTCCAGCCCCATCAATGAAACCATGTTTTGTTTCCGCGCGTAGAATTAAATAAATCGTTTCCCATTTGATGTATGACCTGAATCCAGAGATATGGAGGGAGAAGATTGCTCTTAGGCCGGTATTTATAGTCGGCAACTCAAGTCCAACTTGGGTAAGTTGTACTCAAGGCCTGAGTTTTGCTCAAGTCTAGATCCGTATTATAGTCATTATTTGGGCTAAACTCGTAAAAGTTAGACTTGAGTCCTACTCCAGTTTCGTTTGAGACGAGTTGCCATGGTTATACCATACACCTTCTGACAGCTTGTTTTGAATTCTTTTGCAAAATGAAAATCCCGTACAGTTTAAAGGAGAAAATTCTGTTGGCTTCTCTCATACACGATATGGAAGAGATAATAGAAAATAAAAAAACAGATACAGTTTCGGTAGAACGAAAAAATAGTGTTTAGGAAAGGATTAACACCCAGTACAATAGCTAACCAGAGAGTACTACAGTACGCACGGCCCAGCAATTGAAAAAACTGTGAACAAATATACAATACAGGGTATTTCACGAGTGATAATAATCCGAATGGAATAAAAATGAGACCTTCACTACATTTCCGAAAAAAGCTGGCTACTGAAATTAAAATGTCCGGCTTTTTTTGAAAATATATTGTGGGGTGCATTTTTTATTGTGAATGGCCTGTATATGTATTTGGAACTTCTCCTTCGTAAATAAAGTCATAACAATCTTCCATCCTGCGATAAATAAGTATTTAATGCTTACATCTAAAATTCAAATCTGAACATTAGTGCCTACCCATATAATTGAAACGAAACGAAAAACAGGAAAACAGCAACTGTCAGATAGTACAGAGACAATTTTGGACCTCTAAACTCATGTAAGCAAGACTTGAGTCTGCCTAACCCCTAACTTGGGCTTGAGTCAAACTTGAGTGCTCATCAATGCTCAAGTATTGTTTATAAGACACAAATCGGAACTCAAGTCTGTCTCAAGATTGACTCTAACTCAAGTTCGGACTATAAATACCGGCCTTAGAGATGCGCAAACATATTAACAACGTGGTAACGAAAATGTCGGCCATTTTTACCTATGAACGTCACAATCTTGAAACGTCAATCGTAACATAAGCACACTTTCAGGTGAAATATTAAATTTTGAAGGAAGAATTACAAAGGCTTAATAAAATAATTATTGTCATTATATTTATATTTCTGTGACAATTTAATTCGTAATTGGGAATTACATTTCTAATCCATAATGAAAATGATTGAAGGTGATGAAATAATAACAGACATGTTTCTTTACATTTTTGGTTTGTTTATTGGTTTTTTGCTAAATTCTTCAGTCGAATCTTTATGTACATATTGAAATCATTTTTTTATCAAAATATACACATGCTATTCTTCATAAACTGCTGAGGAATTATATATGTGATCCTTTAAGCTTGGGAACAAATACTCGGCCATACCATAATATTTCTGGCATATTAGTAAAGTGGTGCTATCTATAAAATATTCTTCTTTTGGTAGTTTTATTATTGGTGTAGGCGAGAACCTTTCTTAAAGCTCCTTCCGCAGCTTAACATAATTTTAGAACTCCAACTGAAGGGGTTTCTAACCCACCTAAAATGTACACAACCAAGAAATTATTTATTTCACATAAAAAAATTAGGAGTTCCTCTTTTTTTTGAAACAGCCATCTGTAATTGACATTGCCCACAATACTGTCTGGATCTGCATTTAAAGAGTATACATAATCAGCATATTCGAAGTAATAGGATTTTGTTTTTTGCTATAGGTAAAAATGGCGGCGATTATGGTGTCCTAAGAAAATTGTATGCCGAGTGGTTTATAAGCGTTCTCCTTCCTCTATTTCTCTGCCTGAATCACGCACCGATTTAATAGTACATTCTCGTTGATTATGTGAACCTGTTTGATATATTCATGTTTCATTTAACACTATAATCCTTTTAAGTAAATAAGTTTTCTCCGTATATATACGTTCATAGCCATTTCTTGTCTATTTTTAAAAATTTTCTTAATAAGCTTCTAGTAGTTCCAAGTTCAACCAAAGATTAACTGCATCAGCAACTGATGTTTCCGACTTCTGGCAAGTGCTAATTAGATCGCAGATCGAATCATGTAATTCTAAGTGTAATGATCTAACTACATTAGTTCTTTCCGCCAAATATTCAAACCTGCGCAAACTGAAACGAATGTGGTCGTGATCGTCATCGAAGCGGAGGGGGCCCTACGTTGTGATTTTCTTTTGGCGGAAAAGGTTCGGAATGCAAACGATGAGGGTTCCAGTTGGAAGAGTGCCGCAAAATAAAACACACATGTGAGGGACGCAAAATACCTTTTATTGAAAAATAACGTTGATTTTCGGCGAACAAATGAAACGAATCCAAAATTAAGGGGGACCAAGTGTATCAGAGTAAAGTAAATTAACTAGCTGAGGCCATTGCAAAAACAAACAACAATATTAATACAGCAACATTTAAAACAAACAGAACGGGTAAATGACAAGTTAAAGTTTGCAAAAAAACACAAGTAACAAATTTATAATGCAGTTATCACAGACAGGGACGGATAAAAACCCTCTCCAAAACCGTATCCCAGGTATTACTCATATTTTAAAATTCGAGTTATTACAATTCCAAGTTTAATTAGTAACTACGCGGTCAAGGTCGTACGCCGACAGGAGCTTAGAGCTAGAGGTAACAAACTCTCGGCCGCGAGGGGACTCAGAAAAATAATCTGAAATCTTGAAAACAAGCGACATTTATAGATACTCGGGGTATCGCGTGCCGGACCAATTCCGAGTTCGGGGTTGTACGATGAGCTTCTCAGAGCCGCGTAGAGGAAGCAAGGCCTGTTCCACCTTCCCTAACCAACCGTTTACCGACAAAACCCCGAGGTCCCTATAACTGCGACGGGGGCTTCACGTCAAGATCCCAGAGCCACGTACAGTGAGACTTAGGTTCGCCTCCGCTCCGTCGCCCCCACAGACATTTGGCTAAACAACCCCCCGACCTCCTGAATGTCACCTAGCCCCCATAGGATCGTACTTACAACATTTTAACTTTAACTCATCCAAAATCTAGCGGTGCTTAGCAACAACACAAAGAAAACCCGAGTTTAATTCCATAGAACAATGCGTAACATTAAACGATGATAAAATTCGACAGAACAAAGCGGAACATTAAACAATGATAAAATTCAACAAAACAAAGCGCAACATTAAACAACGATAAAATAAAAAACGCTTTAAATGTCACAAATATAAGTAAGCAACATAAATAACGAATACGATAATCGCTGGCAATGCTAAACGAAAAATGGCGGATCAAGTGCCCTTAGAAAATTTTAGCGAAAAAAAAACAAAATGGACGCACGTGATTGCTAGAAAATTACCTCTTCCGGGAGAAACTTAAGGGATAACGCTTAAAATTAACACATGGGCGTTTCTCGAAAGGAATAGCATGCAACAAAATGATATCTACAAC